>NC_134875.1:26931795-27571795 GCF_049852395.1 Peromyscus maniculatus bairdii | reverse complement strand
CTTGATCAAGTTATCTTCTCATATCCACACATATACACATTATGCACACATAACAATGATAATAAAGAAGAGAGAAGTAAGGAGGGGGAGAGAGTGAGGAGGTGAGCATAAATGATTCTGAACATTAGGAAAATACATTAAGATGTATGATTTGGAGCGGGGATTGGAGATCAATAGTAAAGTATCAGCTAAGCACCCTGGATACAACCCTGAGCACCACTACGCCTCACACAAATACTCTGTTTTAAACTTACGTCTGCAGAATTAAAGACATCCGGCAATAGAAAGTTAAGTAAAGCCCAGAGTTCATGCAGGTTATTCTGCAAAGGTGTCCCAGTTAGAAGTAAGCGATTAGTGGACTTGAACTCACGAACAATCTCTGAAAGCTAAAAAAAAATGTATATACATATCGTAGTTACATAAGCATTGTTCTGGTTCTTAGTAGGCTCAACATTCAGTTATATACTTCACTAAACACGTTTGTGATACACTAAGCCTTGAAAATTAACTTCCTATGGAAAAATTCCTAGTTCAGGTAGCATTGCATCCTAGACATTTTCAGATCTGAAAGAATACAAATCATATTTATATCTGAGATGCCTCCTCCATCATGAAACATTTGGTTTCTCCAATGGGGTCTCAGAAAATCATATTTCTTTCATGGAATCCAAGCTACCACTTTATATAAAAAATCTGCCCACCAAACATATTCATCTACATGTATAGCTAAGCTCTAGCTCGACATGGCCACAATTATTCAGCACCAGAATTGAGCTCATTTTCCCTGGTACTATGTATTAACATTTCAAGTTTAAGATCACAAAACAATGACAAAAACATAAAAATCATTAATTTTAGAAAATTCCTATTTTGATAATGCTCTTAATGAAGCAATTATGCTTTAACATGAGTCCTCTTTTCAAGTATTAGTTCCAATGTGAAATTAGTATGCTCCACCTGGTGGTTATGCTCCAGTTCTGTCCCTGTTTCTCCCAAAGTAGCCCAGCGATCCAAAGATAGGTTCATCATTATAAGTGAGGTTTTTCCTACTGTCAATGAAGTTGAATGGTAACAAATAATTGATACTTTTCAATGTTAACACCAGACTCTAATTCCCACAAGTCAGATAATTCCAGGGAATTCTTTTTTCTAATCCATAGGAATACACATAATTCCTCAATAAAAAATAAGTCAATGCAAATGATATTTGTACACCAAATAGTCTCAGCAATATTAAAATAATGTAGCATGGCAGAGTTAGGCTGCAACAGGAGAGATTGCAAAGAAATAACTTAATTTGCATTAAAATCGATGCTCAACTTTTATTGGTCCTTCACTCAATAATTTAGCCTTTATGGGCACTTTAAAAAATGATTATCATTCACATTCTGTGAATAAAACCACAATCTTCTAGTGCTTTGTTTTTATTTTAAACACAGAAAAGTGAACAAATGAGCCTACGAAGTAAATGAAAACTTGAATAATGATATTAAGAACTTACCTTAGATTTTTCATTTTTTATTCTGTGAGCTTCATCGATGACTAAGTATCTCCAATGAAACTTTTTAAACACAGATTTTTCTTTAATTACCATCTCATAAGAAGTCACACAAACATCCCACTCTCCTGGCATCATTTCATCACGAATAAAAGCAGCCTAAAAGGACATGGATGAAATAACTGAACACCTTAGTGTTACAAAGATTCAAGCACTACTAACATAATCTAATTTACTGAACAGAAAGTACTTAACATATAGTAACAGTTCCCACCTTTGGCAACATCTTATAAATTCTGTCATTTCCCAGTAGAAAAGAACTGTGTATTTTAGTAAGGAGTCCAGAAGCTCCTTAATATTTTTGTGAAGTCCCAAATGTTATTATAAGGCTACGGATATGGTTTCATAAAGGGACTCTTCTCTACGTGGTAAAGGAAGCAGTAAAAACAGTGACACTACAACAATTTTTAAATATTCACAGGCAGTGACCAACATGGTAGCCACCTTGACTGAAAGCATCTTTAACTAGTACAAACTTCATTCCAGATGTTATAGGCCAAAGTAAAATGACAACGTGTTGAATAAAGCAGAAAAAAAATCTATGTAAAAAGGACCAATTTGGTACTGTAACTTCAGAGTTACAGTGCCTAAATCAAAATCAATGGGTTATAGCAAAGTCTCTACTTCATAATTCATAAATATGCACCAAACACATTTTTGATTCATTCAACAACATTTACAAGTGTTCAGTATGTATTAAAAGGTTTCCTAGACTAACACAGAGGACAGAAAAATAGCTTTGTAGCCACCTCAGTCATATGCTGAGAAGCTGTCACATTTTAAAAGGCAATTAAAATATTAGAACATTAGTGGGGGCGGGCTGGATACTAGATCTCATTGATTCCTACTAACAACTTATCCTTGTTTCATTGACTGAAAGATTCCATTTCATGGTTTCTCAAGAGTTCCGTCGAATTGGGATTTATTTTTATTTAGCTTAACTCACGTTTAGAACTTACGAAATTATTGCAGATTCAGAGTTAGATATTTTGGTAAAATATTAAAAGCCACATGACCCAAAAGCTCTCCTTTTGTTAGTATTAAAAATAATGTGCCGGGCGGTGGTGGCGCACGCCTTTAATCCCAGCACTCAGGAGGCAGAGCCAGGCGGATCTCTGTGAGTTTGAGGCCAGCCTGGTCTCCAAAGCGAGTTCCAGGAAAGGTGCAAAGCTACACAGAGAAACCCTGTCTTGAAAAAAACCAAAAATAAAAAAATAAAATAATGCACATTGAAACTCATTCATAACTTCACAATCAGTAGTGATGTTGGAATTAGAACCATATCTGTTTCCATGTCCAGTAGATATGGATTCCTCTGTGATACACAAAGAAAAAGCAATAGACTTCAAGATGACTTTATATCAGTCAGGATCAAGAGCATCTCTCTTTGCATAGACAGGATGAAGGATATCTCTAACAACTTCACAATTCAAAAGCCTTTATAGAAATTAAATTTTTCATTATTAAATATTGGCCTCCTAAGTTATTTACAGAAAGCCACAAAAATAGGAGGGTCAGCACATGTATCCCATATGATTCCAAGGTTCAAATGGGTCTAAAATGATCATCTGGAATTTTAGATACATCAGCATCAATCTCTAAGAACTGAATTTAGCACATTAATTACTTATGTGATTGATAATTCCTGGTTTTGAAAATTTTAATGATGAACCATAATAAACTGTATTTTACTTGTGACCCAACATATGGATAGATGTTTGAGTGTGTGTATCCAAAAAGCAACTGAAACAATTTATTAAAGCAACACTTTTGTTTGCCGTGGTATGAAACTCTGCTTGCTTGCTCTGCTATTCCCTCCTGGTGTTTTGAAAATTGTTGACACGATCAACTAAATTAAAACCACAACTTATTCATGGATGATGACTCACAATCTGTAAAATTCTGACTTTATAGACTGGCTAATAGACTAAGAGACTGTTCAAGTTAGCACAATCCCAGCCTCCCAAGAGGCAGAGAAGTTATAATTAACGCCCCCCCCCCCATCTCTTTAAAACTCCCAGTGGTATTTCATGAAACAATTAGGCTCTATGTGTCATTTAAAAGCCATTGATTTATATTTTTATATACTGGGCATGGTGGGTCACAGTTTTAATCTCAGTACTCTGGAGGCTGAGGTAGGTGGAGGTGAATTTGAGGCCAGCCTGGTCTACATAGTGAATTCCAGGCCAGGCAGGCCTAAATAGTAAGAGCCTATCTCAAAAAAATACAATCTTACTATTGTACTGTGAAAAGCCAAGCCTGGATGTTGCTCTTTTACTTATAATCTTCAATAAATAATTTTAATAAAGTATCAATATCTTAGAAATGCAATTTTGTAAGCAATAGTACTACATTAAGTAATAGCAATAATCAGAAAAGAGTTCTAAGTAACCAATTTGCTATGGAGAAATAGTAGATTTAGGGAGGAATCAACCTTGTGATTCTAAATTTATGAACTCAGTATTTCAATATTTAAATTATTTATAAGTTAAATTTAAATAAATTGAAGTAAATTTTCTTCAAGCAAAATGATAATGATAAAATTACATAATTCATTATGGTTCTGTTCCACTGAGAGTGTCTCTTGACAATCCATCTAATCTAAATATGTAAAATAGTATAAACTTTTCTTTTAAACTGTGTTCTCTGGGGGCAAAATAAAGACAAAGTTCAGTAATATGCTTTCTAAGCAAATTATTCTTTTTGTGTTTTTGCATAATTTATTACTTTTTGATTGATTCTACAGTCCTAAAATAATTATAGCTTACTAACTGGACAAATAGCTAATTTAAATAACCTCTCCCTCCCCTGCCAAAATCCCAATGTCTGGTATTATCTGAGAATATATACAGACGTGTTACAAAGTCTTGATTAAACAGAGAATGGTAAGGTTCTCTGCAGCCACAGAAGATTTCTGTGTGTGGATGAGTGTGTGAATGCACCAAGCAAGCCAAAACTTCAGCAAGATTTAATTCATTCTAGTTCCTGCCTCCAAAACAGCACAAATGATGGGGTTGCTAATAGTACATACTATCTAAAAATAAACACGGTTCACAAGTGTGGAAACTAAATAAGTTACTATGTGCACAATACAACAGAACCTAGCTCAAAGTCAGTACAACCGGAGTGTTAGTTAGTAGCTGACTTAAGTGTTTTGAACAGACATATTATGCAACTGCTGCCTAGAAATGGTATTCTTGACAGCCCTTTGAAAGCTGTTTCTCAACTTACTCTTACATCTTTGTCTCCAACAAAACAAATAACACGGAGAGACGGAACCCATCTTTTAAATTCATTCATCCAGTTGTGTAACGTAGACTTTGGAACTAAAACCATGTGGGGTCCCGGAATGTTTCTGTAGTGCTTCAGGTAACCAAGCAAAGCAATGGTTTGTAAAGTCTTCCCAAGACCCTGCATCATCGTCACAAGGGGGAAAGACACACAAATACACTTTGTTAATGAAATCATTTGTTAGAAACAACATTCAAAAAATAGTTGCCAACTACCTCACATTGGGAATTAGGTTCCCACTAACAAAAAGTAAGAAGGGAGTTTTTTTAAAAAAGAAGAAAGACAGAAAACCATTTCAATTCAGTATTTGTCGTGAGTAGGGAGGAAAAGAACCAACAATCTGTAGTCAAATTATTGTGTAATAAATTACCTTTCCATTTGGGATATGTTGACTCTGTTTAGGATCAAGTAAACTGATTATGTAGTCTCTTCTGGTAGATGCAGAACTAGGAATTTTGAGGTGTGTTTCACAAAAATAGACTTCTTTCTAGAACCTGCTGAGATAGTGACCTTTCTTTCCTATTGTCCCCAACATTACTCCAGCCCAGGTATTAAATATTCAGACTGTGCATCTCAAGAGGCTCACAGCTGTCTACTTACACCTCACACCTTTAATGGCCTTAGGAATGAAAAAGGAACAGAGCACTGCAGTGAGAAAAGACTTTAGAGATCACCTAGTACAGTGTGCTTTTTTAAAGTAATATATCAAACACCCGTGAACCTTCCATCTAGCCCATGGGAAAGGTAACTATGCAATATGCTGTCCAGCCTTTTAAAGTCAGCTTTTTAAAACAAGAGTTGGGATGCGGCTCAGTGGGGAGCCCCTGCTTAGTATGAAGTCCTGGGTTTGATCCCAGCCTCATGAGTAAAAGTAAACACTAAATAATTAAGCAGCTTGTTGCCTTTATCTCTAAGCAAAGCACGGAACTTCACTCTATAAATCTAAGCTAAATGTCACTTTTATGGGCTATATCTTATCTGGCAAGTCACTTAAGATGGATTGTTATGGACAATATCCACCAAAACCTTAAAATGTTTAAGAAAAATAATGCCACTTCCAGAAGCCCTATAAGAAAAATCTGAGAGGAACAGAAAAACTGAGGACAAGATTGTCACAGTAGCTCTATTTCTGCTGCACAGCTAACAATCCAAAGGGCAGGAGCAGCAAGAGAAGAGTGGGCAGAAACAATGGTACCTCCTGACGACCATTAGACAGTAAAAACTTACTTTGACAAAATGTTTTAATGATATGAAAAAGACATATGAATGGAAAGAAGTCAGAATGCCAAATTATACATACAATATGATCTCAACTATACATCTAGAAAAAAAAAAGTTTAAAAAGAAACATGCCAAAATGTCAGCTGTAGTTATTTCTCAGTGGCAGAATTACTATTACTTGATTTCTTAATTTTAAAAAAATATTTTTTATTTTCTAAATTGCATATATTCTCAAAAATGTCTTCCTCTCTTTTGTTAATTAAAACAAGTTGGACATGAGGGTATACACCTGTAATCTCAGCTACTAGGGAGATGGAAGCAGGAGAATCACAAGTTCAAAACTTGAGCCACATAATGGGACCTTATCTCAAAACAAAACATATACAAGGGATTGGCGTGTAACATGGTGATAGACTGCTTGCCTAGTACACACAAGGCCCTAGGTCTAAGTTCCAGTACTGGAAAGGAAAAGGAAATGGAAAAGGAAATTTAAAAAGACGAAAAAATATAAGATAAAATTAAAACAAATCTGGCATCAGCAGAATCTTGAAGGATTTTTACATCATTTGTCTTAGACAGGTTGTAGCCAAGAAATTCTTGGGGTGAATAATCCTGGTCCTTCTGGTGAGAGACAAACCAAGGCCCTTTGAACTGAATATGGCCCTCAACAGAATAATGTAAATGTAAGGAGCTACTGACCCTTCTTTAAAACAATGCTCTGCCACACAACTAATAGCTGCTCAGCCAATGATGAGTGCCTATGGAATTGACTAAATGTCATAAAATGTGTTTCGTCACTTGGCCTTCTGGGGAATAATGATTGAAAACATGGCTCCTGAGTCTTATAAATACTATAATATTGGGTTAAATAGGTCTATAACTCTCTCTTTCATCTCTTTAATTTTATTAATTTTATCTTAAAACAAATCTGAGCCTCCATATAATCCCCTCATCTACTCAGTTAGCATCTTGTATGATCTTACTTTTTCTTCAGTTATTTTACATGCATGAACCATGATTCATTAGCTTATCAAAAGACTGCCATTTGGCACTCTACTCTTATGGAGACTCCACAATGAAGCTGAACATCGTGGCTATGCCTATAATCCCAACACTCAGAAGGCTAAGGCAAAAGAACTGAAACCCATTAGTCTGTGACCATATAATAGTGGCCTATCATAGTGAATTACAGGACAACACTCATTTATGTATGAATTCCTTCATTCATTCATTTACTTATTGCTTCATTTATATATCCTACCTCATTCCCAAGAAGATGCCAGGTTGCCTATTATAAAACATGGAACATAAATTAATGGCAAAACAGAAATGAAAAGTTATCGAGGAAAATTATACTAGAAGGTAAAGCCTAAGAAAAGAAAAAGAAATAAACCACTAAGGGCAGACCTTAAAAGGTGAAGAGATGCTCCTTCTGACATTGCACTTTTCTCTGGGCTTCCTAGAAGCCAAAGTGCAAACAAAAGCAAAAGCAAAAAGAGGTGTTGTACCACATCAGGAAATCTCCGTTGATCTTTGTGCTGTGCAAAGGGCTATATTCTAGAGGTTATTTGAACAGTTGTAGACTACAAACATTCTTTTGCAGGCTGGAGACATAGTTCAGAGGTTAAGAGCACTTGTTGCTCTGACAGAGGACCTGGGTTTCATTCCTGGCACTCATGTGGTGGCTCACAACCATCCATAACTCCAGTTCCAGGGGATCCTATGCCTCTTCTCACCTCCCTGGGCACTGCAAACACATGGTACACATACAGGCAGGCATACTTTACACAGATAAAGTAAAATAAATAACTCTAAAAGGTAAATCATTTTGCCACTAAATGTAGTTTCTAGACATAGAGTTTGAGCGAACTCCGGCACAGGTGGTTCAAATTTACATTAAAAACTTCTAGTAACTCAGAACATACTTTAAATACCAGCACCTTACCATTTCATCAGCTAAAATACCATTGACTCCATTTTCATACAAAGAGATCAACCAGTTTAGTCCTCGGATCTGATAATCTCGCAGGGGTCCTCCTTTCACATCTGAAAAAAAGAAATGAAGAACCTCTCATACTTCCTCTAGTATACTCAAGGAAATTTGTTTTTCTCAAACTGAACTGTAAAAGCAACATGACTGTGATAAAGTACTCACAGGAAGGTGAAACCTCAAATCTAACACACACATTAGATGTTTTCCTACTCTCTGACAGCAGTTCTTCATCTTCTTCTTGTTCTGTGCGCCTGTGGCGATAGCTAAAGCGGAAAAAAAAAAAAACTTTCACATTCAACATCAATGCTGAGACACCAACTAAGTTAGGTTTGTTAACATCTTTTATGAAAAAGGAATGTGTTATCTACTGTCTGGCATAGAATGTGCTAAAAGCAGTCTGCATTTTTAACTAATTAAGTTCTGGTAAGGAAAAAGCAAATATTGTTGTCTCCAAGACATATTTAAATTGCCAACAATCGTATTTATAAACAGTTATACTGAGCAAATGGAATGAGAAGGAGGAGGCAGAAAGAGAGGGGAAGTAAGCAGAGAGAAGGATGCATACTCTCCAACAGAAATCAAGCTCTGCTTGTCATCTTTCTTTACTCGAGGACGCCCCAGTTTCATGGTGAGAGGAGATGTTGGAGACTTCTGTGCTGAAGGTTGAATAAAATGTGCAAAAAGTTCTGTCTGCTTCAGTAAAAACTCAAATCTCTTTGCTCGGTCTGCTTTCTAATTTACAAAAGGAGAGGGAAAAAAAGATATTCTTTTTATACTCATGCAACGTTATTTAGCAAACATTCCACTTAATTTATGCAATATCCTCAGTGCTTTTAACATACTAGTCTATCAAATTCCCTTCAGAAATCCATGAGGTAGCCACTAGTGTCATATCCATTTTGCAGTTGATAAAATGGAGGCACAGAATGGGCGAGGAACATTCCCAAACTTCCACAGCTTGCAAGTAACCAAATTTCAAAATGCTGTTTCCAATAGTTTGAACAGAATAAAAATGACCTGAAAGATTTATTAAATGCCCCCCAAATAATTATACTCTTGGGATTGGTGGTGTAATGCAGTGGTAGAGGATGCGCCAAGGCCCAGAGTTTAATTCCCAGTGCCCAATATGACAAAAAAGGATCAAAAATCAAAATTGGAAAATATTATTCATTCATCTTTCTAAAATATTATTCTCTCTTCCTTCACAATAGAAAATTAAATATCAGTTATTATGTCCTGAACATAGAAACACATATAAATTGGGACCAGGTGTGGCAAACACATTTAATTCCAGCACTCAGAAGGCAGAGACAGGAGGATTTCTATGAGATCAAAGTCATACTCATCCATATAGTAAGCTTCAGTACAACCAGGATTACACAGAAAGACTTTTTCTCAAAATAAATAGATTAGATAGATAGATAGATAGATAGATAGATAGATAGATAGATAGATAGATATAGATATAGATAAATAAATGAAACACATATAAGTTGTGATACAAATATACTATAAATTTAACTTTTAGGATAATGAAGCTGCACCTAGAAATAACTGAAATCTAAGAATACAAATATCTGCTGTTCTCAAAAATATTTTCAGTGTCATGGTACAATAATGCAATGAACATTGCTTTGAATTATGGTGATCTGGAAAATTATATTTTATGCTATTAGTATGTAAGGTTTCTACCCAAAGGAATAGAACTCAGAGAAAAAAATATAGGCACACACATATGTGATGCAGTTAATCACTGAATGTTTATCTGTAGTCTAAAATTTCAATAAGCTCTATATTTTTTAGATGCCCGTTTGTCTTCTAATAAGAGAGAGAAAAAAGGGGTATGGGTTTGGATGGGAGGCAAGTTGGGGATAATCTAAGGAATAAGGGGAAGGGAAACCATATTCAGAATATAGTAAAAAAAAATCTATTTTCAATAAAAAAAATTAGGGAAAACTTAAAAAATAAACATGTTCACTACGAAACCTTAAAAGATCAAAAGACTTATACCTCATCCTAGGCAAAGGAATTAATGAAGTTAATTTTTTTGAGTCGCTTTCTGACCATTCAGCAGAGAATAATTGATTAATGGTGAAAAATTAATAACAACACTGGAAACTTACAGGAACATTCATTAGCACAGATACAAGACTTAGAAAAAAATACATTCAGATGACGAGCTGGAAGGAGGCCAAAGGTTTTCCACTTCATGTTATCCTCTCTGGAATGTTGTTTTTAGAACTGTTAAAACATTAACTGTCTCCTTAGATGTGGTCTTAAACATCAAGGCACAGACTCTTGTAAAATAGCTATCAGCAACTAAAACATGTATTTCCTCTCTTCTTATTTTTAAAACTGCAAAAATAGTCCTTCAGGGGGAAAAAAATCAGTTCCAACTACCTGTCCAGTTCTCAGTGACTGAAAATTAAACATATCATAAAGCAATATATGGTGCTCAACTAAGATTACACTACTTAAGTTTGTAATACTTTCATGCATTGGGCAAAGAAACCTGAATATGCCTCCAAAGATGAATTACCATACTACATATTTCCTTAATGTATAGCATTCATTTATATACAAATTAAGAAGGCTACATACTGATCTGGCATCATGACTGCATTTCGCTCAAGGTACAAAGCCATAAAGATACCACCACTGACACCTTCATCACTGAGTACACAAAATATTTTTGCCTTACATCATCTTAGTATTGGTTAAAGAACACTGAGCAAAAGTGAGACATAGCTTCTCATCTCAACTATTCCACATAGTTTCCATGATCCTTAATGTTCTCCTTTGAAAATGACATGAATTTATGCAATAAAAAGTAATTATTGTCTCAGTGGTTAAAGTGCTTGTCACAACAGTATAACATCCTGAGTTCAGATGCCTAGCACCACATAAAATGTCGGGTACAACAGCACACACGTTATACTCCCAGCATTGACAGGAAGGAGAGTTGGATCTCTAGAGCTCACTGGCCATTCAGCTTCATCAAATTTGTGAGCTCTTTGTTAAGCCAGTGGGAAAAAAATATCAAGTAAGATGGAAAGTGATTAAGGAAGAAACCCACCCAAACCCTTCCTCAGGTTAAGGAAGCCAGAATTTTAAAAAATATTGTTAATAAGGTAGGCAGTGATAGAGGAAGATAATTGGCATCCACTTCTGGCCTACACACACACACACACACACACACGTACATACATACATACATACATACACATACATATACACACACACTTGTGACAATTGAATGTATTAAATTACATTTGTACTCTGAAATCTGATTAGGTGTCATAAACAGACAAATCTACAACCTGTCTACAAACAAACAAACAAACAAACAAACAAACAAAAGAATCACAGTGTTCACTACCTTACCAAGGGTATATTTACCATTTTCTCTTCATATTCTGGGTCCATTTCCTTTTCAGACTTGGAAGCTTTAGCAGCAAGTTTGAGTTGAAATGGAGAAGTGATTTTCTAGAATTTCAAAGGAAATAAATATCAGCCAATTGCAAAGCAAGGTTTTTAAGCTGGTCAATGTTCTCCCTTAAAGAAAGCCAAAGTAATTAAATAACTTGATAAATAAATCACTGAGGGACATACACAGAGCAATGATGAGAGCATGTTATAAAGCAGGGCTTATGATTAATCCAGTTCTGTGCACCTGAGGTCCAATAAAAAAAACTGAAATATCAGAGAGATGGCATTAATTAGAATAAAAACCAAAAATAAAACACTAAGCCCTTTTGTCTATTTTTAATTAAAGCAGAAGAAATGTGCAACCATAAAATAGCAGACTTAGAAATCCTGAACAGGCCAATGCTCAACCACAACCCAAAGAATTCAAGAAATGTAAATAATAACCCTCCCAAACACTTCTTTATGTACTGGAAACCAGCCAGACTTTCAGAAGAAAAGACTCTGGCTTCTGTTCCTGAAACGACACTTTTGAAATTTGTTTTCCTAGACTAATTAAAGCATGTACATTTTTATGCAGTGTGACATGATCTCATACACTTAAAATAATCCAATAGTACAGCTTCAAACTGGTCACTTTATTTCCTCTGGAAAGAAAACTATTCTATTCATGTTACAAAAACATTTTATACAAGTGATTCGTCAGAGCTATTCTCTATTAACTGTTGGTGTTTTTAAAGCTGTAATTTAGTGAACACTAGCATCAATTAGTAACGAGAAGTCGAAAATAACTTGCCAATACATGGTTAACGTCTTACATAAAAACAAACCTATTGATTTAAATATCAGAACATACATAGAGTAAATACCCTTCTCTGGGAGAAATCAAGAGATAAAAATAACAAAACAAAAATCTATTCACTAAGATCAATACCAAGAATATTTGAATTTGAACACAGACTTTGCAGAAATTAAAGCACAAATCTTCTGTGAAAACAAAAGAAATGAGGTAACTTTTATCACAGCTTTTGTCAACCTGTCTCTGAAATCTTCCATAATAATTCAGCACCAGAATAGGACCTTAAACAAGAAAACAAAATACCTCCAATAATTAATTACTATCTTCCCAACATTTGCTAAAAGTTTTATTTTGAGGAAATTCAAACAAAGAGTATGGAACTTGACCTTAGTCAGAGTCCTACTATGGAGCACTGATCACATAACAACTATGTTGATTTACAGCATCTCAGGTATAGTGATCTGATCAACTGTATGAGATGTCTTGAATGTAATTCTGGATGGATTGGAATAGAAACTGAGAAAGACACTTTGAAGAACATACTTTCAACATGTCACATATGCTGGGAGTCATGGCTCACGCTTTCAACCCAGCATTGAGGCAGAGTCAGAAAGAACTCTGAATTTGAGGCCAGCCTGGTCTACAGAGTGAGTTCTAGGAAAGTCCGAGATACACAGAGAAATCCTGTTTCAGAAAAAATAAGTCACATATACTACAAGTCTCATTTTCAAAGCAACAGAATCTTAGATATCAAAATATACATAAAGTACATGAATAAATAAATCTTTTAAAAAATCACACTATCATCTTAAAAGGTTAATGAGATGGAGTTTTCAAGTTTTAAAACACTACCAATTACCTCATCAAATATATATATATATATATGATAAATATATATGGAAATAAACTTCACTATCAGAAGATTAGATCTCAGAAAAAAATTCTATTCATTACTTCTGTGCTTAAAAATCTAATCACACACTACTTGAATCCCTCATCCTGAGCAGTACTATTAAAATATATGGGTAATCACTTCATTGACACTACTATCCACAACAATTTTTTTAATTCTTTCAAGAACCAGAAGGCAAGAAACAATACTCCTGTGTAGGCTGTCACAATCAGCTCACTAATAGCTCTATCCAATTCTATCTCATTTGATAGTCCAGCTTTGCACACCCAAGGGAATGAAAGCATTACTAAATGACATAGTAACGACTACTAAAACAAGGTATTAGCATGACACCAGGAAGAGATGGCAGAACTCCATAACTGACATCCTGTTCTCTATATTAGCATCCTTTATCCTTGGGCTGAGCATCACCGATATTTTTGTATTTTACAGAGGCTTTAAATGATCATATGCCTTTGTTATATCTATGTCCTGTATGATAGATACATTCTTTGTGATGAAAGTAGATGAACTCTTTCAAAAGTGAAAGTAAATACCCTGCTATTGAGGAGACAAGAATTATTAGAAGCAGAAATAATAAGAAGCTATTATTACTTTAAAAAAAAAGTCTGAGAAATGGTTATTTAGTTGAAAGGAAACAACCTGCTTAATGTCAACAGGCTTTGTATCACTGTTAAAGTATACTAACCAATGACTACAAGGGAAGGATAAATGTGTACTTCTTACAGATTCAAGGTAATTCAAAATATACTTAATGTTTTTAAAGGATCTGTGTGTGTGTGTGTGTGTGTGTGTGTGTGTGTGTGTGTGTGTGTTTCTATACATTTGTTTGGGTGTGTGCACATAGGAGTGTGAAGATTCCATGCATCAAGTATAGGGGACAAAAGAGAACATCAAGCGTCCTCCTCTATTGCTTTCTACTTCGTCCTCTGAGGCAGTGTCTCTCCCTCAACCCAGGGCTGCCATTTTCCCACGAGACTCAGAGCCACCAAGCCCCGCCCCCCCAGCAATCCTCCTCGTTCTGTCATGCTCAAAAATGAGGCTGTCAGGTGTGTGCAGGCCTAGTGTGTTACCTGGTTGGTGGAACCCAAATTCTAGTTCTGATTGTGTGTCAAGGGCTCTTAACCTTGTCTCCCATCCCATCCCAAACTAAGCTTTTAAAGACAACTGAAAATTGAAAAAAAAAAAAAAAAAAGATTGACCAAAATAGGAAATGTTGGAGACCCAGGAAATGCAGTTTCTATCTTGAGTGGACAAATGAGGTTCCACCAGAGCAGTATATAGAGTTCCTGAACATACAGCAATACATTTCATGTTTGTTAAATGTAATTTTTATTGATCCCCAGTCTTTTCACAATGGAAATCCAAAAACTTATACAATTTCAAAATTCAACATTGACTAGCTTGCCAAAGAAGAAGGAGAAAAATTACTTAGCACTTACATTCGCCCAGTCCAGGGAATAAAAGGCACTAGATACATTGTTGAATTTCTCAACCAATTTATACTGATACTTGATATCTGGCCCAGCTTTAATCATCAATGTTGTCTTACTGATCCAAGTATTACACACATCTTACATCCAGTGTTTTCCATGGTTTTCACTTAGCACTACAGTTGTCTTCTCTTGAGTCAACTTTGGAACAGTTAACTATGTGACTTAAGTAACTGCTGGATTTAGCACCACTCTCCAATACAAAGCAAAGGCTGTTAATTTCCTCCCAAAGCTGTCCATTTAGTCATATAGCGTTGTACAATGATTCATACAAACCCACTTGAGATCTCTAAAGCATAATTGCAATTACCCACCATTTTTAAAATCATCATGTGTGTCGTAAACGGAAAAAAATCCACCTATAAACGATCTGTTCTGCAATTTTATTAGACATCAAAACTTCTTATGCTCCATCCTATCCTTTAATATAAATTTTGAAAGCATTGTATAGTTTTACTTGCACATTAATGTGAATTAATACCTACTTCCTGGATTTGTCTGTAATGGGTGTGACAGTGATTCCGTCTTATGTATCAGAAGTAGTTCATCCTACAGACTATGACTTTACAACATTGACAAAAAATTGCCTGTGTCAAGGAGTGAATGGTGCCCCAGTAGGCAAGGGAAGTGAAAGGCTAGAAGACCAGAGACCAGATGTGGGAGGGGCGGGGTGGGGGGGAGATCATCTGGGTGGCCTGGAGTGAAACACTATACCATCGGGGCAGGGCAGGAGAGAGTGAGGGTGCAAAGATTGGACATTTTCCTAAGACAGCAAGCATGGTTCCTCAGTGTGAGGATTATAAGGTAAACCGCGGAGAGGTTTTTTTCTTGACATGACAACCCCTCCTCACCATGAGGCGGGGATCAAAGGAACAAGGAAGATTTTTTTTTTTTTTTTCTGTAATCCCAAAGACAGACATTGCCAATCAAAGCAAGCATTATCTTCCAACCATTCTTCCTCTTCCCGGTCTTGCTCCCCCTATCACCAGCACCTTGAAATTTAAATTACAAAAATAAGCCCCAGTCAAACCCCCTTCAGCGATGGTGGGACTGAAGGGCCCAGATTTCCCAGGCAGAGGCCCACGGGAAGAGGGGGGTAGGAGAATAAGCAAGGAAAGGGAGAGGCGGAGGCTTTTTCCTGCACAGCCCCATCCCCCATACCGTTCCCCCAGTTCCGGGAAGGTGGGGGGGCCCGGGGCTAGAAGAGACTTGGGGCTCCCGATCGGACACCCCGCCACCCTGCCGCGCCCTCGCCCTGCCCCGCCCCCGCCCAGCAGGCAGCCGGCAGGAAAGGGGGAGGGGAGGGAATGCTAGCTGGTTCTGCCGCCCCGCTGCCCCCATCCCTGCAGTGATCGCGGGTACCTGTCGGCGCCAAAAGGTCAGGATTTGGGCCCCTATGAGGGGCCAGGCACAGGATGTGACCAGCACACACAGAGCGCGCGCACACACCCCTTTCCTATTTACCTCCTTCTTCTTCTCGCCCTTCTCAGTGGCCGTGGTGGCTTCCGTGGCGGCGGCAGCCGCTCCCTCCTCCTTAAAGGTGGACGGCCCGGGCTGCTCATCCTCTATGACCACGATTGTGGCTCTGGTATCCGAGGCTGCCACGGTGGCTGCCTCTGTGGCCGTGTCCGGCTCCATGGCGTTGGAGCGGGAAAGATGAGGGGGGACGAGGAAGGGGAGAAGGGAGGCTCCTGGGCGGCAACAGT
Source organism: Peromyscus maniculatus bairdii (assembly GCF_049852395.1). Taxonomy (NCBI): domain Eukaryota; kingdom Metazoa; phylum Chordata; class Mammalia; order Rodentia; family Cricetidae; genus Peromyscus; species Peromyscus maniculatus. The sequence goes on along the minus strand of NC_134875.1, from coordinate 27,555,395 downwards.
GGCTGCACTGGAAAGAGCTAGATAGAGCAGGGGTAGAGAATACTAGCTTCCAACCCCTTCGCTCGCCCCCCACCTTCTTTAAATAACCCTCAACCCTGCCTGCCCCACTTCCGTCCACCCACCCTACGTCATGGCCTCCCCCCTATCACCCTCCCCCCTCCGCCCCCCCTCACCAATCGCGAGACTCCCCCTCCCCATCCAGAGCCCGGGCTGGTCCCACACGACCAACTGTTGCCTGAATGTGGGGTGAACTCAGGGGTGGAGGACGAAACCCACACAGCTCATGGCTCCTTAAAAATTCTACTTCTCCATATGCCCCCAACAGAGAGCTGAGTTCCCCCTCACAGATGTGTGCAGAAGAAATTCCCTTTCCCTCAAATCTGCTCTACCTATTCTGCACCTCTGTGCCTCAGGGTGTTCTTCCCTTCTAGCACAAAGAACTCCTCTGCTTATGAGTGCCATAAAAGGTCTTTCTCAGTATACAGTTTTTCGTTGGAAAGCCCAGAATCCCTCTGGGGATTGCCCTTTTGCAGGCTTCTGGAAGAGTTAGATTGACAGTGTACACTCACCTTCAGAAACTCTGCTGAAAAAGAACTGAGTCACTTGATGACAAATATTCCCTTAGAAGGCAAAACCTGACTCAGGTTTTAGAAATATGTGTCTCTGGTTTTCTCAGATGGCCAGTACTCAGGAGTCCTTCTTTTGACTGCACCCCTGAATTTTAAAATTCAAAGGGGACAATGCCAAAGTCTTCCACAAAACCTAGGGCAAGTTGTGATAGGTTATCTAATATTGGTCATTGAATTAAACAGCTATGGTTTTTTTTGTTTTTTTTGTTTTTTTGTTTTTTTGCTTATGATCTGTCCATATCCTTGTTATTAATCAATGATCGCTGAATGAATTTTGTGAAAGGGGCAAATGTGTATACACACAACTATTAATTATTGCTTCTATGTCCCCTCATTATTTATCAACAATGGGAAGATTGATAGCCTACCCTTTAAAGTTCAGGCATTAGAGATGACAGACAACAAGACATGTAAGAAACAGTACACCAAACAATCACAAAGCATACTGTTTCCAAAATGAAGCAACTGTTTTCCAAATTCATTGTCACATGGTTAACTTCCATCAGCATACCTTCCTAAACAACCCATCTAAAATAAAGTGTGGTTTGTGTAAATAGTGCCATAGCAGTCGGGTGACCCCAAATAATACTATTACTGGTCACCCACGCCTTAGTGTGAATGGATGTGGATGTAAGATTCTGTCCCTAAACTAGGTCTTGTTTCTCTGTCTCTCGCACTGTGTGTGTGTTTCTCTCTGTCTCTGTCTCTCTCTGTCTCTCTCTCTCTCTCTCTCTCTCTCTCTCTGTGTGTGTGTGTGTGTGTGTGTATGTGTGTGTGTGTGTGTGTGTGTGTGTGTGTGTGTGTGTGTGTGTTTCTCTGTGCCTCTTTCTCTCTTTCCCTCTTACCCTTCCTGTCTCCCACCTATCTCTTTTGAGGGAGGGTCTTGCTCTGTAGCTCAAGCTGACCTTTACCTTGCAGCAATTCTCCTGCCTCAACCTCTCAATCCCTAGGATTACAGGCACAAGCAACCATGTTCCATTCCTTGGTCTAATTTTAAACACAGGAAAAGAGGCAGAGAAGAAGCTAGTGACTGAATGGGTGTGCCAAAGAAATGGAATAAGAATCTCATGATAGCATCTTCTCATTTACCTTCATTATGTATGGATCCCTCCATCCAAGTCCACTGTTGATGTTTCTTACTGAAGTACAGGCATGCACTACCCAATGGACATGGTGTGTCTCAGTATAAAAACAGCTGGTATTCCTGAAGCATCAGATTTCATTAAAGGAGAAGGGAATTAATGGACTAACTGACCGCTAAAATAAGAATTTTCTATTAAAATATACAGATACATTAGGGAATGTGAATTCTTACCCCCTTCCCCACTGCCGGTACAATCTCCTCAGTCAATCAATAATGTCCCTTGGTAGACAAATTACAGAAGACCTGAAAGGGGAAAGTAGGATATATCCACACATACTTGTCAAACAGAGGAAGTAGAGGATTTTTCTCTTTTTTTCTCTCTCTCTCTTTTCATTCAAACTGCAACTGAGAAAAAAAATAGAATCCCCCTTTTTGCTGCCTGCAGCTTGTAGTAACAGTAGAAAGGCCCAAGAAATATTTGCTATCTTTTGATGTGGCCCTGCTTTTAAGGTACCATATTGCTTATTGCTACCATCCAATGTTCTGGTACACCATGCATTAAAGGCACTTTCATCGGGACATTTTTTTTCTGTGTGAATATGCATTCCACATTCCAAGGGAAGAACTTGGGAATTGATTTGGGATTGAGAGATAGAATGTATTTGTACTTTGGCAATTTCTCACATATATATAAGGCGATCCTTCCTTTTAAAGACAGTGTGGCTGAAAGTGCATTCAAGTATACAAATTTGCCTGGAAAGGTCGATGCTTAGTAAATAGACTTTGCCACGGGATTCGTGTAAATATTGGCCTTTGGCTTATGGCAACAGCTGGTGTTTACAGAGCGTGTACCCTCCTATTTGTGAATCTGCCTAGAATTCATGACCTGTAGACTTTGTTCAAGTCCCCTCACTTAGGATTCTCTGCTCTATCTGCTTCTGCTCCACCCTAATGTGAACTTGTCTTCTGAAATGGTCTTTAATTGCACTGCTCCATTGGGGTTGGAGAACAAGGCAAATGTTTATAAAAATGGAAGCCACACGAATGTAGGAATCTCCAAATGAATCTCACCTCCTGTGCTAAATGTCTATTTTGGCAGATTTGAACATTGTAGAAGTTGTGCAGTTGATACTTGTCCAGGAACTACCAGAATGCACGATCACACAGTTGCTCAACTGTTTAACTAAGTCCCTAAAGGCCACTTCAAGGGCCTGGTGTTCCTTCTCTTATCCTGTATCTGAAATTTGTCATGGGCCCCACATGGTGGCTTCAGACCACATCATTACTTTTAGAAGCTAGTACACAGAATTCTCGTCATAGTGTCTTGGTTGCAATTATGATACCAGTCTGCTTAAACCAACAGTCTTTCTCATCTATTTTTTTTTTCAATTCATAGTAGTGGCATTTTTAAAGCCATATGTCCTTGATGCTGACAATGTTAAGGAAAAGCTAATGGTCCTATTGAATAGAGATACTTCTTAATTACTTAATACTGTAAATGGTAGTGTACAACATTCTTTTTACTATTTAAAGTTTTTCTACAGTAAATTTTTTTTTCTATTGCTTGACAGTTTCGTATATTTATATAATGAATTGGAGTCATGTTCACCTCCATTCTCCTGTCTTATATCCCTCATCCTACTGGAACCCTTCCTCTCAGCAAGGCACGTTTTACTTTCCCTTTTGTGTGTGACCCACTGAGTTGAATTAGAAATTTTACCCATGCATACGTAGGAGGTTATTTAGTGAAGCAAGGGTGACTTGCCAGTGGCTTACCTAACTGAAGAAAATGACACTCCCATCCCAAAAGAAGGGACCTGGTGGACCCATCTTCCATCCATGACAAAAGTTTAATGGGCTCAGTCTTGTGCAGGTCTTGTGCATGTAGCCACAGCCTCCGTGCAATGCCTATGACATGTCCTGAAGACATCTTTCTGCTACACAGCTCCCCATCCTTTGGCTCTTTTATCCTTTTTTTCCTCTTCTCCAATGTTCCCTGAGCCTTGGTATGCAACATTTTTACTATCTGATACTGCTTATGCTCTTAATAATTCCATCAAATAAAAATCAGCACATCTGTTTTACAGATGAGATCATGGAAATTTAAGGAGGTTAAATAATTCATCTAAGATTCCATAGCTAGTAAGTGTCATAAGCCAGATTCAAATTCCAAACTCATTCAACATCTCATTTTTTCCCATTTCATCTTTATTAAGTTCCCTATTCTTCATGGGGCTTCCTCCTTGATAATGTAAATTATATTGAGGGCTGGAGAGATGGCTCAGCAGGTAAGAGCACTAGCTGTTCTTCCAGAGGACCTGTGTTCAATTCCCAGCACCCACATGGCAGCTCACAGCTGTCTGTAACTCCAGTTGCAGGGGACCCAACACTCTCATGCAGGCAAAACACCAATGCACATAATTTTTTTTTAAAAAAATGATTTTTTCCCTAGTGTTTCCTCTAAATTACCCAAACAGTAATGATTCTTAGGACAGTTACTGCTGAGAGGAGAAACCCTAAGGGAAACAACTTATGTATTCAAAAAGGGATTGGAAAACAAGTGCAAAGCACATTCATAAATGGAATACTCAACAAACATTAGAATGAGTGTGTGGGGCCTGGAGAAATGGTTCAGCACTTAGGAGTACTAGCTGATGTTCAGAGGACCCAGTTCAACTCCCAAAATCCACATGGTGACTCACAACCATCTGTAACTACAGTTCTAAGGGATCTGATGCCCCCTTCTGGTCTCCATGGGCACTGCATTCATATGGTGCACAAACATATGCAGGCAAAGCACTCATAACTATAAAATATAAATAAATGAATGAATGAATAAATAAATAAATAAATAACATTTTTTTAAAAGAATGATTATGTAAATAGGTATTTGTTGACACAAAAATATGCCCTTAATATTCAGTTTAATATAAAGGAAAGGCAAGAATAAAAGTTCTTATTTTAGAGGGAAAAAAAGCAAAGAAAGAATTTATGTAAATAGTGAAAAGTCCTGCTCCAAATGTTAGCAGTAGTTGCAGCAATTGGTAGGATTATGGGAGACCTTTTTTTTCCCATTATATTTAGGTTTTTTTAATTTTCTATTTTATCAGTTTTCCTTGATGAAGTTGCTTCTTTAGGTATAAAGGAATAAAGAAAATGATAAAGGATGAAAATCAAAACACTCCTCAAAGCTAGAAGTATGAGCTAGTAGAATGAGTCAAAAACTGGAAAGGAAAACAAGAGTGTGGTAGCATACCCCAATAATCACACTGGAGGGTGAGGCTAAAAGTTGTAGAGATTAGGGCCAACCTGGGTTACATAATGAGAACAACGGCATTTTATCCTAAAGAAACCATGGTGGGTAAAGTAGCAGAAGCAATAGAAATTATTTTACTGGTTACAGTAATGTGAGCTAGATGAGGAATTACTTTTAACTGTAACCATTTTAAGCTGTATGTGTATAAAGATTTTTCTACTTTTAGAAATTATCATGTAAAACATAGTCCAAGAAAAAACTATAACAAGTTCTTCAGGTGCTTTCTAATCCTGACATTCAATCCATCCATAATACCCTAAAACATGAAACATGATAAATTATACAAACTGGGATTATTAAATGCATAATATCATGCATGGTTAAAATTATTTCTGGCAGAATAGTAATTGGCTTTGACACTGTAGTCCAAAAGCTTGGAGTTCAAACTCTGCCCTCAGATTTGCATCTGTAAAACAGATAGGATGATATGTAAATTAAAGTGGTTAATAAAGCTGCAACATGAAAATGGATGAAAAAATATTTTTTAAAAACTTAATGAAAAACGTTTTCCATGATCTCGGTGTATAAAATGCAGTCAGTGAATGCTAATTAACCAAAGGACAAAACTCAAGGTAACACTTCAAGCTTCAGATTGAGCCAAGGATATAAAAAAAACTGGCTGGAAGTCAGCCCTAAACAGTTGCCAAGTTAATTGAGTCTATTATCATTTTAAGGGTCAGCAATTTAGTGCAATTGCACTTTTCCAAAGGCAAGTTTCAAAGAAAGGCAGTAAATTAGGCAAAAGAGAATCAAGACACTTCCCAACTTAGACTGACACCTACCTGAAAGCAGGAAACATCTGATAAAAATATACTTTGTGTATGACAGTACAATTTACATATCAAATACTATAATGAAATGATTCACTTTTTGAAAATGGCATAGGAGTATTCAGTCCAAGAACTAACTGAACCACTACATTCAGTCCTTCGCCCTCTACACATACCTTTGGACTTCTAGGTTAGCTCCTCCTGTTTCTCCCATTTCCCTTTTTCTATCTTATCCTAGGTGTCCAGTCTTACCAGATGTCACATGCATAACAAACAATACATGATTCAATTAGTCAGGCATCATCTCTAGTTTCTACTACTTATAACACATCGAAATACAGTTTGAGTTCAATTTACATCTTTACTTTGGATGAATGTTCTCATTGGTTGACGTGTTGCTATCTGTAATGACAAGTTACCACAACCGTTTGTCTCAGATGTCATGGTACCTTTTAATGTTGGCCATTCGTTTTCTAGACATGTGGGACACTGTGAATATCTTCAACCATCTACCAGCATGATTCTTGCTTGTTTGAAGATCACTTCAGATCTAGTACCATTTCCCATAAATACAGTAAAATGCTATAGATTTCTCTGTGACATCATGTTCCTGCACAGAATCTTTTGAATAATTATCCAGGCCATGCCATTTATCCCAGGGAATATTCACATTCATATCCTCAAATGACAATGACTACACAGATGATGGATTCATTCTCTTTATTATTGAAAAAACATATAACACTTGGGAATTACAGCTTCTGGGACACAGAATCCAAACTCAGAGCCTAGGAGCAGCAAAGAGAAAGAGCTATGCATATAACATTTTCAGGGCTCCTTTACACTATGTATCAGTTACTTTTTCTGTTGTTGGGATAAAATATGACAACCAAGGTAACTTTTAGAAGGAAGATTTTTAATTTGGCTTATAGTTCTAGAGTGATAAGAGTCCATCATGGTGGGGAGGCATGGCAGCAAGTGTCAGACTCGGTAGCTGGAAAGGGAAGCTAAGAGCTCTTATCTTTAAACCCAAGCACAAAGCAAAGAAAGTAAATTGGAAATGCTATGAGAATGAAAATATCAAAGCCTCCCCCCTCCCCACAGTGACACACTTTCTGCAGCAAGGCCATGCCTCCCAAACCATCCCAAGCAGTGCCACCAACTGGGAATCAAATGTTCAAATACCTGAGCCTATGTGGGAAATTTCTCATTGAAACCACCACATTCCACTCCTAGGCTCCCATAGACTTATGGCTATATCACAATGCAAAATGTACTCAGACTAACTTTAAAAGTGGCCATAGCCTTTCTCAGTCTAAACATTGTTTAAAGGTCCAAAATCTCTTCTGAGACTAAAGGCAATCTCTTAATTGTAACACCCTGTAAAATCCTCAAAAGCAAATTACATACTTCCAAAATGTCTTAGTACTTGTTTATTGCTGTGAAGAGACACCATAACCATGGCAACTCTTACAAAGGAAAACATTTAATTGGGGTGGCTTATAGTTCAGAGGTTTAGTCCATTGTCATTGTTGTGGCAAGCATGGAAGCATGCAGGCAGACGTACTGGAAAAGTAACTGAGAGTTCTACATCTGTATCAGTAGATAACAGAAAGAGAAAGAGAGAGAACGACACTGGGCCTGGGTTGAGCATTTGAAACCTCAAGCCCACCCCCCAGTGACACACTTCCTCTAACGAGGGCCACACCTACTCCAACAAGGCCATACCTCCTAATAGTGCCACTCCCTAGTGACCAAGCATTCAAATCTATAAGTCTATGGGGGCCATTTCTATTCAAACCACACACAACATATGATGGTACAGAATATGTATCATCATTCCCAAAGAGAAGATTGGGAATATAGTGAAGAAATTCTGGACCAAAACAATACCAGAACCTATCAGGGCAAAGAGCAAATCCTGTAGCCTCATATCCATTGTCAAAAAGACTTAGATGGCTCCAGCACTCATATATCTCACTCGCTCTCTTGAGATGGCTTCTCTCTCTGCATATAGCTATCATTGGCAGATATCCCATAGCTTCGGCATTTCTGTGATCTTGGGATCTCTACTGCAACCTAGGCATCACTTTAACAGCTTCACCCAATGGTCTCCTGCAGTCTCAGAGCCTCAACACAGGGACCACCCTGCTACACACAGTCTGGCCTCCGTGGCCCTTTGAAAACCAAGAAAGAAGAATCCATGAGCCCACTACTCTTGCATCCTCCATCCCTCTAAAGTTAGCATCAGATAAACACTGCCAAGTTTGGCTGCCATCTTAGAATGGACTATGGCCTTTTTTAATCACAAGAGCAATAGCCTCTTTATTCAGTTGCTTTCTAGGAGCAAAAACTCTTTAGGCAGTTTTTTCACAAAGTGGAAGCTTAGCTGGGTGAGGTGTTACTCTTTGTTCCAGTATACAGCAGGAAGCTTCTTCTTAATGGTGCTAATCCTAACAATTACAGTCTCTCTTCAATCACATGCCTTGAGTGGAATATTAAGTTTCTTGGTGTTGTTTTTCTCTCTACATATGCATTTTGTATTTTCCTCTGCCCTGCTTGCTCGTTTTCATTGTATACCTACATAAGCGTTATCAGTAACAACCAGGCCACAGACTTAACATTAGGTTGCCTTGAAATTTTCTCTACCAACAAAATTAGTGTTACTTTTTAATATAGCCTTAAGAAAGTTCTTAGAGCAGGAAGGCAACCAGATTCTTTGCCAAAATACTACAGGAATGATCTCTAGCTCTGATTCAAAATTCAAGCATTCTTTTAGGCAAAAGTTCCATTTATTCCCACATTCCTCCAATAATCAACACCGTTAGATTCTTCTCCGCAGCAGCCCACTCTCTGGTGCCAATTTTTGTATTTGTTACTTTCTTTGTTGCTGTGAAAAAATACCATGGACAATGGAACTTGTTAGAAGGAAGACTTTATTTTGACATATGGTTCCACAGGAGTTAAGATTCCATTATGGGAGAGAGGCATGGCAGCAAGAGGCAGGAAAGGCAACCAGAACAGGAAGCTGAGAGCTCACATCTCCCGCAATAAGCATAAAACAGAGAGAGCAAAATGGAAGTAAGGCCAGGGTATATAATCTCAAAGCCCACACTCCCCCTCAGTGACATGCTTCCTCCAGAAAGGCTACACCACCTAAAACTCCCCCAAACAGCACCAGCAACTGGGAAGCAAGTGTTCAAACACCAGCACTTATGGGAGACATTTCTCATTCAAACTACTGCACAGTACATATAGAACAATATACCAAATACCATAATGGCTCACTAAGAAAATGGATAAGGTCCTTGTCCAAGAATAGACTAGTGGTTCTCATGCTTGCAAATCAGCATCACCTGAAGGAATTATTTAAAAATTAAAAAAAAAAACAGATAAATAGTCAGGTGTGGCAGCACACAACTGTAATCCCAGCACTTGAGAGGTAGAAGATTGTGAGTTGAAAGTTCCAGGACAACCTGGTCTACACAGCAAGATCCTGTCTTAAACAAACAAACAAAGAACAAATGATCAAATCAAGAGTGGCCTTTGGCCTTTGAGCAGGGTTTGCAGACCCTGCCTGAACAATATCCATTTAGGATTTAAGGAAGGCAAAGCAAGCACAACTGGAAAAACAAAGACATAACAAAGCAAAAGTCATGTAAGGTGTTTAACCTCTACAGTCACTGGGAGAAAGGCAAACTAAAAACATAATATAGACCTGCTATACATCAACTAGAATGGCTGAAATCCTTCAAAACTAACAATAGTCAAAAGGATGAAGAGCAGGGCAGCAGCTACTTTAGAAACCAGTCTAGCATTACATTATGTTACTAGAGTTGAAGACATATATTGTGGTAGAGACAGATTTGTCAACTAGATTCTCCTTCAAGGAAGTGCATTCTGTTCAGATTTGGAAAGCAAAGTAAATGGATAGCCTTCAATTAATAGATTCCTGAGTCTGTCTCAGCTGCAGAGAGATTATTGGGCCAAGGTCTTGCACATCTAAGGTGAATAAGGAAGGAAGGGATGAAAAATATCATTTCAGCCACACAGAAAACATACCAGTGGGCTTTCCTTGTTCCAAAGATTGGTTCAAGTTTCATTCTTATATTGCTTTTCATTGCCTTCCCAAACCTTCTTCTTTCTTTCACAGGTATTGATCTCTAACAAAAATGTTGCACATAATACACCATCTATGCATCTTTGTTTCTTATTGACCACTAAATCCACTAGGATAATATACCCTAGAAAAATAATTTATCATATCTATGTGCAACAGAAAAAAATAACTATGCAAGAATATTCCTAAAGCATTGGCTTGAAAAAGATAGCCACAAGACACCATTTAATGTCTATCATCAGAGAGAATGAATTGTGATATAGTCACTATACAATACAATATCCTATACATCAATGAAAATGTACAACATCTATATACATCTACCTTAATGACATAATATTAGATGAATTAACAAAATATGAAGTATATACTGTATAATCCCAAACAGGCAAATATATTCATATGAATACAGTATCACATATTCATATGTTATAAAGTAAAAATAAAAACAAGGAAAAGATTATCACAAAAGTCAAGACAGTGGCTTATGTAAAGAGGTGATATGAAAATTTTGTTATGCTGGGCATCAAATCTGCAGCCCTGAATATGCTAAGGAAGCCTGTTACCACTAAGCTACTCTCATAGCCCAATCTTCAGATTTTTTTCAACATACAGTATGGCACAAACTTTGACAAATGAAAATAAACAGAAATTTCTATACTTCAGAGAATTCTGTCTCAGCAACTGGCCCAGATTTAATCCTGGGTTGGGTGGGGCATGATAAGAGAGAGATGCTTACTCTAGAGGTATTGTCCCAAGTGCTATCTGTGTTCAATTCCCTGTTTCTACCAGGTAGAATTTACATGGGCATTTACTTTATAATTATTGTTAGTTGTGCTTGTCTATTTTATGAACATTAAAAGAAGGAAAAAGCCATAGAAAAATATAACCAGAAATCCTACAAGCATTTACTTTAAAAAAAGTGTGATTATAAAGTGCTGAGAAAATGGTGAGTGGAGATAAGAATGAATAGAGGCCATCATGTGCTCCTTCGTTCTGCGACAATATGATACAAAGCAGACCTTGAAGAGTTCCAAGAAGTTCTATAAAAGGTACAAAGAGGCACTGTTGATCAGAAGAGGGAGCATTCCTTTCCAGCTGAGCAGTAACGGGAGAAGAGCTTCAAAGAGGAAGGCCCTAAGGTAAGCATTGAAGAATTGAGGGTTCCATGGGGTAAAATAACAGAGGAGATGGAGAATAGATAAAGCTAAATTAATACTGACATTGAAGTAAGGAGTATGTGCTCAAGAAATGAGACGGCATTTTGCCATTTGTTTTGATGTTTAACCCCCAAAGGAAAATTCTAAGTCATTCATCTTTTTCTGTAAGGAACGTTTAACAGATCTTTATGAAAATACTGTATGTTTTATAGATGCCAGTGAAAGTGCTATTGTGTGGGGTACTTAGTCCTGAGTATACTTCCATAGCAAGAGAGACTAAATTCTGGACTTCACACTGCCTGTATCTGGACATGATTTCTTCCTGGAGGCACCATTCTTCCTGAGAGCAATGATTAGGTTAACCATATAAAACTCAGTCGATTCATTATTTGGGGACTCTTTCAGTCATTTCCTACTTAGACTCAATCAAATTTAGGATTTATTCTCCTTCCTTCAGGACAATCATATTGATTTTGAACTCCAGAGTTTATAAAAAATAAGACTGAAATATCATTTGGAGGGGAGGGGATGAGCCCATTTCTTGGGTTCTGGCTATAGTTTTCACAGGCCTTCCCAGAGGTGTACAGTTATCCCCACATACTGCCATCCATTGAGGGAGCCATCTTTCTACTAGGCCTCTAAGGGCAGGGCCTCTCCTCCCCAACACAGTTTCATCTCATCATTCCCACAAGACCTCCACTCCTAATTTCTCTTCTCTTCCCATTCAAGTTCTTATCACTTCCTTGGCTTTTGCTTGTTGGAGTAAAAGAAATAGAAGTGAGGGATGTAACATGTATTTATCAGCCGAAACTCTTCCCAAATCTGTTTCTTAAACCCTGGACTGAGACTTAAAATGGAGGCCAAGAATACATTGTTCTCTCCCTCCATGACACCTACATTGGATGTGAGACCAGTCTCATACCACACTGCCTGCATCAATAAGTCATGAGGGTGAGGGTAGGTGCACTCAGGCAATCTTCATAGATCATCTTACTTTATCCATCACAGTGTTGATTAAATATTACTTGACCTTGCAGCCTTCACAAACAGAAACTGCTTTCAAAATATAATGTTTTGTGATAACAAAACAGAAGGTAGGACTGACCTGGGAAAAGAAGAGAATCAGCTAGTGATGACATAAGGGAGGGTAGCCAGGTAAGAGAGTAACTAAGAACCAAGTATAATAATGACACATAGGCATGAAAATGCCATGATGAAACCCATTACTTTGCATACTAACATTAAAAACTAATAATAAAACATCTGATGTTTATAACTCATAACTAATGCCCCTCAGTGGTGACCTTGCCTGGTATATGATCTTATACACTTTAGTTTTGTGGGTACTTCCCCAGTCATTGGGTTAAATTCCTGGCTCAAGTATCTAATGTACTATTACTAAAGGACAAAAATATAATAATAATAATAATAATAATAATAATAATAATAATAATAATAGATGAATAAAATGTCTCCCCCCTAAAAAAAATCTACCTAGAATTATTTAATTCTGTGGTTTAAAAAAAATACCAACTTGCTCACTTTGATAATTTTTTTTGTTTGTACATGAAATTAGAGATCTTAACTTTACAAAAGTGGATGATTTTATTACCAATAAATGAGGTACCAATTTGGAATGTAGCCATAACTCTGTTTTTTCCTTAGGCTTTTTCAAAGTACTCAAGAAAATTTAATATGCAATCTAAGAATTTTGATCAGCTTATGGATTTGATGAGTATCATCTTCACAAATTACAGAAGCCTTTATTGATTTTATGTTCTGTATTTCAACATCAAAATCTCTCATATTCTTTGAAAAGATATTGAGTATTTTAAAATCATTTTTATAATTTAACCTTCTATAAAGGTCAAAACCAAGATGGAAAGCTAGCAGTGTTCAAGAAGATAAACAAAGACTGGCACCATCATCCTATCTTGTTGAGTCAAACTACTGCGCATGTTCAATTCCAAAGGCATGATGGCTACAACATAAAGTCTGTAAAAAGGAACCTTAAGCAATAACCATGAAAAGACATATTCAGGGACTGTGGATGAAGCTCAGTGGTACAACACTGACCTAGCATGTGCAAGATTCAAGGTTCTTCCTTATATAACTGAAGAAAAAATACATTCAGAGACAGGTGTGGTGATGCACATTTGTAATCCTAGCAAGTGTTGTTGTTGTGTGTTTGAGGGAGGAGGGTTATGATTTTGAGACCAGCCTGCTCTATATAGTGAGTTTGAAGAGAGCCTGACCTGTAGAATGAGAGATCCTGTCTCAAAAACAAAACAAAAGTCAGGGCCAAGGAGGTGGCTTAAAGTGTAAAGGCATCTACTTGCAAGCTTGACAACCTAAATTCATTTCCTGGGACCCACATGCTGGAAGGAAAGAAGGCCTTCCTGCAAATTGTCCTCTGCTCGCCACTCATGTCACACAGACACACACAGACACACACACACACACACACACACACACACACACACACATACAATTTAAAAAAATAAAGAAAAAAATGTAACCAACCAACAAACAAAAATGCAACATAAACAGATCCTTGGATTCTAGAAAGACAAGTTGATTCCATATTGTTTCAGTTGGATCTCTCTAACTTCCGGGAGAAGGAGGAGGCTAGTGGGTCTGGATAACGCCTGACTTTGGGATTCATTATGTGGGAAAGAAAGGCCAAAGACGAGAACTGTGTATGCAGAAAATGGAGAACTTAGCCAGGAAAGGAGGAAATACGAAATGGGAGGTGAGGCTTAGTGAGAAAGGAGAGTCTGGAGGGCATTATGTACCAAAGAGAGCTAGTTGTGTCTGCTTGCTGGGCCCCTCACCGTTTCTCTAGAGTATATGTGACCCCAGGTAACAAACCTTTCTCGGTGCAAATTCTACCCAGAAGGAAAATATATGTAAACAAACTCGAAATGCCTAACTAGAAATACATCACAGAAATGTAAAACAGAAATATGTAAATAAGAATGAACTCTTCGTGCAGCGCTGTGTGGAAAGCAATACCAGTAGTTGGACTTCTGTGTGTGAAAAGCAAGGCTTTTCAACTAGTGGTAATTTAAAAATCAATGAATCATTTATGCCTCGGTTCTGCCTGCCTTCCAGCCTCTGGCTGCTGACTCACCTACGTGCAATCTTTCCTCCTGGCCTCATCTGTGTCAGGCAGACCTGTTTCTGCCTTCGCAGACCCTAAGTACTCTCACTTGTGGAAGCTCTAGCCAGCATCAAATTAAACATATTAAAATGCATCCCCTCCTACATTAAACATTTATATTTTACTATAAATTTTTGAAAGGACTTTTGCAATTTTGCTTTTGAAATTGTCTGTGCATAACTAATTTAATTTATGATGGCTGTGATTTCTCCATAATAATTAAGCAGACTTGGGAAGCAGGGAGATCCAACCTAAAAACAAGTTTCAGATATCATGGGCTTCCGGGCTAGGAGCACAGATTAGACACTCTGGGGGAGAGATTAAACTAGTACACAGAAGCCCAAACAGAGCAAGAACAAAATATAATGAGTTTTGGATAAAAATAACAATTGGTGTACTTGATAGAACATACTATATTGTTATATTGTAACTACTCGAGTATAAATTATTTCATTTTTGTTTACTGCTTTCATTTCGTATTTTATAGCCTTAAGATTTCAATTTTCTTTTTTCAGTATGAGGGACGAAATCCTGGGTGTCTCACATGCTAGCCAAGAGCTATGCCTAAGATCTCAAGTTTTCATTTTGTCTCTGAAAATCTCGTGCGTTCTAATTGACACTGTGTGATAGATCAAAGATACACACTGAAAAGTCAGTCACACTGGGATGCTGGTGAGATTTGTGTTTCCTTAAAGCTAAAAAATACATTTGCTTGAACTTTGTTCCATGACCATTTAACTCTTTATGGGACTCTCACACCTTCCTAGGCAAACACTCCACTGCTAAGCTCTATCCCCGGCCCTTGAATGTCTTTTCTATACAGCTATCATTACCTTTATGGACGACTTAGCTTTTAGAGTCCTTACATCAACATCTATGCAATCCCTTAATGTTTTATCCAACCAAGAGTTACCTCAAAATCCACTATCTGCTAGGCACTATGTTAAGGTTCAGAGGAGTCTATAAACTGGGAAGAAAAAGAATCTTGCCTTTTCTCCAAAGTTGATTCCTCCACCTCCAGCTTGTATCCTCGTCCTTCCCAATTACTGAGGGAATTTGCATGAGATCTTGCAGCCTACTCAATCTACCACGTGCTGCCTCCTTTCCATTGGCTTTAAAGTGCCCTTGGGCGCTGTCAAAAGCCTATTTTACAGTTCTAGCTACATTAATTTCTTTTCTCCTTTTTATTTTCAAAGTTCTTCAATTTGTGGTCTCTTGTCTCCACTTTCTCAAGACAGAGCTCCCTCCTTGCATTCTCTGTAATCTTGTTTCTATCCTCACCTCTAATTGAAACCACACATTTGGTGTTCACTAGTGAACTCCTTGCAACATTCAAAGAAAGTCTCATGGCCTTCATTTTCCTTGGCTTAATTTTAGCACCTGACATTGTTCAACCTCTCCTGCAGATTGTTCCCTTTTCATTTTCATTGATTACAAATGATTGCCAATACAGGAAAATGTGAACAATAGAACAAATATACACACCCACCACACAGTTTTAACTAATCTTGCAGCAGCAACTTTCATTTTGTGTTTTAAGAAATAAATATTAAAAACTAAGTATGAGAGCATATACCTGTGATCCCAGTACTTGAGAGGAGGCAAAATCACAAGTTCAAGGACAGCCTGGTTTACATAGTATGTTTCAAACCAGCCAGAGCTACGCATGCCCTGTCTGAAAGAAAGAAAGAAAGAAAGAAAGAAAGAAAGAAAGAAAGAAAGAAAGAAAGAAAGAAAGAAAGAAAGAAAGAAAAAGATAATAACATTCACACTTGCCCCATGATCCTCTTCAGAGCTCTTCCTCCCTTATAATTTTGTGGTCACGCCCCTTTGTGACTTACACATTATGCTTTTGCAATTTTCAGGCTTTGCATAAATATTATATGACACATTTTTTGCTTAACTTCATAGTTCTGAAATTTAATTCTGTTACTACTTACAGTTCAAATTCATTCATTTTAATTTCAAATAGTAGTATTACCTTCACGAAAACAATAGTTTAGCCATTCACCTTCCAACAGGCATTTGATTTGCTTCCATCTGTTACAAAGAATGGAAAATAAATTATTCATTTATTTCTTTGTTCAGAAAGTTTAGTTTTGCCAGTGTCTGTACCTAGAAATTAATTTCTGGGTTTGAGGGTGTGTCTTAGAGTTTCTTCTATTGCTGTGAAGAGACACCATGACCATGGCAACTCTTATAAGGAAAACATTTTATTGAGAGGGCTGGCTTACAGTTTTAGAGGTTTAGTCCATTACCATCATGGCGAGGAGCATGGTGGCAGGCAGGCAGACATAGTGCTGGAGGAATAGCTGAAAGTTCTACATCTTGCAGACCACAGGAAGTCAACTGAAACACTGGGTGTTATCCTGCACTTGGGAAACCTCAAAGCCCACCCCCACAGTGACACGCTTCCTCCAACAAGGCCATACCCACTCCAACAAAGCCACACCTCCTTAAGAGTGTCATTCCCTATGAAATTCGGGGGAACAATTACAATCAAACTACCACAGGGTGTGTTCTCGTTTTTATTAGATATTGTCAATTGTTCTTTACCAACTTAGAAATCTAGTATAAATTCTATCCAAGTACTCTGTGTTCTACATCCTCAAAGACACTTGGTGCTGCATCCGAGGGAATGCAGTAAAGAAATTGCCAACAGGACAGCTTCATGAGGGGGGAGGTTTTTATTGTGAGGAAAACAAAGAAAATATCCAGAGGCATCTGGAAGAGTCCAGCGCAGAGAGAAAAGAAAGCAGACTGGACTGGCCAGGGCTAAGGCAGCAGGAGAGGTAGGGCACAGTGAGAAAGTGGGAGAGAGCAGAGAATAAGAGAACAGCAAGAGACCGTGGGGTGGACAAACCATGCAGATTGTGAGGTAGCT
The DNA here is from genome assembly GCF_049852395.1 of Peromyscus maniculatus bairdii. Lineage (NCBI taxonomy): Eukaryota > Metazoa > Chordata > Mammalia > Rodentia > Cricetidae > Peromyscus > Peromyscus maniculatus. Next base: position 27,538,269 of record NC_134875.1, on the reverse strand, counting down.
GGAGGGAGGGATTCATTTTGGGGGCGTGGAAAACAATGTTTCACAAGTTTCTGAGGAATGCTGGCTTTTATCTAACCACCAGAAATCCTTCTATAGTCCAGCTTGAGATTATTCCTAGACATATGGCGGGCCTGAGACCAAACAGATGCTACCCAACTTTTCAGTGTTTTGTCAAACAAATGATTGTGAAGTATTATTTCATGGTTTTATAGTTTAGTTTCCCTGAATAGTAATAAAGTTGTGCATCCTTTTATATTTTATCAGTCACTAAAGTAAACTTGACAAGTAATTAGTTATTCATATATTTTGTCATTTTCTACTAGATGGTGTGTGTGTGTGCGTGCATGCATGTTTGCGTGTTTGCATGTGTATGTTTATGTGTGTGTGCGCATGTGTATTGTTAGGTAATAAACCCAGAGCCTGGCACGTGGTAAACAAGCATTTTACCACTAAGATGAGTTCCATCTCCTTGTTTTCCTTGGAGTAAGCTCTCATTCTATAACTTCAACTAGCTTTAAACTTGTGTTACCCAGGCTAGCCTCAGATTCACAATCCACCTGCTTCCGCTGCTGAGTACTGAGTATCAGGCACATATCATCATGCCTCACTCCATTGTCTTAAAATATATACATTGTGAAAAATAGTGTAACTAAAGGTGTCATTCTCATTCTATTTTAAGATAATAATTTTGGTGCTGGGAGTTGCAGTGACTTGTGCATGCTAAATATATGTGCTACCACTGACCCATAGCCCGCTCACCCCTACTCTCCCACTTTCTTCTGAAAGTTGCAAAGTTTTGCTTTTCACCATTTGATTTTTAATCTACCTGTCTTAGTCTGTTCTCCATAGCAGTGATAAAACACTGACCAAAACCAATTTGAGGAGGGAAGGGGCTTATTTCATCTTACAGGTTAGAATCCACCATCAACAGAAGCTAGAGCAGGAATCATAGAAGAATACTGCCTACTGGCTCATTTCCCTTGGCTTGCTTAGCTGTCTTTTGTATACAGCATAGGCCTATCTGCTCAGTGGACTGGGCTCTGCCACATCAATCAGTAATCATAACAATGACTCCATAGGCCAATCTAATAAAAGGCAATTCCCAGCTGAGATTCCATCCTCCTAGGTATGTCTAATTGTGCTGAGCTTATGAAACCTACGGCATTCCACCCTTTGTCAATTTTGACACCTAAACAATTTTAAACCATTCTTCTTTTTTTTATTTCTTTTCTCTGGGATCTCATGTTAATCTCAATACAACTTTTTAAAAGTTTCAGTCTTAGCCGAGCAGTGGTGGCGCACACCTTTAATCCCATTACTCAGGAGGCAGAGGCAGGCGGATCTCTGTGAGTTCAAGGCCAGCCTGGTCTACAGAGTGAGTTCCAGGACAGCCAGGACTGTTACACAGAGAAACCTGGTCTTGAAAAACAAAAACAAAAGTCTCAGTCTTTTAAAAATACCAATTATTTTAAGAGCCTACGTTCTTTTTAAAGATCTAATGTCTCTTAACTATAGGCTCTTATAAAATTGAAAACAAGTTACATATCTATTTATGCCAGAGGGAAGAATCTGGGCACAGTTAAAGTCAGGTCAAGGAAAAGCAAACATCTACCACTGTGAAAAGCTATTATTCAGTTTGGATGTCAGCTATCTGGGACTCACTTGTGATCCTCTGGGCTCTAACGTGCTTGGTTAACCTCGTCTCCCCAACTCTGCTCTCCGGAGCATGCACAGCTTGTCTGGTGGGCTCAGGCTGTCTCCTAACTATAATACCTCCTGATTTTTTTTCATCCATGGTGTGAGGTAAGGGTCTAATTTTATAATTTTCCACGTGGAAAAAATCAATATCCCCAGTGGTATTTAGTGAAGAACCTATTCTTTCTTCACTAATATGAAATGGCATATATACTGAGTATCAATCTTCTTTTCGTGTATGCGTCTATTTGAGAGCTGTATATTCTGTTCCATTGGTCTGTGTTCATACTATAGTCCTAACTAGCATAGCTTTAAAGTAAGTCTTGATATCTAGTCAAATATAGACTCTGGAGTAAATGAATAACACAACTGTAGTGGTAGTACTTTTTGGTGACTATCAACAGACTGGAAAAGTTAAAGGAGAGATCGAAACGAACAGAATTTCTTTGGTGGTGGTGGGGCAGGGGAGATTCAGTACCCCAGATCGGATATCACAAAAGCTTACAGGGCTGTGTGAAAGGAGAGAAAACAAGGAATTGAAAAAGTCATTCCAAAGAAAATATAAATAAGATTTATTTGGATAAAAAGATCAGGAGAGAGGAAGAAAGCATGTAGCTTTGAGTTTTCAGGGCTGATGGCTGAGTGAAATGATGAGCTAGTTTGTCAGTGAGTAGTATTTTCACAATATTAAGTAAGAGGCCTAGACTAGGCAGGTGTGCTTGAAGTTCACACACTTAGAAGTCACCTGAGGAGGACGAAATGCAGGGATAGGGGGTGGGCCAGAGGGCTGAACTATGGACAATTTCCCAATTTAGGGGATGGAAGAAAAATACAGAAAAAGAAAAAAACCTTAGAGGATGACCAACAGAAGGTTTCATAACCTTAAGGATTTTTTTTTCCAGCATGCTGTGGCTCCCATCGGCCCAGCTCATCTGGTATGACTGTTTCTTTTCTCTGACAGTCTTCCAAGTCCTCTGAACCCTTCTGGTGTGTTGCAGATAAGCATTCTGAAGCCCGCCTTCTGCTGGCCCAGCTATGGAGTCCTGAAGTCCTTCGGGTGTCTGACTGCAGTTCCCCAGGTTGGTCGCAGGGGGCGAAATCTGCGGCGGCCTGGCAGGCGGGCGGGGGCGGGAGGCGCCGCTCTCTCTCGGGTCAGACTCTCTCTTCCCAGCTCCCCAGCTCCCCGGCTGGCTCCCAGGCTCCCGGGCTCCCGGGCGCCCAGGCTCGCAGCGCCCGGTGGCGCCGGAGCCCTTTCTGTCCGCCTAGCCGAGGCGGGTGGGCGGCAGGCCGCAGGAGGCGGTGTCGTGGAATCCGCCGGCAGTCCGCAGCCCCGCAGAGCCTGGAGGCCGCCCTGATGGAGCCACAGCTCCCGATCGGAGCTCAGCCCCTGGCAGTATCCGTCTGAGAAAAGGGGGAAGGGGAAGGGAGGCCACACGGGTGGGGGCGCGGGCCGGGGTGCCGCACGTCCCGGGGCGAGCGGAGCAGGGGAATGGGGTCGGCTCGGGAGGGGACACTGGGGGAACCAAGGAGGGCGGCTGGTATGCGCCCGGCCCCGTGTCACCCCTCCTTGGCTGAGTTTGCAAAAAAAAAAAAAAGAGAGAGAGAAAGAGAGAGACCCTTGACCAGTGCCTGCATGTGGTGGAGGGTTTGGAGATGAAGGGTCCCTTCCGGGAGCCCTGCGCCCTGACCCTAGCCCAGAGGAATGGGCAATATGAGTAAGTAACCACCTGACTCCCACGGAGGAGAGAGCCTTCTTCCATAAGCTTCCTTGAGTCCAAAACCACAAGGAGCCACCCACCTTGGCCAAGCGGGCAACAGGTTCACAGCCAGGTGTGAAGAGTGAGCTCTTCCTGAGCAGAGGCCTCCCATCACCAACTTCTAAGCTGCTAGATAACTCCAGGCCCTGTGGCTCAGTGGAAGGGCGCAATGGACAGGGAAGCAGGAAGACTGGGTTCTTAGTTCCTACACCCTGTAACTGACATGTGTTGTGTAACCAAGTTTATAAGGCTTTTTGAGCCTTGGTTTCTTTCCTCTTAAGTTGAATAAAAGCATAAACTGACTTGTGGCTTTTGGAGGTATGACTGGGGGATCATAAATGAAAAAGTGGCTTACAAAGTAAAAGTGCTATGGAAATGCTGTATTGTTAATGTTCCAGACTTGTCTTTTCCCCATTCGACTGGCCCTTCCAGTTCCTGGATCCTCTTTTTCCATTTGCTTGAAGGCATATTCATTAATTCACTAATGTGTTGGCGTAGGGCAGCAGCTGTCTCACTGGACTGGACTGTTGGAAAGAAAAGCTAATGGAAATGTATAGAAATAAAGCAACATTTGACATTTTATCAGTGCATGTCACCTCCTTGGATGATAGGAGCTCAGTAAATACTGTTGACTGATTGAGCAAAAGATTATATTGATAAGCTGTCGAACAGCTGCTAACCTTGCCCCCTTGCTACTAATGACTCATCTTAAGTTTCCATGGTTACCATTATATATCACAACACCCTGTCACTGTATATGTACAAGCTACTTCCCTTGGTTCACAGGTTTCTGGGAATCAGTTTTCCTCCCCCATTTAACAATTGTTGATCACGTAAATCCTACCATCTCTTAACATTGGATTCTGCATGAAAAACTGTTTGTCTCGGGCCCTATGTTTAAATCCTCTGCCTCAAGCTGTCTAATTCACACAGAAAAAAAAGTATCACTATCCTGGCCTGAACTTACCTGAGCCAATGGGTGCCATTGTTACACCACATGTAACTATGGGCGCTGATTGTCAACTAGATCTGTAAAGTAGCTATTTCCTAGATCCTGCTTGCTTGGTTGTGTTGATATGAAACATTCATGCTATTGTCCCTAGACTTTATAAAATCCAAGAAGACTAGTTTAATAAGAGTACATTCAATGGAACAGGGAATTGAAAAATGCAAATTCCACTACCATGTCGAGAGGTGGAAATGGTGTGTAGAAGTGTAACCAGTAGTGCACAAACCAGTAGATTCTATGTATCTTGGTTTCCTCTTCTATATTAAAAAAAATTATAAGAATGAGTGGAATAGCTACATTGTTGAAATAACCACAGCACAGGAATTGGTTGCCCCTGTTTAGTGGGTTTAAAACTCTAGTAAGGGAGCCAGCAGCAGGTCTGGGGATAGGTAATTTGTTCTGTCTAGTCTCTTGTACTAGAAGAACTTTTAAACTTGGCAAGGGGAGCACTCTTGACTATTTCCCCACAGAGAAATCAAATCCTCGTGCTCTGAGTCTATATAAATGATAAGGGTATAGCAGCAGCTACTAAGATCTAAACCTAGCAGTATAATTCAGAATTCCACTGAGAAATTTCGTATTTTGTTTTGTTTTGTAGACAGGATTTCTCAGTGTAGCTCTGGCTGTCCTGGAGCTCACTCTGTAGACCAGGCTGGCCTCAAACAGAGAACTGCCTGCCTCTGCCTCCAGAGTGCTGGGATTAAAGATGCAGCTGGGAAATTTCTTTTGAAAACATTCACTGGAGGCACCTAAAACTGTAATACCATCTATAAGCCTCAAAAGGTTTTTTCCCTTAATGTCTTCTCTGACCTAGATGTCTAGAAGTTTTTACTTTGGGCCTTTTTGTCTTAGAACTTGAAGCCTATCTCCATATTTTGCTCTGTGGTTCTGAATATAGAAGAGCTTCACTTGAGAGACCAAAATGAAAAAAAAATATGGAGGTTTGGGAGAAAATCAGATGTTACAATTACTTATTTCTGGCCGGGCAGTGGTGGTGGTGGTGGTGGTGGTGCATGGCTTTAATCCCAGCACTTGGGAGGCAGAGCCAGGCGGATCTCTGTGAGTTCAAGGCCAGCCTGGTCTACAGAGTGAGATCCAGGACAGGCACCAAAACTACACAGAGAAACCCTGGCTCGGGGGGGAAAAAAAAAAAACTTATTTCTTCAGAGAGTTTCATTTAAAGTTTACCTCTGCTTATAGTCTAATTAAAGTTGTTCACTTTTTCAACTAGTAGTCATTGAGTATCTGTAGACTGTAGACAAAACTGAATAGGTTCTTTGCTCTCAAGGAGCTCCAATCAATGAGGGGAAATAGAAATAACTGCTGTTTAAGTGTTCTATTGGAGAGCCAGGCTAAGGGGTTCTGCTTGGAAGTATTTGGAAAAGGCTTCACAGAGGAGGTCATATTTCAACTGGGGCTCAAGAAGAAAAGAGGTATTCTTGAAAAAAACTGAGGAGTACTTGATGTGGAAGAGCCAGTTGATGTTTAGAATGGCTGTTTACCAATTAGGTTATACCTTGATTCTGTACCACTAAGAAGAAGTAAAAAAAAAAAAAAGCCCAACATGGTGGTATTCATCTGTAATCCCTGTACTTTGGAGTCTGGGCAGGAAGATAATGAGATTGAGATCAGCCTGAGCTATATACTGAGTTATAGGCCAGCCAGAACTACAATAGTGAAATCCTGTCTCAACAATATAAGGAGTGAGTATACATGAATTTAGAAGTCTTGCACTTCATACTTGCAGGTCAGATTCATTTGTGTTTTCATAAAAATACCAGCCTGAAGTTAGAAGCCAGAGGACATACACAAAGGGTGTGAAGACAACCCACTTATGGTTTTGGCTACCTTTTTGGTTGCTAGTGTATTTTGACAGTTCCAGGAATGACTGTTCTTATTCCTCCAGCAACCTACATTTATGTGTGAAAGAGACAGAACACTTCTTTGGTCAAATACATGAAACTGAATGTGAAAAGCTAATGAACAAGTTGTCTAATTCATTGATTCAATGCACGTAAGTGTCTGTGACATGCCAGGCTCTGGGCCAAGCACTAGAAATACCATGACAAAAAGATAGCCGTAGTCCCTGCCATCAACGAATTTCCTTAAAGCTGTAAGTTCTTCAGTCTGATGTTTATACACTGAAGGTGTGTAACTTGCAATGCATGCTCTTAAGACCGATTTTAGGAGATAGACTATTATACATTCTTTAGGCCTGTAAGCCAGTTTGGATGTTCAGATGTTGATCACCCTATTATCCTTCTAGCCCTTGAGCAACATCTACCAACCATGATGCTCAGATCAAGTGGACTAAATGCAGCAAGTCCAATAAACACAGATTATATTTGTGTAGCAAGACAACAGGTGTTTTGTTGCTGAAGATTTGGCATTTTCAGTAGCTATTCGTTAATACATTCTTCTATGTTCTAGGTTAATAATCCAGTTGCATGGGAAGGAACAGCATGTTCAAGATATCATCCCTATAAATAGCCACTTCAGATGTGTTCAAGGTACTTGCTTTAATGACTTAGCTAGTTTTATAAGACTTTGCCTCGGTCATTAATGCAGTGTATAATGTCATACATATTCAAATTTGTCACTGCATGTAAAATGAATTATATCGCTCTTCACAGAAAAAGTTAACACTTCTAACCTGCCATTGAACAGATAAGTGCTATGTTTAAAATACTGAAGAATTATATTTTAAGATACATATATAACCTGCTTCCCTGAGTAGGGTTGGAGATATGTGTAAGTAATCTTTTATGCTGACTGACATATATGTGGATTTAAATGACTACCTTGGGTTAAACCAACATTCTGTCCATTGTAAAGGATTCACACATTCGGCACTTTGTTTCCAAAGTACTGGATTTAAGTTGCCTTGGCAACATGAAGTATCAGATTGTAATGTCTCATACTCAGTTATGTTGGTTCTTAAGCCTTGACATTGGTGAATCATAACTCTGGGGAGGGAATACTTGGCTTTCTGCCCTCACATTTGAGGACTGAGCATAGAAAAATCTTATTTCATTTGCTACAATGAAACTCAAAGCCTGGGAAAGCTGTGTAGGAGGTATTGCTTCTGCAATTTCACATTGCTCTAGAAAGGAAACTGATTTGTTCTAGAGAACAAATATATTATGTCTCCCAAAAGTCCACATCCAGGGTTTCTTTCAGGGAGAAGCATTCTATATACAGTGTAGACTCTTGAGAACTTGAGTTCCACCTTGCATGGGTGCTTTCTGCACTGAACTTTATCTTTTCACAACAGTAACATGCATGCTGTAAAAGGGTTAAAAAGAGCACCAATGCACAAAGAAAACAAGTCCCCTACATTCTCATCCTTTAGAGACACCTAGCATTTATTTTTCTCTGTGCACATAACACAGAGAAATCATTTAAGCAGGACTCATCCTGTTCAACATTTTTTTTCTCATCCACTTGCTACTGTATTATGAGTGTTGTCCATGCTGTCGATGGCTATATGATGTTCCATTTTATGAATAGCTCATCATCTAAGTATTCCCTCTGGTTGACATTTGGATTACTGTTCACTGGTATAAATAGTAATGGAGTGAACATCTCTGTACATAAATCTTCCCACATATTTATTATTTGCTCAGGTTTTATCCCTGTAAAGTGTGTATGACTTTTAAGACAGTATGCTGAAAAGAAAACACTGTATTAAGAACTAAAAAATACTGAGCTGGCCATAGTGACTCATACCTACTATCCCGGAGGAAGGCTGAAGCAGCAGGGTTGTAAATTAGAGGCGAAGGAAGAGTTCCAGGCTAGACTTGACCATGTAGTGAGACCCTCCCTCCAACAACAAAAAGCAGAAGGAACAAGGAGAGGAGAGGAAAGGGGGAAGGAGGAAGAGAAAAGGGAGGGGGTAAATTGAAATACCTACAGGAGTAGTGTCTACAGTGTGGCAAAAAGCAAGTCAGCTGTTGAGTCTGCCCCATGTGGGAGACCTTCTAAACAAGGCACCTGCATGCTGTAACAGGTTACTGCACTCACCTTACTTTGTAAGTGGTAGCCTAACACTAAAGAGCCAAAGGTTTTGGTGTCCTAGCATGGTTTTGGCCTTTCCTACTACTTCTAGGGTCTTGTTTCTATTATTATTATTATTATTATTATTATTATTATTATTATTATTATTATTGGTTTTTCGAGACAGGGTTTCTCTGTGTAGTTTTGGAGCCTGTCCTGGATCTCACTCTGTAGACCAGGCTGGCCTCGAACCCACAGAGATCCACCTGGCTCTGCCTCCTGAGTACTGGGATTAAAGGCGTGCGCCACCACCGCCCTGCTCATTTCTATTATTTTTAATAAGAAGTAGATGGCCAGTTGCTATATTGCAGTGGAAAACATGTATGCCATTGTTTCCCCCATGACAAATTGAAATGTTATGCCCTTGAGTTTTCACTTCCTTTCCATTTCCTGACTTGTGTTTCTATTTGGAAAACTAATCACTCAGAGTTTTGTGGAACTAAAGGGTGCTACAGAACAATGGTGAATATAGACTGTGTCTTCATTTCCTACTTACGTCAGTCACCCTGCACAGAGAGTAGCGAGACTACATTCTGCTACTAGACAACTAGTTCCTTACTAATTGCTTCTTTGCGCCTGAATAGTAGAACCTGGTGTTGAATCTAGTATGATGAAGGAGCTAGAAAATTGTGTGGTTTCCCATCTGATCGACAGAGGTCCTGCTTGATTCCGACTCTCGGAACCAAGGGTCAGCCCTGAGGCAATAGCCTGTGCTCAAATCTAGGGAAGTCTGAGAGGAAAAGATAGGTCAAGTTCAGATACTCGGGCAAAAAAAGGAAGTCCAGGAAAACCAGCGAGAGAAAAGAGAACTCTAAACTTGCAAACAGCTTGTGCTGTCTTCTTTTTTTTCCCCATTGACACATAACTTCTCTGCATATTATAGGGAGTACAGTGTAACAATTTGAAACATGTTATGATCAAATTGAAGTAATAACGTTTCTTTCTATTGGGAACCCTCAAAGTCATCTAGTTATTCTAAGAGCTGTAACCATGTGTGATATACTGTAGTTTTCCTGCTACACCGTGGAACACTAGAACTTAGTCCTCCTGTCTAACTGTACTTTGATATCCATTATTCACTCTTGTGATCCCTTCACCCACTACTCCATCCTAGTCTTTAGTGCTTCCACTCTGTGCTTCTATGAGATCACTTTTTTAAACTTCCACGTGTAAGTGAGAACATGCAATATTTGTCCTTCTGTGACTGGTTTATTTCATAATGTCCTTCAGTTCCATCCAATGGCCCAAAGGACTGGATTTCATTCTTTTTGTCCTTAAATAGTATTCCACTGTGTGTTATGCACTAGATCTTCTTTATTCATCTGTCTGTGATCACTTCAGTAAGTGGCTCTTGTGACTAGTGCGCCAATTGAGATGGTACTGTAAGAGTCTGAAACTTCTTATTGGGTATGATAGGTTTTACCCACAGACGTTCACTGAAGCCTAAGAGAAAAGAACTTTAAGTATACTCTACTCTTAGACAGGGCAAAAGCAGAGATAATGAGATCATTGACAAATTTTCAGAGACTATGTCTGAGTTGAGAGAATCGTTCTGAGAATAATTCTGTTCTGGGGCATCTAGTCACTTCCCTGGCTTTCTGTAAGATCTAAAGAACACAGAGAGCTAAACCTTCCTTCACTTGCATGAACATGTTATCATGTTTCGTACTACTAAATCACTGTCCCTTACTATTCATTGAGGAGCTCCAGTTGGGTCCTTGATCAGAATATTTTTTTAAGTTGAATTGTACATAGTCTTTATAACCGGGGCCTATTAAAATTCCTTTTCAAAATATGCCAAACAAAAACAATCAAAGAATTCTTTAATGTGTTCTAAGACTCAGGAGAGGTGACTGAGCGATGCTCTTATTTAGTTATGAAATAGTGCTTTGGTGGTAATGAGTAGTTTTCTTCTCTGTGATTCTGTTGTGTTTTTTTTTCTCCCCCTAGAAGCAGAAGAAACTCTTTTGATTGATATTGCTTCAAACAGTGAGTATCTTTCTGAATGGAGTTGATTTTCATTCTATATATACTGACTTTATTACTCTATATTTAAGAAACTTTGGGGGGTGTATCTTGTCTTTTGCCATCTCATTCTGTAGTCGCCATTTTCTTAAGGCTACCGCACAAATTATCCTCATCTCTCAAATCCATTCCATCTGAGCCTGCGAAAACACAGGTAGCTGCTAAGAATCCTTGCAAACTGGAAATGTGATCAGCTCTTCTGCTGCTGAAGAGCTTTAAGCCACTTGAAGCGGCAAGTGTTGTCGCTACCAAGTGCATCACTGCTGTAGGACTGATTAATTATAAAGACGAGCTAGGAAAACGCTTAAAGCACGGAAGGTTTACAGGTCATTTTTTCTTTTTATTGGTGTGTGTGTGTGTGTGTGTGTGTGTACGGACCCACGTTCACATGTGTTTTATATTTGTGTGTATGCAGATGAGCATGCATGTGTGTGTACATGTACATGTGTGTGCATTTGTTTGTGTTGAGACCTTGGGTCAGCGACAATAAGTAGCATTTTTTAGATGTTGTCCACCTTTGTTTTTGAGACAGGGATTCACCAGCTTGGAGTTCACCAATTAACCTAGGCTGGCTGGCCAGGAAGTACCAGGAATCTACCTAGTTCTGCTTCACCAACACAGATTACAAGTATCCACCACCATTTTGAGCTTTTTTATGTAGGTTCTGAAGACCAAACTCAGGTCCTCAAGCTTAAATGTCAGACACTGACTAAGCTATCTACCCGGCCATATTATTTTTTTTAATATGATTACGTTCTTATCCTTCTTCTTTATCCTCCCCCTAGCCCCTCTGAAGTCCTTTCCTTTCAATTTCTTCCATGGCCCCCTACTCTCAAATTGATAGCCTCTTTTTTATTATTATTTTTACATATGTATATGCATGCATGTATGCATAAATATATAAATACAACCTGCTGAATAAGTTTCTGTTGTTTGTGTGTATATGGGTTCAGAGGTGACCACTTTTTATTGGATAACAAATTAGGGGCTCATCCCTGGGTGAGGCTAATTCTCCCCCGCTCAATAGTCATTAGTTGCCTTTTCTTTTGTGTGGTTGTTGTTGTTGTTGTTGTTAGCATACAAAGTAATAGATTTCATCGTGGCATTTTCAAACAAACATTTTCAAACCAAATTACTTTGGTTTTATTGATTTTCCTCCCCCACCAGCCTGCCTCCTTCCTCCTGACCCCTTTCTTCACCTCACTGATCCTCCTGCCTGCATGTTACATATATTCTTTTACCCTGTTTTCCTCTCCCCCCACTTTCCCTTAAGATCTCTCTCGTGATCCCCTTTCCAGTCTCATACCCTGTACCCCCCACACACATACAGATGTACCTGTAAACATATTAAAATTTAGGCTCTGCATATGAAGGAAAACATGCAGCGTTTGTCTTTCTGAGTCTGAGATACTTCGTTAACACTGTCATTGTAATTTGGTTACACCCATCTTCCTACAAATGTCACGATTCTGGTTTTCTTTGTGGCTGAATAAATGTTCATCTTTTGACTGCTATTATACTGTAGACTTTTCTCCCACCTTCTTTTTATGTTTTTGTGTAAATTGACAATATTTTCCCCTGTTCCTTATATTATGTTGAAAGGCACGGAGTCCATTAAATTACTTGTTTGAGCATTCTCTTTTCTTTGTTGAAATAATTTGTGTCCTACTTAAAGCCCTGTTCCCTCAAGGCCTCCATTCATCAAAGGGAACATGGTCTTCTTTTTGCTGTTTCTGTGCTTTCATTTTTATCAGTTTGATGCAAATCACTGACTTTCTGTGCAAGATGTTCTTTGTTTATCATCTAATTGTACTGTGCTCTGGAGAGGAGAAAATGGGGGCACTTGATTGCTACTGTGACTACCGTGTGGTTGCTATGGAAAGTGTATCTGACCACATAAATCTAAATCAAATGGCTTGCCTTATCTCTTGCTTGAGTCCTTGGATAAGTAGAACTTGCCATTTAGCTTGGGGCTACAGGTTGCACAGAATTTTGTTTGGAGACAGTCTGTGCCCTTGACGCTATTCATTTGTACTGAATGGTTTTCTAGTTTGGGTTCATTATTCCTTTCTTTAATCATAGAATATGGATATCGTAAAGGCTAGTCCTAACATGCTATGTAAACCTAGCTGCTAGCTTCTGTTGCAGGTATCCTGAAGAGAAAATAACTCAGAATCGGTGTTTCATTGTAACTAGACAAGAGAAGGCAAAAACAGCACCAGGTTGGAGATGTAGCTCAGTTGATAGAATGTTTGCCTAGCATCCAAAAAGCCCTGGTTCCATCCCCAGCACGACAAACCGGGTGTGGTGGCGCACATCTGTAACCTCAGTGCTTGAAGTGCAGGCAGGAGGATCAGGATTTCAAGTCTATCCTTAGTTACACATTGAGTTCCGAGGTAGCCTGGGCTACATGAAACCCTTCCTGTCTTCAAAACAGGGGTTTTTTTTTGTTTTTGTTTTGTTGTGGTTGTCTTTGTTGTTGTTAAGGAATATAGAGTCGGGGAGAAAGTCTCAGTGAGTAAAAGCACTTCCTGCCCAAGACTGACAACCTGAGCTCAATGCCTAGAAAATAGTACCCTTTGTTACTGGGCAAGACTGATTTTAGTGTAAATATATATTGTCTAGATACTACTAGTAAACAGCTTGAAAATAGCCCTTCTGGTTATAAAGTTCATACATCTGGACTGTGTATAATGTGTGACCATCCAAAGGTTTTGAAGAATCAAATGAAAATGATTAGGTAGAATGGGAGAGATGGCTCGGCAAGTAGTGCACTTGCAGAGGACCCAGGTTCAGTTCCCAGCACCCACTTCAGGCGGCTCACAACTGCCTGCAACTCCCACTCCAAGGGATCCCGTGCCCTCTTCTAGACTCCTCAGACACCTGCACTCTGTGTGCACAAATGTACACACATAATTAAATATAAAACCTTTGAAAATTATCCTATCATCTTGAAGTTATACTCTCGCTAACATTTATATGTGTTTCCTACTGTTTAGATTTTATCTCCATATAATTGGAATCCTTCTACATAGTTTTTGTGGGAGGGTTCTCAGGCTGAGCTTTGACCCCAGAGGAGCTGAGCTTTGCACCTACTGCTTTATTGACAGTTTTTATTATGGAGTTTCACTTACCACTTTACCACGACATTTCCGCTATGTCATTTCACATCATTTTAAACAGAATGTTGCCGTTGCTGTTGTTGTTCTTCTGCTTCTTCGTTTGAGACAGAATTCTGTATAAGCTAGGTAAGCGTCAAACTCTAATCAAAGATGACACTGACCCTCTACCCAGTGCTGGGATTAATGTCTTCCTCCACCATGCCTGGTTGTTGAAACATTATTTTAATAACCAATAGTTCACCATAACTATTTTGTCATAGTTTTATTAAATTAGTTTCTTTATAAAATTAAATCATTTTGAGGGGACATAATGCATCTCTATGTTTGGGTCCTCTTTTATAGCTCTCTGTAAAACCATGTAGTTTCTTTATGTACATCAGATTTTTAGGTTAAGAATGTCATGGTGATTTGATTTGCTGATATTGTGGGGGGTTTTCTGTTACCTTCTGATTGCTTACTACTAACATATAGAGCAACTAATAAGTCATGGATATTTTATCCAGCCACTTCATTTATTTTTAATATTTTTTGCTGTTTTTTTCCATTTTGGTAGCTAGATAGCCTTAATTATCTTCAAATAACTACTCTGCCTTATTTCTAATTGCTGAAGCCATTGCTGTCTTTCATGTCTTACTGGACCAATGAGAATTTGGGGACCAATGTTAAGTAATGGTGTTAATCCTTGGGTGGCTCTGGGGTTCAGTGAGGATGCCTCAAGTGGCATTTCCCAGTTAAAGACATTCTTGCTCAATGACTTGCTGGTTCTTTTTTCAAAAATTAAGAAACTGCATTTAAACCAGACATGGCATGTTCCAGTAGTTAGAATACTTGGAGGCTTAAGCAAGATGGTGATGAATTCAAGGTTAGGGCTATATGGCAAGTTCAAGACCAGCCTGAGCCACCTAGCAAAACGCTTGTCCCCTACCAAAAAACGAAACTAACAGCAAAAAAGGCATTTAGTTTTTGCTGTTCTTTAACATTGTGAATATATGCTGAATTTTATTAAATTTTCTCCCCGTTCATGGAGATGAATACATTTTTCCTTTTTCTTTCCTTTATATCTTTATGACCTTTAGATGAACTCTACTATACTAATTTTTAAATATTACCCTACCTAGTCTGTTCATTATTCCACAAATATTTGTTGAGTGCCTTCTATTTGTCAAACCTGGTTGTAAATCCCACAAAATCATCCAAGCACAACAGAGATAATAGTCCTGCTGTTGCTTTGGTTTTTCCTTCTGTGATTTTTGTTGCTAGAACTACAGAGATGCCTATAATTCACAAATTTATTCAATAAACATCTGAGTACATTTTGGGTGTATGCACTGTGCTACGCTCTAAAAACACAAGAAAAAGCAAGAAGGGTTACTAAATTGGGCAGTGTATTCGGGCAAGGCATTTACAAAGAAGAGACATTTTGATTGGGAACAGTGGGACTAAGCGACAGGTAACAACTGGAGGGGGAAAGAATATTCCAAGAGACTCCAAATTTAGAAGTACCCTGACACTTTCTGGGAAATAAAAGCTAGGGTGCCTGGAATAGGGCTTGAATACCAAGGTAAGAGGGGCTATGGCCCCATCCAGTAGAATCTTGTAAGCCACAGTGTTGAAACTGCATTTTTAGATTTTTAAAATGAGAAGTTAAGGATTTTATGCTGATATAGCATCATTTGCCTGGAAGCAGAAAGACCTCTTTGGAGGCTGCTTTGGTTGCATATGCTGGAGAGTATGGTGGTGATAGAAATGGAGAGAAATGAGCCGATTCGATAGATGAATTTGGAGGTGAGATCAAGAAGAATTGACTTGGGTGTGGGGAGTGGGAGGAAGAGAAGTGTGAAGGGTGAATACAGGCTTTCTAACCTGAACCTAGAAGATGATGCCCATTCACATAATGACATTGGAGATAGAATGAGTTTTCCTTTGAGAGGACCGTCAAGAATTCACTTTTTAAGCAGGGCGTTAATGGCGCACGCCTTTCATCCCAGCACTCGGGAGACAGAGCCAGGCAGATCTCTGTGAGTTCGAGGCCAGCCTGGACTACCAAGTGAGTTCCAGGAAAGGCACAAAGCTACACAGAGAAACCCTGTCTCGAAAAAACAAACAAAAAAAAAAAAGAATTCATCTTTTAAAATAGATTTTGTTTGAGAATTTTTTAATTTTATTTTATTTTACAATACAATTCAGTTCTACATATCAGCCATAGATTCCCTTGTTCTCCCCCCTCCTGCCCCCTTCCCCCAAGGACTGTGATCAACCTGATAGACTCAGTCCAGGCAGGTCCAGTTCCCTCCTCCCAGACCGAGCCAAGCATCCCTGCATAAGCCCCAGGTTTCAAACAGCCAACTCATGCAATGAGCACAGGACCTGGTCCCAGTGCCTGGATGCCTCCCAAACAGATCAAGCCAATCAACTGTCTCACCCATTCAGAGGGCCTGATCCAGTTGGGGGCCCCTCAGCCATTGGTTCATAGTTCATGTGTTTCCATTCGTTTGGCTATTTGTCCCTGTGTTTTATCCAACCTTGGTCTCAACAATTCTCGCTCATATAAACCCTCTTCTTTCTCGCTAATTAGACTCCCAGAGCTCCACCCGGGGCCTAGGCATGGATCTCTGCATCCAGTTCCCTCAGTCATTGGACGGGGTTTCTGGCACGACAATTAGGGTGTTTGGCCATCCCATCTCCAATACATTTTGATTGTTTTTACCTACTCCTGGGCATGGAGTCATCCACTACAGGGTGGTTAACCTACCAGGAGCCACATTCTTTTTTTTTTTTTTTTTTTTCTTTTTTTTTTTTTTTTTTTTTTTTTGGTTTTTCGAGACAGGGTTTCTCTGTGTAGCTTTGTGCCTTTTCCTGGAACTCACTTGGTAGTCCAGGCTGGCCTCGAACTCACAGAGATCCGCCTGGCTCTGCCTCCCGAGTGCTGGGATGAAAGGCGTGCGCCACCACCGCCCGGCTCAGGAGCCACACTCTTAAAGAAAACTGACTCTCCCTTCCCTTGAAGCCATCAGCTGTCCATAGCTCTTCAGTTAGGAGTAAGGGCTCATGAACTCCTTTACACTTGATGCTAGAATGTTGATTGGCTGATTTGGGCAGGTGCTGTGCACATAATCACAGCTGCTGTGAGCTCGAGGGCAGTGTGGTCCTGTCATGTCAGGAAGACAGTTTTGTTTCCATCTTCCTCAGCCTCTGGCTCTTACTGTCCTTCTATCCTCTCCTTCAGATGGTTCCTGAGCCTTGGGAAAGGCATGTGATATAGAAGTCCCATTTGTGGCCAAGCATGCCACTGACACTTACCCTTTGCATTTTGACAAGTTGTGAGTTTCTTCCTTAACCACTATCCACTGCACAAACTTTTGGACAAAGGCTGAGTGCGAGCTTTAAGGGAGGTTGATACTGTGTCTATTTAGTGGAGTAATCGCAGTAGGTTTACCCCTAGGGCTTTTGAGTGCCCCCACCAAGAGTTTGTGGCTAGACTTACAGTAACAGTGAATGCAGTGTTTGCCATGTTTGACTGAGATTTCTCTGAGACACTTGTGTGTGGATGACAAATTGGCAGCCAAACCGATGTCACTCAGAAGTGAAGTCTAAACCACTAGCACGTGAATGATATATAAACCATGAGCAATGATGTGATTGTGTCAAGAGCTGTCCTGAATTAGAAGTAAATTAGAAGTAAAATGTAAAGTTCCCTGCTCCATTTCAGTACAAACTTCCCAAGCACTCACTAGCTGTATGTGTCATTACTGGGTAGCCCAGCTCTAGAGCATGCACATCATCACAGAAAATTTGGGACAGTGCTCTATAGAATGAGAAAATAATTTGAGTTAATTCAAAGAATTCTGTTTCTTCAAAGTTACATATAGGAGGAGCCACTTCAAAAAAGTAGTAATAACTAATGTCCATAGTAGACAAACTGGATGAGAATTTTTCTAAATTTGGAATGGAGAACATCTACCCAAAGAATCTTAGTAAGTACAATTCCTGAGAGGACTGGGGGATATGTGAGGAGTGATTGGGATCTTAGTGGAAGGGGTCTTCTTTGGATCAGATAGGAGAAGAGATGAGTACAAACAGGTAAGTTCTCATTCTTTGAGGTCTAGGTTAAGCAACCTGCTGAGGTGGGAGGACATGAGAAAAAGTTGGTCCACAATCTGAAAATACATGGGAAGATGTGAAATAGTTATTCCAGATAATATTAGGAAACTAGTTAACTATGGGAAACAATTGCTTTCTAGGCTAGAGGGCCCCTTTGAGGTTGGTGATCAAAATTTTATTATGATAACAAATCTGAATGTATATGTGTCTCAGTTCAGGTTTATATTGCTTTGATGGACCACCATAACCAAAAAGAAAGTTTGTCAAGGAAAAGGTTTACTTGGCTTGTTTTCATATTACTGTTCATCATCAAAGGAAGTCAGGACAGGGACTCAAATAGGGCAGAAACCTGGAGGCAGGCACTGATGTAGTGGCCATTGAGGGGTGCTGCTAACTGGCTTGCTCATCATGGCTTGCTCCCCCTTCAATCACTAGTTAAGAAAATGCTCTACTGGCTGGCCCACAGCCAGATCTTATGGAGGCATTCTCTCAGTCGAGGTTTCCTCCTCTCAGATGATTATAATTTGTGTCAAGTTGACATAACTCTAGCCAGCACAATATGTATGTGTGTGCTGATCTCCTCTGGTTGCTCTGGTAGAAGTACAGAGAAGGCAATTAGTTGGACTTTTGTGGGTTGGAATTTAGCCAAGTAGGTGCTGTGGGAGACCAGAGGTAAGGCAATTGTGGATTTTTGCGACAGACTATGATGATGACATCTGTTTGAGAAAAGGGGAAGCGAAAGCAAGAAGGGTCCCATGGATAGAAAGGGATTGATTAATGGGCCGAGGTTCTGTGAGGTCCAAAACGATTACAGTAAAAAGATAATAAGCAAGTAAATTGGGAGGAATAATAGGTCACAGAAAGATGTTTGGTTTGATGTGTGTTAGGTGATGGTGTTTCCATGATGAAAAAACTAGGATATTATTATTGAAGGAGTCACTGTAGGGAGGGAGGAAATGGTGGCTGAGGTGGAATGGGAAGGTCATTGGGTGAAGAAATTGAAGGTGTTAACTGGATTTTCTGCACCAATTTTGAAACAAGACTGAATAATGACAGGAATTTGAGTGGAGGTCTTATGTATCAGGCGTTGGATCCTGAATTCTGAGGTTTGTAGAGAGTGGTGCTCTCATAGAGGAAGAAAGAGAATGCGGTATAGCCCAATGGATAAGCCTCAGGAAGGAGGAGTTTTCTGAAAGAGATGGAGAGGGAGTAGTCTACAGGTGGTATTGAATTGGATATGTTTAAGCCAGGCATGATAGTACCTATCAGCTACATGAAAAACTGAAGGAGAAGGATCACTTGAGACCAGGAATCCAAGGCCAGGCAGTGGAAGAGTAACCCACTTGGAAACCAGTCAGTTTACATTTGCCTCTGATTTTTTTGTTTTTGTTTTTGTTTTTGTTTTTCGAGACAGGGTTTCTCTGTGTAGCTTTGCACCTTTCCTGGGACTCACTTGGTAGTACAGGCTGGCCTCGAACTCACAGAGATCTGCCTGGCTCTGCCTCCCGAGTGCTGGGATTAAAGGCGTGCACCACCACTGCCCGGCTTTTGCCTCTGATTTTTAATGTGGTTGTATGTTGGAATCCCTAGCAAATATTTTACTTAAAACTCCCAGTGTAGTCAAATGTAGTAGCAGGTGCCTATAATTCCAGCACTTGGGAGCCTGAGGCAGGGTTGCGGGTTTGAAACCAGCCTGAGCTACACAGTGAGATAATTCTGGGCTCCCTCCCTAGATATTCTCTTTTTATTGTCCTGGGGTGGAGCCCACATGTCCGTATGCTCTAAAAACCACCTCTACAGCTGGGGAGATGACTCGGTTGGTAAACCGCTTTCTCTGCAAGCATGAAGACACGAGTTTGATCCCCAGAAACCATGTTTTTAAAAAATTTTAAAAACAGGTGTGATGGCAAACCTGTGGAGGCAGAGACAGGTAGATCCCTGAGGCTCCCTGGTCAACTAGCCTATACTACCCTACGAGTCCAAGGTCAATGAAAGACCCTGTGTATTTTTCAAAAAACAAAGTGAATGGCTCCTGAGGCATAGTACCAGAGTTTAACCTCTGTCCTCCACCTGTATGTGCACACATGTGTAAGTACACATCTGTATGTGCACACATGTGTAGGTACACACCTATATGTGCACACACGTGTAGTTGCACACATGTGTAGGTACACACCTATATATGCACACATGTGTAGTTGCACACGTGTAGGTACACACCTGTATGTGCACACATGTATAGGTGCACACACCTGCACACTAATAAATAAAGCTCTGGTAATGTAATGTAGCCATGGTTGAGAACTACCAAGAGATACAAAGACTGTTCAGATGAAGTGGAAGATATAGGAATGTTTGTTGCCCACAGAAGGCTGAGAGTTGGGGCAGGGTGGAAGAAAAGAGAACAGAAGGATGGGTCTTGAAATAATTGGTTAGATTTTCTAAGCAATATGGTAAGAGAACATCCAATGATAATTTGCAAACAGTTTCTGGAATCTTTTGGCTATCAAATAGATCTATTTTATATTTGCTAAATTCTATCTTTCAAGAGTTGTAGGAAAGAGATAAAGTGTTCTTGTACTAAATTTGTGTCAGATAGAGATGGCTTTGTTTACCTATTCTGATTGTAACTGACATGAGACAGGGAGGACTCGGGTCCTGAAGCTTTGCCCAGGAGCTTTAAGGCTGCTCCTAATTGACATATGTCTCCCTGCCTTTGTTCTGCTCCGTACAGTGGACCCCCCCCCATTGAGTATCTTATCTGTGGCCCTCTTAGTTGTCTTTCATTTTCTCCATTTTCATCCTTTTTATTCTTCTCACCAGTAATTTTATTTTCAAAAAAAAATCACTGTGTTCTATGAAGATGGAAAAAAAAGAGATTTTTTTAAAAAGACAAAAACAGAACCAAAGGTGAGACGTGGGATATGAATTCCATTTTCCTCTTTCTTTATTATTGATAAGTGTAGAAAAATCCTGTTCCACAGCCATTTGTTAAATGCCTTCTAGCTTTGAAGTCTGCCATCATTGCCACCAAGAGAATGACCAGCTAGCTCAGGACTTTCTCCATCCTTATATCTGAAAAGTCTTGAGGCACACATGGGAAGCCCTTAAGTTTCAGACAACTCTGAAACTGTTGGTTACCCTCGACTGTGGAGAGCATTGGGTGATGTGTATATATGTCCTGCCTCCTGCCTATGGAGTATATAAGGAACACGAGAAAGCAGTGTATGTAATCAACCAATTAGAATAAAAATATAAACAAGTACATAGGCTCCCTGGATCACAAAATCTGAATAGTTGAGTCAGACGGTAATCTTAGGGCATCCAAAAACAGGAGAGAGTATGTTGTGCCCTTAAAAAGTCTAAGCTTGGGGCTGGAGAGATGGCTCAACTGCTCATCCTGATGACCTGGGTTCAATTTCTAGAACCTTCATGGTAGCTCACAACTGTCTGTAACTCCAGTTCTAGAGAGAACCAATGCCTCTTCTGGCCTCCAAGGGCACTAGACACACATGTAGTGCACAGACATATATGTAAGCAAAAACACTCATAAAATAAAAATAATATTTTTAATAATTAAAGCTAAGCCATTTGTAAATTTGCTTTTTTAAAGTATTACTATTTTTAATGCGTATAAGTGTTTTGCATGCATGTATGTATGTGCACCATGCGCATGCCTGGTGCCTGTAGAGGCCAGAAAGGAGCATTGGATCCCCTAGAACTGGATTTCCAGAAGGTTGTGATTTAACATGTAGGTGTTGGGAATTGAACCAAATCATCTGCAAGAGAATCAAGTGCCCTCAGCTGCTAAGCCATCTCTCCAGCCCCAGTAAATTTGCTTCTAATCCTACTCTTTCTCAATTGACTATTCTTGAACCAACTCACTCTTGGAATAGATCATTATGTTACATTTTCAAGATTCTTCAAGATACTCATTTTTACTTGTGGGATTTTTCACTTGTGTTAATGAGACATCGGTACATCTTTTCAGAACACTTCAAACCAGTCTTGCTACTTTTAATTTACTCTGAACCTAACCATGTTATTTCCCATATTACCTTCATGCTTTAGAATACTATATGATCTGGACTTGAAATGGTAGTAATTTCCAATGTGGAAATAGGAAGAGGGTGATTGATGAATTTATCTTTTGATAGAACTTAGAAATCCCTGCACTGACATCTGAGAGATCGGGACATAGGAAGCTATGATTTAGTGTGCCTATTGCTAGATCAGTCTGCTCACTGATACAGTTCATCAGCACTGTGAGTACTGTCTTCCTGTAGGGTTTCTTCTCTGCTTCATCCCATCTACCACAGCAGTACCAGAGTCCTTGCTCTTAGACATGTGCTCCTTATTAAGTGTCTAGAATATTTGTAATCTGGACCTCCTACTGAGCAAAAAAAATGAGAATGTTATCTCAATAAAGCAGTATATCCCATAGCTAGGTATCTGTGGATTTAATTCTTTTTAAAGGTGGCTGCAAAATTCGGGTGCAGGGAGACTGGACCAGAGAGCGCCACTTTGAAATTCCTGATGAAGAACACTGCTTAAAGTTCCTCTCAGAAGTTCTTGCGGCTCAGGAAGGTAACTCAAGACTCGGCAATTTTCTTTCCACTATTTCAATGGGAGTAAAATACTGACATGCTGTTTCAGAGGAATGTAGCCATGAACAAAGCCCCTTGAGCCCTGATAACTGATTTTTTTCCCTTCAGGAATGAAGCCAGGATAGATTAAGGAACGAGTCTATCCAGCTCTAAAAAGCAAGTCAGTGGCATGGCATGCAGTTTCCTGCAGCCTGTAATCCCCTCCTTCTGCCCCCAGATGACTCAGAGCTGTCGGTATTTCCTTAGTCTCTTCCATTCCTTTCCAGAATTGTGCTGACCATGCACTCAAGGACTTTGAATAAACAAATAGCTTTGGGTTGTAGTTTAGTGATGGTCTTCCCAGTGTCTGACCTAGATCTTGTCTTTCCAGCTCAGTCACAGCTTCTTGTTCCAGAACAAAAAGACTCATCTAGCTGGTACCAGAAATTAGACACTAAGGATAAACCTGCTTATTCAGGTATTTATTGGAAAGACTCTTTTATCTCTGGTTGCTATGATCATTTTAGAGTCAGTAGATTGTATTAGTTCAGATTAATTGATTGTGTGGAGTGGCTTTATTGACCCCATGGTCATGGACTAATGCTTCCCTCTGTGGTATAGTAGCTCTTTACAAGCCAACTGAGGGGGGGGGGGGTTAAAAAGTACAAACCCCACAGCCAGACAGCCTAGATTCGAATGGCAAGTCAGTAAAATACTGACATGAAACTTACTAATTACGTCATCATCTTTGAGTGACTCAACAACTCTGAACTTCTGTTTCCTTCTCTACCATGTGGGAAGATTTTTAATGGCACATACCTTATGAGTTATTGAAATGTAAGGACAAATGATATATAATCCCTTCTGTAAATGTCGGCTTGTATTATTCAGGGTCCAGATTGGTGTGTCAGTGCGTACCCCTGGGGTACCCTTCTGTTTAGCAGCATTACTGATGCAGTCATAAGCAAATAAAAGCCTTGCCTCTCCTGGCTATGTTGGAGGGTCTCTGCATCTTCACTTTGACTTTGGATCTTGTGTCCTTCAGGGCTGCTTGGATTTGAGGATAATTTTTCATCGATGAATTTAGATAAAAAAATGAACACACAAAACCACCCCACAGCGATCCATCGGGAACCGCCCCCTCCACCTCCTTCGGTGAATAGAATGTAAGTCCTATGTTGTGACATGCTTGCCCCCATAAGAGGCTTACATTTTCGCCAATTTGCCTCTTGAATCCCTGCTTGATTTGCTAGGCCTCCACGTGAAAAGGAAGCTTCAAACAAGGAGCAGCCCAAGGTGACCAACACCATGCGGAAGCTATTTGTACCAAATACCCAGTCTGGGCAGCGAGAGGGTCTCATCAAACATCTCCTTGCAAAGCGAGAAAAAGAATACGTCAACCTCCAATCCTTCAGGTTTGTCTGTCTTCTATTCACTGGGTCTAAAAATTTAGGTATAACAGTATAAATTTTATTTATAAAAATATTAGCTTCATTAAAGTTTCACCTAGTCCCCTTGATTGGAAGGTCTATCCTGAGTCCTTTCCTATTAGTTTTCATTTCACCTTGGCTCAATAACATCCCCTTTTCTGGCCCCTGGTATATGTGGTATAAAGGGGAGGTGTAGCATGTATCCCCAGTGTGTTACTCATGGGCAGAATATGCCTTTCTAATCCAAGACTCCAATCCCATCTGCTATCCTAGCATGCATCATTTCCTCGAATTCAATCACAACTGCAGTTCCTCATATTCTACATAATGCTTACATGTGAACAATTAAGACAGTCATATGAGTCATCCCTTCTGCCTTCCCGCTTAGTGTACTATCTGCTCATCGAAATTTCCCAAACAGTTGTCCTCATGAGCTTCCAGAAGTAAGTTGGTTTTTTCAGTTTAGCTATAGCTCTTTACAGAACAGTTGTCCATATTAGACTGTGTCCAGCACAAAGATACCTCTTTCCCATCCTAACCTAAAGCTCTCCCTTAATGAATTTGGATGGACTTCAATTGAGTGGAAATTTGGCAAAACAGTTAAGTGTGTTTGTTTAAAATACAGACCTAGTTCCTTTTAGTTGATTCACTTGATATAAAATGTAGAGAAAATAAACCCATGCCTTTGTATACTACGAGCAAAATTTTTTTCTTATGTATCTGGGAAAACACTTTGAAGAGTTATGTTAATCAAGATACCCTTTCATAGAAGTCTTAAAAGCAGTATTATGTTTGTTCATACGTTATCTTTGTTTTCAAATTAATTTTTTTGTTGTACTATATTAGATTTTTTGTTGGAACTTGGAATGTGAATGGCCAGTCTCCAGATAGCAGCTTAGAACCTTGGCTGAACTGTGATCCAAATCCTCCTGATATTTACTGCATTGGGTAAAGACCACTCGTGCACCTTCCTTTTCCTATATTTGGTGTTAATGGACCATGACTTTGGCCTCTCTCTCACCTTTCTTTGTGTATGTGTTTGTGTATGTAAATGTGTTAACGTGTACATGTGAGCAGCAGGTCATTAGGTGATTCCACAATCACTCTCCATCTTACTTTCCTTCCATTTTGTTCCTCTTTAACCATTTCATTCATATATATAATGAATCTTAGTTGTTTCTAGTCCCTGTTACCTTCTCTCTCTCCTGCTGAAACCTTTCTTCCCAACAAGGCTCCCTCCTACATTCATGTCTTCTTTATATACGTGACCCACTGCATTTAGTTGGAGTTTCTCATGTGAGCATGGATCGGAGGTTATGTACTGGAGCATGAGCAACTTATCAGTGGCTATTCCACCCAAGAAAGTTTCCTTTCCACTAGCAACCGTTACCTGCCCACGGCCCCTCCCCTATCCATGATGAAATGTTGATGGGCCCAATCTTGTACAAGTCTTATGCAGATAACCACAGCTGTAGTGAGTTCAAGAGGAGCAATGACTATGTCATTCAGAAGATGTCCTTTTGCTGTACATGTCCCCATCTTCTGGCTCTTACATTCTTCCCAGACCCTCTTTCACATGTTCCCTGAGCCTTGGAATGTGGGACGTAGCTGTCCCAGAGTAGCAGAGCACTCCACCATCACTGGTTCTCAGCACTTTGGCCAGTTACGAGTTCTACATCAACTGCCACCCACTTCTATGATAAAGCCTTGTATACCTTTTTTTTTTTTTTTTTTGAGACAGGGTCTCTCCGCTGAACCAGGGGTTTGCCTAGAGATCCTGCTCTCTTTCTCCCCAGTGCAGGGATTGCAGACATATGCCTACACACCCAGCTTTTTTTACATGGATGCTGAGGATTGACCTCATGTCCTCACACCTGTACAGCAAGCACTTTACTGACTGAGCCATTTCCCCAGCCTTGATCTTCCTGTTTTTTCTAAAACTTGTTTGGTAAAAACGTGATGTGGACTGTATGTGAGGGCTAATTTGTGGGTCAAAAGAAAATATGAAACCCATAGGAAACTGCTCATTGTAGAAACAAATGAGATCAGTTTTCACAGTGATTATTCAAAGGTTATAAAAGAGAAGTTTCACTACTGTCCCTATGAGATTTTTTATTGTTATTATTTAGTTTTTGTATAGCCCATGACTATAATGGTGGAGATTCTTTAAAAAAAACTATGTGTCTTTTATAAAATTTATCTTGCATTCTTTTTTCCCCTTTACTCTAATGTCTTAGCAAATGGGAAAGGAGGTAGCCAAAAAAATTGTGGGCTGTGTATAGTTCCTGCATCCATTTTTTCCCTCAGATTCCAAGAGCTGGATTTGAGCACAG
Organism: Peromyscus maniculatus bairdii; assembly: GCF_049852395.1. NCBI lineage: Eukaryota > Metazoa > Chordata > Mammalia > Rodentia > Cricetidae > Peromyscus > Peromyscus maniculatus. Next base: position 27,512,155 of record NC_134875.1, on the reverse strand, counting down.
AAGCCTTTTTCTACTTTGAGTCTGTAAAAGAGCAAGAATGGTCCATGGCTGTGGAAAGGGGTCTGCCTTCAAAGGCCAAGTATAAAAAAGTAAGCTGCACTGGATTCTCCTTTTCAGTTATTCCATTACCTGAACCTCTTCCAAAAGGTTTGTTAAAGAATTGAATTCTTGCCCATGTGAAATACTGTGCAAAGGGGACCTGATCTACCATAGTTACTTCTGAGGGCAAAAAAAAGCATAAGTTTTCGGTTAACACTTTTTTATCACTTAAGTAGCTTTTAAAAGAAAACAATGTATTGGTTTTGCATTAATAGTTAAGTCAAAATAATTACATATAAACTAACTGATCTGTCTGTGTAATAAAAGTTTAAGATTGTCTTCCAACATGGCCAGAACTAAATGCCTACAAGAAAAGCAGAATGAAGCTTATGGAGTACATAAAGTATGCCTTAGATTCAAAACAAGAATAGCAGTATTGTGGGATTTAAACAAATTTTATACTTTTTTGTAGGTCAAGAATAAAGTTGAGGGTCTGGAGAGATGGCTCAGCAGTTAAGAGCACTGGCTGCTCTTCCAGAGGATCTGGGTTCAATTCCCAGCATCCACATGGCAGCTTACAACTGTCTGTAACTCTCAGATCTGATACCCTCACACAGACATACATGCAGGCAAAGCACCAATGCACATAAAATAAAAATAAATAAATATTTTTTTTTAAAAAAAAAAAAAAAAGGTGTGTGCCGGGGTTGGGGATTTAGCTCAGTGGTACAGCACTTGCCCAGCAAGCACTAGGCCCTGGGTTTGGTCCTCAGCTCTGGAAAAAAAAAAGACAAAAGGTGAGTACCACAACACCCAGTTACTTATAAAAATAATAATAAGAATAATAAAGTTGACTTGAGCAAGGTGGTCCAATTTGTTGGTCTTTAGAAGATATCTGATAGAGGCATTTAGCTACTAGGAGAGTCGTTTTCATTTGAAGATGACTGTCCTAATCTCAGGAGTAATCTAATGTTCTTCTATGCTTTTGAACAGTTTATGCATGTGGCATCAATCGTGATGATGTTACAGCTCTCTGGCTCAAGTTGAGACTAAAAATACTCAAAATTCAAAGGGTCACTGTTTGTAGATTTAAATATCTGAGACAACTAGAACCCAGAGTCTAGGAAGGAGAAGGGAGAACAAGCTGGGGCAATAGCTTGTTCTTTACTGTTTGAACTTTTCAGGTGCTCTCAGTAGGCTACAGGGTGACTTAAAAAGAGAGCTGAAACTGGGAATATGACTTAGTGGTCGAGTGCCTGCACAACATGCTCAAGGTCCTTCATTTGATCCTCAGCACTGACAAATAGAACCAGAGAGAGAGAGAGAGAGAGAGAGAGAGAGAGAGAGAGAGAGAGAGAGAGAGAGAGAGAGAGAGAGAGAGAGAGAGAGACTGACTGAGAGACTTATACATTGTCCTCCAGGATTCCGACTTTCATTATTCAAATCCAGACTAGAGCTTCCACAGAGAACCTTGGTTTCCAATTTATAGGGTCCGATAGGAAATTAGAGGATACAGATCCAGATATGGACATTAGTAATCACTTTGTGGGTCATTCTAGGAAGGTAGCTATGTAGCAGAGTGACGCTCACATTAGCTGTTTGTAACTCCCTGGAACTCATAGGTTCAACTAGTCCGCCTTGTGGGGATGATGCTTCTTATATTTGCCAGAAGAGATCAGTGTCGGTATATCCGTGATATTGCTACAGAAACAGTGGGAACGGGAATCATGGGGAAAATGGTGAGTTACTTTGGCAACTCATTTTTGATTATTGTTTATATCTATGTGAAATTTGATGATACTTTGTGTTGCATACCTTTATAATTACTTTTGCTAACAGGGAAACAAAGGTGGAGTAGCTGTACGATTTGTATTTCATAACACCACCTTCTGCATTGTCAATTCCCACCTGGCCGCCCATGTGGAAGAATTTGAAAGAAGGAATCAGGATTACAAAGACATCTGTGCAAGAATGAGTTTTGTGGTTCCCAATCAGGCTGTGCCACAACTGAACATCATGAAGCATGAGTAAGTGGCCTCTCCGTGGCCTTTGAGATGTAACAGTGATTAAATAGGGGGAGACGCTATGGAGCTGTACAGAAGGAGGGGTTGCCATTTGGGGATTGGGGCCACAAAGAAGAGAATGTTATTTTGAAATAGCAGATTCGCTGAGGCAGAGAAATTAGGTTTGGTATTAGGTGAAAAAAAGGTTGGTAACTTCTAAAATAATGCTGAAGAAGCTGCACATTAGTATCATTTTTTAAAAAATGAAATAGAAATGTTCACTAGAACTAGAAGTGTGATGATAAGAAAAGATAAAATGAATAAGCATGGCTTAAAACCCTTTACTTCCCTCCTTTTCCCCCTAGCCACTCTCTCTCTCCAAAGGAGATTATCTTTATTTAACATTTGAGTGTAGACCTTTCTAGAGCTGCACTGTCTAATATGATAGGCAGCATCTGGCTGCTGGTATTTGAAAGTCATTCCTCAAACTGAGAGGTCTGTAAGCAAAAGCTATATTGGATTTTGAAGATTGCTTGGGGGAAATGTGGGATACCTTAATTTGCAAAATATTAATCACACATTAATGATTTGGGTGTATTGGGTTAAATAAAAGTTGTTATTTTTACTTTTATATTTTAAGTGCAGCTACTAGAAAAAATGAAAGGATATGGAGGCATGCATCATTTTGTTGAACAGTCTCTTTTCGACTTTTCTCCATACATATACAGACACACATACTTGTTGTATGAGAACATAGTGCCCTCTTTATCTTTCCAGCTTTGTGTCTGCAGATTTACATTATTCCTTTTACTGGCTGCGATTATTAAAAACAGGAGTGGCAGTGGCAGTTCTGTGAAGAATGGGATTTCCTAAGGACGGGAGCAGAAATCCACTGAGGGATGGGTTGGGTGGTGATAGAAAAAAAAATGAGTTGTAAAGAGATGACTTGCTCTTTGAAATCCTGAGGGTGATTTGGAAGAAATAGTAGGAGGTGGGAATTGTAGTAAATCAAGAGATAATTTAGGATTATTAGAAGCAGTGGATATCAGGGGAACTAAGGAAAGAATAGGGAAAGATAGTGATACTTGAATGTGTCTGTACTGTCTCAACAGTTAGGATCATATAGAATTCTGTTTGACGATGACAATGTCAAGGCCTTAAAATTTATGATCATGAAGTCCCCAGAAATTCCACAAATTGATTTTCCAAGAGTCCAAACTTTCCTGTTGTCTTTGAGAACCTGAGGTGACTCAAAAGGGACCCATTTTGATGTGGTAATTTCAGGGTCTTCTCAGCACGTCTCAAGTCCTGCTTCTGTGACTGAGGACTAAGGTGCCAGTTTGCTTCTTTCCTGGAACTTGAACTTCAGATCTTCAACAGATTTAGTCAGGTTGGCTACACTGAAAAGCCAGGCTTAATTTTCCTAGTGGGTTCTGTCAGTCCTTCCCACCCTCCAAACCGTAATGGAGCACCTACAAAACCTCAGGGCTCTGGGAGGCAAAAAGCATTAAGATTCTCTTTGCCTAGAGACCTGGCAGGCAGCCAGACAAAATTTTGAAGCTAATCCAGCAAATAAACTGCATGCTTCTCAGTCCATTAACTCCTTGGCTTCCAAATCCCATATGTATACTGCATTGCCCCGTTTTTACTCTGTTTTATGTGGCGTGCCTATTTTCCTAGCTATTTTACAATCTATTGTCTTTCTTAGGTGTTGGTAGTACTTGCCCCTAAAGAATTAATTACATCTTTAAACCCCTTGTCAGTGATAAATAGATCCTTATAAGGAGTCTGCCCATTTTCTTCTCTCTGTTCTCCTCTGATTGACTTTAATGTTAATTACTGCTGTTCTAATCTATGTCTTGGTCCTCAGTGTTGTCATTTGGTTGGGAGACTTGAACTACAGACTTTGCATGCCTGATGCCAATGAGGTGAAAACTCTTATTAATAAAAATGACCTTCAGAAGCTCTTGAAATTCGACCAGGTAAGTGAAGTTTCAATGGCAGAGATTGTGAGGATTATGAGATAGACACATGGTTGGCATGACTTATGCTAGAAAGAGATGGCAAGTTTTACTATCTTGCAAGATATTGTGGCTGGGGATATAGAGATTTGGAGTACCTTGATTAAGTGCTAAGATTCAAGGGGCATAATGTTGGTGACAAAAAGCAAATATAAAATTCATTCAGTAAGTCCTTATCAGGCAGAGATTTTAGAGATTTGTATACATGGGCTGCAGAATGGGTGAGGTTAATTGGAGAATACTTCCTAGAGGAAATGGCCTTCTGCCATGTTGGTGTGGTTTAGAGGATGGAATGGGGGAAATTGTTCTATGATTATTTGGCAGGCTGAGCAACAGTTTGGAGGTAAAAGAGAGAGGGAGGCCCTATCAAAGAGACTGGGAAACTACTAAAAGAAGCTTGTGTGGGATAATAGCATAAGCTATATTCTAATAGGAGCTGACTGATAAGTTGACTGATAGTGTTGACTGGTATTTAGCTGTTGATGTTAAAAACAGTGGAAAGGGCTGGGAAGACGGCTCAGTAGATAAAAGTGTTTGTTGCACAAGCATCAAGACTTGAGTTAGGATCCTCAGCACCCATGTAAAAGCCAGACACAGTAGCATGTATCTGTGAGCCCTGCTCTGAGGGAGACAGGTGTATCCTAAGGGCTTACTGGCCTACCAGCCTAGTCCAAATAGTAAGCTCCTGGTTCAATGAAAGAGCCCAATCTCAAAATATAAGGTAGAGAAGTGATTGAAGAAAACATCTGATACCACCCTCAGGCCTCTGCACATTCTCACATGGATGCCAACCCACATATAAACAAGCAAGAAAAACAAAAGTCCTTATAGGAAAATGACTGATTATGGAGCGATCAGACAAAACCTGATATTCAATAAACCAGTCTCTGTGGATATAAGCCACTATATCAGTGTATAAACCTGGTAAATAAGTTGAATTTTTATTTTCATACATTTATGTTTTTTCTTTTTGAGCTAGAATATCGCTATGAAGCCTATCCTAGCATGGAACTAGTTGTATAGTCTACGGCTGGCCTTGAACTTGTGATCCTCCTGCCTCTACCTGCTAAGTGATGGTATTATAGGCATGTGCCAGTACACCTTGATCATAAAAATAAATTTTTGGAATATAGGTACTGGCCAATAAAAATGAATGTTTCATGTCATTTCATATTTGATTAATACATATTAATTGCACACAGTCTTTGTGTTTATTGTGATGTATCAGGATGTAGAGTCAGAGTATAGTAATCAAATCCAGACTCTGGGACCTGGGGATGTAGCTCAGTGGTAGAACACTTGCATAATCTATGTTAGGCTGTGTGTACAATCTACAGCACCATAAAATCACCCAGGTTATTTGTATGTGACCTCCCCTCACATCCCACCTTCTGATTATCACTATTCTATATTCAGGTTGACTTCTTTTGGCTTTCATGCCTGAGAGCTGAAATATAACATACATCTTTCTGTGTATTTAACACTAATTATGTCTAGTCCCATCCATTTTCCTGCAAATGATAGTATTTCATTCATTATGGCTGATATATATATATATATATATATACATATATATGTCATATTTTCGTTATCTAGTCAGTATTAACAGGCACTTTTCTTGGTTTCTTATATTTGACTATTATAAATAATGCCACATTAAACATATGTGTACACATATCTCCTTGGTATGGTGATTTCACTTCCTTTGATTATGTGCCCATCATGGTACACGAGTGAAAGTAAATGTTTCTTAATGAAGAAAGACAAAGTTTTGACTTGATTCACATGTCTTTAAATCCTTATGAGAATCTTTTGACCTTTAGACACAGTAAAAATTCAGGTGTTTTGCAGTACAATAGTTTTTATAGTGAGCCTTTCTTAGCTATCTTCCTTTACACTGAGGTTGAATGGCTAATTTGTTTGTATTGCTTCCTCTTTCTTGCCTCCAGAAAGGGTACAGTTGGGATAAATGCTGAGTCGTGTGTAACTTTGGTAAAATATCTGAGTGGGGATAACTTTTACAACAATACATTATAGGGCTAGAGAAATGAGTACTTGCCTTGTAAGCCTGAGGACCTAAATTTGGATTCCAACAGCCACATAAAAAGCCAAGCATGGTCACATATACCTGTAACCCCAGCATTAACAGGGGGAGGTGGAGACAGGAGGATCACTATGTGCATGTGTGTTTGAGTATAAGTCGGTGCATGTGTGTGCAGTGCCCATGGAGGCCAGAAGAAGGCTGTGGATCTCTTGGAGGCATCCAACAAATTTGGGTCCTCTGGAAGAGCAGTGTACTCTCTTAACCACTGGACCCTCTCTATAGCCCCAACCCACCCACTTAAGAAAGAGAGAGAGAGAGAGAGAGAGAGAGAGAGAGAGAGAGAGAGAGAGAGAGAGAGAGAGAGAAGAAAGAAAGAAAAAGAAAGAAAAAAATGTTAACTAGTCACTGAAATTGATTTCAGAAATTATCCTTTCAAAGTTTATGTGGGGTTTTGTTGTTGTTGTTGTTGTTGTTGATGATGATGTTATAATTATAATTATGCTCGGTTGTGCCTGCCCAGTTCTAAACATTGTAGGCTTATTCGGAGTTCTTGTTTCCACAATTTTATCCTGGCCATAGTTGGCAATAAAATGGCAATGTGCTAGTGTTGTCAGAAGGTGAGTTCTAATGCTATGGCAGCGTTGACATTGAATTCAAAAGATAAGCCATCTTATCTGTGTATTTTTCCACAATTGAAAAGGCTGTGGAACTGGATACCTAGAAAGGGAGCAGATCAGCCTGATTATCAGCTCTGTTGATGTGGTGTTACTGTGCTTATGTGGTGTTTCTTTCTATCTGTAGTTGAACATTCAGCGCACACAGAAAAAAGCCTTTGTGGATTTCAATGAAGGGGAAATCAAGTTTATTCCCACTTACAAGTATGATTCTAAAACTGACAGATGGGATTCCAGGTAAAGTGATAAGAACCTTCTCACAGAAAAGGTTAAGACTTGATCTTTTCTGTGTCCTTTCATGTCCCTCCTGACAGGCTAGGATTTTTTTTAATATCATTCCATATGCAGAGAGGGAAATCTAATGGCTCAGTGTTATTACAGAAGAGTATTTCAAACTGAGCTTATATTAGGAAAGTATTAATTAGATGTCAGGGCTGGTGACATTTTATGAGCTGCCTCTGGTTCCCTGTTTCTGTCACCTCTGCAAACTAGCTTAGATTTTTGCCTTTCTAATCTTACCCTTCTTTCTTACCTAATGCTCTTAGCCCCCTCTCCCAAACTACTTCTCTGCTACTTAAATTTGGATACCAGAAGGTGAGAACAAAGAGTCATAAGCAGTTCTTCTAGTATAGTCATTCTTGGTCCTCAGAACACATTAGAAGCCATTGGTAAGGGCCTGGAGAGATTGTTCAGTGGCTAGAATACTTGGTGCTCTTGCAGAGGACCCAAGTTCAATAACTCCAGCTCCAAGGGATCTGACACCCTCTCCTGGCCTTTATGTACACATAAATGAAAATTTGAAAATAGGTCTTAAAAAATAATCCATTGGTGACCTCTTAGAAATCCTAATGTCTGGACCCACACCTGCTGTTGTTGGAAAAAAGAGAACTACTCCTTGGAGTCCCTTTGATTTCCTCATTTCCCAAGCAGAGTAGCCCTGTCAGTAAATCTTTAACTGCTTGTCCCCTACATACCATTTCTTTCTTTTTTCTAGTTTCCTAGGTAGCTCAGAATCTTGAAAGACAAAAGAATCCATGGGCATACTCATCTGCTTTACACTCTGTGAGCATTGGATGAGATTCTAGGGGTGGGGGAGAAGGTCCAGTGTTTCTAAGGAGCAATGCAGCAATTGAAAAGGGACACCAAGGGACCTCTTTCACTTTGCTCGGAGTCTGCCACTTAAGAGCCAGCTCCAGAGCCACTGATCAGGAATATTTGAGTTCCCTACTAGATCAAGTGTACAAGGCATTTCTTATTTTAATGAACGATGAATAATTTTTTTTTTTGCCCTGGGTATTCTATAGACTGTTCTACTCTCAGGCTTGCATGCATGCATGTTAGTTCATCTCTATCAAAGAAGCTGGATGTGTCCATAAAAGTCCAGGCTTAGAAGAGAAAGCTCTACTCTTCTCCAGCGATTAAACCCAGTCTAGGAATAGAGGATGGCAGTTTTCCACTCGAGTAGTTGTCTATTATGAAGTACCATTGCAGTCAGGTGGAGCAAAGGAAGAGTAAATATTCAGAATGGAACCCTGACCTGAGAAGACTATTTTAAGAAGGTGCTGTTCTATCTTCCTCTGTGGTGACATTGTTTAAGATGCAGACCTAAATTTAGGAAAACCATCCATCCGTTAGTTGATACAAGGCACATACTTTGTACTGGGCAGTAGTCCTGGAGTTCAGTGGCTTACAAGCAGACAGGCCATTCTCAGGACTTGCAATGTAGAGAAGAAGATGATAGGTGTCCTCCGGGAAGAAGTATGTGGTTCGCTGGAAGTGTATAAAAAAGAGGCCTAATGTGATTTCTAAACCAATATGTGTTTCTACAGTCTAGTGTGGTATGTTCTGTGTGTGACTCATTCTTTTATTTACAGTGGGAAATGCCGAGTTCCAGCCTGGTGTGACCGAATTCTTTGGAGAGGAATAAATATTAATCAACTTCATTACCGGAGTCACATGGAACTCAAAACTAGTGACCACAAACCTGTTAGCGCCCTGTTCCACATTGGGGTAAATAGTTGATTGCTCATTCGTTTCCATATTAAGTAGCTATTTCCAGAGCATTACGTAGATACATAGTGAATTCATAATTCAGCATGCCATAAACGTTCTCTAAACAAATAGTTATTTGCAGGGTTGGGTGGTTAGCACCCTCCTCAGCCCTCCCAAATGCTATCCTTAGTTCTCTTTGTGGTCCAATCTTTTTACTGATGTACAGGTATTTTATGCCATGTAGGCACAGACTGATCAGAATAGGACCAGATCTACTTATTAAAGAGAGGGAGTCCTGTCCACTACAGTGGCATCTTCCTCTCAAACAGCTTAGATATTATGTTGTTTTGTACTTGGCTGCATCTTAGGCTGAATTGATAGCCAGTTATTGAATGTTTTGCCTCTATTGTGATTGCATTTTCCCGTTTTTAGCTGTGGCTTGCTGATTTGTGTTTTGACTATTTCTTGTGGATTTTCCACATCTGTGGTATTGTAACCTGTCAGGATATAATTAGTGTGATTCTCATTAGGATGACTTGGGTAGTCTACTACTTGGCTTTGCATTCCAGGTCAACCACTTTGTAATTGTGGAGACTGGACAATTTATTTAAAATCCTTATGTGTCAGTCTACTTTACGAAGTATGCTAGTAATGGGACCACCTCGTAAGAATTATTGAGTTCAAACATGCGAAGGGCATAGTGGGACAGGTTACTTTTGTTTATGTCAGTTTCAGGAACTGCTGACATAGGTGTTACCCATGTCTTTTATGGTTACTCTTATCCTGAGTCCTCTTTTTTTAATTCTTTACTTGTCTTTATTTTATGTAGGTTGGCATTTGGCCTGCATGTATGTCCGTGTGAGGGTGTCGGATCCCCTGGAATTGGAGTTACAGACAGTTGTGAGCTGTCATGTGGGTGCTGGGAATTGAACCAGGGTCTTCTGAAAGAGCAGCCAATTTTCCTGACCACTGAGCCATCTTTCCACTCCCACCCCCATCCCTTAGTCCTCTTTTAAAGAAGAATGACTTTAGGGCATTTCCTTGAGAAACAAAATTAGTTCTTGGTCTTAAAGTATATTTAAAATTTTTCAAACAACCAACAACTTAATTTTTTTATCCATTTTTGGGTTGCAGTTGTTGTTTTTGTTTCTTATTACATTTTTAGTGGGGAGGCACGTGCTGTGTGATGTATAAAGGTCAGGTGACAATTTGCTAGGAGTTGGTTCTCTCCAGTGTGCATAGCTGTTTTAATGTGATGCTAGGAATCAGACACAGGGATTTGTGCCTTCTAAACACATGCCAGATCACTCAGCTGTGCTCACTCCCACCCCTTCCCCCTCCCACTCCCACATACAGCAGCTAGCATCTGTGTGCTAGAAATGGTGTTAGGTAATTTGTGCATGTCGGTTACTTACCACAACAGTGCTCACATAAATATTTCCCATTTTACAGATGAGCAGCTAAAAACCCAGGGAGCTTAAAAACGACTTCCTTGAAAGTATTCAATTAGAAAGAGAGCTAAGATTCAAATCTTAAGTCTGTTTAACTCCTACATCTGTGGTCTTTCCACTACCCCCACAGTGCTTTAATAGTTCTAATGTACTGATTCAATGGGCCTTCAGAAGCTACCCATCGGAATCCAGTTTGTACTTCCAGGACATCCTCTTTTCCTCATTTGGATCTCCCTGATCTGTTTAAAGAAGGCATCACTTCTTAAATACTTGCCTCCTTGGTTTAATCAGCCATGCTTGGATTTTTGCTGTGTTTGCCTTCAGAACCTTGGAATATTTTTCATACTACACATCACTGCTAGACTCCCACTTAGATATTTTTAAATTTACAAGGCCTCTTTATATGTCTTTATATCTTTACTAGAGTTCTCTGTTTCTGACTTAAAATCATACAGCAATTTAAATGCGCTCTTTGTGGGGCTGGCAAGGTGGCTTAGTAGGTAAAGGCACCTGTCACCAGGCCTGATGACTTGAGTTTGATCCCACAGTGAAAAGAGGAAATCAGCCTATTGGGGAAAATTATTAAGGCCACTCCACGTAGTTAAAAGGGAGATTTATTTAGTGGTGTAACTTACAAATGAAGGGATAGATAGGTTGCAGGTTCTGGGAAAGACATAGCGTAGTCCAGCAGTGTTCTCTGGAGAACTCTCCTCAGTCTACCTCCAGCGTCCAGGTCCAGGAAACAAGAGAGCGCGGGGGCATCCAGATCTCAGGTCTTCAGGGCCCTCCCTTGGCCCTGCCTTGTAGGCATGATAGTTACCGAAGTCTCAATGGAGGTTGGAACTTCCAGACCAAAGCTGGAATAGCTACCCACTACATCAGCCAACTTCTGGAAGTAGTCCTCTGACCTCCACGTGTGTATCATGGCACATACTCACACACACTCACACACACACACACACACACACACACACACACACACACACAAATAAAAAACTTAAAATTGCATTTTCTTTAAAATAGAGATCTAAGCAGAATTTATACAGAAGGCTGAGATTCTTTAGTAACTGTCATCTCCCACTTGAGACTTCCCCTAAATCCCTACTTCCTAGCCAGGCCAACACCACTTAGGAGTATTTGTCTTTCCAGACGTGTGTCATTGGCACTTTCTGTGATGATGGAAATGTCCTGTATCCATGCTAGGCTTCAGTATATGTCTTTATGCTTAATAGTGTTTATGTGTGTGTATTATAACTGGTCTCATACTATGTGCAGATCTGAAATTTGCTTGTGGTATATAGTATTATCTCTCTCTGAGTCATTATGATTTTCCTTTTATACTGAATTCCTAATTTGCTGGGAATTTCCTCTTCTGAAATTAATGTATCACGTGGTAAAATTCTCCCCACCACCCTCCATTACCCTAATGGACCATTAAGTAGTATTAATCCACTGAGAAAAGGCTTGCTTTTATTGAGTAACTACTTCATGCTTTAGAGCCTTGGGCCAGCTATGATTAGAGGCTTTAAAAACTACATTGCACATTGGTGCACCACCCCTGGCACCAGTGACTTGTAACAAAGGAGCCAACTGTTCTGTTGTCAGTTAATTTCCAGAGACTTGCTGTGGGCTGTCTGACATGAAGCTCCTCGAGACAGTGTTCCACCCGGCACTGGGTTCTGTGATCTGTTGCGCTGGCTCTCGGACTTCAGTGGAAATACCCATTTCCTAGAGAACTTTTTAAAGAGAAAAAAAGGATGAACCCATGAACCCCACACCTCAAAGATTGTGATTAATAGGCCTGGGCACCTGTGATTTCAAACCTCAGCCAGGTTGAGTCTGTTGCTTACCTCATCATTCTGGAAGGATCCACATGGTAGTCTAGATCTTGCCAAAGACCCAGTTAGGTGAACTGTACAACTCTCAGAATATTCCTTACTTCTGTGGCCTTGAAAGTTCTGAAAAAATTACAAAATTTTTTAAGAATTTAATGTTCATCTTAACCTAATGCTTATATACTGTGGGGCTTAAGTGATCAATCTCAGTTCTCTAAGTTATGGGTCCAGTGTGTTTTTTTTTTAATTAAGAAAAGTTTTTTATTCATTTTACATACCAATCAAAGATTCCCCTCTTCCCTCCTCCTGCCCCTCCAGCCTCCCCCTCCCAACCCACCACCCATTCCCTCCTACAAGAAGGTAAGGCCTCCCATGGGGAGGTACATTTAGTAGAGAGGCAGGTTCAAGCCCCTCCTTCTCCCTCAAGGCTGTGTGAGGTGTCCCATCCATCACAGGTAGTGGACTCCAAAAAGCCTGCTCATGCACCAGGGATGGATTTTGATCCTACTGCCAGGGCCCCTTAAGCAGATCAAGCTACACAACTGTCTTGCTATGCAGAGGGCCTAGTCCAGTCCCATACAGGCTCCACTGCTGTTGATTTAAATTTAGAGGGACACATGTATTGTCCTGGGAAGGGGAAATAGATGAGCTCTCCATGAACAAACTGGGGATGAGGGGTGGGCAATGGAGGGTCAGGGATGGGGGATGAGAACATAAGGGAACAGGATGGTCAAGCTGGAACAGGGATGGAGTGGGAGAGCAATGAAAGAGATACCATGATAGAGGGAGACATTATGGGGATAGGGAGAAACCAGGTGATAGGGGAATCCACAAGGATGACCCTAGGTTAGACTACTAGCAATAGTGGAAAGCGTGCCTGAACTGGCCTACCCCTGTAATCAGATCGGTGAATACCCTAACTGTCATCATAGAGCCTTCATCCAGTAACTGATGGAAACAGATGCAGAGATCCACAGCCAAACACCAGCCCGAGCTCCAATGTGTTTTAAAAAATAATTCCCTAGTCTGTTTAGCTCAGCTGTTTTCCACATCTGCCTCAGAGCCCTTGCTATATACATGAATCTTTTTTAACATGGATTTTTGTGAAATTTTATACTTTATATAAAAAGGAAACTGATGCCTCAAACTTAACAATAATATGTTATATTACTTATGCTAAATGGTAACATTAGTTTACATGAAGTTTTAATATTTTTAAAAAATACAGCTATAACAGGAAGTTGGAAGTGCTGTGTCACCTGGAAACTTTCTTGACCCATTAGTCCAAATGACTTGTCTTTTGTCATGGTTTTATGCCAGGACATTTTGTGGTGGCCTTTTTCTAAAATGGTCACTGGCTCCATTTACTAATACTATACCTTTCCTGGTGTGTAATCTGAGCAATTATCTGATTCCTGCCAATGTGCATAGCAACTAATGGATTTAAATGCTTTGATCATATCTTCTACAGTTTCACCACTTTATGCTTGTTAAAAATAGCAGAGGATGTATTTTAGCACTGTCATTTTACACACTGCAAAAAATCATTTTTACTACAATTATCTCATTTTCTCCACTGTCAGATAATTAATAATGGAGCAAGGAAAAATCCTTCCCAGATATGTACTGTTATCAAGCATCTTGGATATTGTACTTTTCCAGAAATTTAGCCAATTGACTTTCTTTTCCATAAAGTGTATTTTTTAATAATGCTTATTGTTTTAGTTTGTTTTAGTGGCTTTTAAATTTTATTAGAGACTCTTAAAGATAGAAAGGTTGAGATTACCTAAAACTAAATTAAAAATCTATTTCCTTTGAGGTGAAAGTTATAGATAAAGCAGGATATTAAAGTTTTTGAGGATGTTGATTATAGTACAGTTTAGTTTAAAGGTGTTCCCATAATTCCCAGTTTGAAATTATTAGATACTCTCTGATGGAGCTGAGCTAGGAGCCTGTGGAACTGAAAATGGTGCCTTCTTTCCCATTAGGTGAAAGTTGTGGATGAACGGAGGTATCGGAAGGTCTTTGAAGATATCGTACGCATTATGGACAGAATGGAAAATGACTTCCTTCCTTCATTAGAACTTAGCAGGAGAGAGGTGAGCAGAGCTACACAGCTTCCTGTTTGCTGTCCATTTTGAGTTAACACAAAGGAAAGTGTGTCACTTGAAGGTGCATCAAGGTTAACATCTCCACTGGTGGCAGACTTTCTCTGTTCTGGTGTCAGCTTTGCAGTTTGATAGATGGAGGAGAACATGAAGTGTCTTACCCTCTCAGAGATACAGCTCCCTTTTCTGGACACAAGTTAATATGTGATAAGCTCTTAAAACAGCACCTCCCAGCTCGGAAGCCCTCATATTGGTTACTCTTGTTTGGTGCTCAGTTCATGTGTCTGAGGGAACAGAGCCTAGTCACAGAATTGGCGTGCTGGACCACGATCATTTCATCTCAGGATCCCTGGAACAATCAGAGGAGCCTTGAACAAGGTCAAAAGTTACCTAACACCTTCTCTGCTGGTGTTAGCCAAATAATGTATGAAAGCCAATGCTAGGAAGTTGTCTTGGTCTGTGAATACATGTGGTGGTTACACATCTGATTAATAATTACCTTATTCTTGATTCATATTGTCTATGAATAATCCAACTTACTTCCCCTACTAGTGATGCATGGTTGTGTCTGTCTGTTATTCCCCAGTTTGTGTTTGAGAATGTGAAGTTTCGGCAGCTGCAAAAGGAGAAGTTCCAGATCAGCAACAATGGACAGGTTCCCTGCCATTTTTCTTTCATCCCTAAACTTAATGACAGCCAATACTGCAAGCCATGGCTTCGAGCTGAACCTTTTGAGGGCTACTTGGAGCCAAGTGAGTTTTCCCTTTACCCTTGCCTCTGCTTGCCGCCACCTCGGCTTAACTTCTAGTTCTCTAACCACCTGACTCTCACTTCACTGTCTTTATATTAGTGATAGCTCTTTGTGTCCCATCTCTCCCCTGTGGTTGTTTGGTTTTGGTTTTTGAAGCCAGTCGATTTTCCACTGGGAAGCTCTGTGCTACAATGCACCATCTCTTTCATTTCAGATGAGACAGTGGACATTTCCCTTGATGTATATGTCAGCAAAGACTCTGTAACCATCCTGAACTCTGGTGAAGATAAGATTGAAGATATTCTCGTCCTTCATCTGGATCGCGGCAAAGATTACTTCTTAACCATCAGTGGGAATTACCTCCCAAGTTGCTTTGGTACATCCTTAGAGGCTTTGTGTCGAATGAAAAGGCCAATCCGAGAAGTTCCTGTCACCAAACTCATAGACTTGGTGAGAAGTGCCCTAAAACATAAACCATCTTCACGTTTAATTTGCACATTTTGTCCCCATTATTTCTGTGCCTTCTTTCCTCTTCTGGGATCAGGGGAACTGACAAATGATACAGAAGAATGTCACTTTATCTTAGCACTACTTTAATTCAATTAAGCTAGAAAGGGAAGAGAAGAGGCTAATGTGTCGTTAACTCTTGTTGCGACTATAGTAGATAATATATTCTACTTCTAAAATAAGATTAAAGGCTCTCTTAAAGCTATAATGCTTGTTAGGCTCGTCACACTCTTTCACATAAATTGGCATGTATGCTACGTGTGGCAAGTGCACCATGCAGTATTATCCTCATTATGCTTACAAGAAAATTGAGGCCCAGAGGCATTCAGTTGCCCATAGTCCAATAAGTTAGTGACAGATCTACCACCCAGATTTTCTGACTTCCCCTCCAGTATCCCTCCCTACAGTATATCAAATCAAACTTTGCTGCTGCTGAGAACACAAGCTGTTAGGGAAACTTAAGAACTTGCATCATAGACCCTAGGGGTGCTTACTACAAGTAGAGGTCTCTATCCCCATCCAACATTGATAACAGACTCTTCAGATATGGAGCCTATGAATCTATATTTTACTAACATTCCAGAAGCTTTTTTCTTTGGTAGCCCAGGCTGGACTTGAATTTCCTGTTCAACTTAGAGTGACTTTAAACTTCTGATCTTCCTGTTTCCACCTCCCCAGTGTGGGGTCACAGGTCTATGCCATATGTCTGGTTTATGCAGTGCTGAGGATCAAAGCCAGGGCTTCTTCATACATGCTAGGCAGGCCCTCTGCCAACTGAGAGGCAAACTCAGCCCATAGACAATGCACACTGAGGCTCGTTCACTTCATGTGACTCAAGAAAGGAAAAGAGAAATATTCCCTCCCCTTTCCCAAGCCAAGTTATGATATAATATCTATATTCTTAAGAGGAAAAAGTATATTATTTTCAGTAGAAACATGATTTAATAGCAAGTTCATCCTATTAAAAGGCACTTATGATAAATGAAACTATTGTTGGATTTGTGTACAGGTTGGCACTACACGTTTATTCTTATCTGTTCTTTTTAACCAAATGTAGTGAAGAGCCAAATGTTATTATGTATATAAAATCACACTGGTGCTTAGGCCTGGGCAGAGCTAGTGATTGCAGCATCCAGCAGGAAGGGTTAGAGCAGCGGCGGCGGCAGCGGCAGCGGCAGCAGCAGCAGCAGCAGCCGCAGCCGCCTGCTCACTTGTATCTGTGCCGTTGCCATGGAACTGTTGCACCTGTGACTCAGAGAAGGAAATTACAGCACTGGAATTTTATTTGTTTCCATAGAGCTCTCATGATGGAAGGTTTTACCTGTGTTTGACAGAAAACCATTTTCTACAGAAATTTATATCCCGCCAGCCTGGTGTTTCTCGTAATTGTTTTTCTCCTACCACCATATTCCCTTTCTGTATTGAAAAAAGAAATTATACAACGTAGTCTGATCACAGTTCCCCTCCCCCAACTCCTCCCAGAGCCTGCCCGCCCCACCCAACCAACTCCACACCCGTTCTTTCTCTCCGATTGTAGAAAGCAAACAAAGAGGCAAACAAAAACAAACTAGAATTTTTTTAAAGGAAAAAAATCACAAGAAACACACTTGCACGCACACGCATGTAAACAAAAACTATGAAAACGCAAGATGGGAAACCATGCAAAAGGCCAGTAGGACAAAAAAAAGTGCCCAAACAAAGCAATATGAGACAAAAAGTCTACAAAAATACCATTGTGTTCATTTTGTTTTGGCCATTTCCTGTTGGGCATGGAGCTTACCACCATATTCCTTATTTTTCAAATTTTGTGTTTCACCTGTTAAAATAGATTATACATGATTTTTTCTACTTTATCCCAAACACTATTTCCTAGCTTTCTTTGTTTCTGCTTTTTATTTTATTATTATTTTTAATTTTTTGAAAACGTTTTTTGTTTTACACACACATACACACATACACACATACACACACACACACACACACACACACACACACGGGTGTTTTGCCTGTACACATGTCTGTGAACCATGTGCATGCCATGCCTACCCACAGAGGCCAGAAGAGGGTGTTGGATTCCTGGGTGGTTGTAAGCCACTGTCTGGGTAATGGGAACCAAACTCAGGGCCTCTGCAAGAGCAACAAAGGCTCTTAACTGCTAAGCCATCTCTCTACCCCTGTTCCTTCCTTTTATGAAAAATGTCAAATGTGTAAGAAAAAAACAGAATAATACAGTGAACTCCCACATGACTTACACACACACACACACACACACACACACACACACACACACACACACACACACTTTTTTGTACCATTTAAAATTAAGTGGCTCTATATCAGCTCGACACTATAAACACTTCAGCCTGTATCTCTTAAGAAAAAGGACAAACTTTTGTATACACACAGCACTATTATTGTACTTCAGAAAACAGCAGTCCACAATGCCATGTAGCATCTCATTTATATTCATATTTTTCCAGTTCTATTAATGTCTTTTATAGATTTTTAAAAACAAAAATGCAATCTTGGTTCATGCAGTATAACATATGTGTATATATGTACATATATGTGTATACATATATTCATATATATGCTAAGGTTTCTATTGTATTTTTCATAGTAGAGCAATTCTCCATTTTTTCTTTTTAATAAATATTTTTATTTTATAATTAATTTAATTTTACATATCAACCACGGATTGCCCTGTCCTTCCTCCTCCCATCCCCCAGCCTTCCCCCCAACCTACCCCCATTCCCATTCTTTATTGTCATTTGCTTTTTAAGAGTCTAGTTTAGTTGCCCAAGCATAGGTCTATTATTTCCTAAATTTGGCCAATTTTTCTTGGTATTTTTAACTTATCCTTGTATACCCTCTCTTTACTTTTGATTTCCTATCAACTAGACCATGGCTTATTTTTATCAAAATCAGTGGCAACATAATAGTACCCTGACCATAATTTTTCCATATTCTGGGAGTGACTAGGAGGCTCAACCAGCTTTAAAGGGTCTTCCTGTATATAAAATATATTATCAGGCAAGTCGACCACACCCATAAATAGAAAGTAGACAAAATCATTAGAGGAATCAGTGGCTCTGTAGAGGGCCTTCTGTGCTCTTTTAGAACATAATTGACTCAGGGTTAAAGAAATAGAACCTTGGTCGTTTGTAATTACCTAATGACTTTTTATTACATTATGCGTGCATGATCATTTGTTCTTTTTGAAAGTTCTTATCTTGTAGGCTTTAGGGTTCTCATTCTTTCCACGGTTTATTGCATTTCAGTGTTATTAAATTACTGTATCTCATCATCATCCGTCTTATTGTGCGGCAGTAAACAGGAATCTAAAATAATCACTTCCCTTTCTGAACAACTTTCTGCCTGTTTTGACTCTGAAATACTTCTTTAGGTGTCGTGTTCACTCACGCTTTTCCAGGACCCAATGAGCTCTTTCCAAGCCCATGAGACAGTGCCCTTAGTACTGGTACATGTCCTCTATTGTAGTATGTGCTATAAATTCAGGGTGAAGCCAGGACCAAGTTCAGTGCGTATGTTCTGTCTCCATGTACTGTTTCAGGAAGATTCTTATGTTACATCTGCTTCCTGCCAAATGCAAAATGGGATAATTGGCATGAATCTTTTTGTTCTTCCAACCACTTTCAATAATAGAGATTCTACAACTCCTAGGGTAGTTGGGGTTAGGTTAAGACGGAACAGATGAGAATTATTTGCTGTTGTAATTATTTATATTCTTTTTCCGAACAAAGACCCATTTCTCTGATTTATTAACTAACATGTTAACTAGCAAATAATCATCAATATTTATTACATGCTGGATATAAAGTAGTATGGAGATTATGTGAGTTTCTGTAATTTAGTGGTCGGGAAAGTATACTTGCTTGCAAAATATAGCTAAATTCAAAGTCATGGTTAATAGTTTTGTTTGAGATAATTTGAACATTAATGATCTTTACTGGCTACTGCTCACTATGTTTGGTTAAGTCAATATTTTGGGAAATGATTTAAAGTGAATGTTACAGAGATTGTAATTTGTATTCACAGTAGATTCCTTCCTACAGTTACTCTAGCCCTTGTGTGCTATAAAAGCTTATTGATTCACCAGACAATCTCTGTAAAATCAATCTCAGAATCAGCCTATTTTTGTCTTAATGGATATTTGATGCTTGTAATATTAACATGATCTAGAAATATGTTCAGTACATATTAATAAAGTAGATTAGAAAAGTGATTTGGAGTTGACCATAGACATGTTTCCAGTCAAATCAGAGTACTTAAGAAACAAATATGTATTTAGGTATAGTCTGAGAGACTCTTCTAGAAGTAAGGGGCACCTTGAAAAAGGATGCAAAATAAGAGAAAAGTGACAATGGATGGGAAATTCTAACATTTCCCTGGAAACGGTGAAGGGTCAGATTATATTACATGAAACTGGTTCTGTAGTATAGGGGTAGGCAATGGCCTCAAAATCAAGAGATGTACTTATGCTTGAGCCAGAGATTATCTAGAACCTTCGGGAGACTTTGAGGACTACTACAAGGTTGTAAGTTGACATATTAGAAGGAACCTTCTGCTGTTGCATATAGAATGAGCTAATAGAACGGAGACCAGGCTTGGCGTGCCAGAACTGGTTAAGGGTTTTGGTTGCAAGTACAAACGTGGAAAAGATGAAAGGTGGGTGGAGAAAATTCCAATGAGGAGAAGGATATAAAGTCTGAGATAAGAACTTGGTGATTCGTTCAGTACCAGTGCTCTCCTTACTCTGTGTTTGCTTTATCTTGCTGATCTAATCGTTCCTTTCTTGTCCTGTTACATGCATGATTTGTTTCTTCTATATATTCATATGAATTATTTCTTCTGAGAACTTCAATTTCCATTTAGTTATCATTAAATTTGAACCTTCTAGTTGGGCCCGGTGGTACACACCTTTTATCCAGCTACTTGGAAGACTGAAGGCAGGAGGATCACAAGAGAAAGTTAACAAGCCATGTCTCCATGTCAAAAGTTAAGAGGGGATGGGGGAGTTGGAGATGCAGCTCAGTGGTGGAGCACTTTCCCAACATAGCCCAGGCCCTGGCTTTAGTCCTCAGTACTGTCAGTCTGAATCCTCTATTTGTAAAGAACTCTTTTATATTGTTTTAGCTACGTTCACTACTGAGAACGTTCTTCTTAGGGTAAATGTTGGAGCTAGGAATGATTTGCATTGTACTTGCTATGTGTCATGTCACTCCAGGGAAAAAAGCCTGAAATAGGCTCCTGTTTCGAATGCGATCAACAGAGCCTTTTATAAGTACCCTTTCAAGTCCAGTGAACTCCGGGATGAGTGACCTTTTATTAGTGGAGATTAACTATGGTTTATAGTTTCAAAATTCAGACTAGTGTTGAATTAAGCATAATTTATATTTGTTGTCTTTAAGCCTACATCCAGAGAAGTAAACTCGCTGTATGTTTTCCTTTTTCCACTTCCAAGTGTATGTGATGTGCATGTGTGTGTATGCATATTTGTGTATGTGTGCATTTGTGTGCACATGCATGTGAAGCCCCGAGCTTGATGTTGGGCATCATTCTCCATCTGTCTCCTACCTTATTTGTTGAGGCAGAGTCTCTCAGTCAAACCCAGATCTCAGTGATTTGGCTAGTCTTGCTAGCCAGCTTCTTCTGAAGCTCTCATATCTCCCCAAGACTAGACTTATAGGTGGGCCACCACACTCACCTGGCATTTGAGTAGGTTCTGGGGATCTGAACCCCATCACACTTATGTAGCAAATGCTTTAAACACTGAGCCATCATCCCAGCCACCAGAGGAATAAGCTCTTCATGTAAATTTGCTGCCAGTCCAGTTGCATTTAATCAGTCCTTTTGACTCTTAGAATTTTCTCTTTTATCCATTCCTCATGTTTATAGTATTGGAGGTGGAACTCAGTGTTTCATTCAGACCTTAGTAGTAGATAATCATTTTACTACTAAGAAACACTACCTGGCCACTATTTTAAAAAATATATATTTTCCCATTCTCGTTTTTTAAATGAATTTGTGTGTGTGTGTGTGTGTGTGTGTGTGTGTGTGCGCGCGCGCGCGCACACGCGCATACGTGTGTGAATACGTGCGTGCATGTATACTTGGATAGACATGCATGTACCACAGCACATGTGTGTTGTTCAGGACACCTCTTGGATGTTGGTTCTCTCCTACCATGTAGGATCCAGGGATTGAACTAGATCTGCATAAGTGCACCTCCATCAAGTGAGCCTTCTCCCAGGCCCCATATTAGTAAAGAAGTTGATTCACTGGCTGATTTAGCTTACGCATTCACACCAAGGCACACATGTAAGAGGTCAGAGGACAGTTTTATGAGGTTGGTTCTTTTCTTCTAACATGTGAGTTCCAGAGATTTAACTTAAGTGATCAAGCTTGGTGGTAAACGCCATGACCTGCTGAGCTCTTTCATGGGCCCGCATAGTAGTTTTTGTTTGTTTGGCTTTTTGAAACACTTTCTCTGTGTAGCTTTTCCTGTCCTGACACTCTCTCTGTAGACTGGGCTGGCCTCGAACTCACAGACATCCGCCTGCCTCTGCCTCCCGAGTGCTGGGACTAAAGGTGTGCACCACCACTGTCTAGCCCCCATGTTAGTGTTAAGGTGTTTCTCTCCCTCTTGACCTATGTTGATAGCCATTTAATGTTCCCCTTTGTTTCTACACTTCATGTTTTCCTGTTCAGGTCTAGCCGACTGAACTTTCTGTAACGCTGCTCTAGTGGGGGCAATGGTTTAGTTGCTCAAAGGTAGTGAGTGGCTCCCCCATACCTGACGCACACAATCCAGATTCATTAAGTTGTCATTCAGCGCCACCTTTTGTTTCTTGACGTTTCTCAACATTGTCTAGTTAGCTTATGCTCCCCACAAACAAGATGAGTAAATTCTTCCCAGTCACCTTGTCATCTAACTTTTCTGAGCACTTGTTTCTTTCTGCCTCTTCGACCTTTGCTTCGAGCATGGATCTTGCTCTGTTGTCCGGACCGGCCCTGAACTCCTGCATCCATGTGAACTTCCTGAGTAACTGTCATCACCGGCCAGCGCCACTGTGCCTGGCTTACTTCCATTTGTTACAGCCCTTCCTCCAAATCCTGGGAATCAAGGGCTTACATGTGGCTCCGTAGTAGAAAGTTCGCCCAGCATACACAAAGCTCTGGGTCCTAACACCAGCTGACAAAAAAAAAAATTCCTGTGGTTTTGTTGTTGTTGTTATTTCAGTACATGTGGCCATATATTGGCAACTTGTACATATGAATTCTGAGAATATCAGGTTGTAAATTCTGAAACGAGGGAGGACCAGACTCCATTGGAAACCAAGGTCAAGGAGCAACCACATCTTTCTCCTTTCTGTGCTCTTATTTGTCACTGTTCTCCTTAGAAGATATTTAACATAGCCCTTTGTACTGGTAGATGGTCCCCAATCAAAGGAAACTTCTTTCAGGGCCTACATTGACATAAAATCCCTGCTTCATTTTGCTTGGTATATCATGTGTCACGTGTTCATCAGAAGACAAATTCAAAGTCTGTCAGATGTGTTAAAAAGTATTTCTAGCTGGGTGGCAGTGGCGCATGCCTTTAATCCCAGCACTGGGGAGGCAGAGGCAGGTGGATCTCTGTGAGTTCAAGGCCAGCCTGGGCTACAGAGTGAGTTCCAGGAAAGGCACAAAGCTACACAGAGAAACTCTGTCTTGAAAAAAAAAAGTATTTCTAAATTTAATAAAATGTTGGAGTACAAACTTTTGTTAAATTAGATGGCTGGCACTCAGAATCAATTTCACATTTAGAAGTATCATGATGATAGAACAATGTATACTGACTAGGACTCTGACTACTTTATTTCACATGGTATTTAAGTTTAGGTAAACATGGAAAATCATGTTCAATTTGTAATGTATCTAACAGTACTAAAAGCCCTAATTGTCATATATAACAACAACTGGGGAAAATAGGTTCAGGATTATCACTTGGAATGGTAGGGAATACATACATACTCACTTCCACTGCAGGCGCCCTGGCTTCTCTGACAGGAAGACTTAGCTTTCTCCTTAGAGCTACCAGACCTGAGATGTGATTTATACTCGATTTTCTCAGTGGTCTATAATGGGAACGGGAAGAGTCCAGTTGAGAGTCTCTGGGGCAGTGTACCCCACCTCTTCCTAACTTTAGATTGCTTCACTGTCCCTATGAGGAAAATATTTTACCTGCTTCAGAGCTAAAGACACTGAGACAATATGAAGTTTGGTAAATTGCTTGAGCAATCAGTAAGAGGCAGAAGGAAGATTTGTACCAAGGCCTGTCTAACATCAGTACCTATACTCTTGGCATTGACCATGCTGCCTTGTGAATAGCATTTCTCACTGTTCCTAGCTGATTGTAGTACTCGCACAGATTTCCCCTGCCTCTCTATCCAGGAAGCACTTGTGTAGTCCTTTCTGTCTACATGAGTATAGTGATCATGAATGGGGTTAGTCAGACCTGGGTTCCAATTCTGATTCTGTCACTTATTACCTATGTGTGACCTTGGGCAAATAATTTAACCTCTCAAAGCCTCAGTTTCTTCATCTGTAAAATGGGAATAATGTTTCACATTGATGTGCAGATAAAGTGACATCATATATAAACCCCTTGCATGGCTGCTGGTACATGGTAGATATTCCTAGGTGGTGGTGACCATTGCTGCTGCTTTCACTCTCACTGGGTTGTAATGACTTCAGAAATAACAGGGAAGCTAAAAGCGCTCTTTCCCCTGCTGCTCCTTTGTGTTGTATGTCCACTAGAAAAATAGAGGAACGATGCCTACTCTGATCCACAAAGCTCTGAGATAAATTCATTTACATTTCAATGGGACTTTCAAATCTGGGGAGTCTATTGGCCTTCACGGAAGGAGGTGGGTGGGTACTGGGAGAGGGAAAAAGTTCTTGGAGGCTCTTAGAGATTCCGGGGACAAGCTGGGATGAGAACAGCAATAAAAAGGGATAGCTTATCCCTGCTTCTGAGTGGTCACACTCAGGCCAGCAGCCAAGTTCTTCCACGGAGGCAGCATTGGGATGTGGTAAGAACTGCACATGACAGCAGATAAGCAGGAAGTCACAGCACCAGGCTTGACTAGATCCTCAGACGGCTTCCTGGGGGCACAAAGGTCAAGGCCTGTAAAAGGATGGTTTTTGAGTGATAATTTCAGCGAACTATGTAATAATATACTATGCATGACAACGAACTTTGCATGTAGAGAATGTGTTCTGTTTTCAGTGTTCATCATTTGAAGGATTTTGAGCTTTTAAAAACCTATGTGTCTAGCAAGCTGGCAAGATCTAATACTGAGCTGTTTCTAATTCTGTGAATTAACTCTGATCATTGTCTATCTGCCAATGACTTTTCTCCTGCTCTGCTCTCAGGAAGAAGACAGCTTCCTAGAAAAGGTAATTCAATCCATTGGTGGTAACGAAGGTTTCCTTGTGCCTGATTAACACTTAACTGTGGTCCCTGGAACTTGTCCCTAAGCATTCTCATATCAGAGGCCTCTGACTTGGTGAGAATTCCCTAAGAAGCCCTGATGTCCTGCCAGGTGTCTTGAAGTATGATCAAAATACAAGAATGATGTTTATTCATCTGATAAGTTGTTGATACTCTGTATGTAAAAGAAATAAAACTCAAGGGTACAGGCTTTTTTTTTTTTTGAGACAGGGTCTCGAGTATTACAGGCTAGCCTCAAACTCACTATATAGCAAGAATGACCTTGATTTTTTATCCTCCTGCCTCCACTTCCCCAGTGCTGGGATTACAGCACTCCTCATTTTATGCAGTCCTGAGAATCAAACTTGAGCCTTATAATAGATGACAGATAAGCATTCTACCAGCTGAGCTACATCTCTAGCCACCAGTGTGTGTGTGTGTGTGTGTGTGTGTGTGTGTGTGTGTGTGTGTGTGTGGACTGAAAGGGGTGAAACCTAGTGCACTGCCATTGAGCTATACCCCAGCCACATTTGCATTTCTTAATTTCCAGACAAGTGCTATACTATGAAGCTAGATCTCTAGCCCAGATTTGTCTTGATATATCTTATCTGAAAACTCATGAGTTGGAGGGTACTGTTTAGCTGCCCCTGATTCCAATGATAGTAAAACCAAAAATTGCTATTCCTGTTGCATTAATAGTGATTTGGAAGCTGGGGAAATGGCCCAGTCAGTAAGTATGTTGTTCGAATCTTAGAGAGTCTTTTAATTGGGAAAAAAAAAACCTAGAGCCAGATATGAGGGTGAAAGCTGAAAGAGCAGCCAGCCACTAGTTCTTACCCCCTACAAAATCCCCAGCCTAAAGAGAGTAAGTTCCTGTTTCCTCACACCTTATATACTTTTCTCTGCCTTGCCATATTACTTCCTGGGATTAAAGGCATGTGTGCTTCCCAAGCAAAGGCATGAGATCTCAAGTGATAGGATTAAAGGTATATGCTACCACTGCCTGACCTCTATGTTTAATCTAGTGGCTGGCTCTGTCCTCTGATCCTCAGGCAAGTTTATTAGGGTACACAATATATCACCACAAAAGTACTTGTCGTCATGCAACCATGAGGGCCCAAGTTCAGATTTCCAACACCAGTGTAAACAAAAGAGCCAGGTACAGTAGCACACATCTGTAATGCCAGTGATGGGGAACAGATACCAGGTGGGTCCCTGGAGCTCACTAGCCAGCCAGTCCAAAAGAATCAGTGAGCTCCATGTTCAGTGAGAGAACCTGTCTCACAAACTAAAATAAAATGGAGACAGACTGAGGAAGACAACTGATGTCAACCTCTGGCCTGCATACACACACACACATACACATGCATCCACTTGGACCATACATACAACAAAGGAGTGATTTGGGGGGTCTTGATAAGAGTGGTTAATTACTCAGAGAATACCCAGATATGGTCAAGAAACGGAGTGCAGAGTAGAATTGTGGAGCTAAATCATAGATGGAGTAAAATCATAAATCATCTAATCTGGCCATCTGTCTTTAGACAGAGAAAGATATTTTCTGTGTTCTATCAGCCAAGGCCCAAGGCCCAAGGCCCAGAAAGGTAGAAAATACTGTGAAAAGGCCCACTGGCACAGAGCACCAGAGTGTAAGGTATGGGTGTACTGTTTCGTGCCTCTCAAGTGGTATGCCCCTTCCGCAGGGCCTCACGGCCTCTTCCATCCTCAACTGGAGATGCCAAGCTTTCCTCGGGGAGGGAAATGCTCAACAGACATTCCACAGCATGTTCATAGAGTGTTTGAGGGACCTTCCCATTGGGTGGAGTTGAATGCATTTTGAAGGTGAAGATTCTTTAACCACTAGCATTAAGATTGCAAAGTATAGGCTTATAAGGCAGAGTATGTCTTGTTGAAAGAAGGCAGAGTGTCTTGGTTCCCCTTTGAACATCAGAGTTCACAATAATGTACAGAAAATTTTTTTGTAAATATTCTTTCCCCATTTTCTTACTGTATCCTTTCCTAGACTTCAGAGTCACAAGTGTGACATTTCCTATTATCACACATGAATGTGGAAGTGGATGGTAGATGCTGTATATAACCTACTGACATTTTATTAACCTTTTAAACCACTAAGGCTTGAGACATCTTTGCTTCTTAGCTCTTCTCTGTTAAGGGCAGTCCATGTTCTGTCTGTTCAGTTAGACAGTGCCTTGTGTTGTCTTAATGCCTCAGGACAGGAAAAACCTTTAGTTGGATGTCAGATTTTTTTGAGTCAATGATGAATAATTTATATATGGTAAGTTTAGAGGCATCTGCTAAAGAATCTGCACATGTGTTCTGTTTGGTCCAGAAAGTTAGTAGAGTGCATTATGAAGTGTTTGGATGCCTGCATGTAATACATACAACCAGAATGAAGTCCGTGGGTGACTCACCAATAGAAGTTATAGAAACTATGTAGAATATGAATATTGAGACATAACATCCCAGGGAAAGAAAGAAAATGAATGTGAAAATAGATACATAGAGAGATTTGAAATAGTAACCAGCGATAACTACTCCTTTCTCTTCCCTGTAGCAGCTCAGAAAGTTCATTGGTCCTTATTCAAAAGCACCATGTTAAGAAAAGAACTGGACGCTGCTGAAGTTATGCGGTCCCTGTGAGCATAGTGCTGTGCTTTTTTCTTTGTCTTAAAGCTATATAGCTGGAGGTTATAGGTAGAACAGTGTCAGACAAGAAGCTGAAAAGTTGACAGTATATAATGTATGACTTAGAGGTGGCAAAAGGAAGCGGATGCTAAAAGCTGAACATGGCTTTCTCCACTGGAGTTCTTCTGAGGCTGCCTTCAAATGCCCTTTTAGCCTGTTTTGGATATATTTTCCATATGCTTTATATTTGAATCTATAAACCTAAGATAAATTAATATTTATTTTTGAGCATTGGGAGATAATTGAGTTTATTTTACACTTTGAATTTAGTTATTTGTCTGATATATGTCACTTCTGGATTTTTATCTTATATTCTTTCAGAAGACTCTAACAATAGAAAGGTAGGTAAAACAAATAATAGCCCTTAGAAATCTTTGCTGAGCTATTAACATAAAGAATAACTTCTGGAAGTAGACCCTTGAGTTTTCATGGTATTCTAGCTCCTCAGTTGCTATTCTATTCCAGGTTATTAGTTTTGGATTTTGGAGCTTATGATTAGAAAATTGGATCAAGTCCATATTTGTGCATCTAATGTGCAGAATTGTCTTTAATTCCTCCGAACCAAATCAATTCAGTTAAAGAAACAATGAGAACTCCCAGTAGTATTTGTGGTGAGACCTGAAGGAGAGTTAGTGTAGAAAAAACTGAAACCTGAGTGTAAGCATGGCCCCTCGAGGTGCCGTGTTAACAGCTGTGATTTCATGGTTCAGCTACTAGTCATGTGTAGACTCTGCTGTGACTGTATTCTATTCTGCCATGCTGGTTCTCACTGCACCATGTGGAATGCGTCCATAGGATGCACACCATAAGCACAAGTGAAATGCTAACTGAGTGAATGAAGCATTTGGGGAAGGAGATTAACTACTGGAACCATTACTGAGGGCCTCCCGAACATGGATGTCTCTTGTGAGAAAAAAATACAAACGCATCAGAGACAAAGATCACATTGTATCCACTTGAGCAGATTTTGAAAGAGATTTCTCTCTTTATTCTGAGGCTCCTTTGATTTTTATCCCTTTTCATCTGTTAGGAGAAATCCCTTCTGCAGATGGTCCCCTTGGATGAAGGTGCCAGCGAGCGACCCCTTCAGGTGCCCAAGGAGATCTGGCTTCTAGTAGATCACTTATACAGATGTGCATGTCACCAGGTGAGTGTGAGAAAACCTTCCCTGAAACTTCAGAATGTGTATAAATCCTATAGGAAATTATAATGCTTCACATCAGCGTAGTGCATTTCACTGTCCCAAGCAACCTCCATGTGGCTGCTCTGTCCAACCTCTAAAGCATATAAGCTAAGCAGGTACCTGAGACCACACTCCAAGTTTGATGGCAGAGCCGTGACCAGAACTGAAAATGCCCACGGCTTGTTTATGCACTTTGCATTGAACGACTGAGTACTCCAGTCTGATGACAATTTTAGGTGCCATGTAGCCAATTGCAAATTTTAAAATTGAAGCAAACTTCAAGCCCATTCCTTTAACCTAGCACTACGTTTTTTTTAAATCCTATACTAAACACTAGCCATGCCCAATTCATTCCCGAAAAGAAAGAACTTTCTTTGACCATATTGAAGACAGTGTTCTCAGTTTTACTTTGACCAATATAACTTGAAAAACCAAGTTTTATCATGAATGTACCATTTTCTCCTTTCCGGGCATCCAATTCTGTCCACATTTGATACGCTTATGATTATGTAGAGTACACTCTGCCTTATTTTTCGGAGGCTCAGTGGACTGCCTGGCTTCCTGATCTAGCCATGTAGTCCCTTGCCCTATCAGGTAGAGGCTAACATGTCATTTTTGAACAGGTCATCTTCTTGCTTGAAATAAACTTTCCCAGGGATTATAGAAACGCTAAAGGAAAACATGCTACACCCATCCCTCCTTCCCTAACCGTTAATGCATGCACCACCCCTCACCTTCTGCTGCGCTCGCAGTTTCTGGGCAAGCTTCATAACTTAAGTGGATGGCTAGCTTGCCTTGTTCCCTTCATTCTGATTTCTTTGGTAGGAGGACCTGTTCCAAACCCCTGGAATGCAGGAGGAGTTACAGCAGATCATTGATTGTCTGGATACCAGCATTCCTGAGACAATCCGTATCCTTTCTGCTCAAGGCTTGGGAAGCTGGACAGATACGTGGCCAAAGTCTTTTCCCACCTGCATTTGATGTTTGTGTTTCTACAATGATTTTTGTCATCATCTTATTATAAGATAGTCACTCACTATCCAGTTATTTTCTCAAAACCTTTCAGGAATTTTTAGTCTCTCTTTGTGTGGGACTAAGAGGAATCAAGGGGTGGGTAAGAACAGCTTCGAGTGAGCATGGGACATAGGCTCCATAGCATGAGTACTGCCATCCTTCATTGCTGCTAACCTTCCCACCCACATGCTATGACAAGGGCAGGAAGAAGAATGAGAAAAACACTGGCAAGTAGTGTATACCCCATCCAGTGGACCCTATCATTGTGCAGGGTGTGCTCCCTGAGTCTTTAGGTTACTGAAGGGACTCCAAAGGGACTTTGGCCAATTCTGGACCTACTTGGCTGCAGAGTACCTGGACCATTCATTATCAAGCCCCAGTCAGGAGCAGTGTGTCCTGAGAGAGAGAGGGGGAGAGAGAGAGAGAGAGAGAGAGAGAGAGAGAGAGAGAGAGAGAGAGAGAGAGAGAGAGAGAGAGAGAGAGAGAGAGAGAAAGAGAGAGAGAGAGAGAGAACCATCCCTAGAGAGGCTTGAGGAAGGGAGCCAGTCAGATGTGTGTGTGGCTTTTCGCGGGGTCCCTCTGCCCTTGACTCGAGGTGACACAGCTGGCAGTAACCACTCTGTGGCTGAAGCACTGCTCATTTTCCTGGAAGCCCTGCCCGAGCCCGTCATCTGTTACGAGCTGTACCAGCGATGTCTTGACTCTGCTCACGATCCTCGGATCTGCAGACAGGTGAGAGTCTTGCTGCTCTGAGGATATGGCCCGTGCAGGTTCTCCCAGAGAGAAATCATCAGTTTTACAAAGCTACATGATAGAATGGGCCTGGGTCTGTCATTCATCACAGAACAGCATTGTTCAAAGTTGTGACCCTCGAGCCAGGCGTGGTGGCACACGCCTTTAATCCCAGCACTTGGGAGGCAGAGGCAGGTGGGTCTCTATGAGTTCAAGGCCAGCCTCGTCTACAAATTGAGTTCCAGGAAAGCCAGGGCTATATAAAGAAACCCTGTCATGGAAAAAAGTTATGACTGTGGGAGCCAGTGAGATTGCCTGTTATTTTCTGTTCTATTGGAGTGTTTTCTAGCTGATCTATTTCTGTTAACAGAAAATTTAGTGGGGTGGTTACTTGAACCCTTGTGGTATTTGGCAAAGCTAATTGAATGTACAGTTCTAGCTGTCATTACCAGGAAAAGTGGGTAGCAGTTGGGAGCCTTTCTTCTTCTCCTTCTTCTCCTTCTTCTCCTCCTTCTCCTTCTCCTTCTCCTTCTTCTCCTTCTTCTCCTTCTTCTCCTCCTTCTCCTCCTCCTCCTCCTCCTCCTCCTCCTTCTTCTTCTTCTTCTTCTTCTTCTCTTTCCTTCTCCTCTTTCCTTCTTTCCTTCTTTCCTTCTTGGTATGTTTTTAATCTTGAGAAGAATTTGGTCTACAGTGGCTGAGACTAGCTATGAATCACATTAGTGAGTGTTGGTAGGAGGTACCCATCATTGCCAAGTAATTGTAGAGAAAAACGCTTAAGTTGACAGATGCCTTTGCTGTTGGGGGAAAAGGAAAAAAAGAACAGATGAACACTTACCTTCTGGTGAGGCACTGTGGGAACATGATTCTAAGGTGAGTAGATGGCCTGGTCATTGAATAGAGAGAAACCAAACCAGCCTCACTTCAGAGTTATAATTCAGTAGGTAATATACTGGTCATGAGTAAGTAATAGAGTATAGTGACAGACAAATGGGGCCTATAAGAGTTAGATTACAAAATGTTCTTATGGTAGCTATGAATTCGTATTCCCTTTAAGCTATTTACCTCACTCCACACTCCTCTTTAATAAACAGGTAATTTCCCAGCTTCCAAGATGCCATAGAAATGTTTTCCGCTACTTGATGGCATTCCTGCGTGAACTCTTAAAATTCTCTGACTACAACAATGTCAGCGCCAACATGATCGGTAAGGGTGCTTCACAAGAAAGTCTGTGTGGGGTGTTTGCTCGGAATAATCTGTATGCATCGTGCATAATGTATACCTATTTGATATTCGGGAACATGGGAGTCACCTCCCTCCTGCTGTTCTTGTTGCCTGCACCCCGAACCTTGAGGTTTTGCTAAGGTCATGTCTGACAATGGGTTTCCCCTCTTCTTTCTCCTGCCCTCCAGCTACTCTTTTCACTAGCCTTCTCCTAAGGCCTCCACCAAACCTCATGGCAAGACAGACTCCAAGTGACCGCCAGCGTGCCATCCAGTTCCTTCTGGGCTTCCTGCTCGGGAGTGAGGAAGACTAAGGCTTTTCCTCGCTGAGATCCTAGAGGAGGAACATCTTGGGCTCCAAGTATTTCAGAATGATTTGAAAAGTCCTGACACGAAAAGGGTCTACTGCAGGATCTTAAGTTCTGTTAATATTACAAAGGGAAGAGTTTCTTAATCCCTCCTCACCATATCCTCCTACACAGCAAAATCCTTTTAGACATATATTGCAAAGCCAAAGTTACCATGTTTTGGTGTTTTGTGTTTACTCTTTGTAAAGCAAAGAGGTCTGTATTTACACTCCTTTACCTAGGGCTGTGTTTTCTGGCCTGCTTCCCAGTCAATCATGATTATCTGTAATACCCTAGGCCTGGATTGTGAGGCACTCCCACTCTAGGCCTACAAGCACTACTTGCTGTAACTCAGACTTGTCTGGAGTCCTTTGGATCATGCACTTTGGAGCCACCCTCACCCCATGTCACTACTTCACACTCCTCCTCCATCCATCCTGTCACTTTGAAGGAAGCCTGGATGAGGCTAGTGACTCCATGGGTAGCCTCATCAGCGAGGCTCACTGTCTACATGTTCCATGCATTTGTGCATTTCTACTACAATGTCTGTGTCACTGTAACGTTGGCCTTCTTGTGGATCCGCACTGGGTGGAGCCCAATTCCCTTGTCTCAGATCATATTAGCTTACATAATTTTATGACTGTAGAGATGGCATCCCACTGATGGGAGAAAATCACAATAGCCAGGAAAGCACTGTGAGTATTCCGGGAGGGAAAATGTCCATGCTTGGCAGTCCTGCCTCCTACTTCCCTTTACCTGTTCGTATCCACACTTGACATGAGGAGTAATCCTGGATGTTAGGGAACCCATCTCCCACTAGAAACACGCTTCCAGAATAATGTTTGCATCACAGTCTAAAAAGGAGTCTGTGCACCTCAAGTGAGGCCCCTGGATCTTTCCCCCTCCCCTAGACCAAATATTGAGGGGAACCCTCAGAACCCTTTCTCCTATCTTCTGAATTATCAGGGGGAGACATTGCCCTCTCTCAGCAGGGCTGACTCTGGGCTCCATATCTGGCTCCTTCTAGTAAAGAATTTAAAGACTGCCCTTGCCTCCTAGTTACTCTATCTAGTGCTGTGTAAGAGAGACTGGTCAGTGGTACCAGCCACACACATTACCTCTCCCACCTTCAACGACTCTGAGGTTTTCATTTCATTCAAGCCTTGTGGGACCGACAGACTTCCTAAAACTAGCCTGTTGGTTGACAAGCAAACCACCTGACTGCAGACTGCCTGGTGAAATTGACTTGCTTGGTTGTCTTTCAGTGAAACCAACCCAAGTTGTCTCTTGGTTAAGTTACACCAAATTAACATGGGGTGTAAGGAACTTGTATAAGGCTCCGGTACTGATTCCATGACTCTTGTAGCATCCACGAGAGGGCCAGGGAAACACCCACCATCAAATGGTTTTCCAGTTCCCTCGTCTCCTCAAAATTGAGTTCTTTGGAGAACAAAAGGTATGTATCCTGCAATAGACCGCTTAAGCCCTTACCCAAATGAGAGTTGGGAAATCGGAGTCAGAGTGTTGGTGCCAGCTCACTGAAGATCTGACTGGTCAACAGTTAGTTAGTGGAAGACTGAGAGGGAAGAGTCTTGTCACACCTATTAGGCCGGAAAGTACCACCAAAAAAGCAGATGATAGGGGCTAGGGCAAGGTGGTCCACAGGGAAATGACTCTCCTGTGCCCATTTTATAATATCTTGCCAACCTTGGGTGTTTGGGTGACCAAGAATATGGTTAGTAGAGGCTCTGTGAGGCATGCATGTAGTGTCCTTCCTTCATCAGGCCAAAGCACCAACTTGCTTCACTGCCTCAACCTTTTGTCCAGCTTGGCCTGGGATGTATATAGGGTTGAGGGTTTTAGACAATCTCCAGGTAGGGGATACAAAGTAGATCAGATGGAAGAAACCTGCTTCCCTAGCCTGCCTATTCAGCACGCCAACCTCTAATCCCTAATTCCTCCAAGGTACTGTTTCATACTTCTTCTTAGTTAAGGATTTCAGATCCAGCTGGTAGGGAAGGACTCAGCACCTAGTGTCTTAGGGAAGAAATGATTCCCATCTGTTGGCTGATAGTGCATTGGTTTCCCTTCTACTCTTTTCTGATTCTTAACCGGAAATTCTTTGTTATATTTCACAAAAATGTCTTGGTCACTAAGCAAAGCTGCTAGTGGGATTCTGTATTTTGTGTCATCTTTTTTATTATAATTTATTGCAATTTTTCTGAATAAATATATGTTGTGTGAAAAATCATTGTGATCTTAGAAAGAACTGATGTGGGGAGACTTATGTCACCTGGTCTCACTTGGTTTTTTTTGGTAGTCCCCATCAACTATACCTGTACCTGTCACCACCCAGCTTACATAGAAATGCCATTTTCAATTTTTGCACTGGGTCTGTAACTCCATTTTAGTGTGCTTAGTTACCGTGCACAAAGCCTTGGGTTTGGTCCTTGGCACCAGGACCACAAAAGTGTGTTTTCCTGGGCTGGTGAGATGATTCCACGGGTAAAGTTTCTTGCCATCAAGCCTGATGCCCTGAGTTCAGTTCCAGAACCCACATGGTAGGAGGGAACTGACTCCTGAATATGTCCTCTGACCTCTACACATGTGTTGTGGTGTGGTCACATAAATGAATAAAATTGCGGCTGGAGAGATGTCTCAACAGTTAAGAGCACTGCATTAACTGCTCTTCCAGTGGACCCAGATTTGGTTCCCAGCACCCACATCTGGCAGCTCACAACTGCTATAACACCATCTCCAGGGGATCTAACGGCCTCTGCAGGCACCTGCACACATATGGTGTGTGTACACATACACACAAATAAAACAATAAAAATAAATATTTTTAATGAAAAAATTAAAAAGATGTATTTTCTCTAAGAGATGAGAAGCCATGTATTTTCAGAGACTGATAAAGGAGTCATGTACTTTTGGGGATCAGCAAAGATCCTTATTTTGACCATGAAAATTCAGGCAACAGTTAGTTCATCTATTCCATTACACACCCCACCCCACCTCCTGGGATGGGATGTGCAGTGGAATCCCACTATATTGCTGAGGCTGGTCTTGAACTTCTAGACTCACTCAACCCTCCTGATCCAACCTCCTTTGTAGCTAGGGCTCTAGTCACAAACCATCTTGCCTGGTTGAATGTTGATCCTTAGTCCTATAAATGTCACATCCATGATCCACCAGCTCCAGACATATGACAAGTCCTAACATAAACATTTCAGAGGAGCCCAGTTGCCCTTGCTCTCAGCCTAGCTGGATTAGATGTGACTCCCAAAGAGCCTGTCTTCACATAATCCATTTTATAACTTCTGAAAACCAGTTTATTACTTGGGGTAATGAGGTGCATACATTTACCAAGACTTTGGGGAGGCTCTGGTATGAGCTCTCTGGCACTTGGAGGGGATGCTTGTCAGTTGAACAGGACACCAATGTTCCCTGGCCCATCTACAACATGAATTTGTAGCTTTTGATTTCATTACCCTTGAGACTAAAGAAGCTTCAGCTGGAGGTTTCTTCTCAGCCGGGGCCTTTTTCCAGTTCCCTCCCTCTGTGAGGCTGCCAGATGCATGTGCTGACTCAGTGTTGTTAGGAATCATTGTGGGGATTTTCTAGCTCCACCCAAAGGCTTGGCAGAAGAAGGCGTTTCCTCCTGTGAATGGCGACTGACACCCAGCAGTTTCTGTGTAGCAGGGGGCAATGTGGCATGGCAGGCGCCAGAGCCGCCCCTACCTGAAGTTAGGGAGAAACCGAAGGGGCACCTTCCCTGCTGCTCTTGGCTTCTAGGGGCCCCATTAGAGCCTTTCTGTTGCAAGGCAACTTGAACAGGCTCTTGGTGTGGCTTAATAATCCATAGCCACATGGTGTAACTATAAAACCACAAAATGTTCAGGCGAGAGCCTTAGTAAACGAGCTAATCCATGGTCATTGCTCCAATAGGGAGTTTTAGGGGGGACAGTGATTGACCTGTCATGTAGTATGATGGGAAGGAAAGGCTTAAGCTTCACAGTTTGACATGGGTCACTGAGCACTACATAACCGTAGCCTGTACTCCACGCTTAACATTTAACCACACTTGTCTTGAGTCTGCTGTTCAGTCCAGTTTCTGCCACTTCTTTATTGTGAGTAACTTTGGACTAGTTACCCTGTAGTTTTCTTGCCTGTAAAATGAAACAAGTATAATATTGGTCTTATGTGGTATAATTACATCACTTCCTTGTTAAAAAAAAAAAATCCTGAAGCATTACCCAGTAGATTTAGAATCTTGTCCCAACTTTCTCCTGGCCTTCGAGGTCTGGCATTGTTAAATGGACAGTAAATTAATATGTGCCAGCAATTGTACCTGGCACAAAGAAGCTGCTATATGGATTCCCCACTCCCAGCTTTCTGTTTCTATCAAACTGACTGCACCTAAGGCTTTAGATTTAATGCTAATAACCTTGTTCACCAGGCGAGAACCAGCTTGGACTCAGTCTATCCAACTCTCCATCATCATCTGACTGTGAGACATGCCACCACACCACACCTAAGCTTCTGTATTTCAGACCTTATCTGTAACTTATTTTCATATTATTATTATTATTATTATTATTAGTGTGTGTGTGTGTGTGTGTGTGTGTGTGTGTGTCTGTGTGTGTGTGTCTGTGTGTGTAGGCCAGGGAATAACTTTCAGGATTCGGTTCTCTCCTTATACTGGGATTCAGGGATTGAATTCAGGTTATCAGGCTTGTGTGACAAGGTCTTGTCACTCACTGGCCCATCTGGGTGGCCCTCAGAAACCTTTTGGAAAGTGGAATTGGGATATAACTTAACACCAAATATAGTGGTATACATCTGTAAACCCAGCGTTTGCTTGGGAGGCCAAACCAATTTCAAAGCCAGCCTGGGTTATATGCTGAGATCAAGGTTAGTCTTAGCTAATTAACAAGACCCTGTCTTGACTGATTGGAGTTGGTTGTTTGTTTTTTCATTTATTTCTCTCTCTGTGTGTGTGTGTGTGTGTGTGTGTGTGTGTGTGTGTGTGTGTGCGCGCGCGCACTCATGTACAGGTAGTTACAGGAATGTAAAGGTGCCCACAGGAGCAGAAGATGGCATTGGATCCCCTGGAACTGGAGCTGTGGTTACAGGTAGCTGTGAGTTACTTGATGTGAGTGCTGAGAACAGAGCTCAGATCCTCCTCAGGACAGTATGGGCTTTTAACACTGAGCCATCTCCTTAGCCACACCTGCTCAAATTAAACAACCACCAAAAAAGAAGGAATAACAAGCACACCCATGTGAAACATCTGGCTGCTCTTCAACTTTGGGAGCCACACTGGCTGCTCTCCCCTTTCCTCCAAGCCAGCTTCTCGCTTTTTTTAAGGAGCTTTGCCGTATCCTGGGTGCCCAACTTCCACCTCTCTCTGCTTTGTGAGTAAACACCTTGTTTTGGCCTTTGTTACCCGGGCCACCTCCAACTCCTTACCTGAACTGATTCTTAGCCCACAGTGCTACTTTCTGTCTCCTCGGTCCTGGGGAAACTATTTCCATCCCTCCGGCCCGCTTAGTAAAGAAAAGGAGTTTGCCTGCTCCTAAATCATGATTTGAAGCCATGGTTCTGGACTGTTTCCTTCCTCATCTGCAATTGAGGTGAGTGGTTCTTAATCCTGGCCTTCACTGTAGTCATCTACAGCTACGGTTCTCAAACTGTGGTCCCCAAGGACAGCAGCATCAGCAACACCTGGAAGCTGCTCTAATGGCTGCAGCATGTAAAAATTATCACTGCCATGGCCCCACTTAAGACTCTTCAGGGAGATTTCCGTCTTAGGTCTTAGGCATAAAAATACCTTTAGAGCTTCCTAGGACATTGGTCCTCACACTACAGAGAGTCACCTGAGGACTTAAGAACTACCAGGAAGACTTACTCAACTCCAAATTTCAGAATAGGTCTAGGGGTGGATATCTTGTTCCATGTTCTGTTACTATGACAGAATACTTTAGGCTGGGTAATTTAGATGAGATCAGGAATATTCAGGGCGGTATGGCCGCAGACAAGACTAGCAATTTAAGAGACATAGATATTTATTTTGACTGACAACTGTGGAGGTTGGAAGATCCCAGGAGCATGGCACTGGTATGTGCTTGGCTTCTGGTGTGGGCCTCCTGGTTCTTCAACTCTTAGCAGGAAATAGAAGGGCAGGAGGAGACATTTAGAAGTGAGAAAGAAGGACTGAACTCAACTCGAGGTAACCCATTCCAACAAGAAACACATTGATATCGATTAGTAAGGGCTCTGTCCTTACGAGCCCAACCCCTCCCATTAAGTCCTATCTTCTGACACTGCAATGACTGGGGACTGAGCCCCAACATGAATTTTTCTGAAGACAAGTATATTTAAAGCCTAGCAAGGGAAATTGCAAGCATTTGTATTTCTGACACGTTCTCAGTTGTTCTAGTTTCATTTCTGTTGCTATGATAAAATATCCTGACAAAAACCAACTTAAGGGAAAAAGGTTTATTTTTAAGAGAGAAATGGTTTATTTTAGCCTACAATTCTAGCTTACAGCCCATCACTAACAGGAAAGTCACAATGGTAGGAGCCTAAAACAGTCCCATTACATCCATAGTCAAGATCAGAGAGAATTAGATGCATTCATGCTTGCTTGTGCTCAGCTTTATTTCTCTACTTTTATACAGTTTCAGCCCCCCTGCCTAATAAATGGCACTGCCCACAGTGGACTAGGTCTTCCCACATCAATTAATTAAGACACTCACCTAAGACATGTTCAGAGTCCCCCCCCCCAATGTATACAAACCCTCATTGAACCCCTCTTTCTAAGTGATTCTAGGTTGTGTGAGGTTGACAATTAAAGCTAGCCATCACACCAGGTAAGGCTGAGGCTGATGGACCAGACACCACACTGGTTGCCTGCTGACCTCCACAATACAATTATCATTACCTAGTTCCCAGTTGCCCTGTCTACCTCACCCCCTGCCATCATTCCTGACAATGGGGATGTCTACATTAATAACACTTGTTTCAGAGCCTCTGAAACCT
This sequence comes from Peromyscus maniculatus bairdii, assembly GCF_049852395.1. NCBI lineage: Eukaryota > Metazoa > Chordata > Mammalia > Rodentia > Cricetidae > Peromyscus > Peromyscus maniculatus. Next base: position 27,472,985 of record NC_134875.1, on the reverse strand, counting down.
TCACCTCCGCCCTCTTTTGATACAAGGTGTCACTACATAGCCCAGACTAGTCTCAAAGCCAGCAGCAATCCTCCCACCTTGGCCTTCTAGTACTGGGATTGTAGATGTGTTGCACCAGGTCTGACTCGCCTTGTGCAGCCATCTACCCCATGCATAGGCTTCCTATAGACCAACTGGTGTTCCATTCTGTGGAACTAGATCTTCTAATGAGTCATTTATGCTTCCTCACGCTCATTAAGCTTCTTCTCCAGGACTGATCTTTTCTTAACAGTTCTACTCTGCCTGTCCATTACTGCCTTTCATGGTATCTTATTATTTGCCATGGCCATAAATACCACTACAATGATCCCAATTCTAAATGTCTGTTTCCAGCTCATCTCTCTTTTTCTGCCCAATGTGTCAAATTAGTCGGCCGATATCTACCTTTGAAAAACCCATAGGCATCACAAGCTTCACATGCACAAAATGAACTTTCACCCCAAATGCATATATTCCCACCCAATCTCAATCCTCTGTCAGTTTCCCTCAAGTCTAAGTGTGCTAATGCAACCCATCCAATGGCTTAGGCTAAACGTCTAGGTTAACTAGGTTAAAAAGTTCCTCTCTCTCCTTCCAACTCCACCTCAGTGTTGGTACCACACATTCATCTTTCTCATAACCTCTACTGCCAACACACTATCCAGGCCACCATAATCCCTTGACATGGCCTATTGTCCCCCGTCTTCTACCTGATCCACATCTTTCTGTGTTGCCCTTCAGTCCATCCTATAGCGGGCAGCATGACTTAAGACCACCACTCTTCTGAACTCCTAATTCATGAAAATGACACAGTGGGTCAGATCTCAGAAAAAAAAGAAAACTTAAATTTTCCCAAGGCCTACCAAGCCTTGAATTTGATGGGTGCTAAGTCTTTGTGTACTCAAGAATCACCTGGAGACAGGGTTCAAAAGCAGGTCTGCAGGCCTTACTCTCAGAATTCTGCTTCGGTAAGACTGAGGTATAGTAATCCACACTCTACATCATTAGTTCTCAACATGTGGGTTGTGACCCCTTTGAGGTTGCATATCAGATATCCTATATATCAGATATTTACATTGTAATTCATAAAAGTATCAAAATTACCGTTTTGAAGTAGCAATGAAAGGATTTTATGGTTGGGGGGGTCACCACAACATGAGGAACTGTATTTAAGGGTCATGACATTAGGAGGTTTGATGTATTAGTCAGGTTCTCTAGAGTCACAGAAATTATGGAATGAGTCTGTGGGGGGGGTTATTGGAATGATTTACAGGCTTAAGTCCAACAATGTCTAGCTGTGAACGGGAAGTCCAAGAATCTAGTAGTTGCTCAGTCCCACGATGAGATTGGATGTCTCCGCTGGTCTTCTGTAGATGCTGGAATCCCAGAGAGGTAGGCTCCAATTCCAGTGAAGGAATGCATGTGCTGACAAGGTGAAGAAGGCAGGCAGGTGAAGAACGAACCTTCCTTCTTCCATTGTCCTTATGTAGGCTTCCAGCAGAAGGTGTGACCCAGATTAAAGGTGTGCCTTCCAGCTTCAAGGTCTGGATTAAAGTCTGTTTCATCCAGCCTCAAGATCCCAATCAAAGGCATGTTGCCTCAAGATTCAGATCACAAGTATGCCCTCCATTTCTGGATTATAGTTCATTCTAGATATAGTCAACTGGACAACCAAGAATAGCCATTACAGGTGAAAACCACTGCCCTAAAGTATCCAAGAGCATTTGATGCAGGATTATTTGACCAATACTTCGAAGAATTCTGCCCTGAAGTATCTTATTCATCTACCAATAACCCTTATCCATTACTGCTAACATACTCTGACACTGTTCTTTACCTCTCTCAGTGAGCTGAGACTTCTTTCCCAACTCAAGCCTTTATACATGGTGTAGAGTAATTCCCTCTTTGCCTCACATTTCAGAATGCCGCAGATCCCAGCTTGCTGTGCCTAACACTAGCATTTTGTCCCATTTCTCACCTCCCAATTCTTGGCTTTCTTTCATGGCATTATAACTGACTACCCCTGTGTCCATCACATGTGGCTCCATGAGCCTCTTATCCCCATCCAGCTGACCTTTTACATGTTCCACTAAGGACTAAAGAGATAGGAAATGTTATTGCCTTTTCCTTTAAGCTCCAACATGAGTTCAAAACCCAGATCTGCCATTCATATATATCTTTTTTTCCTTAGTCAAAAGTTAATTGATTCTCTCTCTTTCTCTGTCTCTCTGTCTCTGTCTCTCTGTCTCTGTCTCTGTCTCTCTCTCTCTCTCTCTCTCTCTCTCCATTTTCCTCAGCTTCATTGAGATACAATTGGCAGGTCAATTTTTCTGTATATTTAGTTCATTTTATGTTGCTATAACCAACTACCTGAGGCTGGGCACTTATCTACAGAAGAGGTTCTTAAGCTCAGTGTTTGGATATCTCAGGCCTGGTGCTGGGATGTGCTCAGCTCTAGTGAGGGACTTCTGGCTACATCACAACATAGTGGGTTACATCATGTAAGGAGCACTGCAATAGAAGAGATCACACACATGGAGGAAGCAAGAGTTTCGGGGGGCCAGCTCTTCTCTTTTAACAGCATCCCACTTAGGAGAATTAACCCAAGTCCTTTGAGAACTACATTCTTCCCTTGCAAAGGCAGCACCCCCAGTCATGACTATGTTCCACCTCTTCAAGATTCCTGCCATCTCAACACCAGGGACCAAGCCTGCAATACATGATGTTGGGCTTGATACACTCAAAATATGTCCAAACTGCAGTGATCCCACTCTTAGAATAGAAACAATAACGGTCTTCCTCCTCCTCCTCCTCCTTAGAGACTCATGATGATGACAAACTCAGTTAATGTATTTTAAAGGCTTAGAACAGCCCCCTGGTAAACAAGTGCTCAATAAATGGCAGCTAACCTAATTATTCCAAAATGTTCCATTGGCCTCCAAGCTCTGACCCCTCATCTGCTGCCATTCAGCTCTCAGTAGGGAACAATACACTTTGTAAACATATCAAAGCCATCTGGCAAAGGCAGCCCTCTCAAAGAGCTGCCCCTGCACATCACAATATCTCTATCTTCACCCCACCCATCTTTCTTACTTGATAAGTGGTGTTCTTCCTCCCTAAGGCCAACTCTTCTATCTATGCCTTTGAAGCTTTCTCCACCCACCCTTGCCAGACTTTCTCCCATCAACCCTGATACTTCCTCTTGCATCTTCAATATCAGAAATTCATTTTGATACATATTTCTGGGGTGCCTCCTATATGTACTGTTGCTATTGAGGGTGCTAGAGTCATAGAAGAAGTAAACAAGACAAAGTCCCCACTCTGATGGTGCTTTCCTTGAGAGGGTGGAACAGCTGGAGGTGGACAGCCACACACAGAGTTCGCAAAGCACGCAGAGAGAACACAGCATGAGCACCAGAAGGTACAGCAAGAGGACTTGCTCCGGGACAGTGCCTTCAAGGATGTAGCAGTAATCTTCCGAAATCCCCGGCAGCCAAAAGATACCTTATCTGTATCTGACTGGTGGTGACACAATTACATACCACAGAATCCAAACAGTCAGGCTCTGTTCGAGATTGTATCTCAACAAAAGAGGGGAGGAAAAGGCCTGAGGCAGAAAAACGGCTTGTCTTGTTCTGAGGTCAGAGAGGCAGAGCACAGGGACAAGGACGTTGTGTTGGGCAAGAGGTAGTTGGAGACTGGATCATGGAGAGCCTGAGAAGCCAAGGACAGGAGTTTCATTTTATTTCATATGCAACAAAAAGCTATGGATGTCTTTTGTCAGAGGAGTGATGTAGTGACCTCTTCTCTCTCTCTGCCTGTGTGCTCGCTTGCGCGCGCGTGTGCGCGCGCACACACACACACACACACACACACACACACACACGTGTGGATAGATAGATAGATAGATAGATAGATAGATAGATAGATAGATAGATAGATAGATATGATCCTTTCTTTCACAAGAGCTATAATGGTGCTATAGTGTTATAATGCATTTTTCATCACCTTTAGCCTTGACCGTGGTCTTATAAATTACTGCTTTATTCCCATTTCCACAGTTGAGGAAAGGCTCAAAGAGCCTGTAATTTACTACTCTGCTAACAACTGGGTAGAATATGACCCCAGAGTCCAAACTGGGCTGTTAGAAACAATTGTTATCTCCCGCACTATAACGACAATGAATGTAGGGGGGTGTGCTTCCCTTGTTATAATAAAACACCTGAAATAATTAACTTAAAGGGGAACGGGCTTCCTTAGCCCTTGATTTGAGAGGTTTGGTCCATAATTAAGGTATGGAATTTCTTTGGCCTTCTAACAGGGGGCAGAAGTCAATGATGGGAAGTTCATGGTAGAACAAAGTCTCTAAGCCAGGAAAAAAAAGAAGGGATAGGGGTCCCACAAGTCCTTTGAAGAACATGCTCCCCACTTATCTAAGGATCTCTGGGGAGTCTGTTCACCCCAAGACAGACAAGACGATAGACCAAAGAACTGATTCTACCCAGGTCTAGTTTGGTGGATGCGTGAGTTTATTCCTGTTACTTACAGGAGCATGGGTGACTCACACGCAGCTGCATCACCAGAAAGCCCCACCCTAGCATGAATGATGACTCAGAAAAGCTGCATCTGTGGAGTCTCCTCCCCGCCGTCAACCTTCCACCTCCTGTGTACTCTCTACCACTTCCCTAAACCATGAGCAGTTGGAACAAGATGACGTGGAACTAGGGGCGGACTAGAGGAAGTGAGCGGCTGGAATCTCAGGGGAAGGTCTGATTACCTTCCCCTCATGTTTCCTATACAGAAATGGTAATAATCTCATGAAGGCCTCATGCAAGTAATCACAGTTGCTCTGATCCCAAGATGGCAACAGCCATGCCATGGCTTGAAGACAGTTTTACAACACTTTCCTAGTATCATCCCCCTGAGATGATGGATCTTTAGGGAACATTCAACATCCAAACCATAGTAGTAAAAGCGGCCCTTTAAATTCCTTTTAGCATCATCCTCAACACATAGCATCAGCTTAATATCCTGCTGGTAGCTGATACTCAACTTAGCTTAGACTTCAACCAGCTTCTCCTGGTATCTTCCTCTCTCAGGTTTAAGCCCAGGCTTAACCTTTGCCTGCTCCAGGCTCTTGGGCCCTGGTTGTAGTCATGTCCCAATTAGAATTCAACAAGTACTTAACAGGCACTCACTAACTACGGGCTACTGTGGAAGGTTCAAAGGAAACTGAATGGATAAAATGGGAGATAAGACAAATATGTGGACTCTTTTTTTAAAAGATAAGACACACAGGGGAAAGCAGGGGTTAAGAATGCGGAAGAAGGGGCTGGAGAGATGGCTCAGAGGTTAAGAGTACTGACTGCTCTTCCAGAGGTCCTGATTTCAATTCCCAGCAACCACATGGTGGCTCACAACCATCTGTAATAAAGTCTGGTGCCCTCTTCTGGTCATACATGCTGTATACATAATAAATAAATAAATCTTTAAAAAAAAAAAAAAAAAGAATGCGGAAGAAGAGGGTTGAGGGATGGTGGATGGGAGAAAGGAAAGACGGTGGTGAGGGGTGGGAGGAAGAAAGGAGAAAAAAAGGAAGAGTTGGGGTGTGGACATAAATGTAGGAAAAGACAGCCAAAGAAATGGAGCCAAGATTGGGACAAAGTTTCCCACATCTGGGCCCTCTTTGCCCTTGCCCACCTCCTGGGCCCCGCAGAATCCAAGCTGTCATCACGTGAGATCTGAGTTGCAGAGCTTGAGATCCCCTGGTCCCTGCCTACCTTTTCAGCAGCCAGTTTCTCTCTCAGTTTATCTTGCACCATCACTGCGTTTCGTTGACGCCCTGCCTCTCTGTCGATGCCCCGCCTCTGTCGATGCCCCGCCTCTCTGTCAATGCCCCGCCTCTGTCGATGCCCCGCCTCTCTGTGTCCTTTCACTCCCACTCACCACAGACGTTCCAATTTTTCAACCTGGGCTTCAAAGCCCTCCTCAGTCTCTTCTGCCCACTTCTGTGGGTGAATCTCCCACTCTCAACCTTCCTATGCACTCCCCTCACATAAACCCACCTATATTCTACTGCCCAGTCTGTATCAGTCCCTTGGATCCCTCTAGCTCAGTGGTTCTCAGCCTTTTTAATGCTGTGACCCTTCAACATAGTTCTTCATGTTGTGCTGACCCCCAACTGTAATTTTGCTACTGTTATGAATCGTAAATATCTGCTATGCAATCCCTGTGAGAGGGTTGTGACCCACACGTTGAGAACCACTGGTCTAGCTCCTATAGCTCCATCTGTTCAGGCTTAAGCAAATCTACTGTCATGTCCTCCAAAAAAGCTTCCTCCTGCCTCCTGCCTTCCTTGAACTTTCCCTCTAGGCCACTCTTTTAGAGCACCATCTGTCAAAGAGTGTTGCTGCCCCCCAGGACTGGAAGTCCCAAGAGAGAGGGACCCAAACTGAGAATATTTGGAGTTTTCCCACAGTGCCTTGCAAAGAACAAATACTCAATAATATTTGATTAACAAAAATTATGCCTGAAAATACATGAAGATGCAAGTCTGTGTGCAATATGTGTTCCTAAATGTGTATACAATTAATTATTCATTCTCGGTTCTGTTAACTTCAGAGAAAATTGTGTGTATGTATGTGAGCAGGTGGGGATTAGTGGATTAATGTAGTACAAGAAGATAACTTGGTTTGGTTTGGTTTTTAGTATTTAGAGACAGGGTTTCTCTGTGTAGCACTGGCTGTCATGGAACTCACTCTGTAAACCAAGCTGGCCTCGAACTCAGAGATTTACCTGTCTCTGCCTCCCAAGTGAGGTGTGCGCCACCACCACCCTCCTTAAGATAATGGTTTTTAATGGCCATGCAGTACTATCATTTCTCTTGGTTTGCAGGCAACAAAATCAGTCTTGTTGAATTTGGGTTGGTCTTTAATGAGTATGGGGTTTTGTCTGCATGCATGTTCATGCACCACATGCATGCCTGGTGCCCAGAGAGCCCAGAAGGGGGAGTCAAATCTCCTGGAACTGGAATTACAGACAGTTATGAGCTGCATGTGGGTGCTGGGAATCAAACCCAGATCCTCTGGAAGAGCAGGGTGTTCTTAACCAATGAGCCATCTCTCCAGCCTTGAATTTGCTTTTTTTAAACTTCACAATTTTATTTATTTGAGTGTATGTATGTGAGAGAGAGAGGCATACATACATACATACCATGGCACAAATGTGAAGTTCAAAGGATGATTTGTGGGAGTTGGTTCTGTCCTTCTACCATGTAGGTCCCAGGCATCGAACTCAGGTTGTTAGACTTGGTGGCAAGCGCTTTTACCTGCTAAGCCATCTCACTGACCCTTGAATTTCCTTTTCTTAAAGATAATTCTCAAAATTCCTCAAAAAATTAAAAATAGAACTGCCATATAATCCAGAAAACATACTTCTGGATATATATCTAAAATAATTTAAAGAAAGTTCTTAAAGACATATTTGCTCATTCATGTTTATAACAACATTATTCACAATAGACAGAAGGCAGAAGCAACTGTATTATCCATCCATAAAAAGAGGAATAAATAGTATGTGCTGTGGATGTCTTTCTGTATGCTGTGAATATGTGTTGCTCTGGTTGGTTGATAAATAAAATGCTGATTGGCCAATAGCCAGGCAGGAAGTATAGGTGGGGTGAGCAGACTAGGGGAATTCTGGGAAGAGGAAAGGGGAGACAGAGTTGCCAGCCAGACACAGAGGAAGTAAGATGAGAATGTTGGACTGAGAAAAGGTACCAAGCTATGTGGCTGAACATAGACAAGAATTATGGGTTAATTTAAGTGTAAGAGCTAGTTAGTTACAAGCCTGAGCAATAGGCCAAACACTTTATAATTCATATAAGACTCTGTGTGTTTATTTGGCACTGAAGGGCTGTGGGACCGGGCGAACCACAAACTTCCATCTACACCTCCATGTGTGGATTTATTTGGGAGCTGGGTGGTGGGGCCTTCAAAAGGCCAAGAAACAACCAACTACACTCTCCTCTAGTTGGAATTAAAGCCTACTCAACAAGAGGTAAAGCATGCCTAGTACTGAAAACCTAGCCAGCTACCCAAGGCAAATGAAGTCATGGTTATTGGAGGAGACCCTACAACCGCCACTTTACTAAAGCCAGCATAATTCCTGCATTGTCAATATTTATCCTTATACCGATAGATAAATACAGCTCTCATCCCTCATCAAATAATATTTTTGAAAAATTGTATCATGGAAAAACTGGTAAGATGTAACATTAAGTAGAAAAACCAGGCTAGGTGTAGTTCGGTATATGTTCCCAATTTTCAAAAATCAAATTTTAAAATAATATGTACACACAAAAATAGTGGATATGCAGGAAAGGAAACAGTAGAGTGAAGAGAGAGCCAACAGAATGATGGAAAATCTTTGCCATGTATTCCTCTGACAAAGAAATTAATACCTTCTAGAATATATAAAACACTCAAAATTAAGCATCAAAAGAACAAATATTAAGCTAGATGTGGTGGCACACATGTTTAATCCCAGCACTCAGGAGGCCAGAGGCAGGCAGATCCCGATGAGTTCCAGGCCAGGCAGGGCTATGTCGAGATACCTTGTCTCAAAAAAAAAAGAAAGAAAAGAAAAGAAAAGAAAAGAAAGAAAGAAAGAAAGAAAGAAAGAAAGAAAGAAAGAAAGAAAGAAAGAAAGAAAGAAAGAAAGAAAAGAAAAGAAAAGAAAAAATATTGTGAAACAATAAATAAAATGTTTTTCAAAGAACAAATAATCCAACCTATAAATGTGCAAGTTAATTGAACAACAATCCTCAAAGGAAGTACAAATAGTCAGTAAGCATATGAAAATGTTCAGTGTTTTTAGTCATCAGTGAAAGGAACATCCCACTCTCTGTAGTTCTCACTTTTCCTTAATAAATCCACATTTTCTCTGCTATAAAAAAAAACAGCAGGGTAGTGGTGACACACACCTTTAATCCCAGCACTAGGGAGGCAAAGGCAAGTGGATCTCTGTGAGTTCGAGGCCAGCCTGGTGTACAGAGTGATTTCCAAGATAGCCAGAGCCACACAGAGGAACCCTGTCTCAAAAAACTACCAAAACAAACAGAAAACTATTTTGAGATTCCATCTAACTCAGAGTGGCTTTTATGAAGAAAACAAATGCTGGTGAGTATTCGGAGAAAGAGGAACCCTTACATAGTGCTGCTGAGAATGTAAACTGGTACAGTGACTATAGACATTGATTGGTGGTTCCTCAAAAAAAAAAACCTGAAAATACAACAACCATATGACCCAGATATACCACTCTTGGCTATACTGAAGGACTCACACCTCAGAGCTATGGACAACCATGGCTATTGCTACACTATTCACAATAGCTTGAAAATGAAACCAGCCTAGATGGGCCATCAACAGATGCATGGATAAAGGAAATGAGATATGGATGCCCAGTGGAATTGTATTCAGCCATAGAGAAAACCAAAACCATAATATTCATGGGGAAATTGGACAGAGCTGGAGATGATCATGTTGAACCAAATAAGACAGTCTCACAAAGGAAAAGTGTCACATGCTTTCTACTATGTGAAAACTAAAGTTAAAGAAGAATCCAAAATAGTAGAATGGGACTACTTGGGGGGAGGAGAGACCAAAGAAGGAGGAGAAGGGAAAAAGAGAGGGTGATTAGGTTAAATGTGATCGAAGTACATTGCCTGCATGCATGAAAACCTCATTGTGAAACCTACTGTGTTGCTCAATTAATACATTTGAATAAAAACAAACTTTTGACAGCAGTCAGTTGGACCGTGACACTGTAGTCCGTTATGACTTCAGAACGTGCCTGGAGGGAAGTTTAGAGGTCATTACGAGGGAAACTGGAAGGTTTGTCTTGACGCTGCACAGTGCCTTTATACGGCAAACCGAATTTTGCTTTAAATTACATGTGCACCCACAGTGACTTTGGGAGTGCTGCTGGTAATTATGACAAAGTGCACCCCCTCAGCCACTCTTTGATGACAACCTCAACGATTTTAGTTAACTTTGCTATTTCTCTGGGTTTCTAGAGGTTTCTACAATGAGCCTGTGTTGCTTTTTTTTTCTCAGAAAAAAGATTAAGGAAAACATTATTTCATGAAAGAAAGAAATGTCTGTGTGTGGGAATGAATGAACACAGTGTCTAGTTCAAGCACGGAGGTGACTGGAGAAGGGCCTGGCCAGCCCATGTCTTCACCCTCACATTGAAGGGTGTCTCTCCTCCAACTTTGACAAAGAAGATCACTGATGTCCCATCTTATCTAGAAAGAGCTCTATGGCAAATAAATCTCTAAGACAGCCCCCCACACACACCCCACTCACTTTACTGACAATGAACCGTATCTAACAGTGTCTAACAGTGACTCTGGCTTTGAAGAACAAGGATCACATGCATATTGCAGCTACGGCCAGTAGGTGGCAGCAGAGGATGACTGTTCTCTGCTTAAAAGCATTTAAAGCTGGAGTTTTTTTTTTCTTATTTTGGCATTTCTTTTCTACTGTGGCTCAAAAGGCCAACAAAAACAAAGCCTTTTTTTTATTATTCAAGACTAAATTGAAACTGTCCAAATGCAGTGGAGATTTCAACCCTGTATTCCATAGAACACCACGCCAAATCAAATAACATTTTCCTTTGTCAGTTATTTTGAAAGCGCCAACCACGGTTGGAAGGTAATCTTGCTGCCTAAAGCTAATGACTTAGATCTTCTGCAGAGAAGAGGATGAAAGTGACTGGACCAGCTGGAGGAGCGGGGGTGGGGTGGGGGAACCACAAATGAGAACTGGGAAGAAACAGAATGAACCCTAGCCATATAACTAGAGAAGGAATACAAGGGACAGAGGAGGCTGAAGGTGGACGCGGTTGTTGTGAGTTACAATGGAGCCTTCCAAATTCATATGTTCAAGTCTTAACCCCCAGTACCCATGAATGTGACCTAATGTGGAAAACTCTTATCCTAGCTTTCCTCCAACCTAGCACGGAGGTGTTATTGCAGGCGCCCTCTGCTTCTTGGCCCCACCACTCACTGGTGGCATGTGCTGGGGTTAAATCACATCTCTTCTTACACTGCACTCTCCCTTAACCTAGCTCATTTTCTTGTCTGCAGTTAACCACCGGTGTGCTAACAAGTCCCAAGCCTCTATCTGAAGCAGTGTCCCCCCCTGCCTCCTTCCACTTCAGACCCATTTTCCAATGGTGTCATAACCTGCTCGGTTTATGTTCTAAAGTCAGCACTTAAGGAGAATATTGAATGATGGGGGGGTGTCCCTTTGACTATTCCCAATGTGAAATGATGTCCCCTCTTGCTTTTTAAGACAGGGTTTCCTGCCGGGCGGTGGTGGCGCACGCCTTTAATCCCAGGACTCGGGAGGCAGAGGCAGGCGGATCTCTGTGAGTTCAAGGCCAGCCTGGGCTACCAAGTGAGTTCCAGGAAAGGTGCAAAGCTACACAAGAGAAACCCTGTCTCGAAAAACAAAAAACAAAACAAACAAAAAAAAAAGACAGGGTTTCCTGTGTGTAGCTCTGGCTGTCTTAGAACTCAACTCTGTGGACCAGGCTGGCCTCAGACTCACAGAGATCCACCTGCCTCTGCCTCCTGAGTACGGGCATCAAAGGTGTGTGCCACCACACCTGGCACACACTGCTCTCTTTAAATATGGGAATCATGCTCACTCCAGGGAGGTGATCTTCCCACAAAACATACCTGCTAAAAGGACAACAGAGTGACATCTCATGTTGATCCCAGAACACATTTGCTTAGTCCAAGCATAGTGCAGAACACTTTCTACCAGCATTTTCTCTTTCTATGAAGTCATAAATTGGGTTGAGTTGAGGGTACGTGAATGCTTGTATGTCGCCACCTGCTAGAGAGCTCCACTCAGATGTCCCACATCTACCTAGTTCTGAACACACCATACCACCACAAACCCATCTTTTCCTGACTTGTCTGGGTCCTCGACGAATGGCAGTATAGTCCTACCAACAGAAATAGTCTGGTGTAGGTGGTGAGGGCTGATGGGAGAGAACACACCTCTGTGTAATGGCCCTAGATGGGGTGCTCAGGGACAGCCTGGGAAACCCAGAAAGCCAAAACAGGCTGCTTTGTGGTTGTAGACACAGGGCATTCTTACAGAGAGACCTTAGCCAGAAGCCTTGCCCACCTGCCTGGCCACAACGACTCTAGTGACAATGTCTAGTGTTATACTACACAGTATGACTATGTGCCATTTGCCTCTGAACAAATCCTGTAGAATTCTGTTCTAGTGGCTCTCGAGTGGGTAAGCCATGGGCCAAATCCAACATACCATCTGATTCTGTCAATAAAGTTTGATTGGAGCATAGCAATGCTATTTTTCCATGTTATCTATCACTGTGTTTTACTACGATAAGAGATTTTGGTAGTTGCCACAGAGACCCACAAACAAAATCATTTACTGCCTGGTCCTTTACCGAAATTTTCCTAAACGTTGTAATCTAGACTGTTCTGCTCTGAGCCCCACCAGTGAAGGCTGGGCCCTTTAACACAGGCTTTGGTAGTAAGTCTATGCCATCCAACATTTAACTCAAAGGAATCCACGTATAAATGCTCAGAAGACCAACAGAAAGAAAACAAGTATGGCTCGGGGCAGCCATTTCGCCCCGATCACTCACATCCAGAGTGAGCATGGAGTGGATGGGAATGGGTCCACCTGCTCTTCCCACATCTTTCTCAGTCCCTGTGTGCATCTCACTGTTCACGCTTCTCACTGTGCTGAACTGGTTCTCATGTCTGCACTCAATCAACAGTGCTGGGACAACTGGATAGCCATCTGGAAGAATCCAGAGTTGGAGCCATACCATATACTGAGAACAAGATAAATTCCCACCACCGCAGACTGAGGGGTTTCCTCTGCCTAGGGAGGTCGCTGGACGGATGATTAAGTCAGCGACACAGAAGATAGGCAAATGCCTCGTGGGAGCCAGGGGGTTGGGGTTTGATGAAGCTAGTATACAACAGGCAGACAGACCCCTGGGCTGGAAAGAAGTTGGTCCAGGCGCTTCACTTTGAGCCAACAGTGTGGACATACACAATGTGTATATGTTGGATTTGTCCAGGACGTAGGGCTAAGGCTGACATTCTCAGAGGGAGCAGAGCAGGTCAGTGGCTCAATGACAGAGAAGAGCGCAAGCCCCCCAGCCAGGCTGTTGAGCAAACAGCCTTCATCAGTTGCTGGAATGAAGCTAGGGTGTTGCACAACTCAGGGGTCACGGCTACAGTGCCGCCCACCCCTGATTCACCAAACCCCCAGAGGCTCACATTCTGGAAAACTCGCAGGCCATGGAGCTGCTCCAGGAACTGAGGTAATCCCAGAAAGGATGAAGTGATCCCTGCTTCATTTTTCAAGTAGACAACTCGAGACCCTGTGGACAAGGGAGAGAGATGGGACCGTGAGAGCAGAGCCAGCAGATGATCCTTGTAGAGACTCAAATCTTACAGTCTGAAACGTGTTCGAAGTACTTTTTAAAACACTTGACGTAGTTGACTTCCTTTAGCTTGTACAGATACTTCGTGAGTTGTTATTGCTCAGAGTTTAAAGTTACACCGCATGATGAATTCTGTGTTGAACTCATGTCTTGGCTCAGGACAGTAAGGCACTAACCCAAACCTGAAACCTGATTGAAAGCAGAGAGCATGGTTCCTCCTCTCAGCTGGGTAACACCTGAAATGGGAGGGGGGGCATAGGGGCTCGGTGATTACCTCAGCCTCTACATCAACACCCGAGGACCCCCTGAAGTCGGAGGGCAAAGGGAAGATGCTGAGCTTCCGGAGACAGGCTCCTTCGGAAGTCATTCTCAGCGCTTCAGAGTGTGGCCATCTTGCCAGGAATGAAGGTAGTCTAAAGCGATGGTTGGAGCCCTCCCTTTGGGTATAGGCCTATTGAAACATTAGACCCCTAAAAATCTTTCCCATGGGAGAGCCATGCTAGTAGAAGGAAGGGCTGATGCCATGGTGTCAGCCAAGTGAGGAGTTTGTCTCCCGGAGATTCCACACAATTCTGACACCTTTTCAGACCACTTACAGGAGAGAGAGAGAGAGAAAGAGAGGTGGAGCCCATGCAGACAATGATGAGTCAGTGATGAGCAAGACCACATCTTGACTGGAACTACTTAGTTCTGGCCCTCTATTTAAATCTATGTGGCAGGACCCAGAAGATGGACATGGGGCGGCAGAGTCACTGGCTCTTTTTGTCCCTTTTCCTAATGTGACAGCACTGGATAAATATTTAAAGCTCCTTTCCCCTGCAAATTTTCGCTACTGCTTATTTGCTTAGTTGCCCTATTGAAGGCGAATTGCTGCACCTGGCTTGTTAGGGCCCAAGCTCTGATCCTAACCACTCTGGTAGCAAGAGCAGCTTTGAGTGCCAGCCGGTAAAGCCACGTGAGGCCTGGATTTCTCTCACCGCCCGTTCTTTGAGTCTCGATCATTGCCTCTTGTTGCACACTCCTCGTCTCCTCTGTGGAGGAGATCTACGGTTCTCTTTTACTCTTGTGACTCCAGAAGGGAGAGTGGTACAGAAAGAATGGAGCAGGCGCCTGTTGTGGCGGCCAGCCTAGAAGCCTGGCCTGGCTGCATGTCCGTCACGAGGAACTGTGTTGTGAGATTTGTGAGATGCCCCTCTCACATCCACATCAGTGTTCTGAGTGGAAGTGTTTACAAGTAGCTTTATTTGTAGGGTGGGATCTGTGAAACCCAGAGGAAGGCTAGTGATTCGGAAGAGCCTGAGCAGTTTAGCCTGGAGCATCTTCCCACGTCTTGCCAAGCGTGGAGACCTCGGGGCAGGGCTGATTCGCTGGTTGCTATCTTGGGCTCTTTACCAGCAAGCTGCCAAGCAAATGTGTGACCCAGAACCTTAAGAGCAAGGAGCCTGCACTCTTGATGCATAGCCAACTGTAGGAGCGGGGTCTCTGATTCCCAATGTAAAGCTTTCCACTGGTCTAGAAACCAGCCTGAAGGCACCTTGGCCTGCATTGTTCCATGACCACTCAGAGGCACTTTTTTGCCACAAGCAGCCTGACAAAATCAGAATGCCATTTTGTTCTGAGCTTTCTTTGGGTGATAAAGCCTCAAAGGAAACTGGAGAATACTAAAACACCAGGATTTCCCTCCGTAGTGGCAAGAATCTGTCCTGGTCCCAAGTGAGGCCAAGTCTGGGCGGCCCCTGCTTGCATTGCCAAGACTAGTGCTGAAAGGCAAGCTACGGGAAATGCAGAGAGATCCTAGCTTCTTCCCAGGCACCAGCCCCTGGCAGATGACCTGAGTCAAGCAAGGGATGAGGATTATGATGTAAAATGAAGCAGGAGGCAGAACTGAACTGGGAATGCCAGGGCTGTGGAGATGGCTGTGGTCCCGGCTTCCACAGTTCTAGAGCATGCCTTTGAGGGTCACCTGACCACAGGGCATGTGGCGGGTAGGCTGAGGGTGTGGTCAAATGACCAAACTGGACACTGGCGTGGTTGACACCTCCCTCTCTTTCACACTCGCACATCCTTAGCATCCCAAGTTCTTTCCCACTTCTACCAAACTCCATCTCCCTCGTAGCCCAAGGCACTAACCATCACCATCTCTCTGTGGTGACTCTAAGACACCAGTGGCAGACAGACTATCAGCCATCAGTTGAATGTGCATCTCAGATAAATAGAATCACTGTCTTTCTATCTTGTACTACATTTGGGTAATACTTACACTTAAAGAAAGTGTTTTCTATATGAAGTTCAAATTTAACTGGACCATCTGTGTTTCATTTTGTTTGTTTCTCTTTTTCTTCCTTTTGTTTTGTTTCTAATCCTAGCAACCAGACCAAGAGCTTCCCAGCCCTGCATCCCATACAAGACAGCCAAAATGAACTTCCAGACATTCAGATATGGTCATGTCACTCAAAGCCATCAATAATACCTTCTCATCCAGGGACCAAGTCCAAGCTTTTCACATGACAAACGAGACTATCCCTGCCTGAATGCCTCCCAGCCCTCATCTTCATCTCCTTCTGGTACCCTGAAGCCACATTATGTCCCCAACATACCAAACACCCTGCACTCCCCTAAATGTGTTTCTTTGCTTTTTCATATACATATACCCATTGTGTCCAGCCACCTGAAGAACTCCAATTCGTTCGTCCAGGAACCACCACCACTGGCACACACACAAAAAGACATATAGACCAAAGGATTTGAACAGAGGACCGACCCAGAAGTAAACCAAAGCATCTACAGCTACCAGATCTTTGACAAGAGTGTCAAAAACATACACCAAAAAGAAAACGTCCGCTTCTTCAGCAATCATGCTGGGGAAAGTAGATGCACATGTAGAAGAATGAAACTAGTCCCTCTCTTTCACCCTGATACAAACAGCAGTTCAAAGTGGATCAAAGGCCTTAACGTAAGACCTGAAGCCTTGAAACTGCTGTGGGAAAGCACAGATAAAATACCTCAAGACACAGTTGGGCATCGACTTTCGTAAAAGGAAGCCAATAGCATAGGATGTAATCCTGAGAACTGAGAAATCGGGTTGCATGAAATTAAGAAACAATCCCCAGAGTCTGAAAAGACAACCTACAGGCTGGAACAACGTCTTTGCCAACTGTACATCAGACAAGGGATCAATATCTAGAATGTACAAAGAAATGCAAAAATTAAACACCAAAGCCTCAAATTTCCCCAATTAATACATGTGCTAATGAACTGAATAGTCAATTCTCAAAACAAGAAATACAAATGACCAATAAATATTTTTAACAAGTATCCAACATCTTTAGCCATCAAGAAAGTGCAAGCTAAAATTGCTTCAAGATTCCAACTCAACCCAGTTAGAGTGGCTATCAAAACACAAGTCCTGGGGCTAGAGATATGGCTCAGTGATAAGAACATGTGCTGCTCTTACAGAAGATCAGCTATCAACATGGCAGCTCACATCCACGTATAACTCCAGATTGAGGGGATCTGACACCCTCTTCTAGCCTCCACAGGGACTAGACATGCACATAGTGCACATACTTACAGGCAGGTAAACATTGATACATACAAAATAAAAACGATTTTTTAAATGCTAGCAAGGACATGGCGAGAGAAGAACCTTTATATAGAGGGGGTGAGCTGGTGTGAATATGGAGGTTCCCTCAGTGCAGTAGAAATAAGACTACTAAATGATCCAGCCCACTCCTGGGTATGTGCCCAAAGGATTCCCAGTGATTATCCTTGAAACACTTGAACGACCATGTTTATTCCTGCAAAATTCACAATAGCCAGAAGATAGAATAGTCTAAATTCCCATCAACATGTGAATGGAAAAAGAAAGCATAGTACATATACATAGTGGATTTTTTTTTCAAGACAGGATTTCTCTATAGCTCTGGCTGTCCTGGAACTCATTCTGTAGACCAGGCTGGCCTCAAACTCTGAGATCCTCCTGCCTCTGCCTCCCGAGTGCTGGAATTAAAGATATGTGTCACCACTACCTGGCAACATAGTAGAATTTTATTCAGACATGAAGAAGAATGAAATCATGTCATGGTAGAATGGATAGGACCTGAAGAACTAAATTATATTAAGTGAAACAAGCCAGACTCAGGAAGTTGAATCCTTTGTTTTGTCTCTTTCGTTGAGTATAGATTGAAACCCTGCCCCATGTGTGTGAGGGGCACATTGGAGACCGGGAGACAAGAGGAGACATTAAGGGAGGAGAGAGGAGGTAGAGAGAGTAATGGAATACAAGTAACAAAAAGCAGAAGGGACAGCCACCATCTGGGGAATGGAGGAGATCAGCAAGAGGAAAGCAGGTGAGACAGAGAGGGCCATCGGGAGAGGGACAAATAACATGTGGTGACATCTATATGAAAACCCCAGAAGGAAATCCATCAACCTGCATGTGAACTTTGAAAGCAATTTTAAAATAATTTATCTTGAGGGAATAACAGATAATACAATCTAATTTTTTAAATGAAGCTTTAAAGAAGCATGTTCTAGCCAGGCATAGTGGCACACAGAAAGAAAGAAAGAAAGAAAGAAAGAAAGAAAGAAAGAAAGAAAGAAAGAAAGAAAGAAAGAAAGAAAGAAAGAAAGAAAGAAAGAAAGAAAGAAAGAAAGAAAGAAAGAGAAAAAGCATGTTCTTGCCAAGGTCTTCTGGATATCTCATTGCCTCCCTCAAGCCAAGCACAGCTAAACACAGCATTAAATGGCCCTTTACATTTCATTTTACTATTAAAGCAACCTATTTGGATCAGTGAGATGGCTCAGAAAATAAATGTACCTACACACACACACACACACACACACACACACACACACACACACACACACACACACTCAAAGATAACCTTTTTTTAAAATCTGTGTTTCTCCTACAAGTGTGTGGCCTCCTTAAAGAAAATATATTGGTGTTCTTCATCTTTAATGTCACAGTGCACAGCACAGCTGCTGGCCAGCGTGAACCAATCAATAAAAGTGTGAGGTGTGAATGAACGAAGAGGTGTGAATGAAGTATTGATTCTAACTCTGAAGCCTCCACAGGCCACTAGAAGTGATGCAGTAACAGTGGACACCAGAGGGCAGGATAAGCTTAGTTTTATGTGGTGGGCGGGGCTGGAGGGGAAATGGTACTGAAAGCTGACTTGGCTCTCTGGCGTCGGTTTCGAAGAGATTTCTGTTTTGTTTTGCTTTGTTTTAAAATCATGGAAACAGGAAACAGGAAGGAACCTTAAGAAAGCAGTTGAATCAATTGCCTCTATTCACACAGTGAGAGAAATCTTCCTATTTCTGCCTAACTACTGGTTTCCGGGAAATATAATGAATGCATCCTCTGGTTTGTGAAGAATAAATCACAGAGGTTGGGACACTTGCTCCAAGCCAGAGAACCAGCGAATGGTAGTAGCCGATCTGGGGCCAGAGCTCTGCAGGCAAGACTCCACGTCCTCACTGCCTCCTCCCTACAAGGGAGGTGCTGTTCCTAACCTGCAGATGGAGGAAAGGCACCAAGGTGCTTTGGTAGAGTGGGGCTTGGCCCCAGGTCTCCAGACCTCGTTTTGCATGCCCTGCCCTTCCTCACACTCGACCTTGGGATGCCATGTGAGGTGACTTTGCAGGAGTCACTTCTGTCTGTTGTAAGGCTGGCTGCTGTGCCCGCCTCAGTTCGCTACATCCTCAGCGCCAGACCTCAGAAGATTCTCACATTGTGACTCCTGGCGAGCCTCTGAGTTGCAGCCCAGGCCCTAAGGCGGTCAGAAAGAGGCAAGTGAGGCCCTGAGGTGGAAAACTAGGGGAGGCTCTTGCTCACTCAAAGGTGCAACCTGAGAAGGTGCAGGGTGGTAGCTAAGCATGTGCACCTCAGAACACTCAGTGCCCAGGAGCCTCGCTTGCCTCACTCACAGGCCTGACCCTGGGAATAACGCTGAATCCCATATCCTAGTCTTCTGTTTTCTCACTGCTAGGCTGGCCTGGCCTTGGAGGAACCTGGGGGAGGCAGGGGGCTTCCGGCTGTCATTAAAAGATAAAATGGATCCAGGGTAATTGAGGGCTGGGTCTCAACCCTACACACACACACACACACACACACACACACACACACACACACACACCTCCACTATACACTTTCATCCTCCCTTCCAGGGGATCCCCAAAGATCTTTGCTCCCAGGGCCCCTCACTCAGTCAGTCTTTGTGGATGGAATAAGGTAACACAACTCAAACATGCTATATTCTGAGGTGGCTCCTGGATGGCAGGAAAACTGTGCTGGCCATGGGGCCTGCTACAATGAGCATTGCCGGACTCTCTTCCATCCCCCCATCCCCCTCATCCCCACCCTCACCCCCCCACCCCCCGGCTTTGCTGTCATATGTTGACTGAAGGCAGAGCGATAAGCCTGCTACCCAAGCAGATGTCCAGCCAGGAATGACTTTCTGATACATATGCCATTCTTCCCTCATCACAGCCCAAGCCCCACCCTTCTTGATGGAATTACCTTGGAACTCCCTCACCCTTCTGTGGGCCTAGATGGAGCAGAGGCCACAATGCTAGGCCAGAGTCTCCCGGTCCTATGATGTCCCCAACTTTCCACTTGTATCAAGTGGAGGAGATGATGGAAGCAGTCGAGAAGCTCTTAATGAGCCCTTAGGGAAAGCCTTGGCTTCCCTGTTATGGAAAGTTCCTCAGCACATCTTTCTTGAGGCTTGTCCTCAGCTTTGAGTCCTAACTGCCAGTTCCAGGGTCTCCAGAAGGCCAACTCACCCTGCTTGGTGAATGTCCACTGAAGAACTCACTGTGCCTTGGCTCCAACACCAAAGACTGGAGATGAAATGAGCGCCATTATGGACCTCAGCTATTTTAGAAGCAGTGGAAATAAGGCTTAGCATACCAAATTGCCAGGGGAGAGGCGAAAGGATTAGCAGAGACGCCTTAGCGACTAAGAGGCACCTTGGGATACAGAAAACAAGTTGGGTGTGCTCACCGGGTGCATTCCCCTTGCATATCAAGAAACTCTGAGCTTCAGTTACCTTGTCTGTAAACTACACAAATATCTCAGGAATATAGTAAAGAGTAGATGAGATTATATATATGAAGGCAACCAATTTCAACTGTAGAGTCCTGTCTAAAAGGGTAAGGTTTTTGTTTGTTTATTTTATGTGCATTGGTGTTTTGCCTGCCTGGGGGTGTTGGGTACCCTGAAACTGGAGTTACAGACAGTGTATACAGACATGTGGATACTGGGAATTGAACCCTGCTCCTCTAGAAGAACAGCCAGTGCTCTTAACCACTGAGCCATCTCTCCAGCCTCTTGGTAAGTTTTAATTACCTCAAAGCAGTCATCCCCCGACACCAAGACCTTGCAGGGAGCACAACACTTAAAGGAAATGTAAAATCCACTTGTCTGTCTACTTTTGCTTTTGTTTCAGAACAATTCAAGACAGGTTATGATGGGGCCTGAGATTCTGGGCACCACAGAGGGCGGTGAGTAGGATCAAGGCCTGGGAGTCAGACATGCTTGCTTTCCGGCTAGGCCATATGACACCGGTGCAAGTCTATCTAGGTCACGTCACCTCTCTGAACAGGTTTCCCTGGATGCAAAATGGGGATGCTAGCCACGCCTCCCTCTGGGACTAGGAGGGTCGATGAGATAGAGTAGAAACAGCAAGAGCCAGCACCGTGCTCAGGACATAGTGGCCTTAGTGGACATCAGTTATAACTTTGTTACTAAGGTTCATGCGCATTACTAAAACGTTTCCTTGCGGAGGGGTGGGGGCAGGGGAGACTCGGCCTTGAGCTTAGCCTTAAATGAGGAAAAGAATTTGGAAAGCCTCTTCTGATGGAAGAAGATTCTTATAGGTGAGTGTTAACAAGAATAAAATTAAACAAGATCCCCAATTTAAATTCTTTCCTTTCTTATGAATGGTCTAAAGCAGTGGTTCTCAACTGTCCTAATGCTGAGATCCTTTTAATACAGTTCCTCATGTTGTGGTGATCCCCAATCACAAAATTATTTTGTTGCTACTTCATAACTGTAATTTTGCTACTGTAATGAATTCTAATGTAAATATTTTTGGAGACAGAGGGTTGCCGAAAGGGTCGCGACCCACAGATTGAGAACCACTTGTCTGAAGAGTTGGGCATGTGGATGGCATGGCCGAAGAGGGCACAGCAACGAGAGAGAAATCATAAGGAAATTCAAGTAACAGCACGTGCCTTCTACTCTTCAGAGATATCCAAACCTCCTCAAGGGGCAGCAGAGGACCGTGGCTACGCTGTGAAGTCTGCTTCCTGCTTTGTGACCAGGAAGGCTCTGTCTGTCCTGAAAATCAGCCCTGAAGAACGGCTTCTGGGTCTCAGAAGATGAAGGCATAACCTCTGCTAAGGAAGTGGTATGCATTTGAATGGGGCTTTTCTAGAAACAATGCCTTCCCTCCCACGGTGTCCCGTCTTGTGAACAGCTCCAGCTCCGCTCCTCTTCTCATATTTGAAATGTTGACAGACTCCTTGAGACGTTTACATAGTCACCGCTGCATCCAGGGAGCCAAGACGCAGCAAGGCTTACATGTCTTAATTCCCAGGCCTTGTGCTCCCCCTCCCCTTGCCCTCCCCCAGCTCAGGTGGGGAGGTCTGCCAGCACGGGGAGCATTGCTGGTACCACTTCCCACTCGGTACTTGTTGGGATGGAAGTGGCGTGTCAGGTCCTTTTCTCTGCAAATGGCATACAGAAGGTCACGCTGCAATAACAGACATGCTGAAATTAAGGTGATCCACACAGGAAAGGCTCCTTTCTTCCTCACACAGTCTAGCAAGGGTTGAACAACAGCTAGGGAAGCCATCTGAAACCAGTGGCCTCCAAGAATTCTAGACTAGGACAAAAGAGACCAGGAGAAGCATGGAGTTGTAGCTCAGGCTGCCATAGCAAACAGCCAAAGCAACACCCATTTGGCACCCATTCTTGGTTCTGAAGGCTGGGGAGTCCACCATCAATGCACTGGAAGGTTCTGTGTCTAGGGATGGCCAGCTTCCTGTCTTGGAAATGGTGTCTTTTCACTGTATCTTCACTTCACAAAGAGAAAGGTCCCCTCTGATAAGGGCACTAATCCTAGTGCATTAGGGCCCCATCTTTCATAAATCACTCACCGTTAGTTCTTTGTTCCAGATCCAGACACTCTGAAATAACTTCCAAATATTTTGAGGGATATAATCCAGTCCATAACTGCATAGTAATTCCTGATACTGTGACCCAGTAAGAACACACAGAACCTTCACTAATTCTTTCCCAGTCAGAACTATTATATTGCTTAAACTTTGCCATATACTGTGTCCTAGGCTGAGCCTTGCAGCATTTTTGAAGGCCAAAGGACAATTCTGAGATGTCAGGTAGGAAACACGAGAGAGAGAGAGAGAGAGAGAGAGAGAGAGAGAGAGAGAGAGAGAGAGAGAGAGAGAGAGAGAGAGAGAATTATCTGCCAAGTAGTTTCAAAGAGCAAATAAACTGGGTGTGATAACACACTTGCCTGTAATCCCAGCACTTGGGAAGCTGAGTCAGAAGGGTTATAAATTCAAGGCCAACCTGAACTACATGGTGAGACTGTCTTGAAGAAGAAGAAGAAGAAGAAGAAGAAGAAGAAGAAGAAGAAGAAGAAGAAGAAGAAGAAGAAGAAGAAGAAGAAGAAGAAGAAGAAGCAGCCAGAATGGCCAACGTGACTTGTCTTGTGGTGAGGGTGAAGTGTGAAGTGTGGGGCATTCGTTCCTTTGTCTAGTATATTTTGAAGTTCCAGTGTCTACTACTCAGCATGGAACACATGTTTCACCATAGATATATCAATAGTCACTCAAGAAATTCAGATGAATTGCTCATAGGCAAGGCTTAACATTGATGTATAGACTATTGCATACTGCAACTCTCTCTCTCTCTCTTTCTCTCTCTTTCTCTCCCCCCCCTCCAATTATTCACCACTACAAATCAATCACAGTAAAATGAGACACTGGCTGGGCAGTGATGGCACATGCCTTTAATCCCAGCACTGGAGGCAGAGGCAGGTGGATCTCTGTGAGTTCGAGGCCAGCCTGGGCTACCAAGTGAGTTTCAGGAAAGGCGCAAGGCTACACAGAGAAACCCTGTCTTGAAAAACCAATAAATAAATAAATAAATAAATAAGAATGAGACACTGATGCCAAGGAGGAGTCTTGGGGAACCTGCCTACCATGTAAGTTGCCTGCCTAGCTTGCCCAGCTGCCCAGTGTGGCTTCAGGCATACCCGGAAGCTGGCTCTTTTCAGCACAGGCCCTTCATTAGGCACCTATTGGGAGGCAGCTTAACAAATTCACTGTCTGCGAGCCCTGCCTCCGCCAGACATGACTGCACATGCCTTTAATCCCAGCACTCTGGAGGCAGGGACAAGAGATCTGGAGTTCAAGTTTGTCTTCAGCCACATATCAATCAAGTTCAAGGCTGGGCTGAGCTACAAGAGACTGGGGTTAAACAAATGGAAGCTCAGTTTATGTGTGGATCCGTATGAAATCTAAATTGACAAAATCAAAAATGGAGACGCTTGCTTTGCTGCTCTGAGATGTCTAAAACCCAGACAGGGAAATAGATGACTGGGGGGCATGTCTTTCTCCTGACAGAATGTGGATGATTTTGTAATGTGTTATGGCAGGTTGTTTATAAGGAATGATCTCAGTACTGTGAGACCACCCTTGTACTCATGGTCCTTCCACATCATCTCGTCTGTGGCTTATTAGGCCTGCTGGGATCAGCTCATAGCTGCCTCTCCCAGCTGATGGTCCTTCATCTATGCAGGAGCAAGGACCTCCATTCCATTCTAGGAGAGCCCCAAGTGCCTTGATGCCTCTGGGCTCTTGCACTCACTGTTCCCTGTGTCTGGAAAGCTCCTTTCCCAGGTCTTTCTGGGCTCAGCTTAAATGCTACCAATTCATAGTGATTTGACTATCCACAATAACATCACAGTCCCCTCCCTCCCTCAGCTTACGTATTTTGTACTGGACATATGGGGCCATGGATCCTCTCTAGAGACACTTATGACCTACAAACAACAACACAGAGTAAGTAACATGTATATACTGATGTACTGTGCACCATGTACCATGCATTGTTCCAGACGTCTGCCTTCCCTTAATTCATCTCAGTCTCATAGAAGCCCACTTTTCACATATGAGGCTATGCCCAGAGAGGTCAAAGAAGGTGCCTGAGGCCACACAGCTGGCAAGTGTAAAATGAGCTATTATTAGTCGCTAACCTGGGGAATTCCCCTGTTTTTGTTGTGCTTATTGTTGACCCAGGTTGCTTAGGAAGTGCTCCATCAACTCCTCCTGCAGTTTAGATCCTGTCTGCTGACAGTTGTGGTAAACAAACAATGGCCTGATACTGCTGAGTTCTTGCATCAGTTTCATACCTGATGAAAACTTCTGAACCTCAGCCCTTCTCTGAGCACACAGGGCGCAGTCACTGATCTCAGCAGGGAAGTCATGCACGCAAGAGTCTATCTCTACTTGAAGTTAGGATCTCACGCTGGCCAGCTTAGTGGACTCTACAGAGGCTGCTCCTAAACCCCAGATCTCCCCCTGGAGAAGAGTCAAGGAGTGTTACCGGGTGCTTATTTACATATTTCAAAACAGAGAGTCTCATGTAATCCAGAGTGGACTTTACCTGAAGTGTAGACAAGGATGACCTTAAACTCCAGATCTTACCTTCTGGGTGATGGGGTTACAGGCATATACCACCATGCCCAGTTTATACAGTGATCGGTAACAAACCCAGGGCCTTGCAGATGCTTGGCAAGTACCAACTGAGCCATAGCCCCAGCCCTGATTTTTCAACTATAAAATGAACCTCAAATATAATACTGTTCGGGTAGGGTTGTCAGGATGAGATCATCTTTGTAAAGCACCTAGCCTAGCCTGCCACATAGTAGGTGATCTATAAGCACAAGATTCTCTTACTGTTCATTATTGAGACTGCACTGAGTACTACACTGTACTCTAGGAATGTTGCTAGGAGAGGTAGAGGGAACAATCAAAGTCACACAAGGACCGATCTGCCTGTTCCTCTCATAGGTGCTGATGCTCAAATCCAGGTGCCTCAGGAGACCTTGCATCTAGGGGAATGAGCATGTAGTATGATGTCCACAAGGCCCAGACCAACGAATGTTGCTGGCTGGCTTGGTATAGCACCCATGCCCCATCCCGCACAGCCACACTACTAGAGACTCCTCGGAGTGCCAAGTGGAAGGGCTGACATAGTGGAGGAGAGGGAAACTGAGTCAGCATTTGTCTGTTTACTCTCCTCATATATTTTTCAGTTTTTATAATGCTGGAGATAGGTTCCATGGCTGGTGCACACACTAAGAATGTACTCTATCACTGGCCTACAGGCCCTGCCCTCTTCCTGTTCTCTTTTGTATTCCATTCTATATGCCACCAGTCCATTCACTGTCCCTGTCCCCAGTCACTACTAGTCAAGGTGGTCAGTTGATTGCCGTGTTGATCAGGAGCCTGCTGGACTATAGCAATATCTCACTGGCCCACAGGGCATCACTTACTGAATGGAAGGAAAAGAGGGAGAGGAGAAAAGAGGGAAGTCGGTATTCTGACGGATTGGGTTCGCTCACATAGGAGGCTGTTAGGAAACCTATGAGCTCTTTGGTACATGGCTCAATGCAAAAATGTTGCTGTCTAGACACGGGGAGGGAAAAGGCAGGAGAGCCATATCAGACAAAGGGGTTAACATTGGACTATGAAGGAGATGAGTTAGCTCTGTGTCAGCTGGTAGCAGGAACCAGTAGGTGACAACGAGTAAAAGAGGTTAGTCTGGCCCAGGCCACAGGTCAAGCACCCAAGATGGAGGCCTGAGAGGAAATGAAGGAAAAGCATTGAGGGACTTTGGGCATGATGGCTGCAGAGACCCTGTGCGTAGCCCTTGTTCTCCAATTCTCAGTCTGCTCTCTCTCTCTAGCCTTGGTCTTCAGCACCACGCCTCCACTCTTTCCCATCTTTAGACAACTCCCACCACACCCCGGACCCCGTTTTCTCATCTGCAAATGAAGATGCTCCTACTGCAAGCAGGTGGTCTTGCCTCTCCAGTCTTGCACTCCAGTTCTGAAATCTGATTCAGTGAGAGGTGCTGTCCCTGACTACACCGCCACACACACACACACACACACACACACAGGCCTAGCGCTAGCCCTGGCCTCCTGTAAATGAATACCTCCTGAAAGAGGTCTGAGGGTCGAGGCGTTCTATGTTGCTGCTTACTGGGTATAATGGGCAAGACTATTCGGTTTCTGACTCAGGCTGGAGTCAGGTAGGGACATCAAGCCTAGATGTTACCTTGCTTCAAGAATCAAATGGCTTCCTCTCAGCACCACAGTCCCTTGAAGATGAGAGAAAGGTTAGAAGAGAAGATCTTTGATGTTGCTCAATTGAGAAATTTCATTAGGAGGGAGCAAGTCCGGAAATGCCACAGTGAAGGGCTCCACAGTAGGCTGCATTGGCCCGACCCTGGCCTGGACTTTGTTTTCTGATGGTAAACGTCCCCTGACATAAACACAGGCAGAGCAGGGAATAACAACATCCAGTCCTCAAACAAACAAAACAGGACCGGAACCTGTCTTGCATGTGGGATGGCTCCTGCTGCAGGGATGCAGCTCAAGGGCCTTCACTGTGGAATTTCCTGCCTGGAGCTTGATGGATTTTCCACTCTTGTCCTCAAATGAACATTGGCTTTAGAGCCTAGCAGATACTCAGTGGGGCACGGTGAAGCCCTTTGGGAAATGGGCAGCCGCTGGGTACAGTCGGGGTGGGGGGCATCTCCTAGGTTGAGTCACACATGGATGAGTGCTGCTGGTGGCGAGTCCTCCAAAGCACTATGGCACTCTTTTTCCTTAGGCACCTGAAACTACTTTTTTCTACCTGCTCTTGGATGGCTTCTCCTTCAGGCACACTAAAGCTATCCAGATAATCGCTGCTTTCCACAAGATGCCAGGTGTTCTTGCATCCGTATCCGATTCTGCTTAGTCAAGTCATCGCTTGCACCTACCACCCTCACACTATTTCTGCCCATCCCAGAGGTAGTATGAGTAGTAGCTACAGCATGGAATCTGCTAAGTTTGAGTCTGGCGCCATCCCTAACCAGCTGTGTGGCCTTGAGCAATTCACTGAGCCTCGCTAAGCTTCTCTTTCTGTATCTGTTCAATGGGGATGGTAAGGGCACTCACTTCATAGGATTGTGGTGAGCCTGATTACTCACTGTGTGCAGTGCACATAGAAAAAGACAACACGGGGCTGGAAAGATGACTCAGCATTTAAAAGCACTTGTTGCTCTTGCACAGGACCTGGGTTCAATTTCCAGCACCCATTCGTTAGCTTACCACCATCTATAACGCCAGTTCTAGGGGATCCAATGCCTTCTTCTAGCCCCCATAGGTACCAGGTACACCCATGGTGCATCTACATACACACAGGCAGGCAAAACACACACACACACATTTAATAAAATAAATAAATCTAAAGTTTTTTTTAAAGGCAATCTGATATGTGTAGTCAGCATCTTCATAAAGTTTTAAGAACAGGCCATTCCTGCCTTCTTCTTTTGAAGTCCAAATCAAACGTCACACCTTTATGCAGTCTTCCTGACCCACCCCAGGGGAAATGTCCCCCCACAACCTTTTAACTGGATCTTTCCTGGGGAGCAGTTTCAGGTTGCAGGCATCATACACTGGTTTTAGCTAAAGATATTAGTATTTGGACCAGAGGAAGGCTTTGCCATTTCCCTGAGCCTGATGGGGGCGGCGCGGGCGGGTGGGGGGTTGCTATTACAATGGGTCTGAGGCATTGGGGTCATTGACATGGATGTGTTCAGGTCAACAAGACAATTCACTCGGGACTTCATCTATTCCCAGAAGGATGTCCCAAGTTAGACTTACCCATCATTATCAAATTGTGAAGATGTACATGTCAGTGCTTCTTCCTTAGCACCAGCAGACCTTGGAGAAGGGTCCGAGGGAACAGAGTGATAGTATGCACCAAGTGGCCTCCATCACATTGACCCCTGTTGGTGACCATGAGATACCCTGAGCCAATAATCTAGACAGCTTTCTGCCTACTCTCAGCCCAGAATTGTCAGTACACATCTTCCCAGAAAATATAAGTCCCTGGTGTGCTTGTACTGCCAGACGCTGTCTGCTTTCACGCTTTTCCTACTCCCCAAGGATTCTAGACATACTCGGAAGTCCCTTGAATGAGACCCATTATCCAGCCAAGCTGGACTCAGACTCTACCACCCTGCTGAGCATTTTTTATGCTCCCCAGAGTTCTTGTGTCCTTCACCTCTGATTTCTGTCCATTGTGCTCTCTTGTGGAAATGACTTCTCTGTAGGCTTCAAGTGATTGTGCTTTTCTATTTTGTATATTTTGCAACACCTAGCATGATGAGTGGGGATGGAGATTGGCTTTGCATGTCATAGAAGCATCCTTAGTCCTTTTATGACTATGAAATTGGCAAATCAAGGGGTGGGGGTGGTAATCAAAGCTGCAGTCACTCTGTTCTTCGCCTTTGCATTTCTAACCACTCAAGTGGATTCCTGAGCTTTCCCCAGGGCCCCATGCCCTTGGAGACCTAGCTGGCATTACTTCTAGCCTCCCTTTACCTCTGTGCCAGGTCAGTGCCAAGAGAGTACCACCCATGATCTTTGTGAATTTCATAGGGTGTGGAAATAATGGGGAAAATGTATCTTGTGCTCCTCTTTGCCCCCCAAGTTACTGCGGTTTGAGGCGTGGTTTCCGTTTTTACCACAGTGACCAAGGTTTGAAACCTTGAACCTTCCTCAATTCTCCCTAAGAGAATGATGAGAGAGCAAGAACTTCCTGAAGCTCTTTGGTGGAGGACCCAGACTTCCCCCACCTGTCTGGGTCTTCTGACTCCCTCTCTTCACTGCTCCTTGCCATTGTCCTTCAAGATTTCCAAAGTTCTTCCAAAATCTTTCCCTGCCTCCCGAGGCCTTGGTACCTATTACAGGTGTCAATGCCAGGGACAAGCACCCTTTTCTACCCTTAAAAGTGGACTTCAAGGTTTTTGCCACCATACGTTTACTTCTGTGGATGCTGGTACTAGCTGTTAGGTGAAAATATTTTCTTCATCTCATTGCATGAACAGGCTCCTTCTCTTTTCTGTGCCTTAGTTTTACAATCTGTCAAATGAACCAGAGCCTCTAGGTTGGCCCTGCTTAATAGAAATGCAATGCAAGTCACATGTATAACTCAAAATATTCTAGTAGCTTCACTGAAAAAAAATGTAAAGAGGTAGAATTAGTCCTTTCACCCTCTAGCGCAGGAATGGCAGAGCTACTGAGGAATTTTTTCAGTGTTATTGCTATACAGCTGGCATATAATGAACTGTATGTATTGGAAGTGTGCACACTTTGATATATGTTAGCATCTGTGAAAGCATCATGACGATAAGATAATGAGTCTATTCCTCCACTTCAAAGGCCTCTGCCTGCCCCTTCACAATTTTTTAAAGTTTATTTTTCATGTTTGTGTGCATGCATGGTATGCACATGCATGCATGCATATGCCTACTGGTGCCTGTGGAATCCAGAAAAAGGAGTTGCATCCTCTGGAGCTGGAGTTGCAGGCAGTCATGAGCTACCTGACATGGATCCTGGGAACTGAATTCAGTTCTTTGGGAAGAACAGCAAGTATCCTTAACCACTGAACCATCTCTGCAGTCTCCCTTCCCTTTGTAATTTTATATATTTGGTAGTCTATTTTATTTGATTAGATACAGAAATTTGTCGGGCGGTGGTGGTGCATGCCTTTAATTCCAGCACCCAGGAGGCAGAGTCAGGAGGATCTCTGTGAGTTCGAGGCCAGCCTGGTCTACAGAGCAAGATCCAGGACATGCACCAAAACTACACAGAGAAACCCTGTCTTGAAAAACCAAATAAATAAATAAAATATCATTTTAACATGTAATCAGTACAAAGAGTATTAATGAAATATTTCACATTGTTTTCCTCAGGCAAATTCTTGTACTTCTCGTGTCTCTTCGTCTCTTAGAGAACATCTTCTCTTGCAATAGTCACATTTCAAATGCGCTGTAGCCAGATGTGGCTGATGGTAATGATTCTATACAGCAGAAGTTTAATTGATTTCGAAGCACTTTTTCCTCAGCTATGGTTTGAAATTCCATGTGTTGGAACATTAATTCCCAGTGCAGCCGTGTTGAGAAGTGAGACTTCCCGGCAGGCGCAGCCTCCATGAGTGGATTAGAGGAGTGCTTTTGTTCTGACAGGAGTATGTCCATTCTTCTTAGACTGGCTTTTTTACACATTGTCACTTGCCCGCGTGTGAAATCCTCCATACAGCACTGAAGCACTCAAGTCCTCGCCAGATGCTGTCAGCGTGCCTTGGAGCATCCCAGCCTCCAGAACAATGAGGAAAAATAACTTTTTTCTCTCCTTCGGACATTACCAAGTCTGTGGTATTCTGTCACAGTAACAAAATAGACTGTGCTGCCAGGTCTCACGCTGAGGGCTCTAAGGTGTCAATGCAGCATCACATCCTTAATTTTGGTCCTCAGCTACTCTGCTCCCTGAACCACTCCAGCTGGCCTGCTATGAGTCAACACTAGCTTGTTGGTGTACACCTACAGGGTGATGAGCAGGCTGCTCCCTAGTGCTCTAAGGAGGTCAAGCCAAGCCTAACTGTTGCTGCACCCATTGCCTGGCATCTACACCTGAGGTCATTACTACTCCAACTGGGTTCAGGTGTCTGTGGAAGAACCTTCTACTGTAGGGTCCTTCTTATGCATTCCTTAAAGGTCCATGTGTTAAAAGACTTGGTACCCAATATGGCATTGTTGTGATGCAGTGAAACCTTTCAAAGTTAGGGCCTAGCAGAAGGAAGTTGGGTCACTGGGAGCTGTATTAAACAGACTTTGTGTCACTGTGACAAAATTCTTGAGCAGGTCACTTACAGGAGAAAGATTGGGGGACTCATGGTTTCTTGGTCCCACACACTTGGGCAGACCATCATGGTGGAAGGAGTGTGTGGCAGGGGAGCTTCTTCAATTCATGGCAGCCAGGAAGCAGAGAGAATACAACTGTCCTCTGCTGTCTCTCTCCTTTCTTCCCTTCTATCCCACCCAGGCCTCCAGCCTATGATGCTGCCGACATTCAGAATAAGACTCCTTCCTCCCTGTGTTATTTTTCATTGTCAACTTGACACAGCTTAGAATCACCAGAGAAGAGGGAGCCGCAACTGACAGATTGCACTGATTAGATTAGCATGTGGCCATGTCTGTGGGGGCATTGCCTTGATTGCTAATTGGTGCAGGAAGGTCCTACTGTGGCAGCACCATCCCTAGGCAGCTGGTCCCAGGTTGTATACGAAAGCTAACTGTGCAAGCCAGGGAGCAAGCTAGTAGGCAGAATTCCTCCATGATGTTTCAGTTCCTGCTTGAGTTCCTGCCCAGACTTCCTTCAATGGTGGACTGTGACCTGGAAATGTAAGTCAAATAAACCCTTCCCTCCCTTAAGTTGCTTTTGGTCAGATTGCTTTATCACAGCAACAAGGTGAAGCAAGAGCATCCCCTTAGTCAACCCTCCCTGAAAATAACCTAATGAACAAACCCAAGGGAGTGTTTTGCTAATCACATGGGTGCCTCTCAATCCAATCAAATTCACAGTCCAGCCCAACCAGCGCAGGGGTGCTACTCTTAAAGGAGATTGTGGGACCCCAATGTCATCATCTTTCTTTCACTTTCCAGAGATGAGATGAGCAATTCTCTCTGCCACATGCTCCCACAATGAGGTGCTACCTTGCTGCAGGCCCAAAATGATGGGGCCAATTGATTATGAACCGAAATTCCTAAAATGGAACAGACCTCTTCTCTTTACAAGTTAATAATCTCAGGCATTTGTTCCAATAATGGAAGGCTGATGGATGGCCTCTGGTGGGAACCCCTTTCAAACAGCAGAGTCAAGACAGTTGTAGAATGTCATCATAAAGTATCAAAATTTGCAACGAAATGATTTTGCATTACATCTAAGGTTGCATCATGGTGATCTTCACTGCAGGGGTGCAGTTGGAATTATTCCAAGAATGAGGTTAGTTCCCCTCCAGTGAACCTTCTTCAGTAGGACAGAGAGGTATAGCTGCTATGCTGGGAATTGCATGTGACCCCAGCTTATCCTCTCCATGCTGAAACCTTCCATAGCCACTAAGGATGGCTGAGAGCTGCAGCCCCAGTGATTTCAAACTGGTGGGGGTGGATTGTCATACTCCAAAGGAGCCAAAGGAGCACATTTAGTGGGCATTACAGTGCAGAAAAGATTTCATAGTCCTGGAATGGAGTACCAAGGTGTGGAATAAAAAACAAGAGGGTCTTTAAAGAGAAAGGCTTCAATCTGCCTGTGACTAAACATTGTTCACCAAAGCACCCATAGAGAAGATGGAGGCTGGGCAACGAATAGCGTGACTTGGGGGTAGGTGGGCCTCAGTGAGAGCAAGAATGCAAGCACACCTTCAGACCCAAATGCCCTCCTCTCCTCTTTCGGCAAAGGTGAAGAAGGGCTACAACGGCAGGCACTTTGAACACCCCCTACCACTTTCCTTTAGGCCAAGATGGCACTCTACGACGACGGGGTGAGCGACGTGCCTGCTCTCCTCTGGGACTGGGCGGGGTGGCAAGAGTGGACGTGGCTCACTGGGGCCCACAGCTCCAGAGTTCTAGAATGGACTTTGGGGGCCGGATGGAAGTTGCAGCGTTTGCTTTTGCAGCTGCGGTGGAAGTGAAGAAAGCAGGAGGGCATCCTGAGGCGGGAAATGCCTATCGGTGTCATCCCCAGCTGCTTCCGCCTCTTCCTTCAAGGATTCCTAGGCCTCTCTGTATCCCTGCCAGCCCCCCTCCCATCCCCTGAGTTCTGGCCAGCAGCTGTGCATTCCCCCTTTAGGGCCCACGTCACAGATCCCCATTGTTCTTGGGGCTTCTCCGGCATTCCTTTGGCTCATGAGGGGAAATGCCAGAGGCTTGGCCCCCACCTCCTCAAGATGCTTGGCCTACTAGTCACCAGCACTCCTGGCCCCTCCAGGGACACTGGAAGGATATCACTAGATCCTATTGCCAGCCATACTAAGGACACCTGCTGGATGCCAAGATGGAACCTATAGGGCTAACTAGGCCTCTGGGCCTTAGGCTTACCCTTACCCAACTGAGCATATTTTACCTCTCCACTCCAGAGCATGAGCACACAGCCCCACAGTCACACCCTGCCTTCCATTCCCAATCCAGCCCACATCCACACAGGTCTTCACCCACTCTCATATGCATACTCTTGTGTGATCTATTGTTCTGGGGAAGCCTTCAGGAATGGCAGGGCCAGATGCTACCTTTGCTGCAGGTATAGAACTGAGCCACATCCAGGAAAACGTCCATGACGACAAAAAAAAAAAAAGGCAAAATGTCCTAGATGGAGGCTGTCCCTAACCCCCACCTGCTGCATAACCCCTTCAGGAAACACCAGACAAAAGCGCATCGTCTTAGAGCAGTGGTTCTCAACCTGTGGGTCACAGCCCCTTGAGGGCCAAACAGCCTTTGCACAGATGCCCTGCATATCGGATATTTACATTGCAGTTCATAACAGGAACAAAATTACAGCTATGAAATAGCAATGAAAATAACTTTATGGTTGGAAGTCACAACGTGAGGAATTTGTTAAAGGGCTGTAGCACTAGCAAGGGTGAGAACCACTGTCTTAGAGTTCACAGTCTCATGCGAGGAAAGCAATAAGCAAAGAAGTAAAAACATATCTGATGTGATGGTCAGTGGTGTGGATGAAAAATAGAGGAAGAAAGAGGACTAGCTAGAGCATTTGTATTTTAAAAATCAGGGTGCTTTAAGGAAGTATCATTTAAAACAAATACTGAAGGGCATTATCTGAGAGAAGAAGATTCTGGACCAAGTCAAAAGGCTGTCAGGTGGGACTGTGCTGGGTGGACAGGGACTAATCAGCAAGCTGGTGTGTTGGGAGTGAGTGGAGGGCCTAAGGTACCAGCAGCAGAAGGTCAGGCTAGGAGGCACTGAGACTAAATCTGGAAGGGTCATTTGTCATCACACTGAGGGAGATGAATGCTAACAAAGGGTTCTGGACAGACGCCTGGCCATAGACAGTCAATGATCATTTCAGGGAATAAAGCAAAAGGCTGGAGACAGGGAGACTGATCTCAAGCCTTTTGTAACATGTGGGGTGAAAGGTTATGTATTAGTCCACAGCAGGGATGCTGGGTGTCCAGCAACTTTACTACTGTGATAAAACACCATGACCAAGACAACTTATAAAAAAAAATGTTTAACTGGCTTACAGTTGAAGAGTTGGAGTCCATGGTTGTAGAGCAAATGCTTGGCAGCAGGAACAACTAAGAGGCCACATCTTGATCTGCAAACAGAATGTAAAGAGAACACTGGAAATGATGAGTCTTTTGAAACCTTAAAGCCTACCCCTAGTGACATACCCCACTCCAAGAAGGCCACACCTCCTAATCCTTCCCAAACAATCCTACCAATTGGGGACCAAGTATTCCAACATATTAGCCTATGGGGGGGGGGCGTTTCATTCAAACTACCACATTCCACTCCCTGGTCCCCATAGGCTTGTAGCCATATCATAATGCCAAATGCACTTAGTACAACTTCAAAACTCCCTCGTCTTTCACAGTCTCAACACTGTTTAAAAGTCCAAAATCCAAGTCTCTTCTGAGACTCAAGGCAATCTCTTCATCATAACACCCTATAAAAATCAAAAAGCAAATTCCATACCCAGCATACAATGGCACTGTATATACATTATCATTCGAAAAGGAAGGGGTCAGGGCTTACTGAGGAAACACTCAGTGAAAGCAAGACCAGACCCAGCAGGAAAAACTCTAACTTCTGTCATTCCATGCCTGATGCCAGGGAGCTTAGATGGCTCGACCCTTTTGACTTCATTGCCTGCAACACACTTCTCTCTCTTGGGCTGGTTCCACTGTCTGTGTGCAGCTCTTCTTGGCGCACATTCCCCAGCTTTGGCACATCTAATATCCTGGGATCTCCAGTGCAATCCAGGCTTCCCTTTCCAGCTTGACACAATAGCCTCTCGGGGGGGCCGCCTCCCCGCTGCCACGTGTCTTGCCTCAGTGGCTCTCCTTAACCATGGAGGAAGCCTCCATAACCCCTTTTGCTCATGTATCCTTCATGACTCTGAAGCTTGCCCCACATGAATAACACTATCAAGTCTGGGTGCTGACTTGTCCCCCTTGAATCACATTGGCAGCACCTTTGATTTTTTTTTTTCCTTTCTAGGAGGAGAAAATTTCTTAGCCCTTTTCCTTTACAAGTTGGAAGCTTAACTGGATGGGGTCTTGCCCTGAGGGCATCCCTCCCTTTATTCCAGTGCATATCAGGCCTCTCCTTAATCTCCTCATCTCTTTCAGCATAAGCCTTAGTGCCAACATTAAATTTCCTGGAGCTTTTTCTCTTCAAAATGTTTATTTTTTATTTGTGTTTGCCCTGCTTGCTCTTTTTCATTGTAGACCTACATAATAACCACAGTGTCTTGAAATCTCCTTTGCCAAAGAAATTAGCTCATTACTTTCTTATTTAGCCCCAGGCAAATTCTTAGAACAAGGGCAGAAAGCAGCTACAATCTTTGCCAAAATATCACAAGAATGGTCTCTAGTCCAGTTGCTAATTTTGTTCCCCTCTGAAACCTCTTTAGCTAGGCCTCCACATTCCACATTCCTCTCAGCACTACTGTCTTCCATGCTCCTGCTAGAATGGTCCATCAAGCTCTGTTTTCAACATGCAACCATGTTTCTAGTCCAAAGTCCTCTGCTGTGGATATCACTCTATATAAATAAAACACTGATGGCCAGTGACCAGACAGGAAGTATAGGCGGGACAAGGAGAGAGGAGAATTGGGGAAACAGGAAGAAGGAGGGAGACACTGTAGGCACCACCATGACAAGCAGCATGTAAAGACTCCGGTAAGCCACCAGCCACGTGGCAAGGTATAGATTTATAAAAATGGGTTAATTTAAGATATAAGAGCTAGTTAACAAGATGCTTGCCATGGCCATATAGTTTATAAGTAATATACGCATCTGAGTGATTATTTTATACTTGGATTGTGGGACTTCAGGGCTCGGTGGAACCTGGAGAGAAGCCCTCCAGCAACAGTCCTCCATATTCCTCAAAAGAAACATAGTCAGGTTCTTCACAACAATAACCCACTCCTGGAACCAACTTCTACCTTAGTTACTTTTCTATTGCTGTGATAAAACGCCATGATCAAGACAATTTATAAACAAAAATGCTTAATTTGACATGGCTTCAGAGGATTAGAGTCCATTATGGTAGAGCAAAGGCATGGCAACAGGAACAATCAAATGCTCCCATCTTTATCCACAAGCAAAAGGCAGAGAATGACACAAGTCTTTTGAAATATCAAAACCAACTCGCAGTGACATACCTCCTCCAAGAAGGCCACATCACCTAATCCTTCTCAAACAGTTCCACCAACTGGGGATCAAACATTTAAACATATAAGCCATTCTCATTTAAAACACCACAGTTAGTATGGTGAGGCATAGGCAAGATTCTCTATATAAAATCATAGAATACTTCACAAATTTGTACAGAGGTCATGCCACTCTCTACAGTTCAAATTTTACTGTATGTGCAGCTGAAATGAGCATTATTTTAATACTTTTACAATGCATTGCATCTGTAAACAATGTAAAGGTGGTTTTATGAGTATTTGAACTTTATATAAAATGATAACTTGTTGTGGAATATTTGTTTATACTGTAAAGATGTGTCTCTGCCTAAGGCACCTTCTGATTGGTTTAATAAAAAGCTGAACAGCCAATAGCTAGGCAGGAGAGGATAAGCAAGATTTCTGGGGAGAGAAAGGAAGAGGAGAAGGAATCTAAGTGCACAGGAGATGCCAATGAGACATGAAGAGGAAACAGGAGGTGCAAGATAGAAGAGAGGTAATGCCATGCGGCAGAATGTAGATTAATATAAGTGGCTTCATTGAAGTTATAAGAGCTAGTTAGACAAGCCTAAGCTAAAGGCCAAGCTTTCATAATTAATCCCCATGTTGTTATTTGGGAGCTGGCTGGAAGTACAGAGAAAGACTAGCTACAATATCCTGTTCGTATCTTTTTTGCAACTTGCTCTTTTTACTCAAAATTAGGTTTTTGAGATTTAGCATGTGGAAACATCTATTTCAATTTAACTCTATAGCATCCTACTATATAAATGTACCCCAATATGTATAACTACCTCCCTGTTAAGATAACTTCAGCTGTTTGACTTTTTGAATGCTTTGCTTGTATTTCTATAGATTGTGATGCAAAGCTCTGTGGTACTAGTCATATAGAGAATACATGATTGACACAATGCCATGATTTGATACACACCTATAATCCTATCACTCAGGAGGCTGAGGTAGGAGGATTGCAAGTTCAAGGCCTACCTAGGCTATAAGAGAGTTAGAGACCAGCCTTGTTAATTTAGTGTGACCCTGTCTCAAAATAAAAAGTAAAAGATAGAGGTACTAGAGAGATGGCTCAGCAGTTAAGAGCACTCACTGCTCTTGCAGAAGACCCAGGTGAGCTTCCTAGCACCCATATCAGGTGGCTTACAAGCATCTATGACTCTACCTCCAGATGCTCCCATGCTCTCATATGGCCTCTTTAGTCATTGTACTCATGTACACATATACACACAAAATAAGATAAAAACAAATCCTTCAAAGGTGAAAGGAGAGCAGGGCATGGTGGTGCATGCCTTTAGTCCCTGCACTTGGGAGGCAGAGACCATGGGTTCATGGCAAGCCTGGTCTACATAGGGAGTTCCAGATCAGCCAGGGCTACATAGTGAGACCCTGTCTCAAAAAAGAATGTGGATGTAGTTCAGTGGTGGAATGCTTGCCTGGTATACACAAGACTCTGGGTTCAATCTCTAGTATTTCAAAAAAAATGAAGTTTATTTCATAATTATTGAGTCAAGAATCTAAGTGTAGCTTAGCTGGATCCTGCATCTTAAGTTCTCTTCCAAGTTGGGGTCAAAGTGTCAGCCAGGCTGTAGTCATTGCAGGACTCAAGTGAGACTTCACTTCCAAGCTCAACCACATGGATGCTGGCAGCAGTGTCCTGGTACCTGCTGGTTATTGGATGGAGAGTTTCAGTGACTTGCTGGTTTGGGGCAGTCCTCAGTGCTTTGCCATGTGGAACTCTCCAGAGGGTAGCTTACAACATAGCAACCAGCTTTCTCTGAGCAAGGAAGGGGTGGAGAAAGAATATGAGAAAGACGGGTATCACTGTCTTATAGTGTAATCTTAGAAATGCCTGCCTATTCGTCTACCATCGTCCATTTGTTAACCTT
Organism: Peromyscus maniculatus bairdii; assembly: GCF_049852395.1. Lineage (NCBI taxonomy): Eukaryota > Metazoa > Chordata > Mammalia > Rodentia > Cricetidae > Peromyscus > Peromyscus maniculatus. Next base: position 27,433,975 of record NC_134875.1, on the reverse strand, counting down.
TCTAGGATAAGCCCACAGTTAAAGCAGGTTAGATTGGACAAGGATCGGAATACCAGGAGTTGGTGCTCTCTGAGGACCATTAGAACCAAAAGGGTCTGCTGGGACCATAAAGGAAGATGAGAGGTGAAGAGTGACATCAAAAACCAACAAATGGGAATGTAAGGATGAAATAAAATGAAGGCATATGGTTAAACACCATTTATATGAGAAGTTTGGTTGTGGAAGAATGTTGGAGATAGACAGGGAATCTCTGAGCACATTTGAGGGCTAAGGAAGGAGGACAAGGAGCTGGGAAAGGGAAATACACTTCAGAGCTTGGAGGAGAATGGTGAAAGCCAGATACCTAGGAAAGTTAGAAGGTCATTGTGATATGTTATTGGCCCCCATAAGCTCATAGGGAGTGGCACTATCAGGTGATGTGGTTTTGTTGGAGAAGGTATGGTCTTGTTGGAGGTATGGCCTTGTTCAGGAAGTAAGTCACTGTGGAGACAGGCTTTGATGTCTCATATATGATCAAGCCACACCCAATATTTCAGACCACTTTATGGTGATATTTTATTTGTATTGAAATGTGATTTTATTTGTATGTTAATAAATAAAGTTGCCTGGGGGTCAGAGCTAATAGCAAGCCATAGCAGAAGTCTGGCAGTGGTAGCACATACCCTTAATCCTGATCACATAACAGGCAGAGCTCTGTGTTCAAGGATACCACCAGCATGGAGACACACGCCTTTAAACTCAATACCAACCATAGACGATCTGGAGGTCTGTATAGATGGGTAGTGATGAGGAGGTCATGTGGCTGGGTTTACAACCAATGAAAAGGCAGAACAGAAAGTCTATAAGAAGATAGATACACAGGAAGGAGGTCTCTTGCAGAGGGAAGAACAGGAGCTGCAGTGAGGGGTAAGGTTTTTAGCGCTTAGCTATTACTCTGACCTCTTGGGCTTTGATCTCTGCATGGGCTTTGTGTTTCTTATTTAACAAGATGGTTACATCTACACCATTTCCTGTTGCCTGCTGGATCAAGATGTAGCTCCTTCTCCACTCTCAGCTCCTTCTCCAGCACCATGCCTGCCTTCATGCTGCCATGTCCCACCATGAAGATAATGGACTAAACCTCTGAAACTATAAGCCACCCAATTAAATATTTTCTTTTATAAGAGTTGCTGTGGTCATGGTGTCTCTTCACAGCAATAGAAACCCTAAGACAGGCATCTTGTCATCTCCTATGGGTATTTATAAGCACATTGCGGCTTGAAAGTGCTTTCAAGATGGAAAGATCCATTCTTATGTGAGCCTCATATTTCCCTAGTGAGACTGATAGACTATTGCCTCAATTTCACAGATGAGGAAGCAGTTACAGAGAAGGAAAATGGCCTTCCCTAAGTCATACACAATGCAGAGATGAGCCAGAATGGAGAATTCAAGTATTCAATTTCAGTGTTAGTTCCTGTGCTCCAGCTCAAAACCAATCTTGGTTGAATTCCTCATATCTGTGAGGCTGAGGAACTGTCCTCATGGCACAAAGAACTGAATGAAGGACCACGGTTTAGGTCCAAGCAGGAAAATGAGTAGAAATTTCTTCACTATTAAGAGGCTGTAACTCAAATAGTAAGGCTGGAGTATGAGGGTGGTGTGTTGGGAAAAGCCTTGCAGACTGGCCTGTTGAACTTGAAGCCACAGGAGTTAGTTGGGCTTGGATAAGACCTAATGAGATAGTGCATGGGAGATCAATGCCAACTAACAATATCCTGCAGGGACAGCAGGCAGGCAGGTAGCCCTGCTTGAGATCTACCTTTCATGTCCCCCTCTCCCAACTGCTCAGCCTCTCTTGCTCTTCAGGAAGCTGCTGTCAAGCCCAGTGCAAGAGTTTTAGGTTAGACCTGGTAGGCACTAGGAAGCTTGGGAGGGGAGAGGTTGTTTTCATCCAGCCTCAGCCTGTAATGGAGCAGAAGTTGAGATTGGGATCTCCCTTTAGAATCTCTATCTTAGGCCACATGCCTGCCCCGACCTGGCCTCCCATCCTTCCTCAGGAGAGAGCTAGAGCCCTTACAGAAGCCAGGGACTCCAGCCCTCCATGCCTGATCTTAGGACAACCCAGTAGAAACGCACTTCACTGTAACCATCTGTGCTATCAGGGGGCCCAGAGACTACCCAGACTCTCGTGTTCTAGAAAATGGGAGTACAAAGCAATGGGGAGTATGGCTCAATATCACAGAGTCACTGGGACAGGGCACAAGGAGAGGCCTGCAGTCGGAAGGAAGGACCGTTAGGGCAGCTACAGTAGGAATTCTGAGCAGAGTTAGCATTGTTCCAAAGGACACTCAGGGGAGCATGCATCATAAATAAATACAAGCTCTGCTCTGCTCTGAGTCGCAATCAGTGAGACTAGAATAGACAGTCTGGGCTTTCTTCCCACGGGACAGTAGGACAACTCTGACCAGACAGTGGAATGGTGGCAATGGGTAGAACATACGTGGGAGGGAAGAATGTCTCACCCTGGATGGGAATAAAGAGTTTCTTCACTCCCCCTTCTTTGTGGTGCGGAGGTGCAAACCCAGAACCTCACACACACTACACCAATGCTTGGCCACCAAACTACAGCCACATTTTTGTTGGGTGCTTACTTGGTACCAAGCATGAATTCACACAGAGAGAATTAACATGTAAGAGCTGTATAAGTAGAAACTAGCAGGGCCTCTGTTTCCCAGATGAGGAAAACAGCCTTTAGCCAGTTCCACACTTTGCCTGTAGACACACAGCTGCGAAGAAGCAGAGCTGGGACTGGAATCCAGGCCATCTGGTTTTACTGTTCCCATCCTGGAGAGACACGGACAGTCGTGCTGCTGGCTCTGCTGGCCAAGGGGCCACTCTCATTCAAGGCCACTCAGAAGTAGCACAACAGGGCATGATTTGGAGTTGTTAGAGGCCCACATTTCTCCATACAACCTGTACGTGCCAAGGTGCCTGAAGTGCCTCCCTCCCTCCGGGCCTCCTGTCCAAAGGGAATGAGTCCCAGGGAAAACTTTCTCATGAGGCTCTCTGGCCTTTGTAGGAACAGCAAAGCTTTAAAGACACCAAATGAGGGTAGAAACACAAAGGAATGGAGAAAAGGTGTTTATGGCAATTTGTTCTTATCTCTGTTCATTTGGCGTTTATTAGGCACCTATTATGTGACTGTGACAGGTAGTCAGGAAAGGCAGGAAAGTGACCCTACAACAGAATTCAAGGGAGAACGATGAACTAAATAAGTCCTCTGAATCCAATATGACCGTAGTAAGAGGTGAGGTCTTAGGCTGGAGAGGTGACTCAACAGTTAAGAGCACTTATTACTTTTCAACAGAACCCAAGTTGGGTTCCCAGCATCCATGCTGGGTGGTTCACAACTGCCTAGAACTCCAGCTCCAGGGGATCTCATGTCTATGGCCTCTATGGGCACCTGCGCTCATATTCACATACCCCCATATGCAGATGTACTTATACATCTCTATGAGATAAGTCACAAGGGTAGAGCCCTCATAGAGACTTACCGGGAGACTGAAAAGATGACTTGAGAAGGAGATGGGCATCCAATTCTCCTCTTCTGCCATGTGAGGACACAGTGTTCCACCTCTGGAAGACTTAGCAACAGGTTGCCATCCTGAAGCAGATAGCAGGCCTCGCCAGGTACCTAACCTACTGGCACCTTCCTCGTGGATTTCTAGCTTCCAGAACTATGAGAAACAAATTTCTGTGGTTTATGAATTATCCAGTATTCAATGTTTTTCCCAAACAACACAAAGAGTTCGAGATTGGAATAATGTTCATGTAGGGGCTGGAGAAATGGCTTTGCAATTAAGAGCACTGGTTGCTCCTTCCAGAGGACCGGGTTCTATTCCCAGCATTCACATAGTGCTTCACAGCTGCCTGTTACTCCAGTTCCAGGGATCCAATGCCCTCTTCTGACCTTCGTGGGCACCAGGTACAAATGTAGTACACAGACATACATGCAGACAAAACACTCATCCACATAAAAATAAATGAAAATAATTTTTTTTTTTTTTGGTTTTCCAAGACAGGGTTTCTCTGTGTAGCTTTGCGCCTTTCCTGGAACTCACTCTGTAGCCCAGGCTGGCCTTGAACTCACAGAGATCCGCCTGGCTCTGCCTCCCGAGTGCTGGGATTAAAGGCGTGCGCCACCACCGCCCGGCGAAAATAAATTTTTAATGAAAAAATAAAAGACTGTTCAGGTGGAGGGAGGGGTACATCCTAGAAAGCTCAGTGCTGGAGTCCAGGTAAAGTCCACTGGCCAGCAGCCTGAATATTTTGCCAGTTGCTCTGGTACAAACAAAAGGGACTACATCCACCAAACTCATGAGCCAGACACATGGCCCCACAAGTCCATACACTCCAGAAGTATGAAAGCGATTGATTGTGCTGCTACCAAGACCGAAGGAATTGCAGACCTTTTCAAACAATCTTGTTTGTTCTTACTGTGGCTGTGATGTGTGTGCAGGTGCACAGCACATGTGACAATCAGAGAACAACTTTGCAGTGCCCACTCTCTGCCTCCACCTTTATGTGGTTCTAGAAATTGAACTCGGGCCAGTAGGCTCGCACAGCAAGTGATTTACCTGATGAACAATCCTGCCGGCCCTACAAACTGTTTTTGTCCTTTAGTTTGATTTGAGACAAGGTCTTAAATAGACAAGGCTGTAGACCAGGCTGGCCTTGAATTCTTCACCACCACCACCACCCCGACTCAGCTTCTGGGATTTTTAGATGTGTACTGGGATTTTTAGGTGTGTACACCACATGCAATAAGTGCAGACCTCTGATACAACTCATGTTCATACACCTTCCTGAGTTTCCATGGTAACTAGGAATCACCATAGCTGTCCTCATACTAACAAGATCGTGTGCTTGTTATGGCCTGCAGCTGTGCAACATTGTGAAGAAATAAAGCTTCCTGCTTTAAAGAGTAGAGTTGCCCTCCAGTGCCCCCCGACAAGGCAGTGTATTGCATGTGGATATTGGTGGGAGTGGGGGAAACAGGAAGTAAGGGGTCTCTAATGACTTGGATGAATCTGCTTGCTTCAGCTCAGTATCACCAGAAAGAGGTCATGGGTCAACACTGTCCACAAAATTCTCTGCTGGAGCTATTAAATAGCACCCTTGTGAAGTGATGGATGCTCACCCAGGTTGGTGCACTGGGGTTCACTTTTCCCTGCCTTTAGCTTCCTTTTCCTCCATTAAATGGAGCTGATCATGCCTGCCTTGACAGCTTCTTATGAAGATGACATGTTGACTAGCTTGGAAGCACGTCTCAACCTACTGGCTAGCACACAAGTGTGGGAGTCAATTCTGGAAGGACCATCCTAAATGCTTCTGCCTGGCCCCATAATGGAACCTTCTCTCCTCCCCACAGGCCTTTAATATAAACTCCAGAAACAGGTAGAAAAATTAGTAGTCAAAGAGTCCAAATTAGCGATCTTCCAGAAGATCATAGCATCCTGATTTAAGAGAAGCGACTCTACAAACACAAGAACCGCGGGGTTCATCCTGGCTCTACGAGTGACTGCCTATGGGGCTTTAAGCAAGTCAGTCAATCTCTCTGGTTCTCTGTCTCTCCACATATGGAACACAAAACAGACTGACCCAAAGTTGAGACTTTGCAAATTGTGTTCCACAGAATTGTAGGTGCCTCAGGGAGATACTGGTAGGAAGAATGAGACTTGATGATTGATGCTGAGGGCTTTGATCTTGCTTTCATACAATTTATGTGTTTGGAGAGTTTGAAAACTCTGGCCCCATGTTCTTGGCTTTGCTCCTCGACTACATGCACTCAAGTGGCCTGAGAGCAGCCGCAACAAGAGAGGTATTCGACTCCAAAGGTACCTGAGCTCTATTTGCTCCCACATCTATCAGGCTAAGCCCTGTTCCTGTCCCAGGCCTTCTTTCAGACCCAGGCTGCTTCAACCAGACACTCTGAGAAGCAGTATGGTAAGCAGAGTGAGACTGAGGGTGGGGGGAATAAACCTGGGCCTTCCCTTCCCTCTGGAAAGGAATGGCGAGGGCCAAGTCCTAAACACACTGGACTAGGGGGCCCACCTTCCAGGGTGTTCTTTGCTGAGGGTGAAGGGTGGGGGCCTAATCTGCATTCGGGACAAAGCCAACCGGGTGTTTGAGTGTTGTTGTCATAGAGACTCAGAAAGGTGTTATTAGCATCTTTTCAACTCAGCGGCCGTGTGTGGTCCAGTCCCGTGCAATCTTAGCAATAGCGCTCCGTCACCCTGGCAACCCATTAGCCTAGTGTTGTTACCATGGAAACCCCAGCAAGGTCGATGGGCCCAAGAACTTCCCTGAGGAGATATGCTCTGGGGGATCCGCCCTTGGCAGTGCCTACTCCCATCTAGCAGTGGCCTGCTCCTCAGACACTGGAGGCATTTAGGGTATTTTTTCTGGAGTGAGCTCAGATTCTGTGTGACAGAAAAGAATTTGGCCTTAGAGTGGCAAGTCTATGCTTTGTTACCATGGAAATGCTGCTTTTAAGGATCTCAAAGCAGGATGTAAAACTAACTCTTCCAGGAAATTGAGGCCAGCCAGAAAGGAGGCTGTGGGCTTGCACTTCATACTCTTAGAGCCCATTCATTCATTTGGCATTAGTGAGTACCTATCAATACACTGGGTGCTGTGGATGCTCTGGGTTACAACTAGAGATGAAACCTGATTATCCACTGTCCTCAGCTGAAAAGAAGGCTGAGGCGAACAGAACCATTTTAAATCCTGCTTTAACTGACACAAAAGCTTGGGCAAGTCACTCTCCCTATCTAGTTTTCAGCCACTGCATCAGGACCATGAGATAACAAAGAAGCCTAGGTACCTTGGAGGATTCCGTGATCAGGAGCAAGATGTGAATGAATGCCAGATTCCTCCCCCCTGCCAAAAAAAAGTGATGCCACGATCTCTCTATGTGAGGATACACAAGGAGAATATTTGCTATAACCTACTCCCTGCTTGTATCTCCAGGGAACTTAGATCATTAAGGTCTGGATCACTAAAACTTGGCCAGACTTGCCAAAAGAGTCTACCAGTGTGAAGCCACAGCAGGCTACCCTGGGAAGTAATGAATTCCTCATTACTGGACGAAAGCAAACCGAGGTAAAACAACTCCTCAGAAAGGATTGTATAGACTGTTAGAACATAGTAGTGACTGTGTCAAGCACAGGTTCCAGAACTAGATTACAATCTTTAAATCGTGGGACAGCTTACCGGCTGTGTGACTTTAGGTAATTTGCTTAGGCTTATGAAGTCTTGCTTTCCCCATCCACAAAAGGGGGGTGAGAGTTTCTACCTGGTGGAGCTGTCATGGGGAGTCAATGGGTATAGGAGATATAAAGCACACAGAATAGTACCTCGTACATCAGTGCTTGATAAATACTGGCTTGCCTAATGGTATGGTGGTTCAGCTTCGGTTCCCATCAAGTGGGGGATGCTATAGGACTGACTGTAGGCTGTGCACGCTCTGGCACCAGCTGGGAAAGAGAAGGCATCCTGCCAAGGACAGGGCTCTGTGCTGACCAGGGCCTTTGAACTCTCCACTTGCAAGGTTCTAGTAGTGATTTTTCTTTTCAGTTTGCTTTTGGTTTCAGTCTCTTCTTCACGGAGCCTAAAGAGCCCCAGCAAGCGCTACTAGGATCATCTCCACAGTATAGAAAAGGGAAGTGAAAGGAGGTGATCAGAAGGGATCCGGTTATCTGTCATGTAGAGCTGGCACAACACTTCCTTTCTTTCTCAGCACTTCTCAGACTCAGGACCACCCTATCAAGAGGGCAGCAGATGGAAAGAGCAAGGCGTAGAGTGGATGAGAGAAGAGCCATGCCTGACAACGCTAACCCGAGGCCAGCAGCTCCTCCTTGCTTGTACTTGTGCATGAAAAGAGGCACAGCCACAGTTAGGGGAGCCGAAGAGGGTAAGTCCTAGAAATGCTGTGAGTGGACTGGTGTGCTTCACCTGTGGGGAAAGGACAAAGTGATGCCTGCGTGTGAGCACGTACTTGAAGGCAGTTCCTAGGAACCGAGTGGGCTTTTCCAAAGCTCCCATGTCTCGGAGCTCACCCAGAAGCTTTCCCTTTGCCTGAAGTCCAGGGATTCATTAGGATCTGATGTGACACTTTTGTCCCAATATAGTGGCTCAAATACTCAGCTAATAACCTCACCAGGGGATTTTGCTTGCTGAGACTAGGCAGGGTGGGCTAGTATTTTTAGTCATTTAGAAGAGGCTTGGAAACAGGAATGATTACCCTAACTCATGGTCTCCTGAAGCTCTGGGTACCCACGAGAGTGGAAGTAGGTGGAGTGACACCTTTGAAAATCTTGGGTAACTATCATGGCACAGAAATGTCCAGATCACAATGTTCTCTGCGCAGAAACACCCTATACAGCTTCACCAGCACAGACAGGGACAAAGGTGATCCCAGGGTACGGGCCTTAGAGGCTAGACACACTCCTTGAGAGGTTTCCCAAAAATACATGCAGTAATATCTGCTATTGCCTGAAAAAGCTATGCAGCTTCCCTCAGTCACTCCCTGATACGGAAAAGACCAGCGGTAACATGGAGTTCACTGAAGGAAGCATTGAGAGCCAGAAACCAGTGCAGGACAGTCCTGAAAAGACACCACGGAAGAGGCAGGGCTGCTGCTCTTTCGCACCACAGGATTCATGCCCGGCACCCTTAGATGTCAACCTCTCTCCGTGTTTCAAACACATACGCTGCTCAAACACAGCTCGTACAGTCAGAGGCTGGCGTAGGCGTAGTAGACAGATCGGAAGCAAACAGCATAGTAGCCATTGAAGAGTTCACTGGCAGGTGGGGAGCTCAATGGAGGAGAAAAAGTCGCTGCAGTTTCAACACTGCGCCAGCAGGGGGAAGCCTCTCACGTCACACCAGATTTCACCCTAAAACTGAGCAAGCCTACGGGAGATAGCCCCGCTGAGCCACTGTTTAGGACGGCAGAATTTAGAAGCTTTCAAAGTATCCTGCCAGCCTGAAAGTTGGCCCAGGTGCACTCAACAACCCCGTCCTGTAAAGGGAAGGGGCATTGCCCTTCCTAAGCAATTGGTAAAATTGATAAGAGCGTCTGAGGAAATTACCAGAGACAATGCCTTAGCTATTCATCAGGTACCCTGCCTTCCCAGTCTACGGCAGGGAGGGGAATCAGTCCAACATGTTGGGGGCCAATGGAATCTCTTATTGGGCAAGTCACAACCTCTCTTCCTTACCTGTAAAGTGGCTTTAAGAAGAAATCATATCTATCCCGTCGTACATCAGTGTTTCAATAGGAGCCCCGGGCTCCTTCTACAAGGACCTCCCTCCTTCTTGTTCCAGACTCATTCCTGAGGTCTCATCTCCCAAGTCTCCTGTAGGAAGCCTTCTGAAAGCTGTACAGTCCCCAGAGAAACTGCCTTAGAAGCTTTGACCTTTCTTCCAGGGCCCCATGGTTAAACATCTACTGTGATTTTGAATGACATCTGTCCCTTTCTCTCTCCAACTTAGACGGAATGTGGTGCATAATAGGCACTCTATACACATTTGGCAAATGTTAAGATTTCTTTTTTCTGGGGGTGGTGGTGGAAAGCTGGACTTAATGCACGCTAAGCACATACTCAAATCCTGAGCTATATTCACAGCCTCAGAAATGAATTTCTATAGCTTTCTACACCTTATAAAACACTTCCACGTGCAAAGCGGGGAGGGGGGGTCATAAGCACCTGCTGAAGGAGGCAATGTTTTACACACATACATGTGTGTGTGCGCAGATACTGGCTCATGGCACTGTGCCAGGCTTTTTTCTTTCAGGCCACAATCAGCTCCCAAATCATGACACAGCGACTTACTAGCTTTGAACGCTCGGCCTAGCTTAGACGTGTTTCTGGCTAGCTCTTTTAACGTAAAACCTGTTTCTCTTATCTACCTTCTGCCTCAGGGCTTTTCGCCTTTCTTACTTTCGCTGCTTCTCTTATGTCCAGTGGCTGCCGGCTGCCTGGCTTCTTGCCCCAGGCATATCCCTCTTTCTCCTCCTTGTTCTTCCTCTTTCAGCCTAGAGCTCTCCTCCTTTTTATTCTCTCTGCACACTAGCCCGGCTTGTCCTTTGTGTGCCTAGCTGTTGGCCATTCAGCTCTTTAGTAGACCAATCGGGTGCCTTAGGCAGGCAAGGTGAAACAAATACAACACATCTTTACACAATTAAACAAATGCAGCATAAACAAACGTAACACACCTTTACACAGTTAAAGTAATGTTCTGCAGCAGAAACAAATGTACCGCATCTTTGGCTTGTTAAGGTGACATTCTACAACAATAGCACGATACCAAACATTTTAACTTCAGAAACTTCAGTTACTATAAGCCTGCAAAGGACTATGATTTTTGTTTCAGAAAGGATAAAATTGAGACTCAGAAAGACAAAGTGATGGATCCAGTCTCCAGCGCCATTGCCTTCCTTTAAAGCAAAACAAGTTTAGTTCTCTGAGATCACCTGAATATGCCATGCAAGACCCTTCCACTAGTGGGTGATTTAGCTCTTCGGCGCCTCTCTCTCCTCAGCTACAGAATAAGATTGTGATGGAGACCAAGGCAGAGCAGGGGACGCTCCATGCACGGCACCTGAGAAGCACTCTAGTGTTCCCTAGTGACGCCCTCCTTTAAGTGGCACTCTCCTGGTCTGAGTCTCATTTTGCCATCTGTAAAACTGAAGGGCTTTGACTCGCAGAATGGCCTCCCAGGCTCGACAGCTCTGACCTTGGGATTCTTTATAGCTGAGATAGGGAGGCCACTGGTAGATTTTCCTACGCAGATAGATGAGGGGAAACGGGAATCCCAAAAGATGAAGTGACCTGGCTGGAATCACATGGTCAGCTGCTGGCCAAGCTGGGGAAGGATCTAGAGCTCTGAACTTGGGAGTTTCATGCTACTGGGCTCCCTCGACTATGGCCTACCAATTCTTCAACTGAAGAAAATAGGAAAGCATTTTGTTTGCACAATGGGAGAAACACAAGGGAGTACCAGCCTCCCTGGAGTAAAGGGAAGTGGTGTAGACACACATAACCCAGCAACGGCCTTCCTCTCAGTCTGAAATTTATGTCCCACCCTATGTCCATTTCCTCTCCCAGACCGGAACTGCCGCCACCCGACAGCCAAAGCACCTGAAGCACCTTCACTATTTGCTAGGATCCCAGCTAGAAGCATTATTCATTCACAGGTGTTTCAAAGCCTAGTTGGTGTGGGGGGCGGGGGGGGGGGGGCGGGGGGGGGGCGGGAGTCCTAAAGCAGCCAAGGAAAGGCATGGCCAAGCTGCCTGGAAAACCAACGCAGAAGCAGATTCAGGACTGGAACCCAGGTTTACAGGCCCCCGATCCTTAGAGAAAGGATCCCTAAATACTAAGTCAGTCTCCTGGAACAGGTGTCTAGCTCCACCATTGCATCTCAGGGTCACCAGATTGAGTACTTGGCATCTTTGGATAGGCCTTCTGTGCTGCAGTCCAAGCTAAAGCTGGCACAGGGGAGAATGCCGTGGGCCTAATCTGTCCCTGGAGAAGGCCTTGTGTGTTGTCTAGGAGAGCTGAAGTTTCCAGTGACCGAGGCACACTTGGCATGGCATGCAGACCTTTGGGGAGCAGGACAGTGAACCCATGCTGAGGCTAGCCCTGGGTTTAAAGCTTGGCTTGCCAAGTAGAGCTACTCCATGCACTTGAGTGATTTTTACCTCCTCAACCCGTTTTTTTTTTTCTCCCTGTATAAAGTGGAGGTAATGTCTTCCCTATTCACCTCTCAGGGCTCGTGTGAGGCTGATCCATTTAGGGAGCGAGCCAGGCCTGGGAGTGAAGGTCTATGTGGAACCCTGCACCTGTGAGGTACTGTGCAGTCCTAATCACAGCACTGGAAAGTAAGCAGCAGCAGCCAGGGCAAGAAGGAAAAGAGGGCTCACCCTGGCCATGACCTTGCTTTCAAGGTCACACAGATGGGTAAATGTACCAGGATTTGACCCATGATCTTAAAGTCAGACCTCTCCTTCCACTGAAAGCACTTTGGGAGACTATGATCACACCCTGGCTCAGTGGTCATATCACAGGCAGTTGATGACATTCCCTCAACTGTAAACTTGGCCACGGAAAGTTAGTCTTCCCGCCTTGCCCCAGGCACTGTCTGAGTGGTGAGTTGAAGAAACTGGCTGATGCTTCCTTAGAGCGGGCTTGGCCAAACTATGGCCTGCCACGTGTTTTTGTAAATAAAGCTTAGTTGGAAGAGAGCCACACCCACTGATTTATGTGCTGTCTATGGCTGCTTCTGTAGGACAAGGCAGACGTAATTAATAGGTGGGACAGATTTGAAAACACTGTACAGAAGAAGTATCTGACCCCTGAGGTGAGACATTCAAGGAAGTGTCTCCGTGTACCTCTGACCTTTCGGCTGTAGTCCAAAGCGGCAGCATGGGAGTTCCTTGCCACGCTACCTCTCCAAACACTGGCCACTAGTAAGGGAAAAGTAGGTTTTCAAAGGAGACCTCGCAAGGCCTTCCTTTTGGGTGTTCCAGAGAACTGTTGGCAGAGTGAATGGCCTTTGCTGGCCAGGACAGGAAGGTATTGACTAAGCCTTCTCCACCATTTTCTTTGGTGGATAGCTGGCACCGGTTCAATCTGGGCAGAGAGAAACCTTGGATTGAGAAATTCAGCTGAATAGTCTTTAGATCTTAGAAACAGAATTCTATAAACACCCTGGAATGGCCACTTAGGCCAGGCCCTATGGGCTCTCTGGTTGTAGAAGAGGAGCCCAGCCCCAATTAGGGGTCCCAAGTCACTCAGAGAGTATGAAGAGAACGGCTTCATAGAAGCCATGGCTCACTTGACGCAAATACCTGCATCTAAAAAGCCATGCATGTCCCAAATCTTTTTCCCCAATCTCTGTCATTTCAAAGGCTTCCTTGTTTCTAGATGGATTTGGAAGTTGTGATGTTTTCCAGGTTTTTTGCCCAGCCCCCTCAGCTCCTCAGTCTGGGGCCTCTTGTCCAGAAATAATCAGGTGAATTGCCATTGATTCATCTAGCACAGGTATCTAACATCGACTTGTAGGTTGGAAGAGTATGCGTGCATTTGTTTTGGGTGACCTTGATATCTCCAACTCTCACACTCAAGAACTGCACAAACCTGACCCTCCATGTGCACACTGCCAGAAGCAAGCCCACATACATGCACACACATCCACAAATAAATAAACGAAAAAGAGAAAGAGCCACATAATCAGGTTACAAAGAAAGCTCAATGTTTTAAGTATACTTATGATTTTATGCTGGGCCACATTGATAGCGATCCTGGGCCAAGTGTGTCCCTAAGGCCCTGGATTGGATATCCCTGGAAAGCTCAGCATTTTGACAATCAACACTGCTCTGATTCTATTGTATTTGTTCAAGTCAAGATAGCTCCAATGGATATAATCTATATGGTCCTGCTCTAGTTAGGTCTCAAGTCATCTTTACACAGGAACATCGGTTTTCCTTCCCCTGTCCTCTGTCCCAAAGAAGTCAAGCCCACACCCACTCACTGGTACCCAGTTCACTACACTTGCCCTGTGCAACCTGGTGGCGCCTGTTCCTTTCTTATCCCCTACTTTCCCTGCTCATGATCCTCTTCCCAGACGCTGTTGGGTCTTCCTGGGCTGGTTTCAATCATCACTCAGCCTCTCTTCACTCTCCGATCCCACCAGGCCATGCTGTCTCCTACTCCAAAGTTCAGTTTCACTTAGTGAACCAAACACCATGTTTCTCATGATTAGGAGACCTACTCTAGAGAGTTTGCATTCTGGAATTCATGATGTGGACTCTATAATCGCAAATTATGAAACTTTAGGCCAAGTGCTTCGCCTCTCTTGGAGGGTTTTCTCACCTGTAAGACGGGAGTGACGTCTTTTTGTCCAAGATGTCATAATGACAAAATGAGTATTTTTCTAAAGAGTTCTGTTAGCCTACTAAAAGCCTGAATATTTGCAGGTCAGAATAGTTGTGGCCCAGCACCACCCCTTTGCCTTTGATTCCATGTGAAATGAGAGCTGGGGGGTGGGGGGCGAGGATTAGGGACATGACAAACCAGTCACCAATCCCTGTAAAGCCCACCCCAAATCCAAGCTCTGCCTAAATGTGCTAAGTTCCTCTGACAACCAGTTCACTTAAACGGCAAACCAGTGATTTCAAAACTACACGTTTTCCTAACAGGCAATTCCAACAAAATGCCGTATCTTTAAATCACCATGGCACAATGTGCAGCATTCTGTTAATGATGAGATACTTAAGCATGCTTGTAGGTGACTTTTTCTGGGATATTGCCTATTGAGCAGTTTCATTGCTCTTTAGCAAGTTTGTCTGATGGCATTTTCTTTAAAATTAAATCTTTTTGGCACTAAATACTTGTCAAGTCTACAGAATTTCTCACAAGATTTATCAAACGTATCTGTTCTGACAATTTCTGTCTCCTCATTGTGTTTTTCTCTGCATTGTGTATGCTTGTGCGCACCTAATGGGTTTATTAACCAAATTAGCATGTACCCAATGTTCCTGTCTATTCTGCAAGCTATTGACATTTTGACAACAAGCATGAAAAAGTAAGACAGATGGGGCCGACTTGTATTGAACTCCTTGCATTTTATTTTTCAGGCTATCTCATTCATCAAGCAACTCCACTTTGTGAAACATAAAGTGATACATACAAAGTCATTACCAAATGTATTTATGACTGAAAACAACATTTTTCAAGAAAGGCAACCTGGCTAAAAACTCCTGAAAGTATTCCAAAGCAGATAAAACAGTAGACACCCACCAGGGATACAAAACGTTTAGTACAAATCCCACCTTTGATCAGCATGTCCTTAAATGAATCACTTCTGAAAAACAAAAGCAAAACTTTTAAACGACACTGCCAGAAAAATGGGGACATTCGAAGAGCCGCCAAAGGACTTAAAAGGGCTCGCATTTATGTGAACTGGCCCTTAAACATAGAGAGTCCTTTTGTGAGCTTGTGGCAAACCGGGTTGAGGCCAGTTGACCTAGAACCAATTTGGGATGCAAGCACTTACCTCCCTACGCGTGCAATCTGTGGGCACGGGGACAAGGACGGCCCTTGGGGGAAAGGAATGCCCCTCCTGAATATGACCTCAAAGAGTAAGGGCAAATTGTCAGCTTTGAACTCTTTATTATAAAGACATATTTACACAGAACAATCTTGACAAGCATGGCAATCACAGTTAAGGGACAATTTGTTTGTTTTTAACTCAAAAGGCCTTCATATCTTTATATAAATTAGTATAAGAATCATACACAACCACTTTAAATAAGACAGCCCACCAGGCCCATTCACTCCTCTCTTCTCTTGCTATCTCCTCTCTTTCTCAGCTGCTGTCCTCTTCTCTCCCCCGTTCCCTGTGGGGCTGGGCATGGCAGGCTGATAAGGCAGGAGACGCAGAAATCACAAAGAGGAAGGAGGCCCGGTCCCTGGTAGGGGTACCAGCAGTAGAAGAGGCACCAGCCAGCCCTCACTTCAAGCCCAAGGGGTGAGGACGATATGCCTGGCCCAGCTCCCCAGGGTGGGCTTTGAAGCGCAGCAGTAGCAGCAGCAGCAACAACAGCATTAGCAGCAGCAGATGGGAAGGAAAGGCTTTGGGGAGGGGTGGATAGGCAATCTTGGGGTTACTATGGGGCTTGAGGGTCCTGACTCCCCCTGCCCTACACATATGTAAGTGAATATCAAGCTTCTGTCTTGTCTTTTCTCCCTCCTGGGAGGACTCTGAGAAGAACATCTGCTCAGGCAAAAGATGAGGGTCTCCCTTCAAGGAAGGGCTGCAAGACTCCTGGCAAGATATGGGGCCCCGGCTGGGCAGTGGTGGCGCACGCCTTTAATCCCAGCACTCGGGAGGTAGAGGCAGGCGGATCTTTGTGAGTTTGAGGCCAGCCTGGTCTACAAAGCGAGATCCAGGAAAGGCGCAAAGCTACGCAGAGAAACCCTGTCTCGGGGGGAAAAAAACATATGGGGCCTCTTAGTGGGGTAATAGACCCCACGTACACATCCTCCCATCTCTCCTCCTTTCTTCATTCTCTCCTTCCTTTCTTACCCCTTCTCCATCCTCTGACACGTCCCCCAAATCCACAAGAACAAGGGTCCAGTCTACAGAGGAGGAGATCATGACAACCAGGGTCAGGGGCTCAATGATAGATTCAGTGCCTGAGAACCCCAATTAAAGTAGCTTGAGCCCGGGCTTGTGCCTGGGACCTGGCCTGTGTGGCATACATGTCACCACTTAGGGTATCTTCCAGGCGGGGCTGGGAGGGGCAGATCCATGCTCCCACTGGGCAGTTCACAGCTGGCTTACCTCTCCCTCCCGTCCTTCCCAGCCACCCTCTGCACTAAACCCAACAAAAGGCACTTCATTTGCTTTGAAAGGACATCATCGAGAGGAAAAAGGATATCCTAAAGTGGGAGTCGGGGAGACCTGGTCCCCACTGAGACTCTGCAGTGGCTCCGAGCAGACCACTCCCCTCTCCAGGCCCTCTGTTTGTGCAAGCTTTTGCATAAGGAAGCAAGTGATCTTCAAGGGTCCTTTGGACTCTGACTTTCTGTGATTTTTATTTTTTATTTTTTGGCAAAAAACAACTCTCCTGCTTAGTTAGCTTTTACTCCCAGGAGAGAAGAGAACCATGTCAGGCTCAGCACTCTCCCCTTGGGACTTGGAGACTGAACTAGCTTCAGAGCAGAGGATGAGGACGGGGGAAGACACAGTGACAAAATTCTTCACGGGTCCCTCTCCTTTGCCTCTTCCTTGACAGGGCCAGGGAGAGCTGAGAAAGAGGCCGTGGCAGCTATTCTCCTCAGCCCTTCACCACGCCACATTTCAGTGTCCCCAAGGCGCCTTCTCTGGATCCCAACACCCAATCCCTCTCAACCAAAGTCTCTTGTTGCACATCTCTGTACTCCGTTTTACGTGAGAAGTCTAATTGACAAGAAAGTGTGAATGTGTTTGGAAGGAATGAAGGAATCCCTTGAAGAAGGGAGTGTTCCTGTCCAGTTCCCAAGATAGTGTGAAGAGGGAAGGGCCAGGTGAAGGCTAAGGCCAATGGATAGGGACTAGAACATGGAGCAGGCTGAGGACAAGCAGGGTCTCCAACGGCAGTCCAAGGAGTGGCCAGGAAGATGGGCCAAATGGATCCTTGTGAGAGAAACGGAGTCGTCCAAATGAGGGGCGGGACCATGCCACTAGAGGAACTTGGTGGGTGAGAAGAGCCGGGACCATCGGCAGCTAGGACAGGTGCAAGACGTGAAAGTTCCAGAGAAGAGAACGAATCTGTGGAGTAGAGAGAATGGCACCGGACGAGCACTTGCAGAACCCTTCAATCCTAAGGAGACAAAATGACCAGAAGGAAGTCACAGACATATACTAGGTCAAGGGAACCCCCTAGGAAAAGAGGGGAACTAGAAGTCATACCCACTCAACGCCTACTCAACGCCAAGACACGGAGATGATCCCCCTTAGTTCCGGCTGCAGTGGGAGGGGAAGCCAGCCAGGCCTCAGGGTCCCTGCTCTCTCCGGCCACCTTTCAGTCTTCTCTGCTTTTCGCAGCTCTGGACACTAGCACCCAAGCTCTCCTGCCCCCTGCCTGACAGTCCCAAGGCTCTCTGCTGTCTTCCCGTTCACCCCTGGCC
Organism: Peromyscus maniculatus bairdii; assembly: GCF_049852395.1. Lineage (NCBI taxonomy): Eukaryota > Metazoa > Chordata > Mammalia > Rodentia > Cricetidae > Peromyscus > Peromyscus maniculatus. Next base: position 27,416,255 of record NC_134875.1, on the reverse strand, counting down.
CTGGGAAGTGTGCACACTGGATGTCTGTAGGCATGCCCTCCGCACACCTCTCCAGCCAAAGCCTGCTAAGACTTCCAGAACTTCTCAGCGGCACCAGCCTGTCTAATCCCGGGCAGGAGGGTGGAGGAAAACAAAACTCAGCTCTTGGGAGGGAGTCAGGAGATTGGCCTCAAGTGCTAAGCCCTTCTCTGGGCCACAATCTCCTCTTCTATAAAATAGAGGAGTTCGATAATCACTTTACTAGCTCCCGGGAAGCTCTAAGCCCCTGCTGTGTCTGCCCTTCAATAGCAGGCTGTCCATATCCTTTAGTGCTACCAACTGACAAGGGGATCTAATACCTGATTCAGAAAGGCATGGGGCCCTTGTGGGAGAGACGTGGGCGCTGTCTGCGGAATTTCCTCCTGCCTCCCTGCCAGGGCCCTGGTCCAGTCCTCGAAGCTCTGGGCTGCACCAGGTAGCGCACGTTGCCTTCTTCTAGCCCTTTCCCATCTGGAGGCAGCATCAGTGGCACTGTGAAGAGGAGAGAATCGGTTAGCCAGGAAGATGGATGATGGAGACAGCAAAGGAGGCCACAGTCCACGGAATAGTGCAAATTCTCCACTAGGTGGCGCCCTTCATAATTTTCTTTTGACCCTGATGAAAAGATGTGCCATTTGTACACTGCAAGCAGAGAGAGCCTCTCGTTTTGCCATTGAGGTCACTGATTTTATATTCTTTGGATAGTTATGTCATGTATCTGACAGGCACAAACAAGCTCTTCCTTTGGAAATGTCATGATTAGGGGTGCACTCTGCAGCATCAAGCCTATCCTTGGCTGGGGTACAGAGGCAATGATCCCTACGGCACCCATGAAGCTGGTGTACTTCAAACATTTCAGACATACAACATCACAACGATGCTCCTTCATGGACCCATGCCAAGATGTCACAGTTATTGAATGGAATCATATTCCTTTTTTTTTTTTTTCTTGGCTGCAATATTTTAAAGCAATACCAAATCCATGACTCCCTTTGCTTACATCCTTGGACAGGCAGGGTGACCCACTTCTGTGTGCTAAAGATCTCATCTGTCCTTCTTGGACGCCTCAGCAGCAGTTAGGGATCCTTGCTCCTGAGACTTCCTTGTGGATGTGGCTGGGACATAGTTGACTCAGCCTGCTTTGCAGTGGGGTCTGTTCAGCCTGTGACCACATTTAGAGGCTAATAATATGGCACAAGTGAATGAATGCATATGTACCAGGAGTGGGGTAGGCTGTTGGGGTTGGCACCACCCCATCAATCTACCATTCTAGATCACACCTGCTATTCAAAATGTGATACAAATTCTTTCCACCTGGCTTCCCTTATACCCTTCCAGGCTCCTGACTCCATCTGCCTACATCTGGCTTAGTGCAGAAGTCATCTGATGCCACTGAGCCCTAATGGAATCCAAGTTGTGCAGGATGTTCTTGGGAAAGATGAGGGAGAAGGCACATTTGCCAGCTCTCACAGCGCCAGAAGTCCAGCCAGGAAAGCTGAGCTAGTACCCAGAGACACCATTGGACACTAGAAGCAGACAGTGTGCAGGAATGAGATGGCTCTGGGCAAGAGCAGATGAGTAGGATGCTTATGCAATGCCCAGTATGGGAGTGGCCTTCAGAAACACAACAGTGCCTGAGGCCAATGATAATGAATACCAGCCTCTGTTCCCTAGCCTCTGTTCCCTACACCATCAGATTTGCCTTCAGCTATATCCCTGTTCCTTGAGTCTCATTGCCATCCACCAAGGAATTCCCACCACTGGCTCAGTTTCCACATAGCATCCAGCTGGCTACCCCTAATTTCCACAATTCTCCCTGCCTCCAACATCCCCATACTCTTCCTGGGCCCCTTGGATCTTCTAAGTTTTTCTCAGCTTGCATACAATTTCCAGGCATTTACCATCCTCTTGGGCCAAAAGTGGGTGAAGTGTGTCCTTTTGGCCCTCTTTGAGTAGACTGTAGGCCTGCTGTTCTTTCTCTCCACTCAGAGCCAGACAAGCACACTACACCTCCCTGCAACATGCCTGCCGCACACACACACACACACACACACACACACACACACACACACATACACCCTCTATCCCTACAACACCCTTCCATTTTTGTCCAAGAAAAACCATGAGGCCCATTAGGACCCAGGAGTTTACAAGGGTTGATTTGCCACACTTCGGGGCTCAGGATTAAAGGGTGTCAATGTGTCAGCTGAGCCTCTAAACCTATGATTCATGAGATCTGAGATTAAAAAATAATATTAGTGCACTGGAGACAGAAGAATGATGATGATGAGAAGGGTTAGGGACTGGACTAATTTAGAGCTGCCCTCCTGCTACCATCTGTGAAGGGGCTCGGGGCCACCATTATTAGGTCCCCTTCAGTTGATCTAGCTGATGTCCTAAGTTTTAGGATCTCATCAAAGCTTACCCTGAGCCTTGAGGGTGATTCTTATGTGATGCTGATGAGAAGTCAGAACCACAGACACTTTTGAAGGACTGTGTCCAGCACATGGCCATATATAGAAGAAGGACCCTAGGGGCATTAAATAAGTGAGACCTTGGTTCTCATGCCCATGCCTTCAACTACTGGATATGGAACAACGGTCCAGGCCATTGTACCCTAGAGGAATAGCAAGCCTGGGTTAAATAGGTATGGATAGTTCCAGGAAGGAGAAAGTATCACACACACACACACACACACACACACACACACACACACACACACATCCCACCATGTCTTCATAGCCTCAGACTGGAAGTGCCTATGACAGTCAGAGAAGACTGGGGGAAGGGCCCTATAGGAAGGGAAATCAAGAGCCAGGATGAACAGCATGCTGACAGTGGCGCGGACTCAGGCCAGGAAGATGTCTAGACTCTAGGCCTGCAGAGAAGATCCACCCTGAGCTCAGCCAGGCCTGGGAAAGTGGCCACCCCAGAAGCCACTTGGCCTCTTCCATCCTATTGGGTTGGAGCTCATTGTCCTCCCCATCGCAGGAAGTCTGTGGGCTCCTCCTGCACTCTGATCCCATCACCCACTCATTTCCTACTTTTGCTGCAGAGTCTAGTCAGATAAGCTGATACCTGAAACCCTGGCTTTGTCCTGTCTGAAAGAACAAATTAGAGGCCGTTGATTCCCATCACTGCAGAGGTCCTGGCTGTACAAAAGGCATTCCCCTTTAGAGATGGGGAACACCCCAATACACTTCAATATGCCCTTCCAACTCATTTTCTGCTTAAAAGGAAGCAGGAGCTATTTCCCAGAGAATCTCAAGCCAAGAGGATTGGAGCCCTTGTTCATAGGAGTGAGGCAACAGCATTTCCAAGCCGAGAATTGCAGCCAGGGGAAGAACAGGATTCGATTTTCATGCAACCTGAACTGCAACCCTGCTGAGACACAAAAAAAGGAGTCTGTGAAACTTTTCAGGAACATGCCGACCTCAGCAAGAATGGAGCAGCTATCTTCTGGTTCGGGGTCTCGTCTGCATAGTGACTGCTTTAAAAGCCTAGGCTCTGGTAGAGATTCCACCAGTAATGGTCTGTCCACTGCTCTGTAGTAATGCTTGTGTCTCTGAGATATGAGACACTCTTCTTTGACTGTATATCCACCTTCTCCGAGACTAGGCTGTCTTCCAGTGCCACCTTTGCTTGTCTGGACCAGGCTCTGGGAAGCCTGTCCTTCAGTTGACTAGCCTTAGGACTTTACTGCTGACAGGTCTGGTTCAGGTTACAAGAATGCCTAGAGTTTAGAACTGGAGATGGAGCGGCGGTGATGTCCTCCACAGTGGGAGGGGTACAGTAAGCTGTCCTTACACTGCATGCTGAAGTAGAAGCTGCCAAGGGGGAGGAGAAAGAGAGAAAGCGGTGCTCAGAGACCAAGGGACACTTGGCCAGGACTCAGAAACTCTCAGACTCAGAAGAGCAAAGTGTATCCCAGGTCAGGAGGCGGTGAGGAGTCTGTGTAGTTGGAGGAGGGGAGAAGGCAGGTGAACATTCCAAGTCAGAACAGAAAGCGGAAGAGAAGAGGAAGCATGGTTTTTGAGCCTGAAACTTTGGGGATTCTAGCTGTGGAGAGTTCGTGCAAGTCTGTGCTAAGGACAAGGTTATTCTAGGGCTCCACTTTCTAGACCAGGACACAGGAGAAGTAGAGTGCGCATACCTGAAGCTCTAGCTGCTGGCTACCTCCACGAAAGTGCCCTCCTTGGCTCGGGGAGGGATCAAGAGGTGGGAAAATAGTGGGAGTTCTAGAAGTCACCAATGCTAGTCTTAAATAAAATGTAAGGGTGATGCTTAAACTCACATTAGGGTGTGCAAAAGACATAATGTAAAAGGAAGAGACAAAGCGAGAAGTTTCAGGGTCTGGACCAGAAACCCAAGGTGTTCCGGCAGCCTGCTTAACTTCCTTGAAATCAGGTCACCCCTTTACTAGTAATACCTCAACAGCTAGACCCTGAAGGGCTCACTGAGTATCTACTAACCTAAGGCTCCCTTATACCCTCCTCTCACCCTCTGGGCAAGTATGCAGCTCCAGGTGGTCCAGCCTCCTCTGGGGCACCCTTTCTGTACCCAATCATGTTCTCTAAAGGCACCACTCAGACTATTTGCCTGAAGTCAAACTATGAAGGTGTGGTTGTCTTGCCAACCGTGTTGACAGTGTAAGCTCCAGGATGGAGGGCCAGGCTGCTGTGGTATCTTTATTCATACCTTCCTGCCATTGCCTGACCGGCAGGAGTTGCTGGGGAGAAAGTCGGCACCCTTCTTCCCAAGGAGGTGGCTGTCCCAGTGCTCGGCTCTTTCGGGAGACCACTGGACAGCTACCTAGAGGCTGGAGGCCTCAATCAGGCCAGTGTGCTTTCCTGAGAAGCCTGACAATGTACTGAGCGCAGGGCAATGCCAAGAACAAGAACACAGAAAGGAGGTGGCTACAAAGAGAGGCAGGCAGAGTTGGCCAGGACCCCAGAGGCTCCCGGGCAGCGGGCCATCCTGTTCTGGAGGGGTTCAAACTAAGTAAGTTCCTGGGCTCTTCCTCTAGGAAGCCCACTGTCCTGCGCTTTCTCTCTCTCTCTCTCTCTCTCTCTCTCTCTCTCTCTCTCTCTCTCTCTCTCTCTCTCTCTCTCTCTCTCTCTGTCTCTCTCTCTCCCCTGTGACTCCAGCCCTGGCACTGGCAACTGTCCACCTGGTCCTGACCTTCCCTTTTTGCTGTGCCAGGCAGGCTGCAGTGACAGCCAGATCACAGGACTGGGGCAGCTGAAGGTGGGAGCTGGCAGCTTCAGGAAGCTCTGACGCACAGAGGACAGGCAGCCTGGGCAGGGGCTCCCGGGACACTGAAGACCCGAAGTAGGCAAGCAAGTTCCAGTGCCAAGAATTTCCAGGTGGAAGGCTGGTCCATGTGGAAGTGAAGGAAGTCCCCCTTCCCTGAGTTGCATGGAGTGCCCGTGTTTGTTGGTTTGTTATCTGCAGGGGGGGTGGGGGGGACCAGGGGACCAAAGTTATACCTGGGGCAAGAGTGGAGGATGAAGCCAGAATGAAGAAGCAAGTCTCTGGAGAGATGGAGGCTGTGGGCCAGGTGTCCCACAATGGAGCAGGGAACAAGATCATTCAGGACCTTGGGAGTACAGGAGGAGACCAGCCTGACCCTGTCTAGTCCAGATCTGCCTAAGTAGGCTGCCTCTGCTTACACAAAGGCTGGAAGGAGCAACAGCTGGGATCCACTAGCCACTGCGGTCGCCCCCGCCCCCGCAGCGTGCTCCTGACTATGCAACAAGTGTCACGTCTACATGTTGGCACATCATCCCCAGCCGCTTGAGCCCCTGAACTTGCCAGCAGCCCCTAAACTACAAGACCCAGAGCCCTTCAACGTGGAGCGCTGGCTACCGGCTCAGGTCAGTCGCCTCCGCTAATCCACGAGGTGAGCTGGACATGCCCCCATCCTCCTCCCCGGCACCACGTGGGGTGCGGGGTGCAGGACACTGGGTCTGTAGCCCTGAGAGCCTTAAACGGCGAAGGGCATTCAGGAGGGGCCAAGTGGTGATGTACAAGATAATAGCGAACCCCGCACGGTCCGATGATGAAGCAGTACCAACATAGCATGTCGCCCCCTGGCCCTGGATGCCCTGTCAATTGGCCTCCCAGTGTGGCTGGCGCGTGGCTGCGCCTGCAAGACTCGCGCCGGGCTTTCAGGGAGGCGGGAAGAGCGCGAGTGGGGCAGAAAGAGAGGAGAGCACAGGCTGCAGCTCCAGAGAGCCCCGGAGGAAGCCCAGGCTAGCGGGAGGGCACTCACTCACCTCCACACACAGCAGTCAAGGAGAGCCAGAGCAGCAGCAGCGCCTGCACGCAGAGTCCCAGATTCATGCTGCAACTCGGTCTGCAGCGGCCCTGAAGAGCCGAAGCTGGGCGGAGAGGCCGGGCACCCCGGACGCTGAGAAAGGCGCGAGCCGAGCCGGGGCTGGCGCGTGCGGGCACGGAGTTCGCGTGGCTCCCGGACCGCGGGAGGGTGCGCTCCCCAGCAGTGCCGCTCGCTGCTGGCCCCGCGCCTGCTCGCCGCCTCTGCTCTGCAGCCGCCTCCTCTGCCTCCGCGGGGTAGCGCCGCGAAGCTGGCCTAGGTGGCTCTGGGACAGCGGCAAAAACTCTCCAAGTGGCCGGCTGTGCTTGCTCCGCTACTCGCAACTACCCGTTGGTCCAGGCTGCTGGAGAGAATGCTTCCCCGCTCACTTCGGGGGCTGCATTTTGTAGCTTGTGGTTTGGCCGCGAGCCCACTTGGTCATGTGGTCATCGGGAGGGCCGGGGGCGGGGGGGGGGAGAGCAGGAAGAGGGAGAGGGAGCGAGCCTCCCGCACCGCCCCCCTCCCGGCAAGCACGCTGCAGCCCTATCCAGGACGCGAGAGGGAACCCCGAGGTGGCCCCACAACAAAGGCTGAGCGACTGCTCGGACAACCCACAACCGGTCCCCGGACAATGCCTGCCTGGCCGGGGTCCAAAGGGTTTGTAGGGACCTGAAGGATTTCAAACACAGGAAGCATTTGGATCAATGGAGGGCCACACTTAACCCTTTCTCACCTGGTTTCCTTAACAGCTGTTAGGATACCTGGGCATTTGGAGGAGGACCCTATTTGGGATTTCCACTACACCCCAATCCATTGCTGACCCTGATCATGTTCTTTTTCCCCTTGTCGCTCTGTAGTCTCAAGTAGGGGATTTACTCAAGATCTTCCCTGACTCCGCCTCCTTTCTCCTCTGCGTCTTCAACTGAATTAAATTGGAGGTGATTGCCTAGGTTGTGCATAAGACTTGGGTAACTGCCTACCACCCTTATTTCTCCTGCTGTCTCCCAGCAAGTACCCTCTACCTAGACTGGCTCCGTGAGTGAGCTCTTCATGTGCGCAGCAAAACCTCAAAATCCCACCCAATCTAAAAGGCGTCCTTCTGTCCCTGTGCCCCAACCCGTCCCGTGGAGATGCTGCCTCCTGGTTCACTGTTCGGAGACATTCTGCAGGTACTGTCATGTTCCCGTTCTTGTCGCTTGGAGCTGTCCCCTACCTAGTTTTGTCCCATTGTGGGGAGGGGCCTCCCAGCTCCTTCCAAACTCAGCTGGATTTCTTTTACATTCAACTGAGATTCCCCATTATAAAAGGGCCCTGGGGTCGATTGCCTTTCTACTCTGGACTCTTAGCTTCTTTTGCAGCCTGGGGGTTCCCAAAGAAATGCACCTCTTCTTTCCTCAGACTGGGAACCCCCTATGGTCTCAAATCTTCTGGATCTCTCCAAACTCCCCAATATCATTCTCTGCACATAGGTGGCACTCAACACATGTTAAAAGACTGAATCAAAAGGTGTTTCCACCTTGCATCGAGCCAGGCAGTTTGTTCCAAGTGTACATCCAAATGCATGTCTCTATGTACCACAGAGGATGCGAAAATCCATGGTATATACGATAAAATATCTTTGAAATGTTCCAAAATTCGAAGGCATACACTTTGTCAGTCTCCCTTCGCCAAAACTGTCCACAACAAAATGACCTTTGTCTTCCTTACAAATGCAGCTCCAGACCAGGACAGTGCCTCCGAGATAGCTGGTGCTTCTGAACATGTGATTTTGAATATATGAGTAAACGATTCAAAGAAATCAAGGGAGTCGGATGTGGGGAAGACAGGGTTCTTGATAATGGCCTGCAAGCCAACTGGACACGCTAAGGAGAGGCACCAGGAAGGAAAGCATCTCTCTTCATCCAAGGGACCCAAGCTGTGAGCAGGCAGCGTGGCTCATTCACTCTTTTGTGCTTTCCTACCAGAAAGATTAGTTCAGTGAGAAGAAGAAACATTGTCCTCTAGACATATCTGCTGTAGGCCATTGCTGCCCTTACCCAGACTTACTGGATCTTGTGGCAAGGATAATCTCTGCCCTCCCCACTTCGGGGTGCTATAGGAATAAATGAAATCATGTGCCTGAAGGCACTGTGTCAACTGGAAATAAGACCTTACAGAGTCTTTTTTTTTTTTAAGGAAACTTACTGCCCCATTTCTTGACTGAGCATACCCAAATATGTGCCCCTCAAAGCCTAATAGAAACTTTCGTATTTAATTGCATGTTTACTAGAATATACATGGCTATTGCTGAGTGGTTAGGGTAGTGCTTTCCAATATGATAGCTGCTAACCACATTCTAAATAAAATTTCTTTTTTTTTTCCTGGGACTTACTTGGTAGCCCAGGCTGGCCTCGAACTCACAGAGATCCGCCTGGCTCTGCCTCCCAAGTGCTGGGATTAAAGGCGTGCGCCACCACCGCCCGGCTATAAATTAAATTTTCAGTTCCTTCGTCATATTGGCCATACTTCAGTTGCTCTGGCCATACATGCATGGCCAGTGGCTACTGGACTTGACATAGAACAAGACCTTCATTTCCCACAGAAAGTTCTACTGGATGGCTCCTAATAAAACCCATTCATTCTTCCTTTCCCTAGTGCCTATCTTTCCTACTAGGTAATCTTCATCCTCAAGTTGCATGTGTTTGAGCGCGTTGCTGAAGAGGTAGCCTTTGGACCGTTGACAAGACTTAGTTTCCATCCATGGGAGGGACACTCTGAGGCAGGGGCAGGGGCACAACTCGGTGTCTGTATTGTTGGGAAAGAGATGAGATGGCTGACCTCTGTGAGACCAGCATGTCATTAGTACCTACACGAACACTATGCTATACAGTTCAAGAGTCATATGTCATTACATCATCAGCTATTTAGCTGTCCAATTGACTTATCTACCTCTACGTACTATGAGTTTATTGTTTTTTAAACCTCAGATCTTAGTAAACTATTTTAAATTCTGCCCCTCAGTACCTACATTAGCTGTGTGGTTCCAGGTGCCTTATTTATCCCCTCTAAGGCTTCGGAGCTGCTTCTACACACTCCAGGTATATATCCCTTTAAACTCAGATGCTGGAACTAAACCCAGATGATAGTATTAAGGGGAGCCTTTTGGAAGGTGATTAATTCGTGAGGGTTCCATCCTCATGAGTGGATTGGAGCTCTTATAAAGGAGGTTGAAGGAAATAATCCGATGTTCTTTTCTTTTGCTTTTTTATTCTGGGATAGCCCTGGTTGTCCTGGAACTCACACTGCAGTCCAGACTGGCCTCAAACTCAGAGATCTGCCTCCTCGAAGTGACATATCGAAAGCAAAAAGGGTTTGGAAGCTGTCACCAGACACTAAAACCTGTTGGTGCTTTGATCTTGAACTGTCCAGCCTTTACAACTATGAGAAATATATTTCTAGTGTACACAAATTACCCTGCCTCTGACATTTTGTTATAGCAGCAGGAACAAAGAGTTATAGGTGGGCAGCTCAGTGAGATAATGCACATAAAGTACTTAGCAAGTCTCCCTCTATAGTAGGTGCACATGGAACCTAAGTTCCTCCTTTGCCTGACCTACCCCCATCCCCACCTTGGAGTCTGGCCTCTGGCCTCCTGGAACTGGTCAGGTAGGAAGGGCTCTGTCTTTGCCCTGCTTCCTCCACATCTGTCTTCTTAATAGCCAGCAAACTGATCGTTATCTCATTGCCTCAGAGCACTGATACTTTGGAGGGCTAATCTGATGAATCCAACTGATCTAGGGAGTCGAAGTGTGATAGTGACTTAAGGTTATGCTTTCCAGGTACGAAGTTCATTCTAACAGAGCTTTTGAGAGCCAATGCCCCCCCCCCGCCCCACCCCCCACCCCGACCAGGGAAAATCAAACTCTACCTTGTCAAGCAAGGAGACTCCCTGGTGACTTTAATTTTACATTTTTCTACCCAGAGCTAGCTTGGTTTCAAAAATCAACTTTCAACTCGAAGGTTCATCCACTGAAGCCTCAGAATGCAATCCTGTTGCAGCCTATTCCTCTCCACCTGTCCCCATAGATGAGGATAACATAATAGCTAAAAGTTTACTATACAAGTACTATGTGTTAAGCACCATCCTGAGTGCGCTAAATATGTGAAGTTATTTAATCCTTCCATCTGTGAGGCAGGGCTGATTCTTTATCAGCTCCACTTCATCGATGAGTCACCTAAGGCTAACAGAGGTCAAACCATTTCCTCAGGTCTGTCGAACCTCAGAGCCCATCCTCTCCTGTTACTGGGCATCAAGAGGCAATTTTCCACTTCTTGGGTCCATATATTGCTTGATTTGAGCCTCTCACATCTAAGGCATACTCTCTTGAATTAGGAAGTAATGAAGCATAGTGGGAAAGCACACAGGGCCACTGTAGCAACCCTGTCACTTACTAAATGACTAACTTTGGACGAAGCATTAACCTTTTCTGAGCCTTCACTGCCTTCTGTGGAAAGCAGGCTACCCTGGCACTGGCTCTCTAGGCTTTTGGAAGGTTTAAATGAATCAGAATCTATGAAGTACTTGGAACAAGGCTCAGTTTTCATAGTGAGGTGAGCACTGTATAATTGTTACGTACTCTCATAGATGTGTATATAGCAATATAAGGTAGTAAGACTGTGTCTTACTCATTTTAGTCTTCTCTCCAGCAATACTGTTACCCAAAGTCAATTCTCAGAGACTGTTCACTGAATGAAAGAAAGAATTGTATGTATGATCACACTAATCATCATTCTAGGTTTGAGACATACCAAGAGTCCTTATTTTAGGCAAAATCATCACAACTTGCCCACAGGATTTTAGATGAGTCAACACCAACAGTTAACAGAAATATTCAAAGACGTGACTACCTTCAACCCCAATTGGACAGTGGTTACTTTTTACTGGAGCAATGCAAATAATGGAGTGAGTGAGGAGAGAGGTCATCTGGGTGATGACGGGCCTGACCAGCAGCAACCAGAGACATTTCATAATAACAAGAATTCCAACCCCCCTCATTATGCAGATAGAAAAACTGAGGCCCAGGAAGGAAAAGTGGCGTGCGCCCAACTGGTGCAAATTCAGGATTGGGGCCCATGAACTCCCATCCTTGCTTTTCCTCTATACCTTTCCAGCACTGATCTAAGAGGGCACGTGCAGAGCAGTTCCCAGTGGCTGTGGTTAGACACGGGGCTCTCAGTTCACAGGCCAGTCCTTCTCCAGCCAATGTTGCTCACCCAACTTGTCCCCTAAGACATAACAAAATCTGCTAGCCGAGTTCAGCAGCAATGGCACTATTTCCTGTTTGTTTGTTTGTTATTGCTTTTAAGGCATTTAAGAAGAGCATCAAATCTCCCCATCTCTAGAGCTGCTTAATCGAAACCTGATGGGCAAACCTAAGAGGTCAGCTGTTAGCTGATGCCTTGCTAACTGGATCCATGACAAACTAACTTCACTTGCTCAAGCACAAATAAAGAATGTGATTTTTCGTTGTCTAGTGTCCAAACACCTGGGTTTGTTTTTTTGGGGGGGACAGTTGGGCTCTTTTCCACCAGAGTGACCACCACAGTGCTTGCCATACCATGGCAGATGCTAAAGAGTTAACTTTCTCATATGAGGTATAAAAGCACAGAATGGAGAAGAGAATAATAAGTGTTAGCATTGAGGCATCTGTACTGGCCTGGCCTTAGGGTCCTGACAGGATACATCCTCAGCTGCAGCCACTAAGAGCGCCCCGTGTGCCTTTGCTACACTCCTTTATAAAAGGCAGGCCCTGGCTGGCTCCTGTCTTTTTCTCTTTCTCTTCCTTCACTCTCGTCCTAGTCCTGGGGAGACCGGTCTCTGCCCCTTCCCTCCCCTCTCCTCCCCTCCCCTCAATAAACCTCCCATGTGGGCCCTGTCGTATGGTGTGACTCCTTCCAGTCATTTTTAAAATACAATAAGTATATGGAACCTGGCCTGAAATGTGAATCAGAAGAACCTAATTACCATTCAGAGGAAGTAGCCATATTGTTGAGGTTTCAAGGATTTTTTTCCCATTATTTCTTCTTCAACTAGCCATATGATTCTTCCCCTAGTCTTGTGCCCAATCCCTCCTTATCATCACCTATCCCTGGCCACAGAATGAGATCTTGTCTTTCATCCGAACCCTTTTCCCAACCACACAGATTAAAATACTAACCTTTTGCTGTGATTAACCTTGATTGTCAACTGGATGGGAATTAGGATCACCATGGAAACAAACTTCTGGTATTGACTAGGAAAGACTGTCTATATTAGGCTAATAGATGGGAAGACCCACCTTAAACGAAGGTGGCTGGGATTCTGGATTAATCATAAATGAGAAAGTGAACTGAGGTGGAGAGATGGCTCAACAGTTGAGTTCTTCCTGCCCAGTCATGAGGACTAGAGTTCATATCTCAAAACCCATGTAAGAAGCCAAGCCTCCTGAATACTCCTGTAACCTCAGCTATAAAGGGGGCAGAAAAGAGACTAGAGGGTCACTGGAGCATGCTGGTTTCTGGCACGCGAAAGAAAGCACAAGCCCCAGGTTCAGGGAAAGACCCTGCCTCAAAGAACTAGGCAGAGAATGGTAGAAGAGGACATTCGGTGCTCTCTTCTGGCCTCTAAGCAAACACATAGGCACGTGCACCCATACTACATACACATTCAAATACATTTAGATTGGGGAGGGGGCGCACACACAATGAATGAATCTTCTCTAAAAAGACAAGGCTGCTCTACCACGATGAACTAACTATACCTTCAAACATCAACACAAATAACCCTTTTTCTTTACATTTCTTTTGTCAGATATTTTGTCATAGCAACAAGACAAATAACTAATAAAACATCCATACAGCATCCCACTATCCAGAACAGTGTCATGACTTCTAGTCCCATCCTCGGCATTTACTAGTGCTGGTCCATGCTAATTCCTTCTACAGGAGCCTTTTTAGCCACTTTCAAATTGGCTCCACACACCCTGGGAACATTCAATCCACTTCCACTACATGCTTCTTCCAAATTCCTCAAAAACTATGTTCATTCTCAGGTTGTTTAATATATTAAGGAGGAACCATAGGTTCCCACAGATATATCTCACTTGACTAACAACTATTTCTGAAAAACCTTGTGCCAATGGGATTCAGATAGTCTACCATATCTCAATTGTCTTTGAAGGGTTCATTCTTAACAACTCAATAGGTTCTAAGAAGGATCCTCCAAGAAGAGCTCCACCTCAGCCCTGACCCCATGACCCTAGCCTAAGCCACACCAAGGTGTGCTTTTTTTCCCCTACATCCTGTCTGATTCCTTCTGATCCTGCCTCTCCCAGAGCCACAGAGATCCCTGCTCCTCTTGTTTGTCTTTTAGAGCAGTTTCATTTCCTCTCTACATCCTCTATGACGTCTCCCAGGAGCCTCCATCCTTCCTCTCCCCTAGGTCTATAAATATTCTGGTACCCAGGGGAGGCATGGGAATTCTTTCCTCACCAAGCAAGGCCCACTTGAGCTAGGAGGGCCACACCCAAAATAGCAGGTTTATCTCCAAGGTCCCATGTGCGAGCAAACCTTTCTTCATCTTGCATTGCTGGCTCTTATCAAGACTTGAATTAGACAAGGTATTATATGATCTTGAATCTGGAAAGGTGGTGTGCTGAGCCAGGGCAGTGACTGTTGGGGACTGGGTGTTGGGTCTATGGCCAGCTGGGTTGTGTACTTAATAATAGCATCAAAGACAGAGAGATGATGAGGTCATCTTTCAGCTCCTCAGGGGCAGAGTCTGGGACTGTCTTGTTTTATGACTGTCCTCAGTATCTAGTTGGCATTTGACAAGGACTAAGTATTTATTCAATTGCTTTCTGAATGAATATATAATGAGCAATGAATGAATGAGTCAGAGCATCTGTGTTTTGGTACCTCAAATTCTTCTAAAAAGTAAGGAAACATGCCTATCTTACTGGATTCAGTAAGAATTCAAAGGAGAAATGTGAGGTGGACTGGCGATAGAGCTCAGTAGTATATATAGCCCCTCCCTAGAAATGGAGGGGAAAGGACTATGTAAACGGAGAGTTACTTTCCCAGTTCAAGGAATCAGGACACCAGTTAATGTAACTAACCCTTCCCATGAGTGAAACATGAATTGCTCAGGTCTTCCGGAATGCAGGAGAAACAGAGTTGGAACTGAGGTTCTGCCATAGAAGAGACAGTTACAAGAACATCCAATTCCTATGCTTTCAGGCTTAATGCTCATAACTTATCAATCACCCTCCAAATCAAAAAGAAAAGGGCATTCTCAGCTGTAAATATTGCCTGGAGCCATCTCAAGTATTTAGGGTTTTTAATGTCTTCTTTTAAAACATCTGATCAGGTCAGGTTGAGGATAGGGTGACAGCATTCTGGGCTAATTCTGTCTTTGTGGTGCTTCCCATTAAGTGATCCATCAGCCATGGCACTGGCTTAAGGCATTGCCCAGCTGACAAATGACTTTGAAGCATGCCTCTTGGTTTTGCATTCTACTTCCATGCCTTCTTGGCTTTCACTGCGAACAAGCAGGGAGGGTATTCACCTCCTTCCCCTTGCTCCTGTAGCACATCCATCTGAGGCATCCCTAGAGGCTCAACATTCCAGGTTTGGTTTCTTCCATTTGATTTCCCCAGACCCTATCAAGTCATAATCTCCTTTCCTGCAGGGAAGGGACACTTCCACCTCTTCCTCCATATCCTCTTAGCTGCTTGCATTTGGGTCTGGAGACCTTAAAGGGCCGTTTCTCATTTCCATCTTGTCTTCCATTGTTTTCTCCCCTGGGATATCTATATATTCACAGCGCTGAGATGTCTCACTGGTCTGGAATGCCCAGCGAGCTGATCCTCTGAATCATATACTTAAAGAAATTGGAAAGAGCGGTGCTCATTAGGCTGTCATTTCCCCAGTTTCCTCCTCCAACCTGGATGTCTTCCCACTTGCTTGATGGTGTGCTTTCCTGTTCTGTCCCCTGGCCTATGCAGCCCCAGAGAGGTGGGCAGAGACATGTCTGCATAATCCAAGCCATATTCCTAGCTTTGTCTCACTGATTTAGATATCCCAGGAAAAACATATTTCAATAGAAGAGGTCAGAGTAATTTCTTCCAATAGGTACCACAGAATCAGAGCTTGAAAGGATCTTCCCAAAGACTTCCTCCTCTTTTATATATGGTATTACTGAGATACAATTGACATACAATAATTTATATAATTATGGTATACAAAGTGCACAATTTACTAATTCTTCATGTGAGTTCGTGTGTGTCAGTTTGACACAAGCTAAAGGCATCTAAGAAGAGGAAGCTTCAGTTGAGGAATTGTCTCCATCAGACTCGCCTGTGAGCAAGTCTTTGGGGGCATCTTCTTGATAGATAACTGATGTGGGAGTGCCCAACTACATGGACAGGTGGTCTGGGGTTGTATGAGTAAGCCATTAGAGAGCAAGCCAGTAAGCAGAATTCCATCGTAGTGTCTTCTTCAGTTCCTTCTGGAGGTTCCTACTTTGGGTTCCTGCCCTGACACCCATCAGTAATGAACTGTGACCAGGTAGTTGTAACATCAAATAAACCTTTTTCTCCCCAAGTTGCTTTTGGTTATGATGTTTATCACAGCAATAGAACACAAACTAGAGCACCATATAAAACCATCACCATCATCAAGTTTCCATCGTTCCCAAAAGCTTCCTTCTGTCCCTTCAAATCCCTCCTTTAAGCCTCTCTCTTCTCCCATGACATCATGAAACTACTGGACTTTTTCCATTACTATTAAGTTGACATTTTCTGAGATTTTAAAAATGAAACAAAGCAATATGCATTGTCCTTATTGTTGATTTCTTTCACACAATGAAATAGTTTTTGAAATTCATTCATGCTGTTGTACATATTAATGGCAGCATAATTTTAATTTCTGAAGTTTTCCACCATACTTTGTTCATCCATATGCCTGTTGATGGAGATTTATTATTTTTTAATGTTTACAGATAAAACTGCTATGGACATTCATGTACTAGTCTCTGGATAAAGAGATTTTTCAAATGGGTTTACGCTGTTACACCCTGGAACCTGCCATGACTGTGGCAGTCACCTTTCCTAGCTTTCCAGTGCTGGATGTGAGGTCTGTGCTCAGTTGCATCAACCTCTTCAATAATTACAGCAGCTATGTCTGAACCTGCCCTCTATTTGCAACTTTAACTGTGTTTATCTTCCTTTCTGCACCAAACTGCATATTTAGATATCTTTCTGCTTCACTTTCTGCTCCCTCTCATTACAAACCTGACTAAGGGCAGGGAGCAGTAACTGTGCTACAGCGTTAATACAAAGCTCTCTTGAAATGTATTCCCCCAAGGAAATCAATTACTTTTGAATTCAGACTCATTCAAGGTTTTAGGACATATGGAGAACACAGCTGGATTCCTTGCCAGAATATAATATGAATGGCTTCTAGTCCTATTTCTAGTGAAGTCCATGTTCCCTTCTAAAACCTCATGAAACCAATCTTTGCTGTCCACATTTTTATTGACATTCAGTCTTCTGAACTCCCATCAGAATGGCCCATTAAGTTCTGCTTGCAACATTTTAAGGCTTCTTTAGCCTGCAGTCACAAATTCTTCTACATTTCTCCCACAAACCAATTCCCAAGGCCTATGAATCACCCAGGTTATTCACAGCAACTACCCTACTTCTGAGTACCAATTTTATGTTAGTTACTTTTCTTGTTGTTATGATCAAATGCTTGACAACAGCAATGTGAGGGATGATGGTTTTATTTTGGTTTATGGTTAAAGGGGATATATAGCCCAACACAATGGGGAAGGCATCACAGCAGGTGGCTCCATGGCAGTGGGAATGTGAGCTTTGGACTCCTCATATTTGAGACAGGATACAGAGATTAAACAGGAAGTGAGACAGGCTATATTATACCTCAAGGTTTGCCCCACCATGACTCACTTCTTCCAGCAAAGCTCCACCTTCTAAAGGGCTCACAAACTCCTAAAACAATACCATCACTTAGAGAGCAAGTGTTCAGATGAGTCTATAGATTAAGTTTCACATTTACATCATCATACTTGTTAAGCTGTATGTTCAAATATTTAGCACACATTTTATTGGCTAGTTTTCTTATAGCTGGGTTAAGTATATTGAGATATAATTCATATGCATGAAACTTACTCATTGAAAATGTAAAATTTAGTGGTTTTTAATGTACCTACAAAGATGGGAAACTATCACCATAATCTAATATTAAAATATTTTCATCATCCTAAAAGAAATCTCCATCCATACCCATCACCCATCACTCTTTATTATGCTCTTCCTTCAGCCTCTAGAAACCACCAATTTACTGTCTCTGTAGATTTACCACTTCTGAGCATCTCATATGAATTGAGTCATACAATAAGGATGTCTTTTTTTTTTTTTTTTGGTTTTCTCTGTGTAGTTTTGGTGCCTATCTTGGACCACGCTGGGATCTCACAGAGATCCGCCTGGCTCTGCCTCCTGAGTGCTGGGATTAAAGGTGTGCACCACTGCCACCTGGCCTATGTCTAGACTTTTTTTTTAAACATAGGTTCTGGGAATCAAACTTAGGTCTACATTTTGCACGTCAAGCACTTTATCAACCCAGTGAGAAGTTCTTTATACAGAATGGATAGAAGACGTTTATCAGATAATTTCCAAATAATTTCTTCTATTTGATACATTGTCTTCTCACATTTTTCATGCCCAAAAGTTTTTAATTTTGATAAATTTCAATTTGTCTACATTTTTCTTGATGGCATGTGTCCTTTTGGTATCATATCTAAGAAACAGTTGCCTAATACAAAGACACACAGATTTATTCTTATATTTCTTTCTAACAATTATATAGACTTTCCTCTTGTGTTTAGATCTATGATCTATTTTGAGTTAATTTTATGTATAAAGTAGGGTGATTTGGATATTCATTTGTCCTAGCATCATTTATTGAAAAGTATATTCTTCTCCCTATTAAATTATAAATGGTATTATTTTAAATTTTAACATTTCATTGTTTGAGGCTTGTAAATACAAATAAAACTGATATATGTATATTGATCTTGTATCCAAAATCTTTGCTAAAATAGTTTAATAGTCCTGGTAGATTTCTAAGAGATATTCTTAGAGTTAACAGAAGTGATTGTCACCAGCAAATAAAGAGAGATACTGCTTCCTCTCCTATTTGAATGCTTTCCATTTTACTTTCTTGCTTTATTGCACTAGCTGGAATTTCCAGTAAAACACTGAATAAGGGCAGACATTCTGTCTCCCTCCCGACTTTAGGAGAAAAGATTCAGCAGTTGATCATTAACTGTTAAGTGTAGTTTTTTTCCACAATAGCCTTCAAAGTAAGAACATTTCCTTCTATCCCTACTTTGCTTAGAGTTTTTCTTAGCTACAGATGTTGTATTGTGCCAAATGTTTTTTCTGGGTATGCTAAAATAATCATATGGCTTTTGTATATTTTTATTAATATGGCCAATTATAATGCTTGACTCCCAAATGTTAAATAAAACTTGCCTTGTGGGAATAAATTTCACTTAATTATGGACATATTCTTTTATGTATTGTTAGATTTGATTTACAACAAGTTTTGCATGTTTATCTTTGCATGATCTGTATTTATAATTTTTTTTCTGCTTTTATTATCAGAATAATAAAAGGTAATAAGTCTTTCTTTCCATCTTTATAGAAGAGTTTGTATAAAGCTGATATTATTTCTTTAAATGCTTTAAGAATCCACCAAGAAATCCATCTGGCTCTGAAATTATCTTTGCTGATTATTTAAACTACCAATTCAGGTGTCTGTAGTAGAGGGCTATTCATAGTACCTATTTACTCTGAATGAGGTTTTTGTGTGTGTGCCTCTTAAGAAATATATCCACTTCATCTAAATTGTCCAATTTGCAGGCCAAAGTTGTTGATAACATTCCCTTAGTACCACTTTAACATCCATAGAATCCGTAGTTACTTACCCTGTCATTCTTCAAACTGGTAATCTGTGTCTTCTTCCTTCTTGTCCTGATCAGTCTGCCTGAAGATTTATCAGCTTTATTGATCTTCTCTAAGAACCAGCCTCTGGGTTCATTTATTTTTGTACTGTTTGTTTATTTTCCGTCTTCTTGATTTCTGTTTTGATCTTTATTTCCTTCTACTTGGGGTTTAATTTGCTCATCTTTTGCTGGTAGCTAATGGTGGAAACCGAGGCCATTGATTTAAGACCCGTATGATTAATTTTATGTGTCAGCTTGCCTGGGCTACAGAATATCTCTAGATAGTTTGTGACAGTTTTTCCAGAAGGGATAAGGACTTGAAAAAAAGATCTCATCAACATGAATAGAAATCCTCTAGCCTGTTGAGAGCCTGAATGGAACAAAAAGTTCCAAGTGTTCTCTCTCTCCACTTGAGTTGAAATATCCTTCCCACCCTTGACACTACTGTTCTAATAGATTTCACACTTCCACATATTATAAATTATACTCCGTTGGTATTACTTCTCCTTAAACAGTCTCTTATTTTTAGAGCTAGTTAGATACTGTTTTTGTTGCTCTTCCATCCTTCCCGGATCCGTGTGTTTACCTGTTGTCTTTTTTTTTTTTTCCCCCTACTGGTGAGTCTGCTAGATATTAGTTCTTTGAGCATTTGTATACCTGAAATGTCTTTATTTGGCCTTCAGTTTTGAAAGATGATTGTTTTCACCAGGTGTGATACATTAACAGAATACCGAAGACTGGGTAATTTATAGTAAACAGAAACATGTTGACATATGATTCTGAAAGCTAAGAACTCTGTGATTGCGGTACCAGGAAAGGATCTTTCCTTTGCATCAATCTGTGACAGATGAGCAAAGAAAGGATGAGAGAAGGCAAGAAGTTAACCTTCATTTCAAATAAGCTCAAATAAGCCTCAAACTCATTTAGAGCTGGCATCAATCCATTCATCAAGGCGCCTTTTTTTTTTTTCACTAGTGGTAACTTAAACCAGCACCTAGTACTTTGCTAGGCAAGTCCTCTACAACTAAACTATATTCCTCCAACATCAAAGCACTTCCTGGGGCTGGAGGGATGGCTCAGCTGCTAAGAGGGTTTGCTGATCTTCCAGAGGACCCAGATTCAGTTCCCAGCACCCACATTGTGGCTCACAACTATCTATAACTCTAATTTCAAGGGGATCTGGTGTTCTCTTCTGCCATCCATGGGCACTTACATGCATTCAGACAAAACAGGTAAACATGTAAAATAAAAATAATAAGCAAATATTTTTAAAGTACCTATTAATAGTTCTACAATGATAATTAAATTTCAGGGGGAGTTTGATGGGCAACAACCAAACCACAGCAATATTTTTGCCTGTAATAAATCTGTGACATTTTTCTTTATTTTGGTATTTTAAAGATTTTGCTCCAATCCTCTCTATACATAAATGTGCCCCCTCCCTCGGGTAGCTTATAATATGCCGTGTTTTGAGCAATTTGGTTATAATGTGCCTCTGTGTAATGGTCTTTTTGTCTCTTGTACTTGGAGTTTGTTGAGTCCCTCGGGTCGACGAGCTTCCAGTTTCATAAAACTAAAATAAAATGGTTACTATTTCTTTGGGGTTTTGTTTGTTTTCTTTTCCCTCACTTCTCCTTTTCTCCTTCAGCAACTCCAATTACTGTATCAGGGTGTATGACTTCCCTAACATTCAGAGGTGCCTGTGCACTTTTTACATCTGCTTGTCTATGCATTTCACTTTAAATTGTCTCTGTTGCTTTGAATTCAAGTTCCCTAGCCATTTCTTCTTCAATGTCTAATTTGCTATTAATCCAATTCATCTTATTTTTTAACTTCGTATGTTGTAGTTTTGACTTCTATAAATTTAAATCAGGCATTTTCATAAATATCTTCCACATCTCTAATGATTTCAGCCTACAGAATATAATTATAGTAACTGTAATGCCTTTGTTTGATAATTTTATCATTTGTATTAGTTCTGATCTTGTTTCAATAATTTGACTTACATTCTACTTTTGGTCAGCTTCCTATTCTGGCCATGCCAGGTAATTTTTAACTGAGTTCCAGACATTGTGGCTTCTACGTTGTTGAATTTTTATCATTGGATTCTTATAGTCAGTGGTTCTCAATGAAGGATGATTTTGTTTGTCTAGAGACATGCTTGGTTGTTAAAATTGGAAGGCACTATTGGTATTTAATGGGTAGAAGTTGAGTGTATTAGTAAACATCCTACAACACACAGAATAGCCTCTACAATAAAGAATTCTCAGGCCCAATTGCACTAAAGTTGAAAAACCCTGCTACAAATCTTTTGAGATTCATTCTGGGATCTGGTTAAGTTTCTTCTAACGTGTTTGGTCATTTTGGATCCTGCTGTTCAACTTTGTCAGATGAAACCAGAGCAATCTGAAGTCTCAGGCTAATTATTCCTGGCTCGTTTGCATAGATACATGTCTTTCATTACATCTTCACATGGACAGAAGGAGGGAGTGAAAGAAGAGTATGGAAAGAAGGACAGGTGGAGAGAAGAAAGGGAATGCAGGGGGAAGAAGGAGAAATAGAAGAAAGGGGAATGGAAGAAGATAGGGATGGACGAAGGAGAGAATGAAAGAGAAAGCTCTTATCTCTTCATATGAAGGCAAGAATCCCATTTGTGAGGGCCCCATTCTCCTTCCAATCACCTCTCAAAGTCCCTACCTCCTAATACCATCTCGTCAGTTGTTAGGAATATAACAAATGGTTTCGACATTCAAGCCATAGCAACACCCCAAACCTTAGCTGGTTGGGAACAGGCACTCTTACCAGCTCTGAGTTCTCAGTATAGTTTCCTCTAATCATTAGTAGTGGTGCCTCCACAGCTATGAGACCACTCTCTTCAGGTGCTCTGGAATCTACAAGTTTGTTCTAACCCCCATTTCGTCCCCAGCATCCAGCCCTGACTCATCAGTAAAGTCTAGAGATGCTTCTACTCTTGCCCTGACCGCTTCTCTTGTGTTTTAACGAGTGGGGACGATCCCCTAAATTAACAATCTAGTCTCCCTTCCTCATCAGCTCACCATTCCATCAGCCATCAAGCACTGTTTAATTCAGTCTCACCTATGTCTCCTCAAGCCTATCTTATCTTTCGCCTCCACTGTCATTGGGCTACGTTGGATTCTTCATAAAGTGACATCAACACTCCTGCCTCTTGCCTTACAGACCCTTACCTCCAGCTCAGAATCTATCACTGCTTTTGAAGTGAAAAGATACTACTACTCTGTCCCTTTGTGCATGCTAAATTCGCTTTGCCTGAAATTTTGTTCTTCTGTCAAATTATTTCTCTCTTTCCTAAAGGGCCAGGTCAAATAGCACCTCTTGTAGCAAGTCTATCTTGATTGTTTTTTCAAGACAGGGTTTCTCTGTGTAGTCCTGGCTGTTCTGAAACTCACTCTGTACCAGGCTGGCCTCGAACTCAGAGACCTACCTGCCTCTAGAGGATTAAAGGTGTGTGCCACTACCACCTGGACCCATCTTGATGTCTTTAGGCCCCTGTTCATCTCTGACCCTCTATATTCCTACTGTTCTTTGTTCACACTTTAAGAACATTGGCAGCATTTCTTTATACCATTGTCTTACCCCTACTGTAGCTTTTTGTGATCAATGATCCCTACAGGAGTTTACTATGGACTCAGTCCCACCCTTGTATGCTGAAGTTTTAATCCTTCCGATATGTTTCTGTCTGGAGATGGGGCCCTCGGGAACTAATTAAGGTTAAATGAGATCATAAGGGTAAGACCCTAATCAGACAGAAGTGTGGCCTTGTAGAAACAGGAAGCTAATCTCTCTCCCACACACATCCCGATTCTCTGCTTGACTATCACCTGACCGCCCTGGTATCTTGTGCTTGGACTCCCTGGCCTCCAGAACCATGAGAACAGTAACTTATGATGTTTAAGTCACCCAGTCTATGGTATTGTGTTGCACAGCCGAGCTAACACTTATTAACGGAAGATTGGTGCATTATTAAAGGAATCAGAGGAAAGAGCACAAGAACAGGAGGGGTAGAACAAACAGGAAGGGAAAACTAAGAAATCTGGTGGCAAGACAAGAATAAGAACAATTGTGGAGACTAGAAAAAAGAAAATGGGAGTGGGGGCTTTAAGGAGCCAACATGTCAATGGAGATCATACCCAAGCTACTACCAAGGGGGGGAGCGTGTGTGTGTGTGTGTGTGTGTGTGTGTGTGTGTGTGTGTGTGTGTGCTCTTCATCCTTTAAGATTGGCTTTTGCTTTCTTCAGAATCGATGTGTCCTTCAACAAAAGGACCAAAGCCTAAAGCTTTGACAGGAGGTAGGCTGGCTTATTGGCCAGGCAACAGCTGGGTGCTTTTGCCTCCCAGCCAAAGGCAACTGCCCCTGTTCACAACCAGCTGCCTGAGAGACAAGGAGAGTGTTTACCCAATGGCCTGGGTGTCCTCAGAGGACTCGCTTCTCAGTTACACAGCAAACAGCTGGCTCCGAAGAAGCTAGGTTCTGGACACTACAACCAAATGGCTCTGGTGGTGTTTAAATGTTTCCTCCACTCTCCTGCCTCCCAGGGCGTTGTTCCGCTGACAGGTGACTTTGTTTAAAAAAAAAAACAAACAACAACAAAAATCCAGAACTGTCATTCTGGGGAAACATTCTCCAAAAGTAACACAAGGCTTTCTGTCGCCCAAGGCTTGTGCAAATTGGTTTCACACGTTTGCCACACTCGGCAGCAGCAGACAGCAGGGTCTTTCCAGTCCGAAGACATTTCCTGGCGCGGTACTTAGACAGACCGGCGGTGGCGCAGGGCTGTGCCAGCCAGACCCAGAAAGAGGATTAGTTTGGTCTGCAAAGACGCTTGTCGCCCGCCCGGAGGGGGGCAGTGAAGTGCCCGCACGCACGCACGCCTTTGCCGGTCAATGGCCACTCCTGTCCCAGCTTCAGGAGCCGTGCCCGGGCGCTGCTGCCCTGGCTGAGGACTGGAGGAGGCGTGGGCACTGTGGTGGCCACAGCACTGCGGGCCCTGCCAGATCGTGAGTTCCCATGCTTGCTGCTCAAAGCCCAGGAACTACGCAGCTCAGCTCCAAGAATCCAGACTCTTGAACAACAAAAATTTTTAAAGAGCGGCGGAGGGGTTGGGGGCGGGGGATGACATTTTAGAAATCAAACAAGTAACAAAGCGAGACACACTGATCACTTGTTTTACTTTTCTTTTAGGAAAAGAGATAAGCCTTGGGGGTGGAGCTGATGGAGCAGTGGCTTTGTGAGCTGGTCCCAGGCAGCGAGCACTGCTTGCAGTGCTAGCGTTTATGACCAAGCCAGGCCTGTGGTTAGTTGGGTGCGGGGACGTGACAGGACCGCTCGTTCTTTATTCTATTGTTTCCAATCATTAAAAAGAATGCTGGGCTAGCATATTCTGCCGAGCTTTCTTGGTGGCACAGGGTGCCTGCCTTACTTGCGCTTGCTACTCAGGATGGGGATTTTGTCCACGTGAAGACCTTATTCACACTGGGACGCAGATCCAGCAGTCTGGCAAACACTTGAGCCAGCCATTAGCTTAGGACCTGGAGAGGAGTGGAGATTTGCTCCCGCTCCAAGCAGCTACACCCCTCCCTGGAAGCTAGGAAGAGCACCACTAAACTCGGTGCCCTCTTGCTTGGCTCCCTGACAGCATTTCCAAACACTAACTATTTCCTTGTTAAAACGCGGGTTCTGACTTAGAAGAGCCGAGGCCCGAGACTGCATTTCTAATAACCTCTCGGTGGTTAAGAGCACGTACTGCCCTTGCAGGGGACCCGAGTTCCATTCCCAGTACCCAGCGCCTTACCTGCCTGCAATCACGTACATGCACCCCGCTCTCACATACACATAATTAAAAGTAATAAAAGCTTTAATAACCTCCCAGGTGATGCTACTGCCTGTACACTTTGAGGAACAAGAATAACACTGGTCTGGACTGAAGCTGCACATAGAAATCACTCGATTCTTCAAAACCTAATTAAACCAGTCCCCATCCCAGATACTATGCTGGCTTCGTTCTGCCAGGGTTGGATGGAGGCTTTTGTGCGCGCGAGAGACACATCCTGCTGTGTAGCTTGGGCTCAGCCTCCGACATACTGCTGGACTATAGGCATGTGTCACCACACCAGGCAGGGAGCAGTGTGTAAATCAATTATTGTAATAAGCAGCCAGGATTGAGAGCTCCTGCTAAAAATAAGCAGCTATGAGGAGGGTCTTAGGCTGTAGCCTGGCATTCTGATTTCATTCTGATTCTGAACCCTGACTGTAGGGTTCAGTTTATAGCCAAGATTAGGAATTCAGTTTGTGATCAAGGAACATACTTAATCTGCCTTATTTCAAACACTTCATCTCACATCCACTCATTCAATTATCAAGTATTCATTAAGCTATTACATTGCACTGGGCACAATGCTCCTTGTATCATGAAAGAGATAGACATGGGAAGGCCATGATTTGTTCAAGTAGACAGATGATGGACCAAATTTGCATTTTTAAAAGACGGCTTTGAGGATGGAAAGATTGCTCAGCAGGGAAAAAAACTTGCCACACAAGCTTGATAACCCGAGTTCCATCCCTAGAGCCCAGGGTGGAAAGACAGAACTGTCTCCTGAAAATTACTCTCTAGCTTCCATATGTGTACAGTGGTACGTGCACACACATACACACACTAATAATTATTATTGTTACAAAATAAATAAAAAGATCATTTGGACTGGTTGAACAGATTAGACATGGGCCGAGTGGATGGCTGAGAGTAGTGTATTAGACCAGGTGAGCCAGGATGGTGGAAAGAAGTGGGTGAATTCAAGAGCTACTTAGGTGAAATCAAGGACTTGATAATACATTCAACATGAAAATAGAAAGAAGAACTCTATCTAGGATAGCCTATGTAACTGAATGGTTGCCAGTACCATAGAGACGGAAAAGATTAAGGAAAGTATTTAAAGCCAAACAGTGAAAAGATCACCTGAGTAAAGACTATAGAATGTCAAGGGAAAACTAACATAGGTCTTGAAGAGTGCTAATATTTAACATCTGGCTTTTCCAACAACCAGACTGTTGCCCCTGATTCCATTGCTTTCATTTTTTTTTAATCTCATTCATGAAATATCTTTGATAAAATAGCTCATGGTTTCCTCCTCTTCCAGAAGACTCCCCCACTCTCATTATTATGGATGACATTAACCTTGATATGGATATCTCTTCTGTGATGCTTAATCTTCACCATCAACTTCACTGGATTTGGAATCACCATAGAAACACACCTATGAGTATATCTATGAAGGCATTTCGAGGAAGGTTTGAATGACAGAGAAGGCTCACCCTGTATATGAGTGACAACATTCCTTTGGCTGGGATGCAGGACTGAATATAAAGGAGAAAGATGGTTGAGTACCAGCATTCAACTTTATCTGCTTCCTGACTATAGATGCAGTATGACTAGGTGTCTAAAACTCCTGCATCAGGCATGCCTTCCCTTGTGGAATGTTCCTTTTCACTGTGTGAATATGTCATTGAGATTAGTTTAATAAAGAAGCTGACTGGCCAATAGCTGAACAAGATAAGGTTGGGGAGAGCCAAACAGAGAATGCTGGGAAGAAGAAGGGCAGAATCAGAGGAGTGGCAAACAGATGTGGAGAGAAGCAAGATGGACATACCATACTGAGAAAAGGTACCAAGCCACATGGCAAAGCTCAGATTTAAAAAAATATGGATTAATTGAAAATGTAAGAGTTAGCTAGACAAGCCTGAGCTATTGGCCAAGCATTTATAATTAATATTAAGCCTCTGTGTGGTTACTTGGGAGCAGCTTCAAGACAGAAACTTCTACCTACATAACCTGGCAAAATAAACCTATCCTTCCTTACTCTGCTTCCTTAATCTGTCATAGAAACAAGAAAAGTAACCCAATATACTTTCTAACATCTTGGTGTCTCTGTCCCCTGACTTCCTTATCTTACTCCTCCACTCAGCTCCACTCTGGCAGCTACATCTTGGGCCCTGATATGGCTCTCAACTGAGCCGCTTTAAAAATTCTTTTGCGGGCAGTGGTGGCGCACACCTTTAATCCCAACACTCGGGAGGCAGAGGCAGGCGGATCTCTGTGAGTTCGAGGCCAGCCTGGTCTCCAAAGCGAGTTCCAGGAAAGGCGCAAAGCTACACAGAGAAACCCTGTCTTGAAAAACCAAAAAAAAAAAAAATCTTTTGAAGAAGCATGGGGGAAGGCTCAATTAGCAAAGTGCCTGCCATACAAGGATAGGTAGCCGAGTTTCGATCCCCAGGTAGAGACAAACGGGTCTCTGGGGCTTGCTGGCCAACTAGTCTAGCTAACAGTGAGACCTTGTCTCAAAAAATAAGGTGGACAAGTCCGAGAAAACACCCAACGCTAACTGACCTCCACACATACACACATGTGCACACACCTACACAAACACATGAGTACACCACACACAAAACACTATTTCAAGCCTCCCCCTCTGCTATATCTTCATTTTCCAGATTGCAACTTATTTTGTTTATTCCCATGGGAACTTCAACCTCATTGGCTTGCCCAGCCCACGGAACTTTCTCTTTTTTTCGACTTTATCATCCCTCTACTTTTCCCACTTCTTCATTCTCCAGCTTAAAAATCTATGGCCTGTCTCTTCAATACCAAAGATTAGCAGTGGCTGTCACGGCATCGCCTGGACAAGAAAGGTAAAGGCAGGGCTCTAAAAGTAAGTATAGGAAGGGTGGGTTTCTGTGCCATGGATGAAAATTCTAAAGTTCATTTTCTGAGTAATAGGAATGGGAGCATAGGTAGAAGAGTTACTATTTGTTTTAATAACAAACATTTCATTATTTTAAAATAATTTAGATTATTTTATGTATTTGAATGTTTTGCTTGCTATGCATGTATATGTATATCACCTGCATGCCTGGTGCCCACCAAGGTCAAAGATGCATTGGGTTTCCCAAGATTGTAGTTACAGGAAATTATGAAATGCCATGTTGGTGCTGGAAACCAAACTACAAGAGCAACAAGTGCTCTTAACAGCTGAGCCATCTCTCTAGCCCCTTACTTACCATTCTTACCTGGACAAATCACTGCCCACCTCTATGCTAAAATCCCAAGCAAGGGAGGGGGAAACATGTCCCTTAAAGAATCAGTTACAGATTAGTTCAACTATTTGGGCAACTGTTCAGATGGAATTCCAGAGTACTGGGTCATGGGGAATGAGAACATATCAGCGTGGGCCATTGAAAATAGGTATATCATTGGTTATTTGCCATTAATGACAGAAATGATGCTCGAGCATCCTAGACTTGAAGCTTGGGCTGGGTCCACATTCTGGTCAGAGTGAAAGGCAAAGGTAAAGAGGTGGCATGTGTGCTGGAGTTTGGCTGATAATGGGGTGTGTGGGAAGGAGTTGTAGAAACCAGTCTTAATATAACACCAGTGGGCAAACTAATGCATAGACATTCATAGTGGTATAAGATGAGCCTGTTGGGGGACACTCTGCATGCAGGACTGACTGAAAAGGGTCTGTGCTAGCCAGTTTAGGGCCCACCTGGAAGAACTTACCTGCCTAGGAAAGCTGGAACAAACTGCAATCGTTCTATACTCTAGCAGGGGAGTCTTGGCCTTTTCTTTGTGTTAAGAGCTCTAAGGAGTTAGTTAACATCTATGATCTTCATAGAATGTTTGGAGGGTTTTTTTTTTTATTTTTTTAAGACAGAGTTTCTCTGTGTAACAGTCCTGGCTGACCTGGAACTCACTTTGTAGACCAGGGTGGCCTTGAACTCACTGAGATTTGCCTGCCTCTGCCTCCAGAGTGCTGGGATTAAAGGCATGGGCCTCCACCCAGCCATGGAGGGAGGGTGTGTGTGTGTGTGTGTGTGTGTGTGTGTGTGTGTGTGTGTGTGTGTGTGTGTGTAACAGCCCTAGCTGTCCTGGAACTCTCTCTCGGTAGACCAGGCTGGCCTCAGACTCAAAGAGATTCATCTGCCTCTGCTCCTGAATGCTGGGATTAAAGGCGTGTTCCACCGCGCCCAGCTACAGAATAGTTTTAATTGAATTAAATAAAATACAAAGAATTTTAACAGAAACCAATCATACTGAAAGCACCTGTCAACATATTTTTAAAATGAGTGATATCTGTGCTTCATTGTTAGCACATTAAGTAATAAGATCAATCAGCAAACTTGCAACTAACATAATTTCAAAGTAATGATGAACATATTGTTACCACAAGAAATCTGTTTCAGCCTAAAGTGATATAAAAATGTGTAATGATTTCTGTTGGGGCCAAGCAACAGAACCTCTGATACTGTTTTGTTGCGTATATTTTGAAAAGAATGTGGAAAAAAATGCAGTTAGATGATGAGAGCAGAAATAGGGGCTGGAGAGAGGCCATAGAGGACCCAGGTTCAGTTCTTAGCCCCCCACAGGTGGCTCACAACCTTCTATGACTCCCTTTCCAGGGAAGCCGATACTCCCTGGCCTCCTTTGGCACCAGCATGCATGTGGTATACATAAACTTACACAGGCACACACACATGAATAAATAAACATAAAGTAATTGCCCTGTGTCTTACTTTATTTGGGCTGCTAAGGTAAGATGCCATAATAACATGGTCTCTTTATTTATGGCCAAAATGTATTTCTCACATTTCTGGAGTCTGGAAACACAAAGATCAAGGTGGCCACACTCTGTCTAGTGGGGCTTCCTTCCTCACATATAGTACCTTCAAGCTGTGTTATCACGTGGTATAAGAGGTGAAGGATCTCTGTTGATCAGGGCACTAATCCCAAGGGCTTTTCTCTTATAATCTAATTACCTCCAAAGTCCCTACCCCCGAATACCATTCTTACTTATTTATTTATTTATTTATTTATTTATTTATTTATTTATTTATTTATTTATTTATTTATTATGTATGAGTACTCTGTACACATGTACACATGTGTGCCAGAAGAAGGCATCAGATCCTGTTATAGATGGTTGTGAGCCACCATGTGGGTGCTGGGAATTGAACTCAGAACCTCTGGAACAGCAGCAGCAGAGCAGCCAGTGCTCTTAACCGGAGAGCCATCTCTCCAGCCCCGAACACCATTCTCTTAAGCATTAGGACTTCAGAATGTGAACTTTTGTGTTGTTATAGTCTGAATGCTGAATGTGCCCCAGAGGTCCATGTGTAAAGGTTTGGTCAGCAGGGTAGCACTATTTAGAAAGTGGTGCCTACTGCTAAGCATCTGGATCCTTGGAACATGTCCCTGAAGCAGATTATGGGATCTGGGGCTTTTCTTCTCTATTTGTTCTCTGGCTTTGGATAGGAGAACCTTTGCTCCACTGCAAAGTTGCATCATGATGTGTTGCCTTGCCACATGTCCAAAAGCAATATGACAAATTGATCAGGGACTGGAACCTCCAAAATTATGAGCCAAAATAAATATTTTTTCTTTGGAAGTTAATTATCTCAAGTATTCCATCACAGTGACTGAAAACTCTTATGGGGGATATAGACACACAGACCAGAGCATACTTGTTTCAAAGCCCCTCAACGGAGCTCTTCTCCAGGACAAGGATAAGTCTTGGAGATTCAATATACAGAAATAGACTGATGGCCTGCCTTCCCTCCTCTGTACTCTAAAGACCCCTATAGTTTCCAAAGCTCCTATGGAAAGTGTCCTTTTCACCTCAACGTAAAGCTCTCTCTCTGGCTCGCTGAGCATCTGCTGCATGCAATGTTCTATGTGAACCCTGGCCATGGGAAGAAAAAGATGATGATAATGAGATTGCCACCCATAATAACAACTCCCATTGACTGAATACTTTTACATGCTGACACTTCATTTATTCTCTCATTCACTGAACAATGATCAACATGATCTACTGAGTACCTGGTTCTACCAGACACTATCCAAGGAGCTATGGGCACAGCAGCAAATAAGGTAGGTAAATTCCCCGTCCCCATGAGGCTTACACTCTGATGAGGAACACAGAGGCTTTTCAGACTGAGAAAATGGTATTGCTATAGTCTGATAAGTGCTTACAGAAGACAGGTGTGAACTGAGTGGGAAAGGTCCCAGTGAGAAGGCAGAACACTGAGAATACTTCTAAAGGAAGCAAGGCAATGAGCCTTTTCAGATATTTGGAGGAGGAGTATCATCAGCAGAGAGAGCAGCTATTCAAGGAGCCTGAGATGAACATGTGCTTGAGGAAAGCAACCGGCTGGGTGAAGTGAGTGAAGAGAAGAGCGGTGGGGGATGAGGGCGAAGCAGAGGGGAAATGGGCAGAGGGCTGCCAAACAGTGCTCGACTTTGGATGCTACTGCAGGGATCTTAGACAGAGCAAGATAGATGCTTTAGAGTGACTGAACAGACGCCTCTGATAGCAGTTAGGGCACAGTTATCATCATTTTCAAACACAGAACTGCTGCTCAGAAAAGTGAAACCCCTTGGCTAGTCAGCAGCAGAGGTTGATTTATCAGAAGTTCTGTGGAGACCATATGCCTCCTTCTCTCCGCCCCGCCCCAGAGAAGAGCCAACATGGTCTTTCCTCCAGGCCATTTGTATTCGTCAGTTGCCCAAGGGTCTGCTTTCTGCCCATGACCCGAGTAGTGTCCACCAACCTCTGCACTGGACCGTAATCTCTTCACTTATGGAGCCCCCGCCATGCGCTAGCCACTGTGTTGTGTACTGAGAATAACAGAATGACAGCGAGGAAGCCAGCTTCTTACACTCCTGGAGCTTTTATTTTAATAGATGGGGAAATAGTGTGTAGCAATTTCCTCCTAACGGAAACTTTCCATCCCGGGGGGAGGCCTTTAGAGATTCAGGAAGTAGGGTCTGAGAGACACAACTCCGCTGGTACCTGCCACCAAGCCTGACAACCTTTAGTTCAATGCCCAGGACCCACATGGTGGAAGAAGAGAACCAACTCCCACAAATGGTCTTCTGACCTCCACATGTGTACCAGGGCAAGATTGTGCACACGGTTGTGCAAGAAATAAATGCAATTTAACATTTAAGACTCGGGAAGTAAACAAACCTTACAAGGCTCAGTAAGCAAACCACACACAAGGCTCAGACAGTCCCCCAAACAAGATTCACAAGGTTACATTACCAGTAACAACAACTTAGTAGATACTCTATGACAGGCTGAGCTGCCTCCCTGCAAGTTGTACAGGGAGCCCTAGGGATGTAGGTTTCGGGAGTCATCACCCATGCTGGAATGGATGTTCAATGGAACTGCCTTTGAGTCAGTTGTACCATACACTGGTAAATAATCCCTCACCCTTACTCGTATAAGTAACCCCCAAAAGATCACTGGTTCACTAAACTACATTTGGTGAAATCACTTATTTATTTATTTATTTATTTATTTATTTATTTATTTATTTATTCATTCATTCATTCATTCATTCATTCATTCATTCATTCATTGGTCTGACTTGGGTAGAATCTGTCTCCAGTGCCCTTTCTGGGAGTAAGAAAACATTTATTCATGTCTCCCTAGGCAACGTCACATATAACAGGTAGGAAAATAATGAATACAATATTCCCCTCTTTTAAATTAAATTTCCTTCATTTTTAACTGGCATAGAAACTATTGTGTGCAACTATGGCATTTGCGGGCAAAGTTTGCTCTTGTTGCTTCTCCTCCCACCTCTTGGCCCCATCTGCCCGCTGCCCTGGTACCCTTCCATCCCCAGTAGCCTCTTTTCTGCTTTCATGCACCACACTCCATCGCCCTCTCCCCATCATTAATACCCCACTTTCCTCCCCATGGCCCTCTTTTCAGTTTCAGAGTCTAAATCCCACACATAGAAACATTAAAAGCTAGGATCTACGTACAAGGGAACATATGCTATTTGTCTTCCTGAGCCTGGGTCAACTCAGCCTAATACTTTCCAGATCTGTCTACTTTCTTGCAAATTTCATAATTTCATTCTTATTTACAGTTGACTAAAATGCCATTTTGTCCATATGACACATTTTCCTATTTATTCATCCATTGACAGACATCTAGGCTGTGGCCATGTCCTTGCTGTTGTGAGTAGTACAGCAATAAACAGGACTGTGCAAGTATCTCTGTGATGTGATATAAAGTCCAGCTAAGGAAACTGAGTGGCAACTTCATATAAGCTGAATAGGGAAGGTTTACCTAAGGAGGTGACATAATGAAGAGTCACCCCAGAAAAAGAACATTCCAGATAGAGAGAAGGCTGTGCCCAAATGCTCAAGGATGGACACAGCATTGCCTATTAAGGGAGCAAAAAGCTATGGGAAATATGTAGGTAGGAATGGGAAAGTAGCCAGAGATCTGGGTAGAGACATGGACCAAACTTAAGAGGACCTGGTAGTTCACACTAGAGTGTTGTAAGCTGGGGCAAGAAATTATCTGCTAGATGATTTACTTGTGGACAAAAGTTTGGTGAAGGAGGGACAGTGGAGAAAAAAACGAAAGTTGTAGGATATGTTTATAGAAAAGGCAGCTAGACAGGCTGATAGATTAGAAGTAGGTGAGAGGGTCAGAAAAGAATCCAAGACAGCCTCTAAATAGTGGCTGAGCAACCGCATGGATGATGTCTTCATTCATTTGGGCTATACAACAAATAACAGAGACTGAGCAATTTATAAACAGCAGAAGTGAATTGATGGCAGTCTAGAAGCCTGGAAAATGAGAGGTTCAAAATGAAGGCATTGAGGGGCTCACTGCTTTCCAAACGGTGCCTTCTCATGGCATCGGTGTGGCAAAGGAGCCAAAGTCCGGCGGGCCTCTTGGAAGGACACTAGTCCTGTTCATGAGGACAGACCCTCATGACTTTGTTACTTCCTTAAAGGAATTAAGTTTCAACAAACAAATTTTGGAAGGCTATAAGCAGACCACACAGATGGTGAAGCCGTTTATATAACCAAGAAAGGCATGGGGAAGTGAACTTAGTGGAATTGTCTCGTTGTTCTGTGCATGGTAGTTGGAGACTTACTAAACATTCACAGGGTAATGTCCAGGGAGTGGATAGTCAGAATTGAAGAGAGCATGCTAATCTAGAGATGCAGAATGTTTTCATTTGGTTCTGTTTGGTTTGGTTTGGGGGTTATTTTTGTTTTGTGGTGTTTTGTTGTTATTGTTGTCGTCGTTTTGAAACAGAGTTTTACACTGTGGCTGGCCTAGAACTCACTATGTACTCCAGACTAGCCTTGAACTCAATCTGCCTGCCCCAATATCCTGAGTGTTAGGATTATAGTTATAAGCCACTATGCCCAGCTTTAGAGTTGAAAATATTGTCACTGTGTATTCCTACTTCTGTAAAGTATAATGTCTGGCATATAGTGCATGACCCACAAAATTTTGGTTACAAACTATAAGATAGCCCTTTGTTTAATCCTGGTAGACAAACACAACATGGTGACTCATTGGTTGACTGAGTATATCAGAACACAGACCTTAATTCAATTTTACATCATGGCTCTGTTATGCTTAATACCTTGAACAAATCATAACCATTAAACAATCTACAGCCTAAGTTTCCTCTCCTGTAAGGTAGAGGTAGTGGCAACACCTATACAACAGAGTCAGTTAGTGACTGTGTAATGTGCATATTACCCTATCTGGTGCATAGTATGAACACTCAGTAAACAGGTAGCTGTTAAAATATCCAAAGCATGAGATAGGCTTCAAGAAAGCAGACCTCAGAAAGACAGTTCAGAGAACAGACGCAGAGTGTGGGACAATATAGTCCAGCTCCATGTGAGAGGCAACAACACCTTGGTGTGTTCGCTTTCCATCACCGTGAGAAACCATCTAGCATGAAGAGATTAAAGGAGGAAGCGTTTCTAGTGCTCACAGTTTCAGAGAGTTCAGTCCTTAGTTGCTTGCTTCGTGCACTCAGGTAGACCATCATGGCAGGGGGTTCATCACTTCATGGTAGCCAGGAAGAAGAAAAGCAGAGAAGAGGGAACGGGAAGAGGGAGAGTAGGTGGAAGGAAAGAGTGAGAGGAGGAAGGGAGAGGAGGGAAGTGGAGGGAAGAAGAGGGGAGGGGAGGGAAGAGAACAGGAAGGGGAGTTCTAGTCCGCCAGCCTAGGGGTAGCACCATCCACAGCGGGTTGGGCCCACCCACATCAATCACCAATTAAGAAAATGCCCTCCATCAGGATATTATGGAGGCGTTTTCTCAGTTGAAGTTCCATCCTCTCCGATGACTTTAGAGTGTATCAAGTTGACATAAGACTAGCCAGCACAAGGCTCTACATTCCAAAGATATAGGGAGATACAGCCAACAAGACTGCATCACCAGACTGCAGTCACTTCCTTCAATCAGGTCTGTCTTAGGGTTACTATTGCTGTGATGAAACACCGTGAGCAAAAGCAACTTAGGGAGGAAAGGGTTTATTTTACTCACAGTTCCATTTAACTGTTTGTTATCAAAAGCAGTGGGGGCAGGAACTGATGCAGAGGCCATGGAGGAGTGCTGCTTACTGGCTTGCTCCCCATGGCTTGCTCAGCCTGCTTTCTTATAGAACCCAGGACCACCCAGCCCAAGCATAGCACCACCCACAATGGACTGGGCCCTCCCCTGTCAATCACTAATTTTTAAAAAGTGCCCTACATCAGGATATTATGAAGGCATTTTCTCAACCGAGGTTTCCTCCTCTTAGAAGACTTTTAGAGTGTGTCAAGTTCCCATAAAACTACCCCAGCACAAGGCCCTACATCCCAAAGTTTCTAGAACCTCCTCCAAATAGTACCATTAACTAGAGAATAAGCTTTCAACAAGATACATGAGCCTTCTGGGAGGACAATTTGTAACCAAACCATGAGGTCTAGTGGTTAGTACAGCCCCACTGAGCCAAATTCTCTGCATATTTAATCCTGGCTCAGCCTCTTCCTAGCTTACTTAACCCCTCGGTACTTCAGGGGAGTTAAATCATTATTATTTAATCTCTAAAATAGGGATAATAGTAGTCTCATACCGTAGTGCTGTTGTGAAGGATTAAATTAGAAAATGCATTTTTTAAAAGACAGAGATGGGTGCCAGGTTCATAGTAATGACTCAATACATGTTAGGAGCTGTTATCAAGGAGATGAAGGAGGGAGATGACTGGAAACGGCTTCATCTGTGTCTTGGACCTCCCTCCAGAGCAAAATCAGTCTTGAACCTGCTGCAGCATCAGAGCCTTTTCAAACAACCCTTCTCTCCCCATATTCTCCCTCCCACTCCTCCCTGCCTGGGGCCTCCCAGTTTTTACAGCTCTCTGAACAGTCTGTGAGCCTTTGCCAGGACTGGTGGGGGAAAGGCCAACACACCCAGCTGAAGGCTGCAGAAACTCAGCTTCCTTCCACAGCGGGAGGGGGGAAGTGTTAGCCACAGGCCATGGGGCAAGGGACTCCAGATCCCCATTGAGCTGCTTGAAGCATTCCAGAAGCAGAGAGAAATAAGCAACTGAGAATCCCAGGCAGCTCTTCCATTCAAATGCTGCCTTTGTTACTAAAAGGCAGACCTACTCTGTCCCCACTGGCACCGGCCTACCCATTGTTTTCCTCAGAGACTGTCTCAAGCCAACAGCTGGGGCTACCTCTCTCTTACGGGAATGATGGCCTGCAGGTTCCAGTACAGTGATGGTGTCTTATCAGCAAAGTCTCCACGGTGAAAGACTAGACTGGAGACTGGGGTCAGGTGCTATAAGCAGGCCCCAAAGAGGACACTAAAAGTGTTTGACCTGTGCCTTCCCCTGGGTGTGTAGTGATGGCAACCTTACTGTCTGAGCAATGGGTTTGAGACTAGAGTCGAATCCCAGCAAAATCTGAGCAAGTTGGTAGCCTTAGGAACATTCCAGAGGTGAGAAAGCCCAACACGTATTTCACTGGAAAGAGAGAACACAGAAGCTGTTTAAGCAGCTGGCCCTTCTGGCTGAGAAGTGGATGGGTCTGGGAATGGAAAGAGCTGGAGGAGTCTTCTCTTCCGGCGGGACAGGCCTCTCTGGCACTCTTGCTGACTGACTCTGGCCTCTGACCGACCCAACCTGCCGTCCTTAGCCCTCCTGCCGCGCATCACCTTCCACTCACCTGAGAAAAAGGAAAGATTTCCTAACCCTATCTATCTTCACCATCTTCCCCTCCAGGGCCTTATCTCTGAAGCCTTCTCTCAGCAGGTTATCTTTTACTCAAGAGTTCCTGTTGCGTAAGGGCAAAGTTCAAACTCCTCCAAGGCTTTTCACTAGAAAGGCAATTTTTAATACCAGAAAGGGCTTTCTAACCTCTTGTTTTTACAAATAATGAAACTGAGGCCAGGAGGGAAAGATCTTGCTCAAGTTCACACAGCGAGTTGTTGACAGAGATAGCCAAGAACAGATCTCCCCTGACTTCTAAATTAGTGCGCGCGCTCTCTCTCTCTCCCTCTCCCCCCTCTTCCTCTGTCTCTCTCTTTCTCAAAGGAGATTTATTCATTGTGAAGAGGAACAAAGAAGTCCATTGACCCTTCAAGTTCATCTTTGGGGTCCTGACATGAGGTTTACATTTGAACAGAGGGGCAAGAGGCATGCATAGCTAAGCAGCCCTGGTCAAGGTGTGGGCACGCCCATCATTGCCCCGGTCTTTGTACCAGGTTCCCCTGCGAGATGATTTGACCAGTTGTCAGAACTGTGTGAAATCTCTTTCCCCTGAGACAGGTTCCCGTTCTGGCTGACACCAGGCCCCAGCTGTTTCCTTCTCCCAGCATGAGATTCCTGAGAAAACCCCAATTTCTTAGGGGCCATTCACTGTCTCGATCCTGTGATAGTGAATAGGAGAGCCACAAGTGTCTCTTTGGAATATCTCCATTCCTTCCGGGTTAGTTAGAAAAAGAGTTTGGAAGATTCGGTAACATATTAAAAACTCCTGATAAGGTCTCCACTAAAACATTTTAACTGGGCCAAAAGTGCTCTTTCCACACCACTACTCTGCTTACTCATCTTCAACCTCAGGGGCTTCAGACATAAGGATTCAAGCCTGGGGAGCTGGCTCACTGGGTAAAGTACTGGCTCCAATTCAGATCCCTAGCATCCACATTAAAAACAAAACAAAAAACAGGCACAGCACCGTGTGCCTGTAATCCTCATGCTGCAGAGGCAGAGGCAGGAGCATCCTTGGAGTTTACTGGCTGATTTGGCTAGCCTGGCCAAATGAGTGAGCTCCTCGTCCAGTAACACCCTATCCAAATGAGCTGGACAGCAACTGAGGAAGTTTCGTGATGTTGTCCTCTGATCTACACACACACACACACACACACACACACACACACACACACACACACACACACACTATCAGCAATCATGTTTGCATTCCTTGTGGCTCCTGCCAATGAGAGACTGGGAAGTGCTTAGCTTGGCAGTTCAGTTTGGTGTCCCCCCAGCCCCATTAAGTGGGTTAAGTACTGTGGTGAGAGAGTGGATCTGAAACACTGGCTGCATGAGGAGGATGACAGGAGCAGGGAGGCCCCTCCTGCTTCTTGGAGGCTCTCTAAGATGCATGTGATCCTGCTGTGTGAGTCCCTTTGGGTTCTCTCACAGCATGGTGGCTGTCCAACTAATGAGTGCCACGAGGTCACAGGAACAAGCAGACAAAGGAAGAAACATTTTATGATCTCACCTCAGAAGTCACCTAACTCCATTTCTATCTAGTCAAAATCCCACCCAGCTTCTGAGGAAAGAAACATAGATGCCATATTCCAATGGGGGTGTGTCAACATCATGCATCTGAGCCATGTGGAAAAATACTCCCTGCCATGCCAATCGTATGCCCAATGTTATTCACATGATCCTTTAAACAAGATTGGCTGTCACTGAGGACCTTTCCATTGGTGCCTTTCTCTTTTCTCTGGTGCCTTCAGGCTCCAGGTGAAGTCTCACATCTAGAAGTTTCCCTAACAATTCTTGTAAGCAACTCAAGCAACATTTTTTTACTCAAAGCATATAGACACATGCATGTTTAACAGCCCGAAGAATTTCTCCATGCTTGCTTGATAGGGGCCAGCTTGACCAATGGGTAGATTTCCATTGCTGGATCCTTCCATCTGACCAGGTGAAGCACTGGATTTCTTTGGCTGAAATGTCTTCCTCATTCTTCCAGAGTCACAGGGTGACGGGATATCCAGCCATAAAGGGCAGGATGGAGCTGTCCTTAGAGTATGGTGTCTCTTAGGTGGGCCCATGAGCCAGTCAGGGGGAAAGAGGCAATTATGTGTATTATTGATTGGTAAGAGTCTTGGGCTAAGAAGCAGGAAACCGGGGGCCCTATCCCAGCTCTTTTTGTAATTTGATGTATATCCTGAGGCAAACCCCTTAATCTTTCAGTGGGCCTCAGTTTGCCTGCCTCTTCAGCATACCACCTAGAGCTTGCTCTTCGTATTGATGAGTGGATAAAAAGAGAAATAGAAAAATCTTTCTGAGATCAGAAAGTGCTTGGTGTCTTGTAAAATATTTTTATCAATTCTTTGAGAATTTCATGCATGTACACAATGTATTTTGATCATATTCCCTGCCCCCTACTTCTCTCCCAACCCCTCCCAGGTCCCCCCCACCCCATCCCTACTTCTGTTCTCTGATCCCCTCCCAACTTCATGTCCTCCTTTTTTGTATAACCCACCAAGTCCATTTTGTGCAGCTCATATCCAAAGGGGTGGAGGCAATTCACTGGCGCATGGCTGACCTATCAAGGACCATACCTTTAAAGAAAACTGACCCTCCCTCTCCCAGCAACTACCAACTGTCAAAAGCTCTTCAGATGGAAATGGGGGCCTGTACGCCCCTCACCCCTCCATGCTGAACTGTGGACTGGCTTGAGAAAATTGTTTTAATGTTTATAATTTCTATATTTGTTTCTTTTCTCCTCCACCACTTCCTTCTTTTTGGCACACAGGCTCTAGGGTAGGAGTACATGATTATGAAACTGGGATTGGTCAATGGTCAATTCCCCATACACATATAGCAGGACTCAGGTAGACAGAGCTTGACCATATGACTGTTTCCCAGTTACTGAGGCACTCATCCCAGGCAGGAGCTAATGCGCCACACTGCCCTGCTCCAACACCCATCTGCCTCCAGTCTGAATGTGTTTTATGAGACATCTAATTAGCTGGGCAGCCTTGGGTAGATTAGTGCTCCTCTCTGGCCTTGGTTTTCTTTGAACAAGATGCACTCATCAGCACCTCTACCACTGGCTGTGCCAAGATGGCATGTGCTTTTTCCAAAGCTAGGAAGCATTGAGTCAAAACAACCATCATGCAAACAATACATGTTTTCCTCAAAATGGAAGAAGCTCTCTTAGGTCTCTCCACCTTCAGAGCCGACTGAGGCAGAGTGGAGACCAAAAGAGACTAGTCTGGGCATGTGCAGGCACCTGAACTTAGCCTGGCAGCCCCAAGTCCCAAACTGCCAAAGCTCACAAGTCCATCAATGTCAGCCTCCATCATGAATGTTCACATGGGGGCCTACTGCATGGCACAGGCACAGTGTGTGCCACTTGTTTCTCGGGTCACTGAGACTTCATGTCTCTTTGTCATGCTGTAGAAAGGACAGTTTGGCTATACACTGGAAAAATCTAAAGTGTACATGTACACAGAGGCCTCACAGAAGTGTATGATAAGGATAAAGGAAGAAAACCTAGACAACTCAGCATAGGACTGGTCTGGTTAAATAAATTATAGGACTGACAAATTATAATGTGCTATGGACATTTTGAATGCATTATGAGTCAAGGTGTGGCTATAGAAAGTTATCCAGATACTTTTCTTGATGTGGTACAGAGGATCTAAGATCTTCAGAGCCTCATATTCAACCACTAAGATACATTTTTATGTTTATTTTTATGTTTAATTACAAGTAATTATTGCATATATTTATGGAATAAAATGTATATGGTTTGAAATATATGCATATATATTATGCAATGATTAAGTCAAGCCAATAAAGATATCAAGCAACTCACCTATTTCTTCTTTTTTTTTTTCAGATAGGGTCTTACTGTGTAGACCTGGCTGGCCTAGAATTCACTGTTTAGACTAGCCTGGCTTCAAACTCACAAAGATCTGCTTGCCTCTGCCTCCAGAGTGGTAGTTTTGTTTTTTTTTAAATTATGTGTATGACTGTTTGCCTGCATATATATGTCTTACATCACATGCATACACCTACCTAGTGGCTGTAGAAGCCAGGAGAGGGTGCTTGATCCTCTGAAACTGAAGTCATAGACATTGTAGGCCTCCATGTGAGTACTGGGAACTGAGCCAGGATCTTCTGTAAGAGCAGCAAGGGTCTGTATCCACTCAGCCATCTCTCCAGCTCCCTGAGTGCTAGGAGTAAATGCATGTACTACTAAGTTCACGTTATTAAATTTTTTGTAGTAACCTATGTTAAGTAAAATACAGCATGCCATGGGACAGTGCACACAGTGTATGTTAAAACCACACACACACAACTATACATTTCTCTA
The DNA here is from genome assembly GCF_049852395.1 of Peromyscus maniculatus bairdii. Lineage (NCBI taxonomy): Eukaryota > Metazoa > Chordata > Mammalia > Rodentia > Cricetidae > Peromyscus > Peromyscus maniculatus. The sequence continues at coordinate 27,374,398 of NC_134875.1, read as the reverse complement.
GTTACCTTTCACAGTTATAGAATATCTGTACATAAGCAACTCTATCGGCCAATATTTGGTATATCTGAAACTCTACCTGTGACTAACTCCAGTAAAAGGCCTGGAATGAGAACCGAGTTTGAAGGAATTCTTTCAAAATACCTGAATAGTTTGTTTTTGTTTTGTTTGTTTTCCAACGTGAAAGTATTCTTTGGTCTATTTTCTAACTAAAAATGCATTTTCACAATAATGAGGCACAGAAAATTTGGTGGTTGTCAAGGGTTAAGGATGGCTAGAATGAGTGGGTGGTGTGGTTGTGAAGGGATGGCATGTGAAAGTTTGTTTACTGTGATGGTTACACAAAAATGTACACATAATGAAGCTGCATAGAACCATATGCACAAATATTCACCCATGACTGAGTGTATAGAAAACCCCAGATCCCGAATAAGGTCTATAATCCATTTAACAGCATTATGCCAATGTTAGTAAGTACCCTGGATTTGATGTTCCACTGTAGCTATGTAAGTTATAATCAGCACTTACAGCTACATAAGAAAGACGTAGAACCTCTCTGTTTTGTACTATTTTTACAACTTCTTCTGAGTGTATGGCTATTGGAAAATACTAAGTTTGTAAAAGGAGAGCAAATAATCTTTTGAAATGTTTGGAAGTGATCAAAGTGTTTCCAAAACGTAAGGTAGAGTTACATAGTTGTATACATTTGCTCAACCTCATTGAACTTGTACACATAAAATTGTGAATTTTAATATATAAAAAGTATGCCTTAATAAACTCACTGATCTGGAGTCAGGATCAGGCAGCCTGAAGATTGACTTTTGAATTTATCAATATCTAGTTGTGTGTGACCTTAAGCAGGCCACTCCAAACCTTGGAGGTCTTGTCTGGAAAATGGACAAATAATTAACTTCTCTGAAAAGAAAATATGAGAAGCCGGGCGGCAGTGGTGCATGCCTTTAATCCCAGCACTCGGGAAGCAGAGCCAGGTGGATCTCAATGAGTTTGAGGCCAGCCTGGTCTACAGAGCGAGATCCAGGACAGGCATCAAAACTACACAGAGAAACCTTGTCTCAAAAAACAAAACAAAAAAAAAAAAAGAAAGAAAGAAAAAAAAAGAAGAAAGGAAAAGAAAAGAGGATATGAAGATACAAGGAAGTACATATGCAAATCAGGAGGGAGGGTAGGCAGAATAATGCTTCTCAGAAGATGCACACACCCCAATCATCAGAACCTGTGAAAATGTTACGTATAACAAGGGGGCATTCGAGCTGCCAATCAGCTGTCTTTAGAACACAGAGGTTTAGGAGCTACCCTGGGTTGGCCAGATGGGCCCAATATAATCAAGATGATCTTTATAAATAAAAGCAGCAGGCAGGAGAGTAAGATTCAGAATGATGTCATAGGAGAAAAGACAGTTGACCATTGCCATCTCTAACCATGGAAAGGCATAGAGAGCCAAGGCATGCCACAGCATCCAGAATCAGGAAAGGGCAAGGAACCAGATCCTCCCCTGGAGACTTCAGATGGAACTTAGCCCTGCTGACATTGATACCCTGGGTTTAGTTTAGTGGGATCCATTTTGGAACCTGTCCTCCCGAACTATAAGAAAATACAACTGTGAGGTCTGAAACTAGGGATGTAGCTCACTGACAGAGTTCTAACCTAGCATGTGCAAAGCAGGGTTAAATTCCCAGCACTACAAAAAGGAAACCACAAAAATGTAACTTTCAAATATGTAAATATTGGATTATTCTATTCATCGAATACTCTAGTTATAAAAAATTCAACCTGTAGAAACCCAAAGGAAATACTCTGGGGTCAGATAGGCAAAGGTGGATTGGAGTAGACCATGGTTAACTTTGGGGTAATGGAAGTGTTCTACATCTTGATGATGGTGGAGGCTACTTAGGCACATAAATTGTCAAACTTATCAAGATGGGCAGTCAAAGTAGATGCATACAATAATGAGAATTAGGACTATAAAGTTGACTAAAAACTGAAAGGAAATACATTTGTGCTGTTTTTAACCCAGTATGTGGTGATTTGTTATAGCAACAATAGGAAACTAACACAGGACAGCCCAAGCCCCTCCTGACCGCTCTCCTTGCACAGAAACGTTTTTTCACATTTGTGAAATAGGGACTCATTACAGATACATGCAGAAGCACCAGACACATGTCTGATACAATCCTCTGTCCTGTTCCTCAGGCTCTTTTCTTTGTTTCAGAATTTTCATAGGTCACAGCATTCATAAGTGAACTCACAGGTGAACAAGCAATTTCCTCAAATATGCCAGCCCAAAGTCTCAGACTGCATCAGGCTGAGCCATTACCCGTGTCCTGAACTCCTCTGAAGCTCTGGCATGTATCTGCTTTAGAATATATCACCCATGCCCAGAAGACTCATCAGCCTCCTGAAGGGCAGGGACAATGTCTGTCTTAGCTCTCTTAGTCCAGTCTCTAATACACAGGAAACACTCAAGAAATGGGAGCTACAACTGTTGTTTTATGTCTGAGTCTTCCTTCATTCTGGTCCCTCTTCACACTGCAACTCTAATTGCAGAGTCCTCTTTGAAAAGTGATACCTTCACATGGGGTCACTCCTCCAAGGGTGAACACAAGTGGATCTCTGAGTTTGAGGCCAGCCTGATCTACAGAGTGAGTTCCAGGACAGCCAGGGCTACACAGAAAAAAACCCTGACTTGAACAAACAGAAAAAAAAAAAGAAAGAAAGAGCAGCAAAATGTAGAAGTCGATGGTGCCATTTCCACTGATTGAGACCTATACCATTTCTCCTAATGTAACAGAAGGCTTTCCTTTAGCATCAACTGTATCACACCATTGGCTCCAGGAAAGCTGGAGGTTATGAAAACCTACCACTCATCTGCTGCAATTTCTTTCCACCAAACATCTATCAAGGATGCTCTCTCTCATCCCATATCTGTGTGCTTGCTTTCTGTAACCCTTGTAGATCTTTATTCTCATTCCTGTGGGGTTCCATTATTGTGTTAGGTCATTGTTCTAGCCAGCCCAAATCTTCTAGAGTCCCTATACAGCTACCCTTCATGTTAAGCAGCATCTACCTCCAACCTTGTGTCATCTACATGCTAAAGCTCTATGTCCTAATGCCCGCCTCCAAAGCCTAGATAACAGTGTGGACCAGGTTAGAGATGAGGAAATGATACTAGAGACTCCCTGAGGCTCAGTGTCCATTGTGGGGTGATGAATCAATCCTAATGGGCCTATGACAAGTCCTAGCTGCCACAAATGTGAGTGTGAAATTGGGAATAATCACCTACTAGTTTCCTAGGGCTGCCACAGTAAAGGGCCCCTGTCTAAGTGGCTTCAAACACAAAAATAATTCAGGCATAGCGAATTACATGCTGGTAATTCCACCACTCAGAGGGTGAAGGCAGGAGGATGGAGAGTTTAAGGCCAGCCCAGACTTCAGAACAAGATTATGTCTCAAAACAAAACAAAACAAAACAAAACAAAACAAAACAAAAAACCTAAGGACAGAAGTAAGATTCAGCTCAGTGATATGGCAATTGCTTAGTATGTGCAAGGCCCTGGGTTTGATCCTACTAAGAGAAAGAAGAGGATGAGAAGAGGAGGGAGAAGACATTCTCACAGTTCTGGAGGCTAACACTCCAAAACCAAGGTATCAGCAAGGCCTCCAAAGGCTCTAGTGGATGATCTCTCCTTCCCCCTTCCAGTTAGCAAAACTCTAATCTCAAGTTGCAGTCCTCTCTCTGTCTCTGTCTCTGTGTGTGTGTGTGTGTGTGTGTGTGTCTGTCTGTCTGTCTGTCTGTCTGTGTGTCTATCTCTCTCTACTGGAGATGGAACCTATGGCCTTGGACAAATGCTAGGTAAGCACTCCACTACCGACTCACATCGCGACATAGCTCCTCCCATCCTCCCCATCCTCCCGCCCCCCCACCCCCCACCCCCCACCCCCACACCCCCGCGCGCCTGCTTCGCCCTCTCTTCTTATTAGAATGCTAGTCATTGGATCGAGGGCCCATTTCTACGGAGACATCAGGCAAAGAGATACATCCTAAATTCTGGGTGGCATGAATTCAAAGGAAGGCTATTTAGCACACTACAAACAGTGATAAGGTCTCCCGGATCAGGTCGTGTGGGGGCCGGGAAGATAGCAAGGTAAAACAGAACTACCCAACTAGTGTTCGCACCGAGCCCCTGCCGAGTTCCAACGGAGCACCTGCCGAGCTCCTACACATGGAGATTCGGATCCAGCCAGCTGGGGGGCTCTGCATTTCTCACTAGCTCCCAGGTGATGGCCTCGCTGCTCCTCCTGCTTTGAATAACAAGGAGGCGCGCCAAGGAAAGAGCTTTGAAAACAGATGTCCAGCAGGGTTATTACATTTCTTTTGTAACGAGCTTTTCTCAGGCTCTTGTTTCCCTACACCTGGATCTTGTGTGAACCATAGAAGAAATGAAAGGTGTTTTTGTGTGGGGTTCCTCCCTTCCCCCTTTCCAAAAAAGCCGACCTGCACACAGACACCTGGGTTAGGGTCGTTTACTGGGGAGGGCATCACATGAAGCACACGCAGGGGAACTGAGTGGGAAGAAAGAGGAAAATCAAGGAAGAGCTTGTATGGGCAGGGCTGGGGATGTAGCTCAGTTGCCAGGGTACTTGCCCAGAATGTACTGGATGTAGGGTGATTCTGGATTTGATCTCCAGCACCGCATAAGCAGTTGGGTGTGGTTGTATATGCCTGTAATCCCAGCACTTCCTGGAAGTGGAAGCAGGAGCAAGGTCATACTGGGCCACACAGCAAGTTTGAGCCTGCCTGAGCAACATGAAACTCTGTCTTAAAAAAAAAACAAAAAACAAAAAACACGAGCCTAGCTGGGTGGTGGTGGTGGTTCACGGCTTTAATCCCAGCAGAGGTAGGTAGATCTTTGTGAGTTTTAGGCCAGCCTGGTCTATAGAGTGAGTTCCAGAACAGTCAAGGCTCCACAGAGAAACATGGTCTCAAAAAACAAACAGAAAATACAAACAAAAAAACCAGAAAGAACATGCGAATTCTCAGGTTGCTGCCAGAACATGCAGCATCCTGCTGGGAGCCCACCAAGAAATTGCACTCCTAAAACTCATCCTGCTAGAGGACTAGAGTATTTGTCTGCTGATTCCTATCTTGCATCAGTTAACGCTACCCTCCGGGTTTCTGTGTCCTCCACCCTGCAGAGAACCTGAGGGTGCTAGGGACGGTAAGGCAAAGGTTGAAAGCAGTCAGAGGCTGGGAGTGCCTGCGGCCGTAGGTGGCCTGAGCTAGGCTGAGGTGAGGAGGAAGAACAGCTTCGGCTACTGCAGCAAGCTTCCAGGATGTGCATGGCGCTTGGATTCTGAGTTCATAAACTGCCTGCACAAGCTCTTGCTTACAGTGATGTTCATGACCGTCATCATTCAGCTGTGTTGGACATCTTGCCCACAGAGATGTCATGGAGAAATCTGTCCATTGCTTTCCCTGCCTTTCAAGTCCTATCAGGAAGAATAGGTGACACCATAATCTCATCGTGGTTCTTGGTCACTGTAGGAAGAGGCTACTTCGATGCCTCACAGAGCCTGCCTTCACCTACTTCAGTCCATCGCCACTCTTGACATTGAGAGTGGCTTTTCATTGACATAACAATTCTTTGAGGTAATGGTTAGGATTGTCTCCATTTTATAGCCAGGAAAACCTGAGGCTCAGAAATGCCAACTCACTTGCCCAAGGTCATTCAGTAAGTGGCAGAAGAGAGATGTAAACACAACTCACAAGGGGGAATTTAAAAAAATGACCCTGTCTGTAGTCATGGAGACTAACTCCCTTTCACTCCTCAACGCTGTGCATTCTCTGAGTTGTTTCTCTTCACCAGCTTATCTCAAACTCCAGGAATGCTTAGCTCCAAGGGTGTTCAACTTGAATTGCTCCCTCAGGCAATAATGACTGCCTGGTCAGTGGAACTTTCTAGAACCATATCTAAGGAGGAAATGAGCCCAGTTTATCCAAGACTGATGTACCATCCATACTTCTAGGTCCCTGACCCAATTCTTCACCCTCTACAGACCTCAACCTCTGCTCAGTACCTCAGAGAAAGACTGGTAGTCCCCTTGTTTCTTCCTGAGGCCACACTGAAATAAGTCCCTTTTCTGCTTGACCACGACTTGTCTCGCTGCTGGTTGGAATGCCATGGAGAGTATAGTTCAGCCCAGGGTGTTAGGGTTGCTAGAACCAGGACCTCTGGCTGAGAATTCTGGTAAGTGACTCATTGGCTTCCATGGGAGAAACTTCCATGTAAGTTCCAATGAGATTTAAACATAAATCTATATTACACTTCTTTTTTGCATTTTTTTGTTTGTTTTTTCGAGACAGGGTTTCTCTGTGTAGCTTGGAACCTATTCTGGAACTCTCTCTGTAGACCAGGCTGGCCTCGAACTCACAGAGATTGGCCTGCCTCTACCTCCTGAGTGTGGGATCAAAGGTGTGTGCCACCACCGCCCAGCTATATTACACTTCTGATAGATGAGAACAGTGGGAAAAAAACTAACCTTGTTCATACACAGCTTCTTGTCCCATTAAAACATAGTAGGTCCATCAGGCAATGTTTTTTCCTTTATAAAACAATTTACCATTAGTAAGAAAAATGTATTTCCTCTCTCAACTCAGCATGTATTTACTCACTGTTGGTATTTACTAGGCTGAATAGGTACATTGACATAAATGAATTTTTTCTTGGGTAATTGGTATGTGAATAAATCTCAACTCTATAAAGCAAAAGATGTATTGAGAAATGAAATGAATTAATTCAATGATGTGAGATCATTAGTTTAAAAATGTCACCATAAGATTTCTTCAAGTAATGATTTTCCCAAGTTCATCAAAACTCCCCCACACACATTTGGGGAAAACAAGTTCTTCTCGAAATAAGAAAGATCCACCCTTCTGCTGTTCGTTAGTAGAAAGCTGTTCGTCCTCCATTTCCGAGCAGCGAGCTCTTTGCCACTTTTGTCTCCCTGTACACAGAAAGGGTTGGAACTTTCAAGTTCGAGGCAGCCAGCCTGCCTTTAATAATTAATCCGTAAAGCTCTTGGGCCAGGGTTCTTCAATTCTGGTGCTGCTTTCTCCTCACTTGGACTGTTCACTGTAGAGAATGTAGAGGCCAAATGTCCACTGGAAGACGCTGGCAGTACCCTTGGAGAGACGAGCAGAACACAGTAGGAACAAGCTGTGTCCAAACACCCGTGAGCTACACAGTAAGTCTGAGTGTGTGTGTCTGCCTCTGCCTCTACGTGCTGAAGTCACTTAAGGGAGGGGAGAGGGGGGAGATCAAAGAGAAAGGTAGAGGAGATGGGAAGAGCACTGGACTGGGAGCCAAGAGAAATGGCTTCTAGATGAGTCTCTTCCCTGACCCTCTGTAGCATCTTAGGCGTTCGCTTCTCCATCACAGACTGTCTTCACTAGTTGGCAGTCTAGCAGGATGCACAGGGGATTGGCACTCTGCACACGCACATGATACCCAGAGAACAAGGAACTGTGTTTGCTCACCCAGTGTCTCCTGAGCACCAGCTACTTACCAGGCACCATGCCAGGCACTGGAAGGCAGAAGGCCAACAGCTCTGCTAAAATAGCTTCAGCTCCCCAAATCCACCTGACCCCTCTGGCTTCTACACTTTTGCTTGTAGTACGATACTTAGCTCATGGCCTTCTCTCATTCTGTTAGCCACTGGGAAACTAGTGACTCTTCCAACTCCTGGATAGAAATCATCTCATTTAGGAGCACTTTCATATTTGTCTGCTCAAGCTTCTACAATGGAACACCACTGACTGGGAAGCTTCAATGTATAGTTCTAAGTTCTGGAGGTCAGAAGTCTGAAAAAACCTGTTAGGATACAGTTTTTAGTAATAGTTTTTTCCATGGTTTGCATATGGCCATCTTGTATTTCCCAGGGCAGAGGGAGAGAAGGAGGGGGAAGGATGGATGGTAGAGGGAGGGGGGATGAAAGGAAGGAAGGGAGGGAGGGAAAGAGGGAGAGGGAGGGAGGGAAGAAGGAATCCTGATTATTCATAAGGGCACTACTTGTTATAATAAGGGCTCTACCCTGATGACTCTATCACCGCCCCCCCCCAGAGGCTCAATCTCCCATACTGCCACTTGTTCAATATGATTTGAACTCATGAATCTTGGAAGACTGTGAACGCGCGCGCGCGCGCACACACACACACACACACACACACACGAAAGTATTCACATATATAAAAGTCAAAATGACTTCAGGAGTAAAGGGGAATAGTGGGAGGGAGGAGGGTTAAATATGGTCAAAGCCCATAATAGACTTGTATGAAAGTCACTCTATGAAATCTATCATTATATATAACAAAATAAGCCAATAAAATTATATAGAAACCTCCCTCCCGGAAAATTCCATAACACTAAGGCCAGAGCCAGAATATGATGCAAGGGTAGAGAGATGGGCCAGACAATTTCCTTCTGCACACCATTATTATCTCATCTGTCTTTGTCCACTTTCTGTTGCTACAATGGAATGCTACAACCTGGTTAGCTTATAAAGCATAGAGGTTTAGAAATTGGTTCAAGAAATTGGAAAGTCCCAGAGTACTGGGCTGACATTGTTACAGGTAGCCCACCAAAGATAACCACTTAGACACAGTGTATAGTCAATTGAAAGTCTTGATTCTAGTTGGTTAGGACCATGCCCAGGTATTTGGAGACCTAGATGTGGCCCTGAGGGTCCAGAGCACAGGGTTTTTGAAGGAAAAAAACCACATCCTGGTAACTTGTTTGACAGTTGCGGGGGGGGGGGGGGTGTAGGGAGGAGATGGGGGTGGCCTTCATAGAGTAAGCAATTTAACAGAAGCTAAGATGAGCAGTTAGCTGTAGGGGGTTCCACACAAGCAGGTAGTTTAACAGAAGCTAAGATAAATTAGCTAGGACATTCTGACCTCAGGTTCCTAGAATAGAGTTGGGTAATTTTTCATGGGATTCTCCATAAAGGAGATCAAATTCTAGTTAAACCTGAAATGGCCTCAGCAAGAATACAAGACAGAGGAACCTCTGCACTGTCTTGCCCTGTCACGGTGTCTACTCGGCATCTGGTAGGGGGTTCCTAGTGCATCTTAACAGAGCAGAGGGCCTTACATAGCAAATTAGAGCAAGGGTACCAGCTAGGGTCTCTTCTTATAAAGTTGAGAACACAGTCATGGGGCCCTGCCTTCATGACATCATCTAATCCTAATTACATCCCCAACTGCCCTCCTCCAAATTTGAATGTGATTTGGGGATTCCTTTTCCAATATAAACACTTTTGAGGGACCAGTCAAGCAACAGGACCATCTTGCTAATAAAGGAAAGCCAATGTCCAAATCACTTGCCTGTGATGAGATCAACACCAAGATAAGTGAGGGGATAGATGAATATGTAAAACGAATTTCTATGACAGCATCTTTACAAGTTTCTAGGCTTGTTTTTTAGTATTTCATGGTTACTGCTATCCCAGAGTTTAGGCACCAGAGTCAGGCTCGATGTGACATGAGATCTGATCTCAGCCTCTGTCTGTAGCTGCTCTAGCCCAAGTCACTGGACCCAAAGCAACCCCAGGTCCATGTGATCAGCTTCTTTGACACCAATTTCTGACCAGTCCAAGTAATCAACTCCAGGCTTAGGCTCCAGGAACAGTTTTATATAAAATTTCTAAGATTTCAGCAAATAGCATGCTGATGAAATCCACAGATGAGCTGAAACTGAACTGCTCACAATCGGCTAAGGCTGAGACAGAGTCTCTAGGGGGCCCAGGAGGCTAGAAGTATGGTGGAAAAAAATAACCATGTGAAATTCAGCCTGGACGAAGGCCAGCAAACCTCTTGTGTGTGCTGCCAAGTCCTCCCCACAGTCAACAGAAGGCGGGAAAGCTGTGGACAGCAGTGGGGCTTAGGGAGACAGCGGGGCGGGATGTGGTGAGGGTTTGGGTTCATAGCCCCAACCCAGTCATTTGGGGGTGAGTCTGTAGAGATGGCACACATACTAGCGAACTGGAATAAATGGGCCCAGAGAAATTCCAGAGGGGACAGCAAGAACCAAGAAATGCAAAGGGGAGCAAATTTTCAGGCACACTGGAGAGGAGGGGTGTTCTAGATGAGTCATTTTTGACAGTTTGGTGCCAGGGATACAGAAAATCTATAGCACCCATCTGTCGTCCCCCACCGCCGCCGCCGCCGCCGCCGCCGCCCCCGCCCCCCCCACTGCCGCCCAGAGGGTTCCATATCAGGCCCCAACCCCAGAAAAAATTAGTCAGCAAAAACTGACAATGGGGACTGGAGAGATGGCTGAAACATTAAGAGTGCTTACTGTGTCTTCAGAGGACCTGAGTTCAGTTCCCAGAACCCAAAGTGGGCAGCTCACATCCTCTTGTAACTTTAGCTCCAAGAAGATCCAATGCCTCTAACCAATGGGGGCATCTGCACTCACATATTCTCTCTCTCTCTCTCTCTCTCTCTCTCTCTCTCTCTCTCTCTCTCTCTCTCTCTCTCTCTCTCTTCTCTCTCTCTCTCTCTCTCTCACACACACACACACACACAAAAAAAACACCATTAAAAAATAAAAATAAATTATTCAAACAAAGATAGTTATCAAAAATCTCTGGGCTCCTATCCCATTCTGAATCTTTAGGTCAGTTCAGCTCCTGCTGCCTGATCTGAAGACGGTCTGTTAGATCTTGCGCAGAGAGTGTCCTGAAGACAACATCTGGGCAACAGGAAGCAAAATTCTGCCAGGCATGGTGGCATACGCCTTTAATACCAGCACTTAGGAGGAAGAGGCAGGTGGATGTCTGTGAGTTCGAGGCCAGCCTGGTCTACAGAGTGAGATCCAGGACAGCTATGAGCTATGGCTACACAGAGAAACTGTATCTCGAAAAACAAAACCAAAAAAAAAAAAATCACAGTTCTTACATAGTAGCAGCAACCAAAGTTGGGGTGGGGGGTGGGGCAATGAGTCCACTGCTGGAGCCCTTACCTGTCTTTAGCTTTCCGCATCCCTTTCCATCAGATCCCACCTTCCACTGAGATAGCATGTTCTCTCCTCCACTAGAAAAGACATGACCCACCAAACTCTGCCCTCAGCCAAGTCTCAACCGCTAACAGAACTGCCCCTTTATGGCCGGCTCCAGTTGAATTTGTTACTACATCCACTATGCCTGAATGAATGGGAACTGCCATACCTTTAGCTAGAATAAAAGTTCTTAATTCTGAGCTTTTCCTCGAGTCATCTAAAACAAGTTTTTGTGTATCAGTTTTAACACCCTAGCTAAATCTCTAGTCTGGTTAATTTAGGGGGCTACAGCCCAGTGAAGACCTATACTGTGAATTCCATCTGGATGTGAACTACTGTCCTTCAGTCTTGCTGTGACCAAAGCTTGAACCCTGGTGAATCGGAACCCTAACCGGTAGCCTGAGTCTTCAACCTAATGGGTTTGCTTAGATGAGATGTGAAGGTGCCGGCCAACTTCATCTCTAGAGCTTCACAATATCTCAAGGAAGCCACACTGACTCATTGGTTCTTTCCCTCTCTATCTTGAGCCCTCACTGAACTTGAAGCTGCACAGCATCATCTTCCCCAGAGAAGGGAAGCTCTTGGAGTTTGTCCTCCGGGCACTTTCTGTCTCCATCTGGTGGTGAGCCGCTAGGATCCAAAGGTAACCCATGTAAAGTATAACAACATATTCTCTCCGGCTGCACTGGATCTTAGCCCAAAGGCAGAGACGTGATTCTTTTACTGCAAGGAGCAGATGCCAAGGTATGGATGTGCCGACTGGCGATGGCCATGCTGAGCTGGGCTGCAATTGGGTGTTCTCTCTCTCAGGTCCACCAAATCAAGGAGCAGTAAGTCTTCTCCTTCCTGGAGCACATGGATTGTGCCAACCTCCAGCCAGCAAGAAAAGGTAACCACTGCCTCAGAACTTGGCTCCAACACCAGAGGAAAGACTGGCCTCCATCTGGACGTCGCTCATGATGAGCAGTTCCAGCCTGAGACCAGGAAATATCCTGTCAGCCTTCTCAGGCCAGCCCCACTTTCTCACATTTAGTCCCTTGTGTCCGGAATTTGGGTTCGGAACATGTGGTCCCTATAAATAGAGGACTTAGAAAGGAAACACTCCGGCGGTTCTTGTCACCTCCATCATTCCTATGTCTTCTACAACACCAAGGCCTTTTCCAAGCAGCTGCAGCCAGCTAGGCTCTTGTTCACAGATTTCTTTGAAGTCGGTCCTTATGTGTCTAGCTTCCTTGCAGAGTCGGTCTAACTCTGTATCTGTTGCCTAAGGAGCTGTGCTGCTCCATCAAGCCAGAAGCTCTCAGCAGCAGAGCCTGCTTGTGTCTGAACAGGGCTTTTGCATCCAATGGTCACCTATTCTTTCACTGATCTACCTAATATTTACTGAGCACATACTATCTGCCAGACTCTGAACCAGGTAGGATATTACAATGAAAAAAACCAAGTCCCAAGAGCTGCGTCTGTGCACACCTCTGATGCTAGCACTGGAGAGACTGAGCCAGGAGGATTGCTGAAAGTTCAAGGCCAGCCTGAGTTACATAGTGAGTTAAAGATCACATGGGGTTACATAGAAAGAATCTGCTCAAAAAGAAAAAGAAAGAAAAAAGGGAGGGAGGGAAAGAGAGAGGGAGGAAGGGAAGGAAGGAAAGGAGGGAGGAGAGAGGGAAGGAAGGAAGGGAGGGAGGGAGAGAGGGAAGGAAGGAAGGAAGGAAGGAAGGAAGGAAGGAAGGAAGGAAGGAAGGAAGGAAGGAAGGAAGGAAGGAAGGGAATGTTCCCAGCTCCATACTTCATGACTCTGTCATTGACCTCATTTAGTGGAGGTCAAGGGAAGCAATAGGAATTTCAACCATCAAGAATCAGGCACGTACTTCCTGTGACACTTTAGGCTAGGTTCTGGCCAGGGTCCTCAACTGTGTTGTGACCATCTTTCCAGAAGAAATGTTTCATCTCAGGATCCTACCTGGAGGCAGTTCCACCGTGCCCTGTCACCTACCGACCACTTTCCTACCCCAGGCAGGACAGGTTGGATGAGCACTCCCAGACGGCCATTCAGCATTCACACAGCTACAGGGAACATACTGGGTTTCCTGGAAGGGAAGGGAAAGGAGGGAGTTTCCGGGTTAGTCAGTGAGCGGAAGGGGCAGACCAGGAAGAGCAGCAGCAGAACCCTTCCTTTGGGGTCTGTTGTTAAGGTGTCTGTCACCTGTGCTGAATAACTGACCAGTGTTGAAATCCAAACCCATATCCTCTTCCTGGCTGCCTGCATATGCTATCTACTCCATTCCAGCAAGGCAGGTCCCTAGGAGCCAGGGCCAGGCTATGGAGCCTAAGGACACAGCCCTGGGAACATCGTCTGCCCCAGAGTTTGTCAAGCATGGAGAAATGTCTGACTTGAAGAAAAAACAGAAGACCAAGTTAACAAGGTAAATCTCCCAGGAATCTATAGGGGTGGTAGGGATGATGGGAAGGGTACAGAGATGCACACTGCTCCCATCTCCCTTCCTGAGAACTTTCTACTGGGAGCAGAGTTACTGACAGCGCCAGCTGCTCCTCTTTTCATCTTTGGTGGTGTTCACACCAAGACTAGGCTTCCTCTAGGCTGTTCCTGGCATACTCAGAAGTCTGGCAGGGATACTAGATCTAGCCTGTTCCTGCTCAACATGGGACTCCTCCAACAGACCAACTTTGTTCTGGAATCTCCCATTAACCTGACCAAGAATTTCTCAGAACTTCACCGGGTTTTTGAACACTTTCTACCCTAGTCTTTTTTCTCAAGTGGGAGTTCAGTGCCACAATCTAAAGACTCTCTGTTGTGGTTTGAATTGGAAACATCCTCTAAAGCCTCATATGGTAGAGGCTTGGTCCTCAGCTGGTTGATCCAATCAGTTGAGAGGTGACTGGATCCCAGCATTCTGACCCAGTCAATAGATTGATTCTCAATGAATTCTTAATCTCATGACATTACCGAGAGGTGACAGAAACTTTCAGAGGGGAAGCCTACTTTGGAGAAAGTAGTCACTGGGGACATGTACTTAGGGTCTGTGTCTTGTTCCAGGTCTTTCTCTTTGCAATCATCAAGAGATGAGCAACTCTGCTCCACTGTGCTCTCTGCAATGATGTAGTGCCTCAACACAGGTCCAGGAGAATAGGGCCAAGCCAGCTGGGACTGAAACTTAGGAAATTGTGAGCCCAACATTAATTTTCCTCATTTTAAATTTAAATAGATTTCTTCTATTTTTTTTTTCAGTGTGGAACCCAGCCTATGGGATGGTAGTACCTACACTCAGGGTGAATCTTCTCTCTTCAGTCAAACTGTTCTGGAAATACCTTCATAAACACACCCAGGTGTATGGTAATTCTAAATCCAATCAAATTGACAATTTGATTAAACAGCACATCTTTAAACTATTGTCTCCATCTACTTTTTCAACTAGGCACTCCAGAAGTCTTATAATAATCTCAACATATATAACTGTTTGTTTATTTCAATTAGACATTGAAAAGAAATCCAGTGTACCTCACTTTACCCAAGAGCTGTGTCCTGAAGTATTTGAACATAAATTGAATTTGGGAGAAGTCAATCCTATTCCACACATCCCAAGGGGGCTCACAATTAAAGAGAGCTCTTCATAACATCCCAAAGTCAGCATGCCATGTATCTGAACTAAAAGCAGTGTTGACCATAAAATTAATGACTGTGATTTTACTGTAGAGAAATCAAGCACACAGCACTTGTAGTGAGTTCTTGGTCCCTGAGGGGAACTCCCCACCCACTGGAAAGAGGCAGGATTCTTGGAGAATAATAAGCCATAGAGGGTGTGGGTGTTGGTATCATAGGTAATCCACTGAGAAGGAGGAGAGAGTTTAAAGAATTTTCAGAGAGAGAACACTGAGAATGGGCACCTAGGCCTCGGCTCTGGGCCTTTCTATCCCTGCTACATGGTGCCATCCCCTTCCTGTCTTTCCCTGACGATCTTAGTTGCTCCAGGGGCCTCCTACTCTGCTCCTTAGGCCCGGCCACATGTTTGGCTGCCTGAAGAAGACCTGGCATGGTTCCCAAAGCCAGAGGTGGGATACAATTTCGTGGGCTGATTGGAGTGTGGCCAGCCCTCAGGGCCAGCTGCAGGGCACAAGGCCAAGGTTGACAATGCCAACCACTGGAGACAGGGTGGCAACTTCTGCTCTAGCTTCCAAATACCAGTTGAGGTTTTCTTCTACTTGGGTATTTGGAAACTATTTCTATTCCAATTGTGCTTCTGTTTTGTCTTGGATTTTCCCCTTTTCTGTTTAATAGTGTCAGTGGTTATGCCGGTAGGTGAGACAGGGAGGGGCCGGACAAGCTCAGGAGAGCAGTAAGTCAGCAGAGCATGCCCTGGTTTTGCCTGCCAGCTTCTCCACTAGCTTGCTGTCTGCCATTCCTGGACCCTATGCCTTCCGTGGCTTGTTCTCCAAAGACAAAGACCAGCAAGTCTCCTTTTCTACCCCATTTTCTCCCTCATTGCCAATTGCTGGTAAATGGGACATTCACTGTTCCTGAGCTGCTCTTTTCTCTCGGCACCCTTTCTCTGGCCCATCAAACCCCAAATCCTGTTTATAGACTACAAATCCCACATGAGTTTCTTCAGCCCCCAGCTCTTCTCTGAGCCCCAGACCTACATATCTGACAGCCCTATCCAGCGGGATGGTTCGTGGGTGTATCAATGCTACATGTCCACAAGGGACCCCATCATTTTCACCAAATAACAGACCTCTTCAAGAAAAGGCAAATATCCTCTACTCCATTCTTCCCTATCTTAATGCATGGCACCGCCACTCTCTTAGATGTTTGAACTAGGAAAATGAAGGCCATCGTGAACTCGGCCCTTTATTTCACACACCACACACCTAACCTGTCAATAAGTCTTGCTGCTACCGCTTCCCAGATAGACCTCAAATGTGTCTACATCGCTCTAGTCCCACATTACTATTTTAATGAAAATTAGCATCAGCTCACTCATAGATATTTAAATAACCCCCTGATTTGTCTTTTACTCCCTCTTATTCATCTAGGAAACTACCAGTTTCTCCTTAAAATAAAATGTGATTGTGTCTTTCCCCTCTACTGTGACTTCATGCAACCGTGCTGGAGTAAATTATGGTAGAACTTCCTCCTGTCATGATAAAATGCTAGAAAACCAAGCACACATACACACACAAAACATTTGCTTTCAGACGTTGTACAACAGCTAGAACAAGTCTGTGATCCCTGATGAGAGAATGGGAATGGATGAGGTACAGTCTGTGGTGGCTTTTGGTTTCTGCCTGGGGAAGAGCCACTCTAGAATGGTATAGAGTCTTCCTGAGTTAATGAGAAAGATGGGAGACTGTGGTGGCTGGAAATTGTAAGTGTTCTGGAAAAGAGAGCAATACAGAGAAGGAGTTCCAGATATCCGCATAGGATCCTTTTGATTATGTAGCTGAATACTTACCTACACACGCAACCCCATGAAACTAGGAGAAACACTACCAAAAGCTGCAACCCCAAATTTCCAGAACATGTTCAGCCATCAAAAACATATACTTCACCACATCTGGGGTGATTTGTGATTCTCATAATTGCCTTCCAGAAAAAGGTTCAACTCCTTAAAGAAAGACACAAATGCAAACACTCAACAATGAAACATTTACAATATAG
The DNA here is from genome assembly GCF_049852395.1 of Peromyscus maniculatus bairdii. Lineage (NCBI taxonomy): Eukaryota > Metazoa > Chordata > Mammalia > Rodentia > Cricetidae > Peromyscus > Peromyscus maniculatus. Next base: position 27,357,652 of record NC_134875.1, on the reverse strand, counting down.
TATCCAACAATTACTAAACAAAACATAGCCAGGTAAAAATGTTAGTCAAAAGAGACAGAACCAGAAGCTGAAGTGTAGCTGGGTATGGTAGCACACCTTTAATCCCTGCACTCAGGAGGCAGAGGCAGGTGGATCTCTGAGTTTGAAGCCAGCCTGTTCTACAAAGTGAGTTTCAGGACAGCCAGAGGTACACAGAGAAACTCCATCTTAAAAAAATTAAAAACAAAAATAAAAACAAAAACTCAAACCCCAAATCAACCAACTGAACAAACAAAAACTCTGTAGGCTAGAGAGACAGCTTAGTGGTTAAGAGTGTTTGCTGTTCTTTCAGAGGACCTAAGTTCGGTTCCCAGCACAAAAGTCAGGTGGCTCACTATCACCTGTAACCCCATCTAGAGTAGTGGTTCTCAACCTTCCTAATGCTACGACCCTTTAATACATTTACTCATGCTGTGGTGACTCTCAATCATAAAATTATTTAAAAATAGAAACAGAATGACCAAGATGAAAGAATTAACAAGCAGCTATCTTAAGAATGCTCAAGGATTTAAAGGAAAAAAATGCTACAGTGAGGAAAAAATTTTAAAATATTTATAAAAATAACCAAATAAATTTTTGTGTCAAGGTTTTACTATGTAGCCTAGCCTAACCTCAGACTTATAATGTTTTCTACCACATCTTCCAGAATGCTGGGATTACAGGTATGTGCCACCAAGACCTTGTTCCACAGGGAATCTTTAAAGATGAAATATATGATTTGAAATAAAACTGTACTAGAAAGGCATAACAATGGATTAGATATCAAACAAAACTCAGTGACTAGAGGAAATAAGAATATAGATTGAAATATGAGGACTGGAGAGAGGGATCAGCAGTTAAAGCACATACTCCTCTTTCAGAAGCCCCCAGTTCTGCACCAACACTCAGTTCAGATGGCTCACAACCACTGTAACTCCAGCTCCAGATGATGTCATGCCCTTTTCTGGCCTCTGTGGGCACAACAGCACACACCCATAGTCATAGTACTCGTTGAAAGGTAAGGGAAAGAAGATTAGGAGTTCAAGGCAATTCGTGGTTGCATTGAGAATTCAAAGCCAGCCTGGGTTACATGGGACCCTGTCTCAAAAAAAAATCAAATTATAAACCAGGCACAGTGGCCACACCTTTATTTCCAGCACTCAGGAGACAGAGGCAAATAGAACTCTAAGTTTGAGGCCAGACTGGTCTACAGAACAAGTTCCAGGACAGCCAGAGCTATATAGTGAATTCTCTCTCTCTCTCTCTCTCTCTCTCTCTCTCTCTCTCTCTCTCTCTCTCTCTCTCTCTCTCTCTCTCAAAAAGGCTGGAAATATGGCACAGTGGTTAAGAGTACTGGCTGCTCTTTCAGAGGTCCTACATTCAATTCCCAGGACCCACAAGGCAGCTCACAACTCCAGTTCCAGGGGATCTGACACCTTTACACAGATATACATGTAGGCAAAACATCAATGAACATAAAATAAAAACAAATAATTTAAAAAAGAGTAAAAAACAGATGTATAAGGCTCATGAGATAGACAGCTCAGCAGGTAAAGGTTCTTGCCGCATAAACCTGGTGGCTTTGATGTGTATGAACCTAACAACAAGCTTCGAAATACATGAAGCCAGCTCGGATAGAGCTAAAACAAGCAATAACAAACTTGCAATTAGAGTTGGAAAGTCTGACATCTTTCTCCCAATAATTGATAAAAGAAGCAAACAGAATCAGTAAGAATATAGAACAGCTGAACAACATCATTAATCAACTTACTCTAATTGACATGAATAGAACACTGCAGTCGACATCTGCAAAATCCACAGTCTTCCCAAGCACACACGGAACTGCCCCTAAAATAGACCATATGCTGGGTCATGAAACAAATCTTAATAAATGGAAAAGGACAAAAATCATGCATAATATGCTCTCTGACTTTAACAGAATTAACTATCCAAGAAAAATGAAAACAAATGTCCACAAGCAACCTTCTACAAAAAAGTCCATAATAACTTTATGAAGGTCCCAAACTAGAAACAACCTCGGTGTACAGCAAGTGTCTAAATGTCTAGATGAATATATAAACAAAATGTGGTGGCATGCCAATACAGTGTTATATCAGTATGCATTATAATTTATATCAAGATGCAGCATATAATATGGCATATGCATATAAAACACATTCAGCAATAATAAGGAACAAACTACATGGAGAATCTCAAAAACATTATGCTCACTGAAAGAAACAAGATGCAAAAGTTATATATGGTTTGGGTCCCACTTACTCAAGATTCTAGAATAAGCCATAGGGAAAGAAAGCAGAATGATGGTGGCCAGTGATGGGAAACAGGGCTAACATTGACTGCAAGGCTCTTCAAGCAAACGTTTTTCTATGATGATAACAGTATGAATATTATGGTTTTCCACGCTAGGACAACTGTACAGTACTCAGATCCATAGTAATCACATTTTGTGTAGTTCCCTCCCTGTCCAGACACACAAATTGTGTCACCCAAAGTCAGTGTGACAATATCATTCTGGCTACCCAAAATGACATCCTGGAATCAAATATCCAACCTAAAGTTCCAGAAATGACCTTATGGGTGAGAATCCTTAGGTTCCTTGGGATATTTACTGGGCCCCAAACAGGGTGGAAGAGGGTCTAGAATCTCAAAGAGTAATACGGAGAAGTGTGTACACAGGCTGCAGTCGTCTGGAAGGTGGGAACCTCAATTGACAAAATGCTTCCATACGATCCAGCTTTAGCCGGGCGGTGGTGGTGCACGCCTTTAATCCCAGCACTTGGGAGGCAGAGGCAGGTGGATCTCTGTGAGTTCGAGGCCAGCCTGGGCTACAGAGTGAGTTCCAGGAAAGGCGCAAAGCTACAGAGAGAAACCCTGTCTCAAAAAACCAAAGATCCAGCTCTAGACCTCATGTTCCCACCTCCCATCCCATCCCCTCTATTCCCCCCTCTCAGTTTACCCAGGAGATCTTAACTCTTTCCCCTTCCTGGGCCACCCATGTGTGTCCCTCTTAGTGTCCTCCTCTTTAGCTTCTCCAGACCTGTGGTTATAGACTGTTTATCCTTTGCTTTACATTCAGTATCCACTTATGAGTGAGTACATACCATGTTTGTCTTTCTGAGTCTGGGTTACCTCACTCAGGATGATTTTTTCTAGTTCCATCCATTTGCCTGCAAATTTCATGATATCATTGTTTTTAACAGCTGAGTAGTACTCCATTGTGTATATGTACTACATTTTCTTCATCCATTCTTCAGTTGAGGGGCATCTAGGTTTTTTCCAGGTTCTGACTATTACGAATAATGCTGCTATAAACACAGTTGAGCAAATGGCTGAGTTGGGGGAGAGACAGGGAGGGAGAGCAATAAAAGAGATATCTTGACAGAATGTACCAGTAAGAGGATGAGGAGAAATCTGCAGCTAGTGAAAACCCCAGGAACCCACAAGATTGTCCCCAGCTCATAGCAATGGTGGAGAGGGTGCTTGAACTAGCCTTCCCCTGAACTCAGATTGGTGTCTACATTGGTGTCATCATAGAACCTACATCCAGTGACTAATGGAAACAGATGCAGATACCCACAGATAAGCATTTGGCCAAGATCCTGGACTTCAGTTGAAGAGAGGGAGAAAGGGTTGTGAGAGCAAGGGGGAGTGAGAATCATGATGGGAAAAACCACACAGACAGCTGACCCAAGCTAGTGGGAGCTCACGGACTCTGGACTGACAGCTGGGGAGCCTGCATGGGACTGAACTAGGCCCTCTGAATGTGGGTGAAAGTTGCATAGCTTGATGTGTTTGTGGGTCCCCTGGCATTGGGACCAGGACTTATCCCAGGTACACAAACTGACTTTTTAGAGCCCATTCCCTATGGTGCCATGCCTTACTCAGCCTTGATGCAGCGAGGAGGGGCTAGGTCTGTCCCCAACATGGTATGACAGCCTGTGTTGACTACCCAAGGGAGGCTTCACCTTCTATGAGGAGAGGATGGGGGTGGGATGCGGGTAGGTGGGGGGGAGTGGGAGAAGGAGAGGGAGGGGGAACAAGGGTTGGTATGTAAAAGGAAAGAAATTATTTTTAAATAAAAAAAATATTTTAAAAAAAGATCCAGCTCTAGGACATTTTCTTAATTAGTGATTGCTAGGAAAGGGCCCAGCACATTGTAGGTGGTGCCATCCCTGGGCTGATGATCTTGGGGTCTATAAGAGAGCAGCCTGAGAGCCGGGTGGTGGTGGCGCACAGCTTTAATCCCAGCACTTGTGAGGAAGAGGTAGGTGGATCTCTGTGAGTTCAAGGCCAACCTGGTCTACAGAGTGAGGTCCAGGACAGCCAGGAATACACAGAGAAACCCTGTTTTGAAAAAAAAAAAAAAAAAAAAAAAAAAAAAAAAAAAAACAGAAGGAAAGAAACCCTTTCCTCCCTAAGTTGCTTTTGCTCAAGGTGTCTCGTCCTAGCAATTACAAACACCGAGACACATCTTGGTGAATAGTGACAGCAAGGGCACTGATGGGAGCAAGTGGCTGTCGAATAGAAAGGCAGGAGAGCTGGGTGTGCAAGGCTCAGGCTTTAATCCAGCCCTCTCTAAAGAGCCATCAAGACCTCCAGGAACATCTCAGTTGCCTATAGAATCACTTCCAGGAGGCAGCCCTAGCCCATCCAGGACCTTCCGCCTCAGCTCAAGCAGCCCATTCTTCGCCCTGTGCTCCAGACACACCGAACTTAGGAGCAGTCTCTAATGGTGCACAGATCCCTTTCGCAATACTGCACCTCTGCACATTAGGGTTCCCCTTCTTGAACCGGCACAGTCGCTGTGCAGGGAATTCTCAGCCATTCTTTACAATCCATCTGAAATGCCACTTTTTCTGTGTAGCCTTGCACGACCACCAAACAGAACTGGAATAGAGGGATGGATGGCCCCCCGTAGCAAACCTACAAACCTGGGCACACACTCTTTATGATTCTGGCCACTTGTCAAAAATGGAGTGATGTGGGGCTGGGGAGAGGGTCTAGTCAGTAAAGGACTTGCCTCACACTCATGAGGATGTGGGTTTGATGCTCAGAACCCACATAAAAAAAAGCCTGGTGGCACAGGCTTGTAATCCTAGAGCCAGGGAGGCAGAGTCAGAAGGATGCCTGAAGTTCACAGACCAGCCAATGTAGCCGAACTATTGAGCTCCAAACCAATGAGAGACCCTGCCTCAGAGGAAGCAGACAGTGTTTCTGAGGATGGCATCCAAGGCTGTCCTCTGGTCTGGACCTAAGTGCACGTTTACACACACATACATGTGTGCCCACATGCACCCACACATATTAAATGTGGACTGAGCCCAGCCTGGTGGTTTGTGCCTTTAATCCCAGAACTCAGAGTCAGGCAAATTTCTGTGAGTTCGAGGCCAGTCTGGTCTACGTATGGAATTCCAGGCCATCCAGGGCTACACAGTGAGATCATGTGTGTCACACCCACCCACACATACCCACACACACCATGGACTGGTATCTGGGGGGTTTCTCCCATAGTGGATTGTAAACTCCTCCAGGGCAGATCTTAGGCTCTTAATACAAACTGTTAAATAATGCAGAATGAATCAATAAATAAAACTATTCTCCCTTTGGGACATTTTAATGGGAGCTTTGGTCAGGACTGGTTTCACCGCAAATGGTAACCTATAAACAAAGCATCCAAAGGATGAGACAGCTCACAAAGCAAGAGTACTTGGTCTATTTTAACTCCAAAGATTAGGTGGCTGGTGTGTTTTAGCCAGCCTAGGACTTGCCTTTGTGAGATGGCCGGAGTCAGAGCTCATTTTGTGACTGGCATTAGGTGTCATACACAGTTAGCATTGTCACCATCACGATTTTTTACTGGACAGTCAGCGGCTGGGGTAAAACAATCTGTCATCTCATTGACTCTTCACAACAGCCGGAGGAACCAAGTGCTTTGGGACTTAACCATAGCGAGCTGGCAGCATTCAATCTCTTTCGCTGTGTTTTTCTGAGATAAGCTCTCACACTTGCCTGAGCTGGCCAGAAACTCACGATGTATCGCAGGCTGGCCTTACATTTGCAGCAATTCTCCTGTCTCGGCCTCTCTGGATTACGGGTGTAAGCCACCATACTAGACTTAACCTGTTTGGACCTACAAAAATATCATTCTCATATGGTTTAGACTAATGTTACCTCTTTTTAGAGCTGGGAAATTGAAGTTTTAGATGAGCCCATTGCTCGCATTTGAATATTCATCCACCTAACAACCCTACAGCTCTTTTGTTATTTCTTCCACATCAATGGCTACCATCAACTGAGAAATTCCTGCTATAAGCCAGTCCACAGAAGCTAAAAGGTAGGCCAGCTGGCCCTCACTAGGGTTTCAAATGTTCTTTTGCTGATGGGTCTGGCATGCCCTGCAAATGTTATTAGTCATTTAGTGATCATGTTTCCAATTCTTTTCAGTCTCTTACTTCTCCAAAATCCACTTTCCTCAATACACACACATGGGGGGCGGGGGAGCAGCAGACTCATACACCACAGTTGCTTTTATTTTGTTCATTAGGCTCAGTGACTGACGACTCCTACCCTAGCCTTGGTGGTGTCCACAGCTGGCATTCACGGAGGCACCATACTCTGCCCTCACTGTGAACATGCTTTTGACTTACAAGACGAAAACCATCAGAAGCTGGCAGATGTTCAAATGCCAAGTCAAAGATAATTTCTGACATCTGAAAGGGCACAAGCAGCAATGAGGAAGTCTGGTCATCTGGGTGTTCAAGCCTTGACAGAACCGGCAGCTATTAGGGCAGACCATAATTCTCCAGTCCCTAGCCTGCTTACCAGGTCCTGTGAACTGCCTGCTGGGGCAATAGACCTAGCAGTGTTAAAGGATGGGAAGAAAGACACAGTACACGATACAGGGATCCTCGAGAGAGACCCACTGGAACTCCACATCAGAATGTGAGGGCAATGACAGAATGTGAGGAGCGTGCAAGGAATGGAAGCCAGGAGAAACTGACGGGCCTGAGGCGCCTTGCTGAGGTGTGGCGAGAGGGCTGGAAGTTGAGGCAGATGGCCCCTGAGGTTCCACCTTAAGATGAGCGCTGCAGGAAAGGTCAGGATGGCTGCGATACTGGTCTGTGGCAACAAAGCCCTAGGGCAGGGACACAAGAGGAACCGGAAGGGCTTCCTACAAGAACCCAGGAAGCCTCTGGGTTTTCCTGGCATAACAAGAAAGAGAAGCCACAGGATTCTAATAAAGGACAGCTCAGAGGTTTCTCTTCCTGTTTCCTCTCATGAAGAGACAGCCTCAGATGCTTCAAGACATTGAGCTGGTACTCCGGAGGTTGGATGCCAGTTCCATGCCTGCCTCCAGGAGCCTTACCCTCTGTGGGTCCAGTGCTCCCCTTCTGTACAAATAATGAGTGAAACTAGGTACAGTGGAGAAGGTGATCCATTAGAGTAGTCGGGGGGGGGGGGGAGTTCAAACTTTTCTATTTGGAAAATGTATTTGGGGGTGGAACAGGGTCTCACTATACACCCCTGGCTGGCCTGGGGCTCCCTATGTAGACTAAGCTGGCCTTGAACTCATAGAGATCCACCTGCATTTTCTTCCCAAGTATCTGGCCTTGCTTATTTTACAAATATGTATTTTTATTTTTATATATATGTATATATGCCAAGTGTGTTTGGGTGGCAGCAGAGGTCAGAGTTGGCTGTTGGATCCTCTGGAGCTGAGTTACAGGTAGTTGTGAGCAACCTAATGTGGGTGCTGGGAAGTGAACTCAGATCTTCCGGCAGAGTAGTATGCACTCCCAGCTGCTGGACCATCTCTCTCGCTAGCGTGTGTGTGTGTGTGTGTGTGTGTGTGTGTGTGTGTGTGTGTGTGTGTGTGTGATGACAGCTCAACATGTAAAGCAAATGACCATATACAAAGGAGGGGCATGAGTGTGCATTCCCCCCCACACACACACACACACAAGTTCTCAGGTGGATTTGATGTTGCTGATCCAAAGGCCACATTTGGAGAGCCACTGGGTTGTATTGTTAGCTGCAGCTCGCTCTATACTCATGCCCATTCTGAAATCTACCCCACATAGATTTTGTGTGATATTGAAAGCATGGAAGAGTCCCTGGCATGGTATATAGCACACAGTAGGCACTCAGTCAAAGCTGATAGCATGTAACTGGAAATGCTCTCTATATAAGTCTCTTTCGATGTGTAAAGCTACTGGTCAAGGGATTGGTAGACAGAAATGTTTCCTATAATGATTTTACAGTCTGCCCTAGCCCCACCCCCCCACCCCCAGGAAAGAACACCCCCGCTAATTCCACCATTAGAGGTTATTTCATGTTAAGCACTATCTTTTCCAGACATTCTCTTTTTGCCAGATTACCCCCTTGGGAAGAGGGCAGTTGTTCAGTCCCTGACCCTACAGTATTTCTCAGATGTTTTTCTAGTTTGTAGGGAACATGGCCTTGATCCTCTGTGAGTTCTTCCAGGGCACCTTACCTGTATCATTTGTCCCAAGATCCCCCATGGCTCCTTGCACAGTGCCATTGACTATAAGTCTGTAGAATAAAAGAAACACAGGAGCCTGAATTTGATCAAGCCCATGTAGGTTACTAGCCCCCACCATCATGGTTAAGGCTGCTTACTTGGGAAGTTTGGAAGGGCATGTGGGGAGAGCAGGGCCCCAGCCACATTCACCTAGATCTGCTGCCCAGGAGGTCTTGCAAGCTGGCTCCAGGAATGCTCAGAGCCTCTCATTCTCCATATCCTCCTTTTCAGCCTCACCACTTTCTTAAACAAATTGGCACTGACCCCGGTGACAGACTTGATCATTTCCCTTTGCTTCGTGATTGTGTTAAGTGACTGCCAAAGGCCTGTTCCTGAAGAGTCAGCACATTCCTCGGGACTGTAAGCAGGAGCCCATCTGCTCCCTGAGCGCTTCCTTTCCTTTATTGTGCTATTTTGGCTTCCATTTCCCATTTGGACAGGAGCATCTTCCAGCCGGTCCACCGGGAAGGGGAGAGGGTGGAGAGGATTGCTACCGTCTTCCTGCATTTCTCAGTCATCTCCTTGGTTTCTCTGGGGGAATAATATCAACAAATATGACACTACCTGCCAGGCACTGCTTTTAGCTCTCTATAGGAGTCCATGAAGTTAATTCTTATAAGACCCCTGTAAGGAAGGTGTAAATGTGATTCCCATTTCCAGTGGGAAAACTGAGGCAGAGAGAGATGAAAGGAGATGCCCAAAGACACACAATGTATACAGAGCAGAGAGTTATATCCAGGAATGCCTAGCTATTCTTACCCACTGGCTACTCCATCTTGAAGGCTTTGAATTATTGAGACTGTAGAACTGGACACAGTGGTACATGAGGCCATAGCCCTTTCCCTTGTTGCTGTCTACTGAACCAAAGATCACTTGCATCAAAAGCATAATTCTTTGCAGAACAAAAAGTTTTCTCCAAGTGCTGGGGCTGTAGCTCAGCTGGTAGAGTGTTCACCTAATGAGCCGAAGCCCTTGGTTTGATTGCCAACACTGCAGTACATCTATGTTAATGGTGTGGTGGTACATGTATGCTGAAGTAGGTGGTAGAAGAGAACGGGTTCAAAGCACTCCAGAGCAGCCACAGATCCAGCTGTTGTGCTCTGCATTGATGTCAGACAGTGGGGAACCTTCTCTCGGTGTTAGGCATTGCCCAAAGCCAGTCCTAGATTGACTTCCTCCCCTAAGAACCCCTGTAGCAGGCATGACTATTACTCCCACATAAAGGAGCTGAGGCGTGATGTGATGAGTAACTTGCCCAAGATAACACAGCCAGGAAAGTAGCAGACCGGGGATTAGGATCCAGGTTCCTGGCTTAGACTGCGGTAGTCCCGGTATAAACTCTTCTTAAAGGCATGTGCCGCCACTGCCTCCAGTGTATACTCAAAACCATTACACTGTACTCTCTCGGCATCGAGACCACTTCAGAGTCCTTAAGATATCCTGCTACCACAGCTCCCTTCTCCTCTTCTCCTTGACTTTCTACTGCTCCAGACAAACTTGGTCTTCGCAATAATCGTAACTCTTCAAGGCACTGAAGTCTTAAGTCACAGCTCAGCAACTCAGTAGCGGGGTGCGCTCTGCGTTTCTCTCTATTCACTTTCCTGATTTTCAAAGGGAAGATGATAATTGCACTGAGCTCATAGAGTCCATTGGGAGTATTTAGGTCAAGCAGGGTGGATTTCCCCATCACCACCACCACCTCCTGCGGCATCTTCTCCAGCCCAGCCCAGCATCCTGCAGGGGAAATGGTGCTTCACGCCCTTTCACTTATCAGTCTCACCCTTGGTGGCAGTGTCTTCCTGTCCCAGATGAAAAGCAGCCCCAAGTTCCACGTTCCCTGGGCTTTTCAAAACTTGGTAATTGCAATTCCTCCCAAGAGATCAGAGAAATCATTTCCCTAGCATTTGAAGCAGGAATTCTATTGTCATTTCATAACTTGTGTATGGCCCAAGGTGGCCCGGCCCACCACCTTTCTTCTCTGCCCTCAGTAGAAGTGGAGGAAATAGACAACTTGTCCTGAACATATCCCAGGAGCACCCTATGGCTAGAGTTTCTGAGCTAAAAATCCATAGCAAAGAAAGGCACGAATTTCAAATGTTTGGAGTCTGATCATTCTTGGCTTTACCAATGGGTACAGAAATGAGCCTTTTCCTCATTTAGTCTCCCCTAGTTGCTGTAGGTATCTTGGGTTTTAAACCCAGTGAGGTAAACTATAGAGCAGGCAGTCAAGATTATTGAAAAGGCCCCTCTGCTTAGTTCTTCATCCACAGGGTCTAACCCAGCTTCTAACTGAACCCTACCATTAACTCAAAATGTTTTTGTCTATCTCCTCCTCTTTCTTATTGAAAAAAGTTTTAATTTTATTATCATATATTCATTGTACAAAATAATGGGTTTCTTCATGACATTTTCATACAGGTATATTCTGTATTTTGATGTTATATACTCCCTGATCACTCTTCAAAAATATCTTAAGTGGTTTTTACAGTGAGGATGAAAATAGTAGACTTTTAAAATTTTTATGTTCATGTTATGTATATGGATATTTCACCTGCATATACATCTGTGTATGTAGTGCCACTAGAAGCCAGAAGAGGGCACCAGATCCCCCAGGATCTGGAGTTACAGACAGGTGAATCACCATGTCAGTGCTGGGGATCCAACCTGGGTCCTCTGGAAGAACAATCAGTGCTCTTAACCTCTGAACCATCACTCCAGCCCTAGTAGACTCTTAAAGTTTTTATTTACTTAATTTTTATATGCGTATGGGTATGTACATGTGAGCGCAGGTGCCCTTGGAGGCCTGAAGGGTTGGATTCCGCTGAAGCTGAAGTTATAGGCAGTTGTGAGCTGCTTAACATGGGTACTAGGAATTCAGCTCTGGTCCTCTGCAAAAGCAATATGTACTCTTAACCACCGAGCCATCTTTCTAGCACCCTTAGTAGACTCTTTTGAAAGTCCTTGAGCTGCCAGAGAGATGGCTCATCAGCTAAGAAGACTTGCTGCTCTTCCAGAGGACCCAGGTTCAGTTCCCAGCACCCATATGGTGGCTCACAACCATCTGAAACTTCAGTTCCAGGGCCTAACACCCTCTTCCAACCTATACAGGCATCAGCCACATGCATAGTGTACAGGCATATGTGCAGATAAAACATCTACACACATAAAATAAATAAATTAAATTTTAAAAGAGAATCTCTGAAAATTCAAATTAAAAATTTATTTATTTTAGGTGTGCATTGTGTGCATGTATGTACACATGGGTGTTCCAATGCATGTACCCTATGCGTACATGGAGGTCAGAAGAGAAAGTTGGATATCTCAGAGCTGTAACTATAGGTGTTTGAAGGACACACTGCTTGTTGCATGGATACTGGGAGCCAAGCTCAGGTCTTTATGATTGTGCAGCAAGTACTCTTAACGACTAAGCCATCCCTTCATTCTCCTACATCCCAATCACCCTGTCTTATGCCCCTTCCACTGGTCCTCTATCTCTTCCCAAATCTCAAATGATCTCTCTTCTACTTTCAGTGCGTGTGTGTGTGTGTGTGTGTGTGTGTGTGTGTGTGTGTGTGTGTAAAATCTACATTCCACATATGAGTAAGAATGTGATATTTGTCTTTTACATTCTGGGTTTTTTTTCACTTAGCAGGATGACCTCCAGTTCCATCTTTTTTTCTTGCAAATGACATGATTTATTTGAACAAAGAAAAAACATTTAGACATCCCTTGTCTTTACCCATTCATCTGTTGATGGGGACCTAGGTTGGTCCATGTCTTGGTTGTTGTGAATAATGTAGAAGTATTATCCCAGAATGCTCCTTAACCTTATTCACAGAATGAACCTTGGTAACTGGCCGCCCTTCATTGTATTCAGAGGCTCAGTATACATTCACCAAATAAGGGGGTCCAAACAAAGAGGAAAAGCAATTTAGTCAGCACCACACACAACCAATCCCTCATCCGAGTCATATATTGGCTCTGAACTTCATCCCACAGTTTTAGCCACAAAGGGCAAAGCCACAAAAATGTGACTGCATCAGGAGGATGAGATACCTGCTGCTACAGTTCCAACTCAGACAGGAGAGCACACACTGCATCTGTGCCTCTGAGGACAGCCCACTAATCTGGTCTTTCTGGAGTACAGGAGCAGTTCAAAAGAATTCTCACCTAGGCAGAGTGATTTGTCTGATGAAAGAAATCAATAAATTGTTATTGAATGCAGTCCAACTTCATTTACTCAAGCTAATTGGAGGTAGCCTTTCAAATTAGTGAGCCATCTGTACTATAGGTTTATTTATAAAGGAATGAAGCTTGGCCAGCAAAATGGCTCAGCAGGTAAAGGTGCTTGCTGCCAAGCCTGATGACCCGAGTTCAATACTGAGGACCCACAAAGCGGAAGACTAGAACTGACTTCTGTAAACTGACCTTTGTGCTCAATATGTGGGCCATGTCACATGCATATCACTCCTCATAAATAAATGTGTGCAATAAAAAAGGAAATGAAGCTTTACTGCTTCGAGTAATTCACAGGAACTCTAAGGCGGCTAACAAATTGTGGCCTATTCCAAGTCTTAAGAGATTTGCCTTAATGAAATGAAAAGAATCTCCAGCATCAATCACTTGAAGGAAAATGGTCATGCCCAAGCAATGACATTTGTTTCCTAGAAGTCTGGAGGCTCGAGGCTCACAGCTCATTTCTTCAATCCATTTAGTTGCTGAGAGCAGGCAGAGCAAGGCCTGGTAGCCCAGGCCATTCCCAGTTGGTAATCATGGAGTTCCTCTTAACGAGGTTTTACTGTAAAAGGAAACGACTGGAGGGTGGGCTGAGAGGTAACAGGTGCAATCCAGCCAGGAATGGAATAAAAGATGGTTTTGGAATACTGTCACTTCCTTTCATTTTTTTTCCCCGTGGGGATATGGGAGGGAAAAAGCTACTAACACAAGTCATGTACCTCAGTGCTTTGTCAAAACCCGGAACAAACATTAAGCAGAAAAAAATCTGAAGGTCGAGGAAAGGAAATAAACAAGAAACATAAGTAAAGCATGAATCATCCCTTACCACCTGATGGCTCCCGAAAAATACAAATTAAACCCGTGGAAGGAAACAGAGTCCACGCCACGGTTTGGCATTTTGATAGAGGACCCGACATAGACTCTGTGCCCTTTTCTTTAGCAGGAGGAACTGGCCTTTGGCTTCTGGTTTGTATTGCCTTTTCCTCAAGGCCTTTCGCTGCATGAAGTTGATGAGGCTCACCCAGCCTGGGCATCCACCTCCCTGCTGAGCACTGAGAGTGCAGACAGGAGAAGCATATTTTATTTGCCTAGGCTTAATAGTTCTTACCTTGTCTCCCTAAGATCTTTGAGGTGGTTTATACCAATGACAAAGTAGAAACAGGGATTCAGAACCAGGGTAAATAGCAATACATTAAAAAAAAATCAGCTGTTTAGCTAACAAGGAGGACCCTGAGGGGGACGAATGGATTGCCCTGAAAAAGGGAGATAGATGAGATTTCCATGAGTAGACTGGGATGAGAGGGGGGCAATGGAGGGTAGGGGATGGGGATGAGAACATAAGGGAACAGGATAGTCAAACTGGAACAGGGACGGAGTGGGAGAGCAATGAAAGAGATACCATGACAGAAGGAGACATCATGGGGATAGGGAGAAACCGGGTGCTAGAGCAGTTCCCAGGAATCCCCAAGGATGACCCCAGCTTAGACTACTAGCAATAGTGGAGAGGATGCCTGAGCTGGCTTACCCCAGTAATAAGATCGATTAATACCCTAAGTGTCATCATAGAGCCTTTCTCCAGTAACTGATGGAAGCAGATGCAGAGATCCACAGCCAAACATCAGACTGAACTCCAGGAGTCCAGTTGAAGAGAGGGAAGAGGGATTCTATGAGCAAGGGGCATGATGGGGAAACCTACAGAGAAATCAAACCAAACTAGTGGGAACTCATGAAATTTAGACCAACAGCTGTGGAGCCTCCACGGGCCTGGATTAGGCCCTCTGCATAAGCCGGACAGTTGTGTAACTTGGTCTGCTTAAGGCTCCCCTAGCAGCAGGATCGCGATCTATCCCTGGTGTATGAGCTGGCTATTTGGAGCCCACTACCTATGGTGGGACACCTTGCACAGCCTTGATGCAGGGGAGAGGACTTGGATCTACCTCAACTGAATGTACCAGATTCTGCTGACTCCCCATGGGAGGCCTTGCCTTTTCGGAGGAGGGATTGAGGGGTGGGTTGGGGGAGAACGCTGGGGGGCAGGAGGAGGGTAGAGAGGGGGATCTGTGGTTGGTATGTAAAATAAATAAAAAAAATTTCTTAATAAAAAAAGAAAAAAAAACAGCTGTTAAAGTGTTTAAAGAAGACCGTGTAGAGCAATACCTACATGGTCTTGGTTGCTGGAAAGAGGCAAAGCTGGTGTCATGGCCTACCTCTAGGATAAGGGACTAACCACCTCTCGAGAGAACACAAGTTTCCTAGGCAGGCCTCTCTGGAAGTTTGACCTTACGCCAAATACCCAACTTTCCCAAGAATTGAGAGCCTAATACAGAGAGATACACTTCAGAGAGCATTATGGTCATTTAGTGGCATGATGTCCTCTAACACATTGAGCCACGATCTCTGGTAGAGAAGACAGGCCTTTGAAAATGGCAGCCACAGGACAGAGGTGAAGGGAGACTCTCATTGTGCAATACAAAGCATTTGCCCAGGACAACTGATCCTTGCATCAGCTAGAGCTTGGACCTAAGATCATAGAGAAGGGAGAACAAAAGAGAGGGAAGTCCTGGTAGTACCCAAGCTGGAGCTTCGCGCCACCAGGGAAGATTTTGCGGGCTGGAACTAAAGGTGAGAAGAAGGAGGTATGGTGGCATGTGCTGTCATCCCAGAATGCAAGAAGACAGCAAGCTGGTGGCCAGCCTAGGCTATACAGCAAGTCCCCGTCAGACAGATGATTGATAGATAGAAGATAGATACATAGAGAGAGGAGGAAGGTTCTGGCAGCATATGACACCAAGTAGACCTGTGCTGGAGCAGAGGGACATGTAGAAAATAGGTATACAGCGGGCAGGGCAGAATCAGCTCATACAGCTCCTTGAATCTGGCCAGGAGGTGAAGGCATGTGGAGACAACTTGACAGGAAGTGGGGAGTCATGGAAGAATTTTGAGCAGGTTGAGTAGGGGAAGGATGTGACATGTTGAAAGGGATGTTTTCAAAGGCAGAGCCTGTCTGCTGCCTTCTGCTAAGTGCAGGCTGGCGTGGGGGTGGGGGGATGGGAGGAGGAAGCTGGCAGACCAGCTGCAGCTCTCCAAGGCAGAGGCAAACGAGGAGAGCTCGAGCTAAGGCAAAGGTGATGGAGAAGATGGGAGATTCCAAGTTCTACCCGAGGGGTAGTCATTTAAGGGGCAAAATTTCCTCAGGGCACAGACCATGCATGCCTGGTTTATTTCTGTACCCCTAGAACCTAGCACCATGTTTGGCACATGGCAGGCACTCTGTATTTTATAAATGGCTGACTGAATGCCTCCGTGAAGACTGACACTGAGCAGAGCACCTGTTTAATAAACAGGAAGCAGCAGTAAGTGAAAAACAACAGACTAGAGGCTTGGCTGTTCGATGACTTGGATTCCATTCACTCTCTTTCACTGTCCCCGAACCTACACTGACAAGGCGGTATAGGAAGGCAGCCCAGGAGAGGCAGGACTGGCTGGGAAAGAAGCCACCTGAAGTCGAACACATGTCAGCAGTAGTTCTCCACAGGAAGCATCCACTGGGCAGTTCATACATGTAGGAATGCCACACCGCAGGTAAGTTATGCATGGGAGAAGAAAAATTATAGCATCGACCTCACAAAAGGACCAACTGAAAATCCACTTCAAGTAGCAACTGTCTTTCTGTTTTATCTACTTAGAGGCCAGAATTTGAGTTCCTAAAAATTGAATTCCCTTCAAGACAATAGAGAAGAATGGGGAAAAAAAATCTTGAGAATCTAGACTCCTCACCTTGGCCTAAACTTCAGCTCTGTTTTGTTGTTTTCAATTTTCTTTAAACATTCATTTATTTGCGTGTGTGTGAGTGTGTGCCGCAGCATGCACGTGGACACCAGAGGACAACTTGTCCTTTGAACCATGTGGGTTCTGGATATCGAACTCAGGTTATCAGGTTTGTACAGCAAGCACCTTTAGCCATGGAGTCAGTCCATTGGCCCACGTTGTTCATCTTTTTTTTTTAATTTTATTTTATTTTATTTTACAATATAATTTAATTCTACATATCAGCCACGGATTCCCTTGTTCTCCCCCCTCCCACCCCCTCCCCTTACCCCCAGCCCATCCCCCATTCCCACCTCCTCCAGGGCAAAGCCTTCCCCGGAGGACTGAGATCAACCTGGTAGACTCAGTCCAGGCAGGTCCAGTCCCCTCCTCCCAGACTGAGCCAAGCGTCCCTGCATAAGCCCCAGGTTTCAAACAGCCACCTCATGCAATGAGCACAGGACCCGGTCCCACTGCCTGGATGCCTCCCAAACAGATCAAGCTAATCAACTGTCTCACCTATTCAGAGGGCCTGATCCAGTTGGGGGTCCCTCGGCCATTGGTTCATGGTTCATGTGTTTCCATTTGTTTGGCTATTTGTCCCTGTGCTTTATCCAACCTTGGTCTCAACAATTCTCACTCATAAAATCCCTCCTCTTTCTTAACAATTGGACTCCTGGAGCTCCACCTGGGGCCTGGCCGTGGATCTCTGCATCCAGTTCCCTCAGTCATTGGATGGGGTTTCTAGCATGACAATTAGGGTGTTTGGCCATCCTATCACCAGAGTAGGTCAGTTTGGGCTGCCTCTCGACCATTGCCAGCAGTCTATTGTGGGGGCATCTTTCTCCCCCAAGATCCAGCTATACCACTCTTGGGCATATACCCAAGGAATGCTCAATCATACCACAAGGGCACTTGCTCAGCTATGTTCATATCAGCATTGTTTCTAATAGCCAAAACCTGAAAACAACCTAGATGCCCTTCAACTGAAGAATGGATAAATAAAATGTGGTACATATACATAATAGAATACTACTCAGCAGAGAAAAACAATGACATCCTGAGGTTTGCAGGCAAATGGATGGATCTAGAAAAAAATCATCCTGAGTGAGGTAACCCAGACTCCGAAAGACAAACATGGTATGTACTCACTCATAGGAGGATACTAGATGTGGAACAAGAATGAATGGACTGCTATTCACATCACCAGAGAGGCTACCTAGAAAACAGGACCCCAAAAAAGACACGGGGATGTCCCATTGACAGAGAAATGGATGAGATCTACATGAACAGCCTGGACATGAGTGGGGGTAATGAAGGGTGAGGGTCGAGGGAAAGAGAGCTTGGGGGAGCGGGAGATCCCAGCTGAATCAAGAACAGAGAGGGAGAACAAGGAATAGGAGACCATGGTAAATGAAGATCGCATGAGAATAGGAAGAAGCAAAGGGCTAGAGAGGCCCACAGAAATCCACGTTGTTCATCTTTAACAAACGGTAAAAATGTAAGTACAGCTGGGCAGTGGTGGCACATGCCTTTAATCCCAGCACTCGGGAGGCAGAGCCAGGTGGATCTCTGTGAGTTCAAGGCCAGCCTGGTCTACAGAGCAAGATCCAGGACAGACAGGGCTACACAGAGAAACTCTGTCTCAAAAAAATCAAATGTGTATGTGTGTGTGTGTGTGTGTGTGTGTGTGTGTGTGTGTGTGTGTGTGTGTGTATACTGTTTAAAATAAATTTCTTTGTGATTTATTAACAGTAAATATTTGATGTATAAAATAATTTTTAAGATGGGGTCTTACTATGTTGAACTCTATGTAGATCAGGCTGGCCTTGAGCTCACAGAGATCTATCTGATTCCTGAGATTAAGGTATGTGCCACCATGCCCCAGCCTCTTTTTATATACCTCTATAGTCAGTCCGAGAAGATCATATAATTTTCTCAGGTGGAAAAGGCTCATGACCAGAAAACTTTGTCTAGACAAAGAACAGGATGGGGTGGTTAAGAGTTCAGGCCCAAGAATCAGGTTGTTTGGGGTTGATATCCTGGATGCAATACCAACTAACTGTGTGGCCCTGGCAAATGGCTTAGCATTTGGGTTTTGATTTCTTCATCTGTAAAATGTCCAGCATCTCGTTGCGCCTCACATGGTTACTGTGAGGTTATGTGTTTAGTGACAGCCACGTCTCAATTCAAGGCGCTGTTTACACTCAGTTCTAAATACACGCCCTTGGGCATGCCATCCCCCACCCTTCAGCTCTGCTTTCCTCCGGTCTTCTGTAAGCCATACCTTACAAACATCTCCCCACCTGTACTATATGTTCATCATCTCCCTCACACAGAGGTAGATGTCTACCCTTCGAGCTTCCCCTTGGCTAACTCTACACTTAGAAGGTCCATTCATACTTCCAGAAAACGAACACACAAATAGGGAACAGGATCGATGCATTTTAATTACGGTAGCTTGTAAACATTCCAATTCACTCAGCGTGCACCATTTAATTCCAGTCCCCTCCTCTAGTCTCCAAATGCTCTGCTTCCTTGTTTATCATCACCCCAGACCCTAAAGGAAAGTGATTCCAAAGGCACTGCTATCCTCGGACAGTTCTAGCCAAACTCCAATTTGGAATTAAGACTCCCCAAATTCTTTAGATTTCTCATCCCTCACCCTACTCCAACCCAGAGGTCTACAATCACATCAACCTCTGCTGCCCTCTGCTGTGTGGCTCCAGATGTGCTGGCTCCAGTTGGCCCAGTACAACCAGCCTCTGGGGAGTACCTGTCAGCTTCGCCAGCCCTTGCTGAACTCAGAACTCTCAAACATTGTACCTGTCTTCTGTAATATGCATGCTTTCCCCTAATGGTCATACATGCAACCTTTCTTATTTAGACCCAGCGTAGCCCTGGCACAGCTGATGAGGTCCATGAGAACAGAGTTGTCTTCAGGAAAGGTGAGCTACTACAGCCATCCATCCATATTCCCATATAAATCCAGTTTTAAATATTCCACTATCATTTATTGAGCATTTGCTGTGTGCCTGGTGCCATACTACATGCCGCATATATGTTATCTTAATGAATGCTGGCACCAACTTTGCAAATAGGTAAGATTATTGTCCCCATTTTACAGTTGAAGAAAATAAGGCTTGGAAAATTAAATGGACTGCCCAAAGCTAAAAAGGCAGAGATGAGACATAAATGCAGATCTATCTAGTTCCAAAGCTCTATTTTTTTAACCACCGACCATGGTGTAGAGAGTAGTTTGGAGGGGAAGAAAGCAAAGACAGACATGCTCATTAGGGTCCATGGCAACAGTCAATGGAAACACAGGGGACATGTTGAGTTTTATATGTCTTTTGGAGATGGACATGGTATGACATGGTGTTTGACTGAATGTGGAGATAGAGGAGAGGAAGGATCTGAAATTGCCCTCAGGATTTATGCCTCGGGCATCTGAGTAAACAGGAACATGTTGGTAGTTTGGGGACAACAAAGAATGCATTTTGGCTCTGCTGACTATGAGATACATCATTTGTTCCCTGAGTCCAGAGCTCATGAAAGAAGTCTGGGTTGGTGTCGGGTTACAGAGAGTGAGATTATCTAAAAGCAATGTGAGTCATCAGGAAAGAAGAGCCCTGAGGCTGGAACACTATCAGTAATGGAGAAAACGGTGTAGAAGGAGGACAGAGAAGAAGCAACTGTGAATATAGTCTGTTCGGGTTTGCTTTGAGACAGGGTGCTGCAATGCAGCCCAAGAAGGCCTTGAGTTCACATTCCTCCTGCCGCCCCGTCTCGAGTGTTAGGATTATGAATTTGTGTCACCACACCTGGCAAGAATCAGCCATGGACACAAGGAGAAAACTAGGAATAACTGTCAAGGAACTCAAGGGTGGGGGGGAGTTTTGAGGAGGGAATAGTTCTACTAGGTCATCTGCCACAGAGAAGTCAATACTCTAAAAGTGGTCCTTTAAGCTGGGCGGCGGTGGCGCACACCTTTAATCCCAGCACTCGGGAGACAGAGGCAGGCGGATCTCTGTGAGTTCAAGGCCAGCCTGGTCTACAAAGTAAGTTCCAGGACAGCTAGAACTGTTATGTAAAGAAACCCTGTCTCAAAAAACCAAAAACCAAAACCATTAAAAAAATGTGGTCGCTTGGCTATTGTAATTATATTGTAATATTGTAATTACCTTAATCATTGCATTACCCTGATATCTCTGTGTCTGTGGCTTGGGGGTCATCTAACTTGGGGTCTCTCGTATGGTCCAGAAAGTGGCCAGAGCACTGGGTGGTAGAGGATAGCTAATGCAGCCGGGTGCTAACTGAGCATCTCTGCCTCTTCTTCTGTGCTCTCACCATCTCTCCAAGCCACCGTTCTCAAAGGCTGCTTTGAGTTCCCTGGTAGCTTAGAAGTCCCGGGGTAGTTGGAGTACTTGCAAAGCCTCGTGAGGATTCATTCAGTGTGTGAAGGACTCAATGCTGTGTCCCTCAAAATTCACATGTGGAGACTTTAGTCTCCAGTAGTAGGGTGGGATTTAGAGAAGGAACCTTTAGGAAGCAATTCGATGACCCATGCCAGTACTAGTTACTTTCCTCAGTGCTGGGACAAAATAGCTGACAAAGGAAACTTAAGGAAGAACAAGTTTGTTCCGGCCCTCAGTTTGAGGGGACAGTCTGATGGCAGGGAAGGCCTGGTAACAGGAACGGGAGGCAGCTGAGCACATTGCATCTGCCACTGGGAAGCAGAGGCTGAATGCTGATGCTCGGCTTGCTTCCTCCTCTGTATTCAGTCCAGGACCGAATGGAACGGTACTGCCCATATTTAGAGTGTGCTTTCCCACAACAATTAACCCAATCTAAAAGTCTCTCCCAGCGTGAGGAAGATGGAGACTCCTTCACCATCTGCTAGTTTTCAAAGTAGTCATAAAAATCTGCCCCGTCACAAATTAAAGAGTACCATGGGAAGCCACTGGGAACTACAAGAGTACCTTTAGTGGGGTGACGAGGACTAAAAACAGAGGGTTAGGATGGGAAGCTTTACAAAGAAAATCACAAAATAGCCTAAAAAAATAGACATGTTCCCAGATTTTTTTAAGATTGTTTTATAAACATAGATATTCTCCTGAGATTAATCTAAACATCTAAAACCATCTTGAGTCCAATAATAATAGAGATTTTTATAGGACCTGATGAGCTGATTATGTAGAGACTAAAATATGCAACATGACAAAGAAGGATTTGAAAAACAGAGAGCAAGGCTTGTACTGCCAGCTATCAAAACACATCAACTACTGTCAACAAACCTGTGGGATACTAGCACAGGAACAGATCAATGGAACAAGGCAGAGTTCAGTGTGGTCCCACGAGTATGTTAAGTTATACTTCATGCTGAGTCAGGCATTGTAAGTCACAGAGCAAAAGACAAACTAGTCAATAAATAGTTTCGGGACAATTGTCAAAATTGAGGAAAAACCCAAAATATTGTTGGATCTGTACTTCTTATCAAATCTAAAGTCCACATGGATTAATGAGCTAAGCGTGCGCACTTACACACACACACACCTAAAACTCTGTAAGAAAATTTAGGATAGCATTTTTGAAGTAACAGACCATAGAAATTAAAAATGACTATTTTTTTTAAATACCTAAGGCACACATGCACACACATATACACACAAAAAAAAAGTAGATAAGAATTTAAAACATTGATTGATAAGATCCAGTATCGACAACTTTGTGGAAACAGCTATTTTCATACTCTGTTGGGAGAATGTGAACGGGCTCAGGTTTTTTTGGAGGACAATTTGGCAGAATCCATTAAAATGAAAATGTACTTTTTCTATTTCTAGATATGGATCCTAGATAAATCCTTCTGCATGCCCACAGATTTTCACTGTACCTGTTTGTAACCATGCAAAGTCCCAAGCAATCCAAATGGCCATTAGTCATGGAATGCAAGCAGACAAGCGCTTGAAGGATGGGGGTAAGTGTCAGGAATTGCTAACGAAGGCAACAGGAAATGGAGCTGACCCAGGATTAAGGAAAAAGGTTGCCAAGCAGCATGAAGAGGCCCGCCAATGTTGGGCACTGTGAATCTGAAGTGACCTCAATCTCAGAGCTAAAATGTATTCTCCCATGGAGAAGACAGATGGTTCAAATGCCCTGGGATTTACACACTCATTCAATTAATATTTATTATTTCACTGCCTACAAGTGACAGCAGTATTTTAGGCCTTTGGATACAGGATTGGACAAACAAACAAACAAACAAAATACATAATATAATGCCAACTAAATGCTCTGAAGAGTAATTAAAATAGAAGATAAATGATGACAGAAATACTATTGAAGCATGGAGATGAGAGAAGGCCTCTATGTAGAGGTGACATATGAATAGAGTCAGTAAGAAATGAAGGAGGGGTTTCTAGAAGAAGAGTATTCCTGGACAGGAGATAGCTCATTTGGTAAAATGTCTGATATACAAACATGAGGACCTGACTTCAGATCACCAGCACCCACGTAATAACCAGGCGTAGTGGCACACATACATAACCTTAGTCCAGGGAGAGGATGGAGGCAGGCAGATCCCTGGAGCTCATTGACCAGCCTGTCTAGCCAAATTGATGAGTCGAAGATTCAGGGGGAGACCCTGCCCCAAAAAATTAAATTGGGGAATTGGCAAGATGGCTCAGAGGATTAAAGTGTGGTGGCCTGAGTTTGAGCTCACATGGTGGAAGGAAAAAAACAATTCCTAAAAGTTGTCTTCTGACTCCTACCTGAGGACCATGGAACATACATGACTATACTCTTTCTTATACACACTACACAATATAATACTAATATTAAAGTGATGAGTGATCAAAGAGGACACCTGATGTCTACCTCTATCTTCCATATACATGTACACACAGATGTGCTTGCATGTGCATGCAGATGTGCATACACTCACACAAACACATACACACATATACACAAAAGAACATCTTATTTGTAGGAATGGCACATGCAAAGGTCTTGGGGTGGAAGATTGAGAGGATGAATGGACAAAGGAACAGAAGAGTTATATGTAGTGGGATTACATGGTGTCTTAGTTTGGGTTTCTATTGTTGTGAAGAGACACCATGACCACAGCAACTCTTATAAAGGAAAACATTTAATTGCCGGTGGCTTACAGCTTCAGAGATTTAGTCCCTTATCATCATGGAGGGACATGACAGCATGCAGGCAGACATGGTGCTGGAGAATGAGCTGAGAGCCCTACATCTTGATCAGGAGGCAACAGAAAGCAACTGTGTGTTACACTGAGCATAACTTGAGCAACGGAGACCTCAAAGCCCACCCCACAGTGACACACTTCTTCCAACAAGGCCACACCTACTCCAACAAAGCCAAAACTCCTAATAGTGCCACTCCCTTTGGGGGCCATTTTCTTTCTTTTAAACTACCACACATGGGTTGGACTGACAACAAAATGTACTTTGGACAAAATAAGGAAATTGAGACCAGAGGATGCTGATAAGTGGACAGGAAAATCATAGGTAAAACAGAGGAAGATTTGGCATGGTGGAGAGTCGGGTGTGGGAAGAATAAGGACTAAAGGTCTATAAAGGATAGTGAGAAGTGCTCAGAGAATAAAAGGCTGGAGTTCAGAAAGTCAGAGGACAACAAATCCAGCAATGCCTAGGCCTCATATGCTGCTATGGGTTAGGGGCTAAGGATGTGTGTGTGTGTGGAGAAGCAAGGACTGAGAACTGAAGAACTCCAAAGGGTCATTGACAGGAAACTTGGTATCGTCCAGGTGGACATGCTTTAGTAAGAGGCATCCCTAAGCTTGTCGCCATGCTCTTCCTCATGACTGGGGGAATATTGGGGGACAGATGACAGAGGCATAACAGGAAGGGCCGACCTGGCTTCCAGACCAAGCAGCACTTGAAGAGAGACTAGGAGGCCTTGACAAGGCCAAGCCAAGGAGAGAAGAACCTGAAGAAAGGACAAAGGTAGCCTGGCTGGGGTGGAGATGGTAGAAAGATGGCACAAGATGGCTGAGAGATAAAAATATCTGGCTACCAAAGAGGACAGATGGTCAGCAAAGCTCCGAAAGGCCACCAAAGGGAAGTCTGAGGGAAGCGACTAGAATCTTGCCAAGTCCCAGTGGTGTTCTCGCCAAGTATCCTTCCTTATGCAATGTGAGGTCCTTGAAGTAGCAGCACAGGTTTGTGACATGCCTGGCTAAGCACAGAACTCGGCCGGGGCTCGAGAGCTGACTTCCTGTATGCACAGAATGGAACCAAACTAACCGGTGGGCAGAGAACTGGTTCTTAGCCCATAACTACCAATAGTGCAGGAGGAGAGAAGGGAAGGAAGAGTGGAGGAAGAGAGAAGAGAGGAAGGAGGAGGAGCAGGAGGAGGGGAGGAGGAAGAGGAGGAGGAGGAGGAGACAGCTTTGGCAGGCAGCATGGAAGAGCCACGAGCAGTTAGGAGCTGCTAGAGAGGAGCTGCTCACTAAGTCTACCAGGGACGACGACGACGACGACGACGACGGGACAGCCAACATGCGCCCTGTCAGGAGAAGTGACCATCTCTGCTGCCCTACTGTCTGAGTGAACTCTGCCCCTCCCTTTGCCCATACCCTACACGTGCTCACCAGCACTGACATACACACTTAGGCACAAAGAAGCATTTTCTGAGCTTGTTTTTCCCCATACAGGGCTGAGGACATGCTGGGCAAGTATCCTACCACTGAGCTGTATCTCTCTCTCTCTCTCTCTCTCTCTCTCTCTCTCTCTCTCTCTCTCTCTCTCTCTCTCTCTCTCACACACACACACACACACACACACACACACACATTTTCTTAACCATTTTGACACAGAGTCTCACATGTAGCCTGAATCTCACACAATTCCTCTGCCTCAACCTCCGGAGCCCCTAAAATTAAAGACTTGCACCACCAAGTCCAATGCCAGGTAGCTTTTGGTTGCTGTGGGGCAGGTTCAAAAAAAGGAGCACACAACAGCATCCCAGAAACCTTCTGAGGCTAGAAAACCCACCCCATTCAAGACATTCTTTTTGGAAGAGGGATGGGGAGGCTGGCCTATGCATTGCTGGGGTCTAGTGTCAACAAATTCATGTTAATCCTACTCTGCTAGGCTCTGTCCTGAAGACAAAATTCTGTAACAGCAAGCTCCTGCCCTCAGGGATAGGTGATGTGGAAAGCGAAAACTAAGAAAGTAAAGGGTTAGGGCAAAGTTTTTCTTTTTTTAATGCTCAAATAAAATGAGTTTTTGTTTGTTTCTTTCTTGTTTGTTTGTTCTGAGACAGAAAGGACAGGTCCAGGTCAGAATTTGGGATGGTAAGGAAGAAAGCAAAGGAGGCCTGCTGAAGAAAGATCCTGAAAAGCAACTCCTCCAGTCTCCGGACTTGGCCTTTAGTGAGGTCTGAAGTCCAAAGATGCAACAGCAGAAGTGAACTGTCTGTGCAGGCCACGGGGGGACTGGAGTGTGTGACTCATGGGTTTCCAAACAACTTTGATAAAAAGGACCCTTGGCCATTCACCCTGCCCATCCTGAATTATTGCTTTCCACTTCAGGACTGGAGCCAACATTTTAGGTCAAGTCTTCAAAATGATGAAAGCAAAGGCCGTGGTTTCTGGATAAGGAGATAAGAGAGGTTGAGGATACAGTCAGGTGAGGTCATCGCCACCACCAAGGCCAAGGCAAGGTCCCAGGGGATGGAGGTGGAAGGGCTAAGTACTGAGTAGACACATCCCAGGGCAGAGTTCACAAGATGAGGACGGGATGCCTGGGCTGCTGGATTGCTTTTGAGACCTAGATCCCATTGAGTTTTGCTGTTGTAACAATGACTGCCACCTCAGCAATTCTGGTGCCAGGGACAGAGAGGTCTAGGTGTAGTTGAGACCTGCTTTGCTGCTGGTCATGCATGTCCATGAACAAACACAAAGCATTCAGGCTTTGCTCTGGCAGGCAAGCTACAGCCGCTTCCTAGAGACTAACTACCCTGCCCGCCTGCTCTGCTCCTTGTCGAGCCAGAAGACTTTCAGGTTTATGGTAACAGCATGTCACAGGCGAAGAACTGAGGGTTCAAATAGGTGATGTTACTGCCTGAGGCCACGCAGGTGACCACTGACAGGAACTGTCTCTGAAGGCTAGCTCTGCATGAGCCCGTGCTTGCCCTAGGAGGTGGCTGGTACAACCCGAGCAGGTGAGTGCCTTTGAGCAGACATTTCCACATCCTCCTGTTTCTGGGAACTACTACTTCACCAGTCCTGGAAAGGGTGGCAAGGAGGAGATGGGACTGGGGTGGAGGGGGAGACAAGAGCTTTGGCAGTCATGGAATGGCATGGAGTTCTCCTAGTTCTTGGCCCTCAGGTTGGGGACTTCTGCCCTTTGCTTTTCCCCCCTGAAGATAGAGGTCACAGAGCATCCTCACTTATTTTGACTCTGCCTTGTCAGGAAGTCCCAAAACGGAGTCCCTTTCCCTCTACAAAAGGGCCTACTTCATCATTTTTATTGTTTGGTAATTTCATACGTGCAGATAATGTGTTTTGATCAAATCCACCCCCATTATCTCTTCTCCAATTCCTCTACGATCCCACTCCACTGTAGCTTTTTCTTTTAGGCCACCAACCAGCTCCCAAGCCAGGACACCGAGACTTAGTTGTGACTGCTTGGCCTTGTTCAGGCTTGTTTCTTTTAACTTAAATTAACCTGTTTCTCTTTATCTACTCTTGCCCCGGGCCTTTTTACTTTTCTTTACTTCCCTACATCTTACTTTCACTGTTTCTTGTGTCTGGGGCTGGGGGCTGCCTGCTTTCTGGTCCCCAGAGTCTCCCTTGTTCTCTCCTCTTTCTTCTTCCTGTTCCTCCTTCTCTCTGTTCCTAGAGTTCTCCTATGTATTCTCTCTGCCTGCCAGCCCTGCCTATCCTCTCCTGCCTAGCTATTGGCCACTCAGCTTTATGTTAGACCAATCAGGTGCCTTAGGCAGGCAAGGTGGAACAAATGCAACACACCTTTACATCATTAAACACACATCCTTACATCACTAAACAAATGCAGCAGAAACAAAACACATCTTTGCCCAGTTAAATTAATATTCCACAACATCCCACCCCATCACTGTTCTCTCCCAACTTCTTGCACTTAAAAAAAAAATCCACTGAGTCCCGTTGGTGTTGCCTGTATGTGCATGGGTGTGGGACTATCTACTTAAGCGTGGGTAGCCTCTCAAGTGCTACATATCTGGAAAAAAAAAGACTCTCCCTCCCATATAGCAATCAATTACCAATAGCTCCTCAGATAAGGGTGGGACTTCATGAGCTGACTCCCCTCCCACATCCATGCTAGGAACACTTCATCATTCTTTTGTATGTTGTGTTGTGTTGTGTTGTTTGTTTGTTTTGAGACAGGGTTTTACTGGGTAGTCCTGGCTGTTCTGAAACTAGCTCTGTGGACCAGGCTGGCCTCGAACTCACAGAGATCTGCATGCCTCTGCCTCCCGAGTGCTGGGATTAAAGGTGTGCGCCACCGCCGGGCTACACTTCATTCTTAAATGGACTGTTGAAAGCCACCTTAAATTCATTGTGGCTACAAACAGGAGGTTAAATACATTAAAAAATAAAGTCAAAGTCGGACATGATGGCTGAAGCCTGTAAGCCTAGTAGTCAGGAGGCTGAGGCAGGAGGATTATAAATTCAAGGCTAGACTAGGCTAGACTTTTGATACAAAACCTTGTATCAAAACTAATAATAAATTGTCACTTGGAAGAATTTATTTATTTATTTACTTACTTACTTACTTACTTATTTTCAGAGCTGAGGACCGAACCCAGGGCCTTGCACTTGCTAGGCAAGCACTCTACCACTGCGCTAAATCCCCAACCCAAGGAAGAATTTCTATCTGGGCTCACAGGGCCCCAAAAGTTCTCAAAAGCCTTTCCTTGGAGCTGGCTTAGAATTGTTGGGGCATGAAGCTTTCCGATGAAACAGACGGGGTGGGGGGTGGGTCGGGGGGGTGGAGCCTGTCAGCATGTGTGCATATGATCTCTGCTTTTGGTGTGGCATGATAGCTCACGGATGAAACTGACTACTGCTTAATGAGCCACACTGCAGGGTGACCAGATCTCTGTTCTAGAAGCCGTGTCAAGGGGATTTCTTCCCAGAGCCCCCAAATTCCTCCTAGGTCTTCTTCCCACTTCCATGGCAGCCCCTGGTCCCTCCAAATCTTTAGGCCTTCAAAGGTATTCCTCCCAGATATCAAGGTCCCTCAGGACCTTAGCGTTTGCAAAGGCCAGAATATTCAGCTGACTGGGACTGTGGGAGCCCAAGGGAAGGTCCGCTGGTATCTTTTAGGGTGCACTAGTGGAGAGATTCACGCCAGTTGTAAGGAAGTCACCCCCCAGCTAGCCGCAATCGGCCTCCCTGAGGTGGGACCGCAGAGCTTGTGGGGAGAGAGAGAACTCACTGGCTTTTTCTTCCAGAGGAGGGCTCGGAGGAGGAGCAGAAGTAGGAACACATTATCCACCCCGAAGCAAAAGCAGGGCTGTACCCAGCGCCTGATGTGGAGGAGCTAATGGGAAACAGCTTGTTGGAGGGTGGGGAACAGAATTCAGGAACTGCTGGGGTAGCGCTGCTGCAGAGGGGGATGGGACAAACCGGCTAATTGAGACCAGCTGTTGCTCCTCAAGCTCAGAGATCTTTGGACTGTGCCCTGGGGTAGGCTCACACCCTCCTCCAAGCCACAAGAAACCAGCACAGGTTGCCCGGGCAGCCTGAGGCTCCTCTGCCCTCTGTGGCTTCCCAGAGTCCTCTGAAACAAAAGATTAGAGAAGGATCCTCATCCAGCAGCAGGACACAGCGGTCAACCTTGCCTGCTCCTGCCCAGGAAAGGCCGGGAGGAAGAGGCCATAAACTACCCAGTCCTCTCCTCCGTCCCTTCATCTACTCATCGCATCTGGAGACCCAATGGCCCAAGTCCACTGGCGCTGCTACCCCTGGCTTGTTCTCCTCTGTGGTATGTGCACCCCAACCTCTCCTGGCAGGCAGCTCTGGTCTTTCTCCCCAGGCTCAGAAAAGGTTGGAGTGAGGGCTAAGACTCAGGTTATCTCTTTTCTCTTTGTCACCCTGTTTTGAAGAAAAGGGCCCCCTGCAGGGCCTTTATGACTTGGATCAAGTCTAGTTTGGAACCTTCCCACCCCCGTGACAAAATTATTTCAGCACTCATTGGGTTGATGACTTTTTGAATGATGACTGCAGAAAGGGCGTTGCAGAAGGGAGACAGGTGGGGGACACAGCACAGACTGCAAGAGGTTTAGAACCAGTTAGGACTGGAGGACTTCTGCCCAGAAACTTCCGAAGAGGAATCCTTGAAGGTCCGAGGATGGAGAATTCCTGCTAAACTGACTTAACAGCATTCTTGCTGAAGGCAGGCTACGGTAATCAAGTATCAAGGGTAGAGAGATAAGGGATCTGATCCACTCAGATATTGAAGGGTGGAGGTTCTCTCTAAATTGACTTAGCAGAATTCTTACTAAGACAATAAAAGCCCGGGAGGACAGGGCAGGAACAAAAGGTCAGTGTTGAGGTCTCGTCAAGAAAAGAGACCAATGGGAGAATGCCAGATCACATCTATGGTGCTCTGTTTGTTTCCAACCAGGTACCCAGTTCAGCTCCCTACCCCTATCCCCTGTCCTGGGGAAATCTTCCTTTGCTTTCTGTCAGCAGTACCTGCTTATTAATTCAGCCTCCAGTGAATGAGTATCTCCTTGGTACCAGAGAACACAGAGAGAGTGATATATCCTGGCCTTCAGAGGAATGTGGATTGGCTAGGTCCCACTTCCTAGGTTGGCACCTTAGCACTGCCATTTTGCTAGAGAGCTGCTCCTACGGAATTGGGGGTTCATTTTCTTAGATTAATTTCTTAGATTTCCTTTGAGTTTATGAGGCCAAGTCATTCAAGTAGGGCATTCATGAAGCCACTTATAAGGTAGAAGTATAGCACCTCCCTGTACTCAATCCTCATGGTCTCCAGGGAAGTATGTGCCCTAAGTGTCAGGATGGCAAAGAGGTCGTTGGACTTTCAGGTCAGGAAGGATCTCTAATCCTGGCCTCCTTTACACAGTCCCAGAGCTAATGGGGCATAGCTCAGTGCCTGGCACACAGTAGGCACTTAAAAAACATCTGTTAAGTGAATCTCGAGGTGGTTTCTTAGGATCATACCAAATTTGGTACAGAGCCCAAACTGGAAACTAGATCTCAGTATACCGTGACCCTTGTGTGGCACCCCTCCACACACCCACACCCACACCCTTTCCAGGACCGCTTCCTATGCTTGACTAGTGAAAAGATGGAAAGGGAACTCCTATTTCTTTGGTGGTACTGAGAAATAAAACTGGGGACTTATTTTTGAAGTATGCAAACGCTTTACCACTGAGCCACACTGCCAGCGCCATTCTCTGCCCCCTCCTTAGATGGCCTGGCTTCAAATCTCCATCTAACCACTGATTCGCTGTGGCAAAACCTGAACAAATTATGAAACCTACCTGGACCTTGGCTTCTTCCATTATAGAAGATGAATAATCATACATTTCTCATAGGGTTGTCACAAATATCAGAGGAGAGACAGTGGTGGCCAATTGACAATGGGACTGCATTCTCAGAAATATACCATTAGGCATTTTTTTTGTTCCAATGACCACATGGAATATACTTTAAAAAACCCACATGGTTATAATATCATTAGACTGTATAATATGGGGTCATTGTTAAATATGTAGCCCTTGGTTGACCTCAATAGTGTCGTGTGGTACATGACTATGCAGCAGTCTTCTGTATTATCTTTTGAGACAGGTTCTCATGTAGCACAGGCTGCCTCCAAACTTGCAACATAGCCAAAGATAATCTTGAGTTCCTGCCTCTACCTCACCAGCATTGGTGATATGGGCATACAATGCTGTGCTCAGCTGTGGATTACTGAATTCCATATCTGGCACACAGTAGGAGTTTTTTTTTTTTTAAAATGTTTAGTCACCTTTCACCACCTAGTGTTGGACTAGGGTGGATTGCTGTCTTGGATTTAATGGAAGCCTGGAATAGTAAGCAGAGACTTGGACTGTGAGAAAGGGTGTAAGTGACCCTTGTATTTCAAGAAATCATACGCATACACACATGAAAGTGGAAGAGATTATCAAGGTCCTCTAGGGCATTTCAAAGAAAATTTGATTTAAAACTTTAATTTATTCAATTTTCCCACTTTACTAGACACTGAAAAGACACAATTAGATTAGAAGGGGGAAAATGATGTAATGAACACAAACCCATCCAAAAGTGGCAATCACTTGTCAGTGAGCATGACCCAGGGTGCCATCCAGTTCAGACTGATTTCCCAGGAAATGTGATTATTTTTAGTCTCCAGCATGGTGTGTTTCAAAGGATACGGGTCCTACAGGCTAAGGGAAGATGTCCCTTCACTCTGTGAGAGCTCTCTGCCCCCAAATAACCCTAGTTTTGTCTCCTGTTTCCTAGCATGTGCCTGGAGTTACCCGCAACCTGGGTACCATGGAAGAGAAGATGTGAGAAACTGTTCAACTAACCCTCCGGTGAGGCCTTGGCCCCATTCCCACATGCCCCTCCCACCCATCATTCTCTCCATCCCCTATTGGCCCAGTTGCTAGCGTCTCCTACAGGCTTGCTTCTGATTTCTGCACGCTGGGGCCCCTGCTTCTTATTAAAACCAATCAGCAATGGCTCAGGTATCTACCATACCCATTATGGGTCCTCCGCTCCTCAAACTCACTGATTTCCACAGCTTGTTGGCTTCTGCCCTGGCCTGGGGCTGGGAAGCTTCCCCAAGGAGGGAGGTAAAGAGGGGGGATAGTGAGAGAGACTGCTAGCTGGCCTCGAACTGAGACTAGGCAGAGGCAAGGAAGGAAATGGAAGGAATGAAAATAGAACTTCTAGAGTAGTGGTTCTCAAGCTGTGGGTCACAACCATTGGAAAACGTATTTCCGATAGCCTTAGGAACTGAGATACCACTCAGTAGCAAAATTACAGTTATGAAGTAGTGACGAAACTTTATGGTTAGGGGTTCCTGAGACCATTGGAAATATGTGTTTTCCAATGGTCATGACCCACAGGTTGAGAGCTCTGAAGAGGGAAGCGCAAAAGGATGGGGGGAAGAAGCCAGTGAGCTGTAAGATCTATCTGAAAGGCAAAAGGCGGCTGGCAAATGGGAGGCAAAGGGAAGAAGGTGGCCGGCTTCCCAGCTGGCCTCTAAAGTGATTGATCCCACAACTCCAGAGGGTAACGAACTCCAGGCAGGGTTGGGCTCCCAAGTGTGAGGACTTGGACAAGCTCCAGGAGTAGTCTGAGCCACAGGGTAAACACAGATCATTGCATGGGATAGCAGCTTTACAGGACCATGAGAGCCAGCAAGTGAATGAGCAAGCCACAGCATTTTTGTATTCAAACAAATCTAGATTTCTTGTTGAGGAGAAGGCAAGGAAAACAAACAAACAAGAAAAAAAAAACCATGGTTTTCATTTGAAAGATGAAAGGCCCTCTAAAGACATATCTGGCTTGAAGAGGCTCTTTCTGGGATATGTCACAAATACAGGGGTACTCATTCACTCTCTAGTATTATTTGGGGTCAATGGGTAACTACTGGAAAAGTAGGGTTGCTGGATGAGAAACAGGAAACTTGATTACATTTAAATTTCAGGTGATAATATTTTGGTATTAAAGTATGCCCCAAATAGTGCATGGAACATACTTATATTAAGATATGATCCCTTGGCACCGGGTAGTGGTGGCACAGGCCTTTAATCCCAGCACTTGGGAGGCAGAGCTAGGCGGATCTCTGTGAGTTCAAGGCTAGCCTGGTCTGCAGAGTGAGATCCAGGACAGGCATGGAAAAAAAAAAGATATGATCCCTTGCTTAACTGAAAGTCAAATTTAACCAGATAGGTGACCTGTACTTTTGTTCATTATATCTGGCAACTGTACTCTCAAGATATCCCCAAAGGGACTGCCCATAGCCTGGCCTGGGACCAGGGATGAAACCCCTGTCGTTTTCAACCACACATCCAGTGGACATTCAGGTCCCTTAATTGTCACAAAGGGTCTTTCTTCAAGCTCCATCCCTACTTAGCTTAGGTTTCTTAATTTAGACTAACAAATACCATCAGCAGCCAGCTTACTCAACCTTCCCCGTTTTTTAGAGAAAGGGTCTCACTATATAGTTTTGGCTGCCCTTGAACTCTCTATGTAGAGCAGGCTGTCCTTGAACCCACAGAGATCCACCTGCCTCTGCCTCAGCCACTATGCCTGGCTGACCTCATCATTCTCTTTTTGTTTGTTTGTTTTGTCATTGTTGTTGTTGTTTTTGTTTTTCAAGACAGAGTTTCTTTGTGTAGCCCTGGCTGTCTTGGCACTCACTCTGTAGACCAGACTGGCCTCGAACTCACAGAGATTTGGCTGCCTCGGCCTCCCAAGTTCTGGGATTAAAGGCATGTACCACCACTGCTTGGTAACCCCAAGACTCTTAAATATAGCCTAAATACCCCTAAACTCGCCCTCAGGAGAAGCTGGGGGCTCCCCTAGAGGCAAAGTCCTAGATGTCATTTTCTTTAAGCAATCCATATGTTTGGGTGTCTTCCTGTTATCTGTCAGCACCTGCCAGTTACTGCAGTCAATACAACAGTGCAGCTTGCAGCCCTCCGCCAGCAGATGCAGGCCTGGAATCTCACTGCCTACATCATTCCAGACACAGATGCACACATGGTAAGGACCAGCTCTGCTCTTTTTTGTCCTCTCCCTTCTCCCATACTTGGGCTTGTTGGTCTCTAAACAGAAGCCATAAACAAGAGGCTAGCAGGAGTTGGAAGCTGCAGACAGAGAAAGCATTTCACAGTGAAAAGGATGAAAATGGAAAGCTCACACATACTAGTTTAACTGAAAGAACATACCTCTTTACACTGGAGGAAAAACAGGGCCAAAGTTGCTTGACCACCCAGAGCGCTAGACTATACAAGTGTGGGGAGAAAACTGGGGGGGAAAAGCAGACAGAAATCAAGGTGACGATCTGGAGCAGACCTCCTTTCCCCCAAATAGTAGTGCTGCCTACCCAGCCTACCTTTTCCTACCAGTCACTCCGCCTCTACCTCATCTAGTTCCCCACACCAACCCAGTTAGAAGAAAAGGTATGTTCAAAGTCAATGTATCTGCTTCGCTTCATTTCTGACCTGCTGGGGATGCTTAAGAAGTTTGACCAAGCATCTGAGCTTCTTTCAGCAAAAATAACAATGATATATCCTCAAGGATGAGAAGCAACAAAGTCATCTCCCGGTATCTATAGTCTAAAAGAATAGTGTTTCAACTCCCTTATATAAAATGACATAGTGTTTGCATATAATCTATTTATAACCTCCCATATGCTTTAAATCATCTCTAAAAGGCTTATAATACCTAATATAATTCAAATGCTATATAAATGTTACCATACTGTTTTGCTTAGCGAATAATGACAATAAAAACATATACCAAATACTGTCCCAGTTTTTCCAATTTTTTTTTTAACCAAGACCAAGGTTAATAGAAGATGCACATACAGAATTCATGGATATGGATATCTATCTGGCCAATAGTGTATAAAGCCTGGTGCAGAAGTTATTTATGAAGTACCCAATATAGTGTGATAGACTCAGGAGGAAGACATGGTATTTGAAGGGGAATACCAAAAGGCATGGCCCAAGACCATACTGAATTTGCATTATGACCATGGTGGTGAATTTTGCAGAACAATCTGGTGTAACCAAATCCAGTGCTACACTGTGGGTTTGACAACCCAAGAGACAGTTTTTGAAAGGTGAAGAAGATAGTATGCTGAAGGAGTTACAGAGGCTTCTTGGAACAAATGCCAGGTGTGGCAAGACAGGAAAAATCTGAGATGTACCTGGGGCCTTCCACCTGGCATCTGACTCCATGAAGAAAGTTAATGATGGTGTTGTTGATTTCCTAGAGTGAGTATATTGGCAAACACGATGAGAGGCGAGCATGGATTTCCGGCTTCACAGGAACTGCAGGTAACAGCCATTACCCGCTCTGATTGCTTGTGTTGGTAGACCTGAACTGATCTGTAGAGGACCTGGTGTGGCCAGTTCCTCAGCACCCAGGACCAGAGGCTGGTGTTCATTCTTGTTCTCCCCACCCCTGTGAACCCAGCATGCTCCTCAGGTCAACTGTCTCATACCCCTGTGGCCATAGTTCTACACAGGAGCTGGCCCTCCTGGCTTCCTCCCCATGCTTGGCTGTTGCCTCTGCCACAGCCAGGCCCAGCACAGTGCTCCCTGGATCTGGTTTCTGAAGCAATTGCTACTTCCACATCTATTGACAAGAAACCTGCTCTTCCTTTTACATAATAGCTCATTTGGGGATAAAGTTTTACTTTAGGATCTTTTTACAGACAACATCACTCTATGGCCAAACAAGACATAAACATGGAGGCTCTCAATGCCGTCTTGTCTCGGTTTCTGAAGGGCCCTCCCATCTGGATCCTGTTCCCTTAAATAAAGGCAGCTTCCTTTGTTGACAGTTACACATTGCCTCAAGGTGCTCTGCCTCCCTCATTGTGAGCCCTTATTCAATCTCTCACAGTTGTTGTATTCGTCTTCCCCACCAATCCTCAGATGGGCACCTAGTTTGATGTCTTTATCAGCTCTCATCTTTTCCTGAGAACACCAACGAAGACGTGCAGCATTAGCTCCTTTGGACTTGCAGAAGCCAGGCCGATTCTTGGCCTACTCCAAGTCCTAAAGGCCCTCTATAGGGACCTACAACACAAAGCAGAGCTGGGGTGCCAGAGGAGAGCTCTCTGCAGGTTTCCCCTGAAGCGTGCCTTCAACATCTCCCACCTCTCTTCCTTCCAGTGGAGGAGAGGCGCTGATTCGAAAGGTCCCTGTGACAGAGCCAGTACTACATTACACACCCAACAAAGTCGCGCCCCTCACTTTCATCTTCGGCCTCACCCCTAGACTGCTGTGCTCTGCTGCAGGTACTGCCGTGGTGAGCATGGGGAAAGCGGCTGTCTGGACCGATAGTCGTTACTGGACTCAGGCTGAGAGGCAGATGGACTGCAACTGGGAACTCCATAAGGAAGGTAGAAGGCTTTGTCCCCCCAGCCCTGGACCCTAGACTAGCTTTGGGGAGATACAGGTGAGGGGCTGTCTGCACGGCCATGCTGGGCCTCGGTGGGGAAGTTCAGGAACTACAAGGGCATCTCTGATCTGTAAGGCAGGACTGTCGCAGACAGAAGTCTGGCTCTGGGGTCTGAGGCTGGTCTGCGAAGTGACTTTTGTGTTCCCTCCCATCTTTTAGTTAGCGTCTCTTCCATTGTCGCCTGGATCCTTGCCGAAGTCCCTGCTGGAGGGCATGTGGGCTTCGACCCCTTCCTCTTCTCTGTTGGTATGTTTGTCTCTCAGTCTATGGACTTGCGTGAGATGCCAAAGAGGGTGACTCAGCCTCCTGGGAGGTACACGAACATATTTGCTTAGAATGAGAGGCAATATGACCACAGGGTATCTTGAAGTTGTGGCTATAGAAATATTTTACAACAAAGAGATATTCGTGGATTGTATAATTAAAATATGCTAAAAGAATGAATACAAATTTTACAAAAAAAAAAAAGCAGTGAATGCAGAAAGCCATCCTAGAAGACTTGGAGTAATTAAAATCCAGTGGGTAAATAAGTCTGGATGTCCTTGACCCCAGAACCATCCCTGGGTCCTGGGACTCTACCAATTATGATACTTGGGATCTCTTAGAAAACATTTTCTGGAAGGTAGCTTAGAAGGATCAAAAGTGTAGAGAGGGCCTGTAAGCCAAAGACGGTCCCATAGAACACAGTTCTCCAAGTTCTGGGACCCCAGACAGCTGGACAGCCCATACCATCAAAATAGACTTCATGAATATGCATTGAAAGGCTTCTCCTTCCAAACAGACTTCTTTGTTGGCCTATCCAAAGCCCTGAACATCACCCTTCCTCTGAATGGTGACATTAATTCCTAATAAAAATGGTTTGTACCTCAGAGGGACCGTCCCCAATCACTGACACTTTAAAAAGACCAGAGTAGGGGGTTGGGGATTTAGCTCAGTGGTAGAGCGCTTGCCTAGCAAGTGCAAGGCCCTGGGTTCGGTCCTCAGCTCTGGGGGGGGAAAAAAAGACCAGATTAGGGTCAGGGGTATAGTGCAGTGGTCGAGTACTTGCCTGGCTTCGGCAAGGTCCTGGATTCAATCCCTAGTGCTGGGACTGGGGTTGGAGCAGTGAAGGGCAAGTTTAACTCGTTGACAGTGGCCAGCATCGAGGTGGGAGTAGAACTGTTAGGTTTGCAAAACAGAAGGAGACAGATGGAAGACACGCTGGGAAGAAGAAATATGCATTTCAGAGGGCCAGAGCCTAGGGAAGGCTTTGTGGGGCTGGAGCCATAGGAGCGAAGCAAAGTCAAGGCTGTAGGACGGACTTACTTTGCCTAGATCAGTTTTCCTTGAGTTGCAAATGGACCTGGAGCAAGGGGCTCCTTTCTGTCTGTCTCTGCAGATTCCTGGGATGACTATAATGTGGAATTCCATAACTCCAACAGACACCTGGTGTCCGTGACAACCAACCTTGTGGACCTGGTATGGGGGTCGGAGAGGCCCCCCATGCCAAGCCAGCCCATTTATGCCCTGCCAAAAGAATTTACAGGTGATTCCATCAGCCTATTGTCCCTCCCGCTTCCCGGTCTGCACAAACAAGGGTCCCTCCCAGCATGGGTCCCCAGTGCTGCTGCATGTTTTTTTCCCCTGAAAATGTCATTAACCAAGGCAACAAAGTAATGGTTGACAAACTACCTGAGATGCATGGTTAAAATGTAGACTGCTTTTGTCTTCCTCTCTCTCCCGAGTCCAAAGGTGCCCAGACTATATTTAGAAAACACTGGAATGAGCAGTGTTCGCATTTGCAGGAAGAGACAGCAGGGAGGGAGAAAACAGGAGGCTTGAGGAGAGTTCAACAACAGAACCCCCCTTTCCTTGAAAAAAAAATTGTTTCTGGTTTTGTTGTTTGGTTTTGTTTTTTTGCGACATCAGTTGTATTTTATTTTAACGTATGGATGTTTTGCCTGCACGTTGTCTGTGTATCACGTGCATCCAGTGCTCGTGGAGTCCAGAAAAGGGTGTCAGATCCCCTGGGACTGGAGTTACAGATGGTTGTGAGCTGCCATGTAGGTGCTGGGAATCGAACCCACATCCTCTGAAAGAGCAACCAGTACTCTTACTGTTGAGCCCTCTGCCCTCCCCCCCCCCCCCCAAAAAAAAAAGCTTTCTTAAGAGAGAAGTCCTGGGATCTTAGTTGTTTATCTGGAAGTGGAAACTGATTGGTCATTTGGCCCTTTGCTTCTGGTTCTACTCTGAGGAGGAATTTAGATTTAGGACATGAATGACTTGGACAGAGGGAGTAAGTGACTAAGTGTCAGTCTGTGGCATGGAAGAGGGTTCAGGTTTCGGCTGGACCACAAAAGAAGATTAATTAACCCAGAAAATTCTAGCATCTGTAACCCTGACCTCATTGGCACTATCGTAATCTGATATAAAAGATCAGTTTACATTATGGTTCTTGTAAGCAATCACTAAATCCCGACCAGGGTCTTGATCACTATTTTTACCCCCCTGGAAATTCTGAATGGACCAGTGGAGATGCATTTCTTGTCCCATTGAGCAATCTGCGGGCCCCCTTTCCACATACAATTCCACATATGATTTCTGATTTAGAAAGGAGTCATGAGAGCAGGAGGGGAATTTCAAAACTGTGCCTCTGAGGAAACAAGTAGAAACGGCGTCCAGTTTCTTTCTGCACTCCAGTGTGACTTGCAGAATCATCTCTGTGCACGGCCTGACTTAGTTTTTGAAGGGAATGGCTGTCTATGAGTATTTGATCATAAAAACCACTCACCTTTCTCAGCGATCAAAGGCCACCGTGGTGCTGGGGAAACGTGAGGATAAAAGGGTTCTAATAAAAAAAGGTTGCCGGGTATTGGGACAGAATTCACGTGGATTTTGTCACTTCCCATAAGCTAGGAGATGCTGCGGCATCTCTAGTCTTCAAGGAAAAGCCATTTGGAGTCAGAGCTCGGCCCAGAAGCCAAAGAACAGAGTTCAGCTTCAAGACGCCTAGACAAAAATGAATTTTCCTCTCCAGCCATGTTAAGTTTTTTTTTTTTTTTTCTTGTGTAGGTTTTAAAGGTGGAGTTGGGGGTGGAGCAAAGGCAAAGAGTGGCAAGTGAAAAGTTAGCCACTCCCACATCAGACCATTTGCGTGCGCTTTTGTTTTCTCAAAATGGATCCTAGTCACACATCTTTCCTTTTGTGAGTTACAAGTTGCTGGGGTCTCATTCTGTAGCCTAGGTTGACATTAAACTTACTATAATGCCTAAACAGGCCTCCAACTCACGATGTTCCTCCTGTTTCAGCCCCCCAAGTGCTTGGATTAGTCATGAGTCACCATACCAAGTAATACTCATGAATTTTAATCATAATTTTAAGTGAAAGGAGCCATATCTTGTATGATTCCATTTCTATGAAGCACTCAGCATTGGCAAACCCATAGACAGAAAATAGATTAGTGATTTCCTGGGGCTGGAAGGAGAAGAAATGGGGAGTGACTCCTTAATGGGTACAAGGTTTCCTTTGGGGATGTTGAAAATGTTTTAGAATTAGATACTGGCAATGGTTGCACAATACTATGATGTTTTTAAAGCCAGCTGAACTGTGTACTTTATCTAGGCTAAAATGATAAATTTTATATTATGTCTGCTTTATCAGAATAAAATAACCCTAAAAAGTATATCATACCCAAAAGCTTTGGTTCTAGTTAAGTAGTTTTACCCATTTGCATAAAGTTTTTTAATAGCATTGTTATCATTTCTGTATCTGGGCCCAAGCAGGAGTCTTGATGTTCATGACATTCTGCCAAGTTTTTTCCCTAGTGCTGTCTAGAGAGAGACTTTACATGCCTTGGAGGAGGCGGAAATAGGAGCTGAAAACTGAACTCCTGGAGCCTAGATACATGCATTCTAGAAAGGACAGTACTGGACAAAGTTTGAAGACTACTTAGTAGACTGAAAATGTTAAAAGGAGAGCTCAGTATCTGTACAGATGAGGACTGTGGGCCAGGCCCATCACACAGACATGAGTTCAAATCTCAGGTCCACCCCTTCAGCTATGAAACCTCTCTGAAGGCTCACTTTGCTTATCTGTAAAATGGTGCATGTAAGCATTCAAACAATGCCCAAGGAGTGCTTAGTCCGATATCTATGGCTTATTGAGTGCTGGAGGTACTGCAGGGAAAGTTAAACACCATCCCACTCCTTTCTCCCTTTGCCCATTTAAGCAGCTCTTCTGTTCCTTCTTTAGAGTTATTGACAGGTCAAAAAAAGCACAATGAGGCTTAGCGAATGCCTTTCTACAGCTTTATAAATGTCAATGCATTGGATCTTTGCAGCAAACCTATTGAGGTAGATACTGCTGTTACACCCACCCTCATCTAACAGATGTGCCAAATGAGAGACAGAGGTGTCAAGTAATTTGCCCAAGATCACACCCAGTTACTAATGGCGGGATGCTTATTGGAACACCATCTGGGTCCAAGGCCTACATCACTAATGACACAACTGTTTGAAGATAGAATTCTACTGTTTTTGGAAACATAGAAAGCTGGAGTGGTTCAGTCATCGAGCACTTGCCCAGTGTTCAAGGCCATTGGTTCCATCTCCTCCACCAGAAATAAAGGAAAACTCCTACCCTTAGGGAGTTTCGCAGGAGCCCTGTGCCAAAGACAAGGTGCGTCACTCATACTTTCTTTGGGTTCCTTTGCTTCTAGGGAGCACTTGGCAGGAGAAAGTAACCACCGTCCGAAGCTATATGCAGAACCATACCATGGCTCCAACTGGTCTCCTCCTATCAGCACTTGATGAGACAGCTTGTGAGTGGGAATTTATGAATGCAAATGGGTCCTGTAGTCCCAAGCCTCCTGGGCCTTGCAGCATACAGCTCTTCCTGAAATAACAACATATCCACCAGCTGCTGGGAGCTCCATGGTCATGGCCCACGGGAACTTGGCGGGGTTAGTTAAATAGCAGCTGCTTAGGGCTGCAGAAGAAGGAGGCCAGGGAGCTCCAAGCAAGAGGGGCTGGCCCACAGGCCACCCAAGAAACACAGTGATTCTGTCTCCTTAGCAGAAGAAGGCCTGCAAAGCTGCCAGCAGCCCTGGCTGTCATCTGGGCCACTCAATACCCAGAGTAACCCTACTCTGTCCCCACATAGCTGAGGGCTTTCTGCTCAGTTCCCATGGCTAGGCTTCAGACATTTGGAGGCTGAACCAATACTGTGTGCTGAATGTCACCTATCTACATTTTATGAGGGAGAAGACCATAGCTCTCTTCACCATCTCAAAGATCTCTAAGAAGATTGAGAAGGCAAATCAGAGGCAAATGCCACAAGCTGCTGTCGTAATCTTGAGGTCAAAGCAAGCCGTGGACCATAGGTGTCAGAAACGCCTGCCCCCATGCAGAATGGCCTCAAAAAGTCCCATCAATTCTTTTTTCCAGGGCTCTTCAACCTTCGCAGTAGTGACATCCCCTATAATCCCTTCTTCTATTCCTACACGCTGCTCACGGACTCTTCCATCAGGTACAGCGTCTCCTTGGCTTACTGTTGTGAATGTCTTCCAACTTGCACTCTATCCAGTTCCACTGCCCTCACAAGCTTCGGGTGCTCATGAGTTTGGGTGCCTGCCACAGCAGACTTCTCTAGGAGACCTCCCACTCGCTATTCTTAACCCTCTGACTTGGGGCTCTCTATGCTGGCTTCCAGTGACCTTTGGAATCAGAAGAGTGGAATATGCCCCCAGTCCCTTGTGTCGTTCATAGTAGGTAGGCATTCAGGGCCCTCCTGGTCTTCCCTTTCCACCTAGGTTGTTTGTCAACAAGAGCCGCTTTAGTCCTGAGACCCTGCAGTACCTGAATACAAACTGCACGACGCCCATGTGTGTGCAGCTTGAGGACTACAGTCAAATCCGTGAGAGTGTAAAGGCCTATGCCCTAGGCAACGTAACGATCTTGACTGGGCTCAGCTATACCACCTATGGGCTCTATGAAGTGATACCTAAGGTAGGTTTGCCAGTCACTGACTTGGAGTTGTCTGCTCCAGGCATGACAACTGTCCACTTAAAATGGGGTCCCTCTGCCATTGGGCCAGCTAGTGAGTCAGCAGATGTGCAGTGTGTACTCTTGTAGGCCTCAGTGACAGAAGACTGAGCAAGAGCAGGGGGAAGAGGAGGAGGAGGAGGCATCAGGGGTGTCTGTCCACAGAGTCCATATAGCTACAGAAGCTAGACAAAATACAGCCTGATCTAGAAGAAGCTTTCGAGTCAGCTGACCCTGGTACTGACCAGAGCTCTTTTCCTAAATGGCCATGCAGTGACTTTAGCTAAGTGGCTCATTTGGTCTAGATCTCCGTTTCTTTAAAGTAGCAATGAAGCCAGGTGGTGGTGGTGCACGCCTTCCTTTAATCCCAGCACTCGGGAGGCAGA
Organism: Peromyscus maniculatus bairdii; assembly: GCF_049852395.1. Taxonomy (NCBI): domain Eukaryota; kingdom Metazoa; phylum Chordata; class Mammalia; order Rodentia; family Cricetidae; genus Peromyscus; species Peromyscus maniculatus. The sequence goes on along the minus strand of NC_134875.1, from coordinate 27,314,404 downwards.
GGCAGGCAGATCTCTGTGAGTTCGAGGCCAGCCTGGATTACAGAGTGAGTTCCAGGACAGGCACAAAGCCACACAGAGAAACCCTGTCTCAAAAAACAAAAACAAAAAATTAAAAATATAAATATAAATAAATAAATAAAGTAGCAATGAAGCTGAGCACTTCCAGGAGCTGCTGGATGAGTTCAAAGAGATAGTACTTGTGAAGTCCAGTGGTTAACACAGTACATGCTTGGGATCTGGTAACTGCTCTGCTACGTACAAGACACTTAATGCTGCTCGAATGGCCTGTAGCCTGCAGCATGCCAGGCCTGACTGCTGGTACCAGGGCAATGTTCATCAAGAGACCTGCATAACCAGAAAGTAGCCAAAGGAGAGACCATGGCCAGGAAAGAGATCAGCCAGTCTCAAGGACTCGCCCCAGCTGGGTCCTCTCTGTCCTTTGTTTACTGTTGATCCATCTTTGGGTCCCTGCTTCCAACAGGAGAAAGTCGTGACAAGCACCTACTCCCCAGTAATGCTAATGAAGGCTGTGAAGAACAGCAAGGAACAGGCCCTCCTGAAGGCCAGCCACGTAAGTCCCCACGGCACGGCCTTTTGGGAAGTCTGTCTGATGGGTTAACCTTCCAGAGAGAAGCCTGAAGAAGACTCTCAGTAAAAGCAAGGAACACACACACATCAAATATCTATATTCTTATCTGCATAGATATGTGACATTAGATGTGGTGATGTGCATTGCTTTGAACACTGCCGATGTTACGTAAGTGTTAGCTGTGGTGATTTCCTGCCTGGCAAGAGGATAGCTCGCTTTTTAGAATAGTCTTAACATTAGGATAAAAGACCTCATTTTGAAAGAATTTTTCTTAAGAAAAAATTTTAACATACACTACAGTAGAGAAAATAGCCCAAGATTCCCCATGTCCACATTACCCAGCTTCAACAATCATCAAGCCATGCCAATGCTGTTTTATCTGTAAACACCCCCCTCCCATGCATGACCCCCTCTCCCCCCCACTTGCTGCTGGATTATTTTAAGACAAATCCCACATATCCTATCATTTTGGCCATCAGCGCTTCAGTAAGTATTTTTAAAGATAAGAACGCTTTTAAAAACATGAGCACACTCTGATTAGATAGAAACATTAACGAGAATCCTTTGCTATCCAGTAGCTAGTAAAATTGTCATGTTTTTAAAGCACTCAATCCCAGGGCAGCTATCTGATCTTCCCCGAGTGAGGAAGCAGCCACTCTGGCCCGCTTTAGTCACTGGTGTGCTTCCTGCTTTAGGTGCGGGATGCTGTGGTTGTGATCCAGTACTTGGTCTGGTTGGAGAAGAACGTGCCCAAAGGCACGGTGGATGAGTTTTCTGGGGCAGAACACATTGATGAGTTACGACGGTACAGGACTTATTATCTTTTGGTGCGCGGCGGTGGGGAAGTGAGGAGTAATTAGTACCCTTAGGAGGAAGAAAGATCCTGCTTGTATTTGGAAGTGAGATTGACAGGTTCGTGGGTGGTCCGGGAGCTGTGCAGGGGGTGTTGGAAGACATTCCCCAGCCCGGCTGAAAGCGGGACAACCCAACAGCACCCCCTAGCGACTGCCTCAGATGCAGCCTGCTCTCCCTGAGAAAGGCTGGCTGGGGAGTGGGGGATGGGAGGGATGGGGGGACACTCTTGGGAGCTTCCAGTAGGGAGAAGGCTTCCCGAGGTAGCTTGTGGTACATCTAGGTTTGAGGTACAAGACATTAACACACGGATAGGATGTTTTTCAGATACAGGGAACTACCTTTCTTCTCTCCCATAAGTAAAATGGAGGCAGAGGGCCAAGAATTGGTCTCCATGATCTCTTCTCTGTACTCGAGTGCTCTCCCTACATGTGACAGGACAGAACTTAAAGAGGCAGATGAAGCCAGGCTTGGGTGAAGGCAGCCGGGCTTTCATTTGCTGTGTAAGATATCCCAGTCACAGCTTAGTCCGTGGACCATTCTCTGATTATTCCTTACATCGTCCTGCCTAGGAATGAAAACTTCTCCTCTGGACCCAGTTTTGAAACCATCTCTGCTAGTGGCCTGAATGCTGCCCTGGCCCATTACAGGTATTTCAGAACAAAGAATGTTTTAGAGTACTTGTGAACAGGGGTCATAGTTATGAGTACAGAGGGACTAGGGTGAGAAGGAAATACTCTGAGCTCTGGGTAACTTTTAGGGTTTGGGGCCTTCAGGATTGTGAGTGGTCAAGGAAGGAACTACTTTGCTGTTTGGAAGCTCATTAAAATTAGAAGGCTGGAGTGTGGCTTTTGTCCCTTTAAGGCTAGGACTCGGGGGGCGGAGGGTGCTTGGGTCCTCTGAGGTCTTTAAAGTTTAAGGAAAGCATAGAATCTATTAGAAGCTTTTTTTCTTGTTGTGAATTATTTCTGTTATTCCTTTGTCTGAGATAGTTTTATTGTTTTTTGTTTTGAGACAAGGTCTCATGTAGCCCAGGCTAGCCTCAAATTCACTATGTAGTTAAGATTGGGTTTTACCTCCTGATCTTTCTGCCTCTGCCTCTGCCTCTTAAATGCCGGGATTACAGGTGTGCACCGCCACACCTAGCTTGAGACAGGGTTTTGCTTTGTAGCTCAGGCTGACAAGGAACTTGTGACCCCCCTTTGTGACTACAGGTATGAATACCAAAAAAGACCCCATAACAAAAGGCCTGTCTACTTAACCTCCACCAACCATAGTGAAGCCAAAATGTTAGTCCACATAGTTGATCCCATAGAAAACAAACCATGGTAGGCCTGCCTGATAAAATTTGGAGGGCCAAGCCGACCAGATGCATCAGGTTAGCCTGGACATGACAGAAAATGTGTCAAATGCCCTCCAGAGAAAGACCTAGCACGTCTGAGAATTCCCTTCCCTGATGCCTCCGCCCAAGTCTTGCTCATGGGATCTAGAGAGTGGCAGAGTATACCTACCTCCGTTCTCTAAAAAATTGTTCTCCAACCCTACCCTTGAAGTCCCCTCTCTTCCTGTGCCCTTGCTCCTTGGAGTCCTCTTAGATACATCAAGGAGTTACCGAGAAAGAGCTCGCGCCCAGCACCTCTCTGCTTTGCCGTGGGCCTTTTGTAAGCTTTTTGCTTCTGTGGGCTTGTTCTTTTGTGAGCAGAGATGGCTGAACCAAGCAGCCTCTGAGACTCTTCGCTCCCCTCCCTGGGGACCAAGGTCTTGGCTTGGCCACATGCAGGATAAACAGAAGTGTGCTGAGGACAGCAGCTGCAGTTGGAGCCCAGTGCTTTCCTGGAGTCCTTTGGGAGACAGTTATTTCCCAGAGCAGAGAGCCTGAAGGCGAGCTCCCAAGTGGGGAAGGAGTCGTGTTCCTCCTCAGCCTGCATCCTCGTGTCCACCCCGTTTGCCCAGTGCAGGGTTCAGATTCTCCCCTCAGTATTCATTGTCTTTCCCAGCCCAACTAAGGAGCTGCACCGCAAGCTGTCCTCAGATGAGATGTACCTGGTGGACTCGGGAGGGCAGTACTGGTATGTACACCCCATCAGGCCTTGGCCTAGATCTCAGCTCAGACACCCCGGGCTGCCAGAGGCTGGCTAAAGCTGCCTGTCCTGGGTCATAGGTCTTTGTCTGATTAAAGCACGGACCTGCATTGAATAAAGCCCTGAGCAGCCTCCTCAGGTTCCCACCGGGGGTGCCTGCACAGTAGAAAATACACAGAGATCAGAATAATGGGGGCACTCATGCAACACCTGTGTGGGAATTAGGAAAAGATTCTACTTGCTTAAGTCATTTTTTTCAAGTCTGCAAATTATTTACATGGATCTGCCTGGCTGCACAAACACCACCACCCATTTTCTCAGCCACTCATGCAAGCCCTAGACTCAGCCCACATCAGAGCCGTCAGACCCGTCTCACTCCCTGTGGCAGGATGACTGACCACGTGCGGTTGGAGATGGAGGCAGACGAAAGAAGTAACCCTTTAGATGTGATTCTCTTGTGCTGTGTCAACCTAAACAGTCCGATGTGCCCATCATGCTGAATAAGCTAACTAGGCATTCCTTCAGAATGTGCGGGCAATCACTCCGTTTCATCCGGTTTCTATCCTGTGGAAAGGGCGAATGCACTAAGAACAGAGACTTCTTCATAGCATACCACTTGGGGAGCCAGCTCGCCATGTGCTCGGTTTAGCAGCCTGTGCTTACCGCTAGTTGGATGCTGTGTGAACTTGAGATGGCCGCAAAGAGGAAGTAAATTTGTGGGGGCGTGTTGGGTTGGTGCATGCTCAGAAGAGGGTAAGGTAGGGAAATAGTCACCTCACTTCCTCTTCTGGCCTGAGGAAGAAGTTCTCTACGCCCCATGACCTACTCTCAAGAAGCCCCAGAGCCCTGGGATGGGTATGTTTAGTGCCAGCCTGGGGGGACCCCTACAACTAGTGATTGTGAGTTGGACCTGCTAGCTCTGGCTTCACCTCAATCGAATTCCAAGCCATGTTCACAGCAAAGAGCATCTTAGGAGGAGTCAGCATTTTCTCCAGCCTGGCTTTACCAAATCTTAGGGAGAGAGATGGCCTCACAGCCTAATGACTTCAGTGGTCTCATCTTTAGTAAGGAGGCCTGCTCTGAGGTCCTCTGGGGAGCCGCAGAAGTGTCCCATGGATTGTGGGACTGTTGGGACAATGTCACTTTCCTGAACCTCAGTCTCCCCATCTGTAATTTATAAAAAAGAGAGATCGACCATGCCCTGAACGTAGCAACTTGTACCTTACGAACTCTGCTGAGTCTCTTTGGTATGTGGATGCTGAGGCATGATTCTGATGGTAGTACCGATCCTCCTTCCCTCCCCCACTCCCTCCTAGCCGGCCATCTTTCCTTCTTTCGAACATGCTCTCCCTGTGTAACCCAGGCTGGCTTTTCCATCCCAGTCTTCCTGTCTTCAACCTCCTGCTTGCTAGGATTGCAAGCGTGCACCCCACAATACCACCACCACCATGCCTGGCTCTCTGTCTTCCTTTTGCTTCCCACCGTGCCCTATTCCAGCCCGGTCACTCAAACCCCAGGAGAAACAAACAGAAAATACACAGGAATCACTGGTCCCGGCCCCTCCTCCCAAGTGCTCAGCAGAGTTGGATGTTAGTTCCCTTTCTCCACAGGGATGGGACCACAGATATCACCAGAACAGTGCATTGGGGCACCCCTACTGCCTTCCAAAAGGTAAGTACCGGGCCCCAATTTCCCTCTTCACTCCCCCCAAGTGATCACTTCATCAAGAGCTCTTTCAAACTGAGGGAGTAAGCTGGAGGCCCAGAGAGGTTGTGTAGTTCCTCCAAGGTCACACAATAAGTGCCAGGAAAGCCGGTGCAAAGTCGGGCCACCAGCAAGACCTCAGGCCATGCATCTCCTCTTGGCATGTCACTCCATGAGTGCACAGACATTGGTCATCTGTGTGTCCAGCCTGTGCTCTACAAAAGGGAGGGAAAGAGATCTCTAATGGAGGAAAAGGGCACAGGGCCTCTCAGAGGAGCTAGAGCTGGTCTGAAAATAGGGACGGCTGCTCAGCTAGAATGGGACCTGGGACACTGACTAGGGTGGGTGGGGAGCTGCTTGCATGCAGCCAGGAACAGAGCCGGGGGGGGTGGGGGTGGGGGGGGAGAGCCCTGTTGTGCAGGCCTCCAGCAACTCATCGTCTAGCACGTTGTGGAGTCTGCTTCCTCAGAACTCCAGATGGCAAGCCAGTGCGGGAGTGTGGGGAAAGGAAGTGACCACATGGCCACCAGTAGCGACCAGAGCAGGTCACCGTTGCCAGTCTCTCTCCCCCAACAGGAAGTCTACCCTGCCACATGATCAGGCCCAACCCACACTTCAGGCCTTAAGAAAACTAAAGGAAGTTGCTAAGGCATGGTAGTACATACTGGGGAGGTAGAGACAGGAAGATTGACTGTTCAAAGCCAACCTTGGCTACATAGAAAATTGAAGGCCTGCCTATGAGGGATACAGGAGTAACCAGGTTAACTTCGCTTGAACATTTGCTCATTGCCTTATACGCTTGTCAGTCTACTTCAGCCTACAACTTTAGGAACCAGGTACCATTCGCATCCTATTAAATATGAGGAAACCAAGGTATAAATAGGTGAGAGAGAGCTGGGTGTGGTGGCGCACGCCTTTAATCCCAGCACTCCAGAGGCAGACGCAGGCAGATTTCTGAGTTCGAGGCCAGCCTGGTCTACAGAGCGAGTACTAGGACAGTGAGGAGAGAGCTCAACAGAGAAGCCCTGTCTCAAAGGGAAAAAAAGAGAGAGGTGGGAGAGACTGTGAGTGGCCGAGCCAGGATTTGAGACTTGAGATGAAAAAGACCTGCCTGCCGCCCACTCCGTCACTACCCTCTACAAGCATATTTTCAGCACATGACAGTGAGCCCTGTACGTCAGCCTAAGAGAAACACATGGAGTTGGCCCCAGCTTTGGGAACACCTTCCTTCCCCACCCTCCTTTGGTCATCTTCCAAAACCTGAATGACTACACATGAGAATGTGTCTCCTGTTCCTGGGCCTCCGTTCCTATCTGTTCCTGGAGCAAGCATCACGGAGCTCCTTGGCTCTTCCTCCTGTCCGCTCCATCACCACTTCCTCCTCTCTCCTTACCAGGAAGCATATACACGTGTGCTGATGGGCAACATCGATCTGTCCAGACTCATCTTTCCTGCTGCAACATCAGGTGGATTTCAAATACCAGACTAGATCCAGTCATCCCCACCCCCCAGGCTCGGATCTTATTGGACTCAGATTGCGATCCTGGGAGGCTATGGAACATCCTATCCCTCTCACATAAATGACAAGATCCAGCCAAGACAGAGGACTTGCCCAGGGTCCTACATAGGGTTAGTGGGAGGATTGGTCCTAGCCACTCAGGTCTCCTGCCTCTTAATCCAGTGCTGTCACTCAGAGGTCCGGGAGGTCAGTGTGCGCTTCAGAAGTCATATACAACTTTTGAAGGAAGTCATTGTCAAAGTCCTAAGGCCTAACTCATGAAGAGACATTTCAGTCAATTTATCAGTCCAATGTATAGAGTACCGGAGACAGTGAGGGGTCAGGCTGGGCTGTGCAGGAGACACTAGCTTCATCCATCAGCCCTTCTCCATCCCACCCCTGTGTCCTCTCAAGAGCTCTTTTTCTGAGGTACCACCCTAGAAGTTGAGTAGGAAAGGCCAAGGTGGACAGTCTAGGGTCCAACCAATGGACCAGGAGCAATCTCTTTTCCCTTTCAGGGAGAAATGTGGATGCTTTTGCTCGAAGAGCCTTGTGGGAAATTGGGCTCAATTATGGTCATGGGACAGGCCATGGCATTGGCAACTTCCTCTGTGTACATGAGTGTAAGTATCTTCTCAGCTACACTTGTTTAACCTCCTATGAGATAGAGCCTTCCACTGCATGTAAATTACCAACCCACAGAGATGCATGACCCATCCAAGATGACTAGATGGTGGAAATGATGCTCCAAGGGCTAAATGAAGAATATTGGCCCTGGGCATTCCAGAGGGAGAGCGAGGGCCTGCTGACTATATAGTATATACCCCAGGGAAATAAGGGCAAAGCCTATCTGGTGAATGCTAGTTCCAGATATGACAAGGGCTTCTAGACCTAGCTAAGGATCCTCCCTCAGAACCTGCTCACTTCAAGCTGGTGACACATGGAGCTGAAACCATGCTTATATCTTCCTTCCCAGGGCCAGTGGGATTCCAGTCTAACAACATTGCCATGGCCAAGGGCATGTTCACTTCCATTGGTACGGTTCTTGAGTCCTTCCACTCTGCTACCCCATCCCAGAAAGAAGCTCTCTGGGGGATGCAGGCATCCGTACCCATCTTTGGGGATCGTGCTGAGCATAGGCTTAGCCCAGCTCTATCACTGCTTTCTTTCCTAAATCTAGACACAAATGGTTATCACACTCTCACTCCAAGCTCCCTCTGCCCATACCCTGTTTTTCTGTTTTGTTTTAGACCATCTCATGTAGCACAAGCTGTCCTTGAACTCATTATACAGCCGAAGCTGGCTTTAAGTTCCTGAACTCCTACTTCCACTTCTCTAGTATTGGGATTACAAGCATACGCCAGCACTCCCGGATTTTCATAACTCTCTTTTTCTCCTTGGAAAATGGTCTCCAGGTGTACACCCAAACTATGGAGTTGTCCATCAAATGCGGGGGTAATAGGACAGTGGTACACATGGAGATTGGAACCCTAAGTGGGATCTTCAGTCTTTCCTGCTAGACTACAAGGGAAAGGAGAGTGAAGCCAAGTTATACCTGAGAGGACCTGAGGCCTGGCATCTAACAAGTTGTGGGGCTGACAGAGCCAAAGCCACAGGCAGCTGGGCTGCCAGGCCCTGCAGTTACTTGAAGACTGGTGCAGGCAAGCTGGGCATGGATCCCTCTTACCCATTGCTTAATATCATTCGCATCTCTGTGTGTATCTCTTAGAACCTGGCTACTACCAGGATGGGGAGTTTGGAATCCGTCTTGAAGATGTGGCCCTTGTGGTCGAAGCAAAGACTAAGGTAACACTCTGGGCTAGAAACATGGACCACATGGCTCTGCTTTGGGTGAATGGGAGTAAGGAAGGCCAAAGGAGAAGGGCATTTGATGTACAAGCATGAATTTATCGGAAGTCTTTCTTGGCTCCTTAAGAATTCTATAAATCTGTTTCTCAGGCTGCACACTGAAATCATCTGGGAATCTGGGTTTTTTCTTTTTAAATATCAGTGCCAGGCCCCACTCCAGACCAAGTGAATCAGTATCCCTGCCCTAAATCACTGGTTCTCAGCGCACATAATAATCACCAGGGGAGCTTGTTAGAAATAAGGATTTGATATTATAGCAACCAACAAGATGAAATACCTGAATATAAACTTGAAAAGACTCACACAGAGCAACTCTGCTAAGGGACATAAAAAAGATTTAAGTAAATGGTGCTCTCTGGGAAGAAGCCTTACTATTGTGAACATGTCATTCTCCCTAAATTAATCTATAAATTCAAGACAACCTCAATTTCAATGTTAAGTGGATAGTTTTGTGACTTCACCAATGAAAGTAAAGTTTATTTGTGAAAATAAACATGCAAAATATCTAGGTAGCTAGGGGAAAAAAAATGAAAGCTTGAGGAGCAATGAGGCAAACTAGTCCTATCCAATCCTACCATCAACTATCCCAACAAAAAAAAGTTGGAACTGGAGATGAAACAGACAGCAGGAATAATGAAAGCAAACAGCCAGTCCAGAAATAAACCTCCAATTCACATAAACATGGGGAGTTAGCTGCTGCTTCACCACAGGAGGGAAGAGAGAAATCACTCCACAAATAGGCAAAGGAATGAATGATTAATCATTGTGGGGAGTAAACAAAATGACATCACTGTTACAGCAAATGAAATCCCAGATGGACCAAAGAGATTCTGTTATTATCTATTCATTGCATGAAATCGGGGGTATCATGTACCTTAATCATAGCCATATTCCCCTTCCCCACTCTCGGCTCCCTCCTCCTGCTTGCTGCCAGATGAACTGAAGTTTCATGGTGAACAATAGAACCACTGAGGCCTAGAGGAAAACCTATGTGAATTCATTTACCATCCTGAATGGAAAAGGACCTTTCTTGAAAAGACCCAGAAGTGATGGGGAGGAAAGGCTCATAACTAAGTTAAATAGAAAATGTCTGTATGAAAATCATAGCATAACCAAAATCAAAAGTTCTGTTTCAAGTATAATATATGCAACAAAGAAAGGATAAATATCCTTAATTTTACTGTGAACTACAAGATCAAAACTGGGGGACAGTGGCAAAGGACAAGAAGAGACAGTTCACTAAAATGAACAGTAACTCAATGCATATGAAAAGATGTTCAACTGCATCCTTAAATGTGGATAAATCAAAACAGCAGTTGACTAGCAAATTGCTCCCCTGTGTTTACTACCAAGTAAAAGGGGAGGAAGGTATAGAGAAGTATGTATGGTAGGATCCACTTTGTATGACTTTTTAAAACTTGCACATGTAGTTATATACAGTCACCAGATTAGTAAAAAATCAGAGACTTTGATAATACCCAGTGCCGGTGAGTATGTGGTATGACGAGCACCCTCATTTCCTGTTGAGAGAAGTATACATTGGTGCAAACTTTGTGGAGGATAGTGTAACAATGTCTATCAAAATACCCATTAAAATTTCTGGGCCTCTCTCTCAGCTGTCCCTCCACCAGATATGTAACATCTGGATATACAGCCAAAAGGTCACCAAGATATTTACATGGTGTTAGCAACTTGTAGCATTGATAGTAATAGTAAAAAAAATAATGCAAACAGCTCCCAAACCCATAACTGTAGAGTGCCCAAGTTCAGTTCCCAGCATCCACATGGAAGCTCATAATCTCTAGTTCCTCTAGTTTAGTTCCTCGGGATCTTATGCCATCTTCTGGCATCTGTGGGCACTGGGATGTGACTCGGTTATAGCCCTGGGTTTAATCCTCCAATGAACCTACCAAATGAACTGGTCATCCTACTACTCAGGAGTTTAGAGGCAGGAGGATCAAAAGGTAAAGGTCAGATTCTGCTACATAGTAAGTCTAAAGACAGCCTAGGCAATAGAAGATCCTAGAGAGAGAGAGAGAGACAGAGAGAGAGAGACAGAGAGAGAGAGAGAGACAGAGACAGAGAGAGACAGAGAGAGACAGAGACAGAGACAGAGACAGAGAGAGAGAGCAAATAACATTTATAGATTATTTAAACACAGGTTCCAAGGCCCTGCCTAGAGATTCTACCTGCAGTGGGTCTTGGAAGTAGTCCTTGCAGTTTGAGACTCAGACATGAGTCTTAATCTAAATGTCAGGAATCAGGAAGCTGCAAAGTAGCATGCTGAGGAGTAGGCAAGATGACTGGCCAAGAGAAGGGCCTCTGGAAGGCTCAAACCTAGCTACAGTGTCCAGAGCTGGCAAGGATCAGTTCCCCACACTCCGGGCTTCAGCAAATTCTTCAGTCCCCCTCTTTTTTCTTACTTTCTACCTTCTCTATGGACTTTCAGTACCCAGGCACCTATCTGACTTTTGAAGTGGTGTCCTTTGTGCCCTATGACCGAAACCTCATCGATGTCAGCCTGCTGTCCCCGGAGCAGGTAAGCATCTTTAGTATTGCCCGCTCTTCAGGCAGCTGACTTCCAACTTTCTTGTCTCTATTGTCCCTACTCCAAGGACTTCTGCCCTTCACCAGGAAGATCCACATCGTGGCACCTTAGGTACTCATTGGGGCATATCTTCCCAGCTTGTCAGAGACTCCAAAGCTTCTAGGACTTTCTAGTTGGACCAGCATCCCCAAACTCAGTAAACCCCTAGGGACTCTGAGACTGGACTACTTAGCTCTGCCACCAAAAGGCATAGAATGATATGCAGTCCCTTCACCACTCTGGGCCCCAGTCTCCTCTTTTATAAGATGGAGATAACTACTCTCCTTCCTTTTTATTCCTCTGCCAGACATCAACCTCCTCTCCATGAGCATCACCATATTACTAAGCCATCACCACGGGGCACTGCCTCTGGAAAGCTCCAGAAAATAGCAGAGGTCTGACAGTGGCTGGGACCCGAGTCCACAGTGAAGCTAGAGTACCATGGCAGGGGATCAGATGGTACCAGGAGCTCATCTCTTGGCAGCCTTGCTCAAACCCACTTCCCTTTGCAGCTCCGGTACCTGAATCGTTACTACCAGACCATTCGTGAGACTGTTGGCCCAGAACTGCAGCGTCGGCAGCTGCTGGAGGAGTTTGCATGGCTGGAGCGACACACAAAACCCCTGTCAGCCTTGGCCCCTCATTTCACCTCTTTGACCTCCGTGTGGGTAGCCTCTGCTCTTGCCATCCTCAGCTGGAGTAGCTAGACACCCCCCCCCATGCCCCCCATTCTCCTGCGGACTGTTTGTTTGGGTTTGGGATTCATTTTCTCTTGCTTAGCTAGCCTCCCTCTGTGCCATACATGTCCCAAGAGCCCCTGCTGGCCCATCACCTTGAAGTCACGCTCTGAAGCTTCCTCCAGAGCCAGACCCCAGGCAGCACATTCTACCTTCTCCCGGATGTGCATGCCTCATCATGGACTCCCACCCCTGGGCCCTGGGGGAGCAGAGCCACTGTAGCCTGCTACAGTGAGTCCCTGTCTCCCAAAGTAAAAGAGCCTATAGGCTAATGCCCCTATTCACAGGGCTCCATAGCCCAGAGGGCCCCATCCTATCCTACTTGCTGAAGAGGACAAGAGCTGTCCCACCCACGATGACTCCAGACTTTTAGGGCTGCCTCTGGCCACCCTTATTCACCCCCAGGCCTACAGTGGCCTCCTGGCTCTAGACTGTAGAGTTGAGGGACTATGGGTGACTCAAGCCTGCCTGCCCTGCCCGTAGAAGGAGGTGGCTGGGTGAACTGGTTGCAGACTGCCACTCTAGCACTGGGGAGAACAGATGAGCGGGAGTCAGCTGTGGCCTGGAACTGGAGACCTGTCAGGAACAGGCATCAGTCCTCTCCCCATATGTGAACCCACAGCTCCTAAAGCACCAGTGTGCTCCTTGACAAGTGATCCCATAGGGACTTAAGGCAGAGGACTTTGCCTGTGAAGAGAGAATGGCAAAGGTACTCTGGAATGTGGGCATCAGCCTGGGCAGGAGAGCCACACTCTCCCGGACTCCTCTGGCACTCAGGGAACATTTTAATCTTCTAAGGTGTAGCCACCATGACAATGCTATTAAAGCCTCCCATGTCTCTGAAAACCTCTTAACCTTCTGTGGGCAGCCTCTGATTCCCCCATGTTCTAGACAGGAAAACGGACTTTCAGACAGGAGGTGTGGCCTGCCTGAAGAGACCCAGCACTTGGTTAGGAGATGGGGCTAGGGGGTGGGGGGCCAGATGGGCTGGCGCTCCAGCTCCTTTGCCCATCAGCACTGTGGCAAGTCTCTTCAGCTACATGTCAGCCACCGCCTCATTCACCGAACCCGCTGTCATCAGTGTTTTCTCTGGTCTGGCCCTGACTAGTCGTTAGCCACCTGGCCTCACATCCTGCTAGATGCTTCAAACCACTTTGCAAAGAATGCAAAGATGCCTGCCTCTGGTTTTGCATTGTGTCTGCTGTTGCTGTATTGGAGGAGGCTGCTGGTACCTGTGGCTTTTGTGGTGGGGGAGGAAGAGAAGAGGCTCAGGTGGGGGCAGGGATGTGAGGCTCCCAGAATCTCAGTAGGGAAACACGTGGCCTTGAGAATGTGCTCATGCTCATGCGCATGCGCGTTAGTGTGTGGGTGCGCGTACTTATGCTCATGGGCACGTGCTCCACGCACAGCCAGCTACCTCCAGCCTGTCTGAAGGTTGTTGAAACATTATGAAGGGGGCAGACATGGGTTCGTCACTCTTGGGAACTTATTAAGTGTGGTCCATAAAAGGTGGAGCCAGCTCTTTTGACTCAAGAAGGCACATTGAAGGTGAGAATCAAGGTTCTAGAGGCCCAGTGTTCAACAAAGGCAACAGGCTGAGAGTTTGCCTGGCCTGGTCCAACAAGGCCTAATTCTCCAAGTGTGAAAATGATGTATGGAGGCTGGGGAAATAAATGTCTTGGTGGTTTAAAGCATTGCTACACAAGTGTGAGAACCAGAGTTCCTAACCCCAGAAACTCCTATAAATGCTAGATGGGTGTGAAGGCCTGCCTGTAATTCTAGTCTCCCAAGGTGGAGACAGGGCCTCCCCAGAGCAAGCTGGCTAGCAAGACTAGCCATATTGGCAAGCTTTTGGTTTATCAAGAAATCCTACCTCAATGAATAAGAAGAGCCATAGATGATTTCCAATATAAACCTCCTGCTTCAACATGGGCATGCACACACAAGCAAAAACATGTACATACAATCCACACACATGAAAAAAATTATATATGACCATCAAATTTGCTTCCAAAGGCCTCAGAGCTGTCCTGTCGTCACTGAGAAGTCTGGCACGGGTGAGGCTGTTTGAGGTGTCACTTGCTCTCTGAGAACTCCTACTTATAAAAAGTAAAGTCGTCACCATCACCACCGCGTTCTGTACCACTGTGTGGAAAACTTTTCGTACATTGTCTCATTTTATCTTCCCAAGCTCTGAGAAGGTATTGCTATCATTCTTATTTTCAAAGTGAGGCTAGTGAGTGAGGCCTTTAGAGACTGGAGAGAAAGCAACATGCTCAAGGTGGTTCTTATACTAAGTTGGTGAATAAAACAGAATTCAAACCCATCAGATGGCTCAAGGACCGGCTCTCTGAAAAGAACAAGAGGGTTATGACTCCTCCCACTTTCCAAATGAGAAAACAGGCTCCCTGTTTCCCAGAGCCTGCCTGCCCAGGCCTGGCCTGTGTGCCCCGAACTTGCACTGCCGGTCACAGGCACTAACCAAGCCCCATCAGCAGGCCATTCAAGCCAAATCCTAGAACTCCACCTGATCACCTTACAATGTCGCTCCCCTGCACTCCCATCGATGGCCTTGAGATGAAGTCCAGCCTCAGATGCAGGGTCTCCAGCTAGCCCAGCTCCTCCCTTCCTTGGGACCTGGAGGGCTGGCCATAAGCGTTCCTGTTTAACAGCCTTACCACGTTTCTCCTGACCTTATGGCTGCTAGGGAGCAGGCCAGGTGGAAAGGCTCCTCTCTGTTCCTAGGAGGTAGGTTTCTAGGATTCCAGCCTCATTTGGAGCAGCTGCATGGCCTTGGGCAAGTCACGTGTCTCTCTAGTCTTTGGTTATCAGTTTTGTAAACTACCCCTGCAGGCTTCCTGGAGAGGCTGTAGAGTACAGCCCCAAAGACCCGGATGTGGCATTATTCTGTAAATCAGGAAGCTACACAGACAAAAGATAATAATGCTGTTATTCACCTAGCACAAGCTACCTTCAGAGGTAGATGGGGAAACAATTTATTTTGGGCCCAGATTACCTTCCCCCCTCCCTCCCTCCTTCTCTCCTTCCCACCCACCCAGCCACTCTCTGAAAAGGCTGTTGGGGCTAGCTTCTAATTTGGCGTCTTCTAACTATGCTCCCTAGAGCCCGAGTTTCCTTAGAAACGCTGCAGGGCCTGTCACCAAATGCAGAGACCCGGCAGCAAGCGGCCCTCCTGGGCTTTCCACACAACTGTGCTTGAAGAAGCTGAAGGGTCCAATTTGTGGGTGTGTGGCCTGGGCATTTCTTCAGGGACTTGTGCTCAGAGGGGCCTCAAGCTGGTTTGAAAGGTCTCTTCCCAGCTGCCTGTCTTACCGTTCTTTTCTTCCTTGCTTGCTTTTTTGTCTTTGTCTATCTGTTCATTTGTTTTTATTTCTGTTTTGTGAGACAGTCTCTTGTAATCCAAGATGGCCTCAAGCTCACTATGTAGTGGAAGCTGGCCTTGCTTGTTTCTCCACCTTGTTTCATGATTCTTAATACTTTTTAAAAAGAGCCCTGCATTTCCGTTTTGCATCCAAGCCTGCAAGTTCCATATTCAGCCCTGAACAGTACCTTCATGAACAGAGAAAGAAAAGGACACACCCATGATCATAGAGTCTGCCAGGAGCAAGTATTAAATCCCAGACATTCTGCTTCAGCTCTGTGGTGACTCCTCTCCCTCTTTTTCTCTTTCTTTCTTTCTTTGTATAAAAGAAAGCATTTAATTGAGGGCCTGCTTACAGTTTCAGGGGCTTAGTCCATTATCATCACGGCAGGGAGCATGGCAGCAGGCAGGTGTGGTGCTGGAGAAGCAGCTGAGAGCTGCAGCCTGATCTGCAAGCAGGGTGGGGTGGGGTGGGGTGGGGGACAGAAACAGCCTGGGCCTGGCGTGGGTGGGTGGGCTTTTATCCCCTCCCACTTCCACTGTGTGCTTCTATCACTCCCATGTAGTCTCAAATGAACCAAATGAGACCCAAGGAGACCTGTTTGAGGTCATGTCACTGCAATGGAAGTGGTAAGGTACTGACATTTTTTGAGACTGAGGTTTCCTATGTACCCCAGGTTAGCCTCAGACTATCCTTCTGCCCTTCTCTCCCAAGTACTGAGACAACAGACCACTACCAAGCTCTGCTCTAAGCCACATTTTTGTTTGTTGTTGCTGAGGGTCTTACTATATAATCCAGACAGCCTATAATTCCCTATGTACCCCAGGTTGGCCTTGAATTCATGGCAGTCCCCCTGCCTCACTCAGCCTCCAAGTATTGCTGTTACAGGCAGTCACTACTTAACTTTCTTTGTGCTTTAAATCCTTTTCAGACTAGGAAAGGATGTGGGCAAAATGGCAGATACATACACAAACACCCTCACGGGGAGTTTAAATTGTTCATCTCTAGGTGACACCAAAGTCGGTTCTTACTCCTTTGCAGCCAGCTGGCTCCAGCTGGTCATGAGCTGGGCCCTCAGAATGGACTGGGCTATCTAACAGTTAACCCACGTCAGCAGTGAATTTTACCAACTCACTGGGCACTTCCTCAAATAAATAGTTGGGCATTCTTGGTCTCGGAGAAACAGAAAAATGAAGATTTAGTAGCTACTGTTTCCTCTCTGTCCATCCCTGCCCCCACCCCCAAGGTTTGTCACAGCTGGGAGTGGGGGGTGCTCCCCAAACCCTCGCCCAGGCAGCCCTTGCTCTGAGGCTGGCCCGTCTCTTCACTTCTGGGTTTCTCTATGAAACAGGAACTTAGCAAGCAGCTTCGCTTTGGTAGGATGGATGGTTGAGAAAACCCCAGTGGGCTGTGGCAAGGCCCCGAAGCTGAAAAACTGGTTTCCCTCCTAGCGAAACCCAAGCAGCTTTAGGCCTTTTTACTTGTCAACACCACGTAGGTTCATTGGGGCAGAGGGACCTTGACTTGGTAAGGTGGAAAGACATAAGCTATAGAGACACACTAGACGCAGGTCAATGGGATCCTGGGGAGAAGTTTAAAGTAGGCGCAAGAAACAAGGAGGTGCCGAGGTGATGTGGGGAGGAGGCAGACTCCAAAATAGTCATCACCAAGGTTATCTTTGCTTTGATAAAGTTTAAAAAAGTCTCCCAGAGGAAACCTAGAGGGAACTGATGTAGGGTCATCCACCAGGGATCAAGCGTGTTCCATGAGTTCTCCCTCTGTGTAGGTAATCTGTAATAAGCCTAGTCTGCCTCTCTCTCTCTCTCTCTCTCTCTCTCTCTCTCTCTCTCTCTCTCTCTCTCTCTCTCTCTCTCTCTCTCTCTCACACACACACACACACACACACACACACACACACACACTATCAGTTCGTCTTCACTAAGGCACAAATCCTGTTACTTGCCCAAGGTTTCCCATCCAATAAGAACATTCTGAACTCAGTCCGACCTGCCCTCCTTTTCTGGGATGTGTTCTCCTTGTCCTTAGAACCCTCGAAAATTGTCCCCACGGCCCTACAGAGCTCACAGATGTTTGTCCTGGTAACCTTGGCACTGAGTTCTAGGCAGAGCCACCCAGCCACACCTAGTCCTCCATAGTCAGGCCCTCCAATGAGTCATTAGCATGTTTTGTTCTGAGCACCAAAGCCCCGCCTCCTCTCGAGAGGGCAACTGCCACAGCTGCCTGCAGGTGCCTTTTGTTTTTAAACCAAGACCTTATCATGAGTTCAGAACTCCAGATATGATTGTCTTTCTGGTAGGAGCTCCCCAGTGTTCCCGAGCTGAAAGCCCTGTGCGCATCTTGCACATGGTGTGTGTTAGGCTCCCTAGCCCTTGTCTCCTGGCCCCTCTGCCCCCGCTTGCAGTTCCTCTCCCTGCACTCACTCTGCCTAAGATCGGGAGCCAGGCTGCCAACGTGGTAGGCTTCACCTGGAAATCCCCAGGTATTTTTCAAGGGACTACATAATCCTTGCTTAGGTATTTCTAGAAACAAAACTACTACTTAACCGGCACTGAATTAGCATCAGCTGACTATCCAAAATTCCTTCCTTTAAATGAATCCAAAGAATCCATTTTCCTATTCCTCATCATTCCTAGCCACATAGATGTGTTCACCTATATGACAGGTGCTGGGAATCGGCATGCCTCGAATCCCTCCCCCAACTCTCTAGGCGAAATATGACAGATGTTTGCTCCTCGACATGATGACAAGGGCCTCCCTATCCGTCATCCCACTTAACCAGCCCTGGTTACTGCAGCTGTAGCGTACATGATGTGACTGCAGATGCCTTCTTCATCCTGTTCATGCCCCTGTGGGCCTGCTTTGAGGTGGCCCTGTGGCATCTAGTCCTGTACCCAGCCCAGCATAGTCCCAGCACGGAGAAAAAGCATACCCAAACGGCTCCACAATGCTTTCGTCTCCCCTTTTAAAAATTCTGTATTAGAGGCGCCACAAACACTTAATAGTGTGGCCCTGAAGCAAGACATGCCACCTGTTTAGAACTCTGACATCAGTACTAGCTGTACAGTCTTGAGCAAGTCACTTAACCCCACTGTGCCTTGACTTCCTGGAAAATGGGGCTGACCACAGTGCCTGGGTTGGGGGGTTGTCGTAAAGCCAACAAGTTTTCACCTGGAGTGTAGGGAGGGCTGAGGGTAGGAAGTGAGATAAGAATCTTTGGGGGAAATGTAAGTATTCCTTCAGTATGCAAACTCTTAGTGTCTCAAAGCAGGGATGCACCCATTCACGGACATGCGGAATGCAACTCCACAGGTCTGGATCCCACCTGCCTTATGTGTCCCACCCATGATCTCTATCTACCGAAAGAGAATCTCCACTGGGTATGCTGGTGGGGGCCTGCTCTGTGTGGACGCAGTCGACAAGGGCCTGGTGTCTTTGGCACCCCTACATCCACCACCTGAGGGTGCATAATCATCTTGCTGTCCATAAGATAACCCCAAACAGCGCACACGCGCGTGTACACACACACACACACACACACACACACACACACACACACACACACGCACAATTGTGTGCTAAATCAAGGTTCCCTTACCCAATTATTTATACTTCCTTCTAGGCCACACCTCCGCAAAAATTGATTCCAGCCTAAGCTACCTCCCTTGTTTCTCTGGAGGGTTGTAGCAGGACTGAAGAATATTTGTGAAGGTTCTAATGAAGTACTCAGCAAGGAACAAGCACAGGGCAAATGGGTGCCTGCCACTCCACCTAGGATGGCAGCGCTCAGGGGCAAGGGACTTTGACATCTGTTTATCTTGCACCTCCACCAAGTGCCTAGCACAAGGCTGTGGCCACAGCAAGCTCCTGGGTCCTGCCTGTCAGCCCATTATCAAGTTTAAGGTGGCCTAGTTCATTGAACTATTTTGCCCTGGGTCACTACTTTAGCTGAGGACTCTGTGTACCCGGAATGGAACCTATAAAATGCAAATATGGTACAGAAGCCTATTAAACAAGTATTTAGGACCCATTAGCTTCCTGGAGCTTGACCCACTGGGACTCTAGCCAGGGTCATTTGCTGAAAGAACGGCTGGAGGAAAACAAGTCTGCATGAGGGAAGACCCTGAACCCCCCAGACCACGGGCTGCGGACTGGGTCTTGTGCAAATCTGAAAGAAGAGAAGGGGAGGTGCTGAGAACACTTGCTCCGCCTGTTCAGGGGTCTGCCACCTCTCTGTATTCAGTCCTGAATGACCTCGCCTCCCACTTTACCCCCACCCCTTTCCCAGGCTTCAGCAGCCCATCGCCCACCCGCCCACCGGGTTTGCTGGCAGCCTTTGAAGGTTCTGCGGTTAGTGTGTGAGCTCTGCTCGTTGCTGGGGCTGGGCAAACAGGAAGTGGGCACATCCTGAGCGCCGGTCAGGGACGCTGCACAGGCCCGGAAGGTTCTGTGAGTTGTTCCCACCTTCGAGGCGCCTGGCCTTGTAAGCTTCAGGTCTCCCTAGCCCAGACCTGGACAGAACGACTTGGATCACACTGAACCCCCACAAGCTGGATGTGTCTGTCCCCTTCCTAGCTTTCAGGGTCCTAAACACACTGCAAAGCCTTAACCAGTTAACACTTGGTGCCCCTAGCCAGGGAAAGACTTTCAGACTGAAAAAAAGCAAGCCGATAAAAAAGGAATGGGGAACGCAGAATCTTTTCATGAGTCAGCCTGACAGTTTGGCTGGACTAGCGCCAGAGGAAATACAGTTTTATCTGGAGAGAGATGGACTTTGTCCTTCTTTCCTTAGCTCACAGATGAATGATCTGAAGGCCTGAGGGCCCAGGGAGGAAGTCACGAGAACATCTTGGGAGCTGGGGCAGGCCAGCTCAGGATTTCACAAGTTCCATAGAATCGAAAGCCTTTCAAAGGTGTATCATTAGAATTCTTTATGACGTTCCAGGAGGCTAGGGAATAAAAATCGAAGGTAGCGCATGAACCAGGTAAGAAAGACTCCTCATTGAAGATGAATATTTAGTGTCACATCACTTCGAGAGTTTACTTCTTCCTTGTTCTCTTCTACCTTCCTTGAAGAATTATTTTAGTCTAAGAATAAAGCTGTCTTTGAATTAAAAACAAAGTGCACATCTCTCACCACAGCAATTCCGAACTTTCTGGACATTTAACTTAATAATAAACTAATAGATGTGACTGAGTAAATTTTACCTTAAGGACTTTCAGTATTTGTGTGTTTTTTAAAAACCAACCAAGACAAGATTAATTATTGTGGATTCACGAAACCAAATGCTAAGCAGCCATTTTAAAAAATCATGTAATTCAGGCTGGGGGGTGGCTCTTTGAGGAAATTCCTTGTTGTACTTGAGTTCAGATCCCCAGCACCCACATAAAAGCTGGGTACAGTGACATACATCTGTAACTCCAGCACTGGAATGGGGAAAGCAGAGACCTGTGGATCCCCGAAGTTCACTAGCTAGCCAGTCTAGGTGAAAGCCATGAGCTCCAGGTTCAATGAGAGACCCTTCCTCAAAAAAAAAGGTAGAGAGCAATAGAAGAAGACATCCAGCATTGACGTCTAGCCTCCACATGTGAATGCACAGGTAAGCATGCACCCTGACTATGCACATGTGCACACTCATGCACACATCTAATCACATAGTTCCAGACTATTTCAGCCAGTCATGGTGGTGCACATCTATAATCCCAGCACCCAGGAAGCTGAAACATGAGGATCACAAGTTACAAGCCAGCCTGGGATACAAAGCAAGACCCTGTGCATGAGAAAATATAAATATATTCCACATGAAAAGCAAATATGAACAGTTTGTGAAATGTGTTTTTTTTTTCATTGAAAATTTAAAAATAGCTTTACTGAGGTATACTTGAACTTCAGCAAAACAAAGTTTGAAAAGTTTTAACATACATTCATAAGACTTTCACTACAATCAAAATAGCACACATATTCATCACCTCCAAAAAGTTCTATGTGCCCTTCATGATCTGTCTCTCCCATCTCTGCAAATCTCCCCAAACCAATGCTCTGCCTCCTGTACAGTATGATTTTTGTAAGAAGTAAACTTAGTTTAAACAGAGGTGCTAGATGCTGAAAAGGGTAAAGGCCATTTCTCTAAACAGTGTGGAAGCCTATTTGGAGACTTTTTGAAGTTTTTTGTTTGTTTGTTTTTGTTTGTTTGGTTTTTTTTTCCGTTTTTTTGAGACAGGGTTTCTCTATGTAGTTTTGGAGCCTGTCCTGGATCTTGCTCTGAAGACTAGGCTGGCCTCGAACTCCCAGAGATCCGCCTGGCTCTGCCTTCCGAGTGCTGGCATTAAAGATGTGAGTCACCACTTCTGGGCCTGAAGTTTCTTTTTATTGTTCATCTGTATTTTCTAAAGTATATATGATGTATAACAGTTGCTTTGTAGTAAACAGGAGT
The DNA here is from genome assembly GCF_049852395.1 of Peromyscus maniculatus bairdii. NCBI lineage: Eukaryota > Metazoa > Chordata > Mammalia > Rodentia > Cricetidae > Peromyscus > Peromyscus maniculatus. The sequence continues at coordinate 27,292,652 of NC_134875.1, read as the reverse complement.
CATTGAAAGTATTTACACATCTGTCACAAATGCATATGTAAGTCATGGGTTAGACCCTTAAGCACTGCAAATCATTACCACGATTGTCCTCCTCCTCATCTGCCGCACTAATTCTAAGATGGGTGTGGTGAATAGACATTTGATAAATGCCTTTTGAATGGGGCACCTATTGTTGACATGGCATTGCCTGCAAATGTTTCTCAGTTGTTCTTGTAATTAGAGTTTGTGTGACAGCTGAGGGGTGGTGAGTGTAGACACACCTCCTCTAGAATGAGAGCCGTATGTGTGCTGATGGAAATGTGGATTGTGGCTGGGATGGCAGCTGTAGGAGTTGTGGATACAGGGTTCTTGAAGGTTGTGGTGCCAAGAGCATCATGAATGCAATGTTTGTGAGGGTGACAACTATACGGATGATAAAAGCAGTGGAAATATCTGACAAGATGACTGCTTTATCGATCATGGCTAAGGTGTGCTGATCGCAGTGGGGATGGTGGGAAGGATGATGGTTGTAGAGGTCATGGTTGTAAGAGTGAGTAGTGACGATCTGGTAATGGGAGCAGAAGTGATGGCCACAGAGATAGTGGTCATAGGGGTGACCATCAGGGTAATTATGATAGCAGTAATGACTTTGAATTTGCCACTTGACTGAGGGCATTCATTCACTCAAGAGGCAGAGAGATTGTTCACGGTCTGATTTCTCAAGTTTAATTAGTGATGCTAGAGCCTGAATAAGCCAGAGAGGAAAGAACTGCTGGTGAATGGCGTGAGACAACCGGATTGGGGCTTTTCTCTGATTGTTCAACTCAAGATCTGTCTGCATCAGAATCTCTGGAGACCGAAGCTGGGACTTCCTTCCTCCCTAGAGGCCAGCAGGGGCCATGATTGCTGTAAGAGTAGGTCACGTGGCAAGGTTTCCTGTATGCTGCTGCTACTGCTGCTGGGTGTCCATGGCCCTCACCCCCAAGCTGCCACTGCAGCAGTAACAGTGGCAGCCGGAGGCTCAGTCTATGTCGTGCTCCCTGATTGCTGCTGGTGAGGCTGAGCAAGAGGTCTTTGCATCTCAGCATCTTGGAGAACAGAGCAGGAGTGTCGTCACAGTAGAGGACCATGTTGCGTCGCAAACCCTCCAACGCCAGTGACAAGGAGCCCACTCAGAAGAAAAAGGTGAGGAGCATTTTTGAGCGCTCACTCCTTCCTGTCCTCCTCCACACTCTCCACCAATCCCCTCCTGGACTCTTGGTAGGGGGAAGTTGAACCAAGACTGTATGTTGAGCTTGTAGGTGAGGGCCATTCTCCCCGAAAGAAAACGGCACGGGCTCATCGGTCACCAGAGTAGGAAACGTACGGAAGACACTTTTGAAACTCTGGCGTATAGAGCTATGAGTGGAACTTTTAGAAGTGCAACCCTACAACGGTGAGACTAAAGAATTTAAGGGCTAGAACCACAGACTTCAGTTTGAGAACGACAAAATACCGAGCTCAAGCTGAATCCCAAGAGCGGACTTACTTCTGTCTCTCCTAGCCTGGGTCTCTATCACTTCTGTTCAAATGTGTCCTCTTGGGAACCATCTCATTCAGAGGGCCCCGCTGGCCTACCCAACCAAGGTGGGTGGCTAAGCCCCTGCCCACTTGTCTACTACAGCTCCCCAGGCCACTGGAGATGAGGCAATAGGTGCTTTTCCGACTCGGGAGAAGGGCCCACCAAAACACAGTGGAATTCGGGAGGGTTATATGAGTTCTTTCTGGGCAGGGAGAGAACGTATGAGAAATGAGAAATGAAGCTGATGACATGGTGAGTAGGTGTGAGAGCTGAGGAGGAAAATTTTGTCGGGGGAGGGAGATTTCAAAGGCCAGGAAGGTAGCTGTCATGGATGGCTGAGGTGTTCATCTTCCTGAGACAGCAGCTAGATGGAAAGAGGCTTGAGGCCGCTGCTATAGCCAGATCTCTCTGATTGTACGTACAGAGTTCATTTTATGGTAGGATTCTCCCAGGCAATCAGCCTGTCTGGCCTGTATCTCTAGTGAGAGCACAGGAACATCCCAACAGGCCTGACTAGATCCAAGCGCCCAAGCCATAGTCAGGGCCCCCAGGACTCACTGTGCCCTACAAGTTTCCCCTGGAATTCAACTCAGGTACACTGTGGGGGAGCCCCCTTGCCAGTTCCCAGACAGAGGGTGGCAGCTGAGAAACAGGCTCGGAGCACTGGGGTGTGCATCCTGTCTCATCTCTGAGGAGCTGGGGGGTTGCCACTTTTGCGTGCACTCTCCCCACCTCAGCGGCTTCTCAAAGGCTGCAGAGCTGGGAGGGGGAGGAGGGGGAGGTTTGTGAATCTTTACCCAGGGCCCTATCCCCCCTCCGCCCCCCCTCCCCGCCTAAACTAGGCCCCAAAAGCCTGCCATTGGCTGCCCCTCCTCAGAGCCAAGCTACTTCCCCTTGCTCTCTCACTCATGAGAGAAACAGAGACTACTGTGTAGACACGGGTAGGCCCCAAACCACAGGAGAATCAAGCTGGAGGAAAGTCTGAGAAAAGGTTCACACTGCGACACTAGGACCCTATGTTACCTCAGGCAGAGGTGTTCTGAGGCCCACAGAACGAGAAATCCCTTTCCTCTCTCTTGGCTCCGATTACCCAGATTCTATGTTTGGCAGATGGGCCTCTGGGAATTCCTCCAGGCCTCTTCTAGAAAAGTCTTCAGTCCACATCCCTTAGGGAAGAGTAGTCCGTGCAAACTGCACCATACCCCTGTCAGAGCCTATACCAGCCTCCAGGAGCCAAGATGAGCTTGCCTCTACACACCCAAGCCCCATACTATAAAAATGCCCTTAGCACAACTAAACTCCAGAAGACGTGGCATCTTCCCAGGGCCGACAGCCAGCCAACTCCATCTGTGATCGTCAGATGACTGAAGTCAAGTCCCTTCCCTTTGGAAACTGAGGTGATATGGTAGAAGGGAATGAACAAAGACAAAGAAAGCTTCTCTCACTTGTCCCATCTCCTCCTTCTGCCCGTGAGAATGTGCTGTGGGGGGGGGGGCAAGGAAGTGGGGTTGGAATCCTGCTGTGTTCTGCCTTAGGACCCTGGACAGTTCATTGACTTCTAGTGGGCTTCAGTTTCTTCACCTCTGAAAGGAAAGGTGAAGTCTGATCTAGAGGTAGGGATGACTGGAATAACAGTTGTGAAAGCACTCTGTCGCGTGTGCGCTCCTGCCTACAAGGAGGCGCTTGCTTTGGCATGAGCCAAGACAGGGAATACATTGCAAAGAATAAACCATGGTTCCATCCTTGAAGTACAGGAAACAAGACCTATGGAGAGCCACCACTGAGGGAAGGCCCATCAGAGGCCATGTGCTGTGCTCTGCACTTGGGTCATGACTTAGCTTGCTGACTTCAACCTCCAAGAGCAGGGGCAGGTGTTGCTTTTCTACTGATTTCACACTAGAGGCCCAGACTGGTGAAATTTGCTGGAACTCTCGCAGCTAGTAAGTTGCAGGGATCCAAGCCAAGATGCTTAATTTCAGACTCTTACCTCCTCTCTGCACTCCCTTGTCCCCGTACTGATCTCAGAAGCACTAGGGGAGAGTAACAAGCACAAGATTCAGTGTACCAGTAGGGCCAAGGTCTAGGATATGGAGAGGGATTTGTTCTCTAACGAAGCCTAGCCTCCCTCCAGGGGAAATGGAAAGGAACGGAGCGAGGCTCATGTTCAAGTGCGGGGCTGTTGCCTCCTTCCAGTCTTTCTTCTCATCTCTTCCCCAATACCAGAGCATTGTCCCCCATGTCACACTTCTAGAATGGCACCCCAGCAACACACGCTGTGTTGTTTCACTACAGGTTGAGCATCCTTATTACGAAAGTCTGAAATGCTCCAAAACCTGAAGGATTTTGAAAGTCAACATGATGCTACAAGCAGAAAATTCCACACCTGATCTTATGTGACAGGTCACAGTCAAAACACAGGCACATCAAAAGCGTTATATAAAATTACCTGGCGGTTGGGGATTTAGCTCAGTGGTGGAGTGCTTACCTAGCAAGCACAAGGCCCTGGGTTCAGTCCTCAGCTCCGGGAAAAAAATTACCTTCAAATCATATATATATATTACATGAAATTCATGTCTACATGTCTCATTGACAAAATATCTCATTATATATGCAAATATTAAATTTTTTATATTGGAAGGGTCAATGATGTAGCTCAGTCACTAGAGTGCTTATCTAGTATTCATAAAGCTCTCAGCTCAGTCCTCAGCACCACAGAAACTGAATATGGTAGCCACAGATGTAATCTTAATGAATATTGGTCATCCTCTGCTACATAGCAAATTAGAGGCCAGCCTGGGCTACACAAGGTACTCACTCTCTCAAAAACCAAAATCTGAAACGTGGAACACTTTTGGTCCTAAGCATTTCAGATAAATGATATTCAACTTGTGGCTCCCCATCGTCCCCAGGGACATGGCCAGCAAGGATCTTCCACGGCTTTTTCTGCTTTGCCTCCCAGAACAGCTATGAACATGCCCAGCACTACATCACCCCTCATTTCTCACTCTCGTTCAAATGCTTCCTAGCTCAGTGTGGAGGACTCTCCCATCTCTTGCCCGAGTCCATTTAAATGTGCATCCCCCCCAAAGCCTGAGCCATTCCTCCACCACTGCTACCCCCTGCTCTCCCGGTGGCTCCAGGCGAACAGTACCCGTAGTCAGCCCTGTACTAGTCCATCTCCATCTTGGTGTGAGAGTGACTGCGCTAGCTGGGAGGCGGGACCAGCACAGTAACGCACATGGCCTTCCAGTGTCAAGTCCCAGACCTGGGTTTAGGAGTGCCCTGCTCTTGTGTCTCCACGATAAGTCATGGGACTCTGCCTAGAACACTTCACTTCTTTCCATCTCCGTTTCCTTCACTGAGAGGTGGGGATGTAATATGGAGTTGGTGATGCTGGAGTAGGCTGTCACATGTGAAGAACCTGGAAGGCTATTGGGCATATGGGCAGTTTCTTGGATGGTTTCACATACAGACAGAGGCTAGGGCCTAGATCACTGAAGTAGCTTAGAGGGCAATTCAGGGGATATGTAGGGAAGGTGAGCCACCTGTGGTAGGGTGAAGCTATGAGGGGTGATCAGAGAAAAATTTCTGTAGGGGTGCTGTCTTAGACACTTGAGTAGAAACCACTTTTTTCTGTCTGAGTATGATATCCATATGGTGAGTTTCCATAAAGTGGATATCCTCAGGGAGGTAGCACTCAGCTCAAGAAATAAATCATTTCTGAAATTCCAGAAGTTTCTCTTACAACCCTATCTGTCACCACATAATCCCTTCCCCAAGAGTAACTTTCCTGACTTCCAACAGCATTTGAGTTCCTCCACTCTTTGAATTTTGTGTAGGAAGAATTATGTGTCATACTTTTTGGGGAAGCTGACCAGTTTTCATCAACTGTGTGTGGGTGATATTTATTCAAATTTTTGGAATAAATATTGCTGAGATAGTTGCATTGTTGGTTACTGTCCTCTTGTATGATTCTGACACAATTAATCCACTCTGCAGTTGATGGACATTTGTATTGTGTCCAAGTAAATTAAAATCTAAAGGATATTTCTTTCTGGCAGTTGCTAAAAGTATAGAGTGTTTAAGGTGGGGAAATGTCCAGGTTAAGAGTTTGCAGGTAAGGCCTGGTGTTGTGGCACACACCTTTGATTCCAGAACTCAGGAGGTAGAGACAGGTGGATCTCTGTGAGTTCAAGGCCAGCCTGGTCTACAAGTAGAGTTCCAGGACAGCCAGGGCTACACAGAGAAATCCTGTCTCATAAAAACAAACAAAGTATTGCCACTCTTCCCAGAGTCCTCTGGGGTAAGAACACCTGAGTCATCTTCTGGAATCTGTGACAACAAAAGAAGAGGTTGAGGGACCATGCTAACGCTGGCTTGGATCAGTTTGCTGATGGGTCATACAAAAAGCTAAACATAAAGCAGCATCCCAGAAGGGCCAGATGTGCCCGGTGATGTTCCCAGTGCTGGACGGGTACTCGGTTCATCTCGACAACAGTCCAGTGCAGTAGAGGGTTTTGTCTTCTTTTTACTAATGAGGAAAAAAACAGCACAGAGAAAATAGTAACTTACACAGCTGGTCAGTGGCAGAAAAGAAGAAACTGAGGTTTGAAAGGTTAAGTAAGTCATCTGAGGCCACACATACCAGAGTCATACCAGAGCTGAACTTAGCAACGCCCAATGCCCAAAGTGTAGCTGTTTCTAAGAGGCCCACATGCTCTCCTTAGACTTGAAAAAGAGGCCACCAGTACATGAGACTTCCTCCTTGCCTGCGCAGCTCCCAGCCAGGCTTCACCCCAAAGGGAAGACAGATAATAAAAAAACAAGCTCATGGATTTCAACTCACCTTTGGGCTAGGTTATCCCAGGGTAAGCAAAAGTCAGCCAGGATATTTGCAGCTGCCCCGGAGGATGGAGGAAGGCCTAGTAAAAGACCACCTTAGCTGACTCTTGCTGCTGATCACCTGAAGAACATGTGCCTGTCCTGTTTATTTATCTGGACTAAGGAGTAGCCAGTTGGGTGGGCCCAAGCCCCAGAATTATCTTCATGGCCCTTTTGGGTTATCTCCTGCTTTGGGCTTAAGTTAAGACAGAGGGGCCATCGCAGGGGCCTGGGAGTCAAAAGCCTCTCCTCCAAGTTTCCCAGCCTGCAAATTAATGACCGGAAAAGGTCTGGAGAAAGAACAGCCAGCAATGAGCTTACTCTTCCCTAACAAAGCCTACTTTTCCCACCTCACATCTGCCCTCTGGCTTGCTTTCCAGCCTCACCAGTCCCTGGGGCTTCAGGGGCGACTCTCAGCCTCCTGCTCTGGAGGCTAGGCTAAGCAGTTATGGAGGGAAGGCCACAATAGGCCGCATCGGCCTATAAATAGCAACCCGGCCTGCTCTCCTTGGGCCCAAGCCAGCCTGGTGCCCACCCTCTCCCTGTCCCCTCTTTTCCATGCAATAAGAGGGGGAAGTTATCCAGGCAGCTGCATCCTACCATACAAGAAAAGGAAATAGATGCAAAGTAGAGGAGGGAGGGAACGAAGGAAAGAAGGAAGAAGGAAAGAAAGAAAGAGAGAGAGAGAGAGAGAAAGAAAGAAAAGAATAGTGGAAGGTGGAGCTAAGGATGGAGGATGGAGGAGATGTATGGGAATCATGGAAATCACCCCATGGTCAGATATTCCTCTCTGTATACCCACTCACAGCCCCCCCTTTCCAGGTCTTTAAGGTATCACAAAGGAAACCTACCACCTGAGGCTCCAGGCACCCACCTACCTATGTGGCCCCGGATGAAGCTGGTTTCTGCTTGGCCTGACTGCTGACCTAGTTTCTGGTCAACTACCTTTAGGAATACATGACCCTGAAAAGTAGTTGCTGATTCATCTTTGGTCAAGACCCAGAAAATGTACCAGACAGCTACAGTGCAGTCTCTAGGAGTTAGGACAGATTCACTTGAGGGGGGGCAAGTGCTCTTGCCCCTGCTGGGGGGGGGTGTCACTAGACACACCCCCACTTAGTAGGAAGAAGGATGTGAAACCTTCAGCTTTAGTGGGGGTTTGGAGCTCTGGTTCCTCAAGCTCTTATCTTGGGTGTCTGAAGTCTATCCCCACTCTATCTGTCTGGCCATCTGTGAACCCTGGTTCCTGTGTGTGTCTTCTGGTCTTGTCTGTTTATCGCGACACAGGCTTAGTCTCAACTCTGCGTCTATAGCTACCCCATTACCTGCCTTGTCCTGTTATCAGGCTGATATCTCAGCGTGTACACGTGTAGAGAGTTAAAGATCACCTCCTGAAGACAGTCTCATCAACACAAACAATAGGCCATGCCTGAAAGTCCAAACACTGGCGAAAGTCAGCAGTTGCCAGCTTCTCACATCAGTGGCCGAGGTTAAACTCGGAGATGAATCAAGAGAAAATCGTGGCTTTCTTGAACTGAATTGGCTCCAATCGTTTATGAGCCAAATCTATAGGCACCTTCTATATGTAAGCCTCTGCTGTGCTTTTCCTAGAAAGTGTCATGCCAGGCATCTGGTGGGACTGTCTTTTCTGTTCCCAGGACATGAGTTCTCCATCAGGCTATAGGCCTGGATATTTGTCCCTGTCTCTGTGATAGCAACCTGACTCAGTGCCCACCAGAGTGTGGAGGCCAGGGAAATGCTTCTGTGAGGGATTGCCTCCCAGTTCACTCCCGACATTTTCATATGTGCTGAAGTGTGCACTGACTCTGATCCATTGACTCTGTTATGCCAGAGTTCTGAGACCAAACTTTGGGTGCTGGTGGGAACTGGAGTTTAGCCTGGAGCTGCACTGAGGTATGAGGCACCTGAGGCCAGAAGTCCTTTGGTCTGTGGCCAGGGATAGAATGAAGAACAATTCATCCTGTCCCTTCACCTCAGGGTTTCCGTTGTTCTGCCCAGCCCTGATGTGGGCATATGTGCCCACAAGGGGAAAGAGATCCACCCTTGGGCAGCCATTTTAGCACCACTGATTACATCATTTCTGCTTCTTCCAGCTTTCACTTCAGCGCTCCAGCAGCTTCAAGGATTTCGCCAAATCCAAGCCCAGCTCCCCTGTGGTGAGCGAGAAGGAATTTAACCTGGATGATAATGTGAGTTTCAGAGATTCTTGGGGTATACTGAGTAGGGGAAGTGGTGAGTAGGGGGTGGAATGGTGCCGGGAAACAGGAGGTATTAGTGTCTCTGGGACAAAGCTTCCTTCCTGCTTCTCCTAGGCAAACATTCTACTTGTATTAATTACACATTAAAAAGCAAATGAATTCATCACAAATTAATAAGTCTGAGAACAGGATTGGGCCTGATGAAAAAGGGAATTGGAGGGCGGGTTGCTCTCAATCCTACCACCGCCACCCACTTCCGGATCCTGAAGACTTCTTTGTATACCAAGACCTGGACCCAAGCCAGCGTTAGCATGGTCCCTCAACCTCTTCTTTTGTTGTCACAGATTCCAGAAGATGACTCAGGTGTTCTTACCCCAGAGGACTCTGGGAAGAGTGGCAAAAAGTTGGGCAAGAAGTGGAGGGCAGTCATTTCCCGAACCATGAACAGGAAGATGGGCAAGATGATGGTGAAGGCCCTGTCAGAGGAGATGGTGAGGCCTGGAATCCAAGGGTGGGGTGAGGCCCAAGAGGGCCAAGGAGGCCATTCTGGCAGGGGAGTGAGCATGATCACCTGGATAGTTGCGACTTAAGATGTGCATGTGCTGCTCAGTGCAAACAGGAGGTTCACGTGGAGGTGGTCGGGAGGAGGGGGCAAGGATTTACCACCAGCCACGGGCAGCAGGGGGCTGGCTAGGAAAGGATTGAGGCTGAGGAAAGATGAAAGTCTGGGCAACAGAAGCTCTCTGCAAAGACAGGCATAGAGTGAGGGCAGTTGAAAGGAAGATGAACTCTCCTGAGCTGTATGTATCCAGCCCAAAGCTCTGACTGGAAGAAGCCCCTGAGACAGATTTTTTAAAAGGCCTGATTCCAGGAAAATAGAGAGAAAACTACAGATGCACCTCTATTTACCATGTGGTTACATCCTGATAAGCCCCAAGTTCAAAATGCCACGAGTCAAGAATGCACACCCAGCCTACTGAACACTACTGAGCTTAGCAACATAGCACTGTGTAGAGTGTCCCGTGCTCCCTTCCCCTCACAGCTTTGTTGCTGATGGAGAGCTATGACTTGCTGTTGCTATCCAGCATCACCAGAGAGGATCACACTACATAGTGCCAGCCTGGGCAAAGATCCAAACTCAAGATTGAAAGTGTGCTTCCCCCTGATGGTGTCACGTTTGTAACCATCAGAAAGTCAAATAGACTGTGGGGCTAACAAGATGGCTCAGTGGTTAAGAGTGTATACTGCTCTTCCAGGGAACAAAAGGCTGGTTCCCAGCAGCCATGTTGGGTGACTTAAAACCACCCGTAATTCCAGCTTCAAAGTATCTAATGCCCTCTTCTGGATTCTGAAGGCACTTGCATTGGCATGCATATATCGTCCCCCATGTCATCCTATCCATACATATACACATAATTTAAAAAGTAAAATAGATCTGTAAAAAAGAAAGAGATAGATTGGTTGAACCTGTATTTTTTTGGTGCCTGTCCTGGATCTCACCCTGTAGACCAGGCTGGCCTCGAACTCACAGAGATCCGCCTGGCTCTGCTTCCTGAGTGCTGGGATTAAAGGCGTGCGCCACCACTGTCCGGCTGGTTGAACCTTCATTAACTCAAAGACTGTAGAGAAAATGGAGGTTGCTAGCTTCAGCCCCAGGAGGAGGGGGTACAGAGAGCTATGGGGCAGGCATAGCTTAGAGCACTCAGTGGGCTGCTTGTGCGTGTGGCTCTTACAGGAGGCATCTTGAATACTGGAGCCAGCTCAACTAGCTTGTATGGGCAGTTGGTTAACTGTCATGAATTCCGTAAGCCAGTTGTTAAATAGAACTCTTATTAGAAATCAACTTCTATAGACTTACAGAAATCAGTGGTAAAGTACTTGCGTAGCATGTGCAAAGCCCTGGGTTTTATCACCAACACTACCACACTACCAAACACACACACACACACACACACACACACACACACACACACACACACACTCATGAGAGAGAGAACTTTAAATCAAATATGTCCTATTAAAAGCAAAGGTTGTCCTAATTAGGGTTCCTATTGCTGTAATGAAACACCATGACCAAAGCAAGCTGAGGAGGAAAGGGTTTATTTGTCTTATACTTCTACACTGTAGTCTATCATTCAAGGAAGTCAGGACCGAAATTCAAACAGGGCAGGAACCTGGAGGCAAGAGCTGATGCAGAGGCCATGGACCGGCACTGCTTACTGGCTTGCTTTGCCTGCTTTCTTAAAGAACCCAGGACCACCAGCTTGGGAATAGCACCACCCACGATGGGTCCTCCCCGATAAATCACTGATTAAGAAAATACCCTACAGTCCAATTTTATTGGAGGCATTTTCACAATTGAGGCTCCCTCTCTCATGATTTTAGCTTGTGTCAAGTTGACATAACACTAGCCAGGACAAAGGTGATGCTAAAAAAAATCTTCAAAATTCATCATCTCCTATTGCCAACACAACCTGTTATTCTTACACATGTTGCTGATGTATGTGTGTGTATAGTATCTACATAATGGAAATAACCTAGATATCTCTTCTGACAACTCATCCAGGGACATGCAGTGGTACCCAGATGTTGACCATTGATGGGGAACATTCACAAAATAGGAGTTGGCAAATCATCCAGTCCTTTATTCACAGAGAACCAGTTGCTAAACAACACTATGCTCAGATGCACTGAGCTGAGGTGGAAGGAGCTCTGGAACCAGGCAACTCGGTTGTCGTTTCTCTCAGGCCTTGGCAAAGTTATCTATTTTAAAACTCAGGCCAGGCATACCACTTAACTTCAAGTGTTACTGTGAGGATGAAATGAAATGGCAGGCCAGCCTGGCACACAAGAATGTGGACAATTGTTCTCAGACAAATTTGTCTGCCTGACTGGGTCATGGCAACAGCCCCAAGTCCAAGTTTAGTCACTCTGGCCTCTTCTTCATACCCATCAACACCGGAAGCTGACAAAATATGTCCATTCTATGCCCTGGGGGTCTCTTTCTGTGACATAAGAGAACTGGGCCTGCCATCCTCACTTTTACAAAAGAGGAAACTCAGGTTCAGAATGTGGTCACTGAGCCTGTAGGTAACAAAACTGCGATCTGAACGAAGCTCATGCCCAGTTTCACTACAGTGGGGACTGGCCTGTATTACCACAGCAAGGCTTCTCAGCGCTTCCAACGCTCTTCCTATAGGGAGACACACTGGAGGAGGGCTCAGCCTCCCCAACATCTCCAGACTGCAGCCTGGACAGCCCCGGTCCTGAGAAGATGGCCCTAGCCTTTTCTGAGCAGGAGGAGCGTGAACTGCCAGCACTCAGCTGCCAGACATCGACAGGTGAGGGAGGTGAGGGGACATGTGCCAAATCTGGAGAGAAGACCTAGACTAGGGCAGTGCCAGGGGCTTTTCTGGGAAAGGCTGAAAGAGAAATGAGTATTTGTCTTCTCCTTACTGGAATCTCCTCGGCCCACTTCACATTAAATCTTCGTCACAACCTGATAGGACCTGTACTGTTATCCCCACTTTATTGATGTGGAAACTGAGGCTTACGGAAGTGACTTGCCAAGTGACCCAGTATTGAACTCAGATCTGCTTTGTAGGGGCTTCCACTTGCTGTTTCAGGCCTGGAAAGGCCCACAGGCAGAGGAAGAACCTCATTGTCCTCAAAGACCAGCCCGTCCTTAGCTGTCCAAGGGGACCTACAGGCTATAGCCCTTGAGTATCTCAAACATCCCACCTTGAAGTCCAGAGGTAGTTTCCAGTTCTAAAGAGTCAGCCTCTTGGACCTCAGATCTTTGTTTATTGAACTTATGGCACCATTGAGCATCTTTTAGAAGTTCAGGGGCTAGACAAGAGGTACCTTGCCCTCAGGCTCACCCCACTTTGGTCACCCTCTCTCTGCCTCCCACTGGAATCCACTTAAAATGCCCATCACCCTGCCCCTCTCAGGTAGAAAGAGTGCACTTGCATTTTCGTAAGGCTTTGTTACTCAACGTCAAGTCTTATAAAATAGAGAGAGTTAAAGGATCCTGCAAGATATGACTTCCTGTGTGGAAGGAACACATAGTGGGAATAAGGACCTGTAAGGAGCCCTGGAGTGTGGTAGACCCAGTGGCACCAAGTACATGTGAGAAGTCTTGTGTGTGTGTGTGTGGGGGGGTCATTTGGCCTACCTGGCCTCTGATTCCTCACCTGTTCAGTAAGGTGTTGGCCCTACTGAGCCCCAGAGGTGGTCCGGATTTGCCCATTTAGTCTCTATGAGGCAGCTCTCCAGCCACCAACTCTTCATTATCTGAAGCCCTGGAGGTAAAAAGCTGTGCTTCACCAGAGTGGCTAAGGGGATGAACCACTTCCACACTTCCTGTGAGAGCGCAGCTTTCTGTCACCGGGGTGTTTACTTGGGAGCTTCCTGTAGTGGCCCTCCTAGGCACTGCTTACCCCAGCTGCCTCGGGACAAAGACATGCTTCCTCTCTACCCATCCCCTGCAGGCAGTGAACTCTGTAGCCCTGGCCCAGGCTCTGGAAGCTTCATGGAGGACTCACCTGCTCCCCAGTACACAGGGCCGTTCTGTGGGCGTGCTCGAGTCCACACTGACTTCACTCCCAGCCCTTATGACCACGACTCCCTGAAACTGCAGGTAAAGTGGGCATCTGGGTCCCTCCAGAGCCTGGCAGGCTTCAGCCACAAAGAAAGAAAACAAAACAGAGCCAATGTATGACAAGTATCAGCAGAAGCCAAGTGTTCCCTCCCCCTGCTCTCTTCTGCTCTCCCCCCACCCAGAAAGGAGATGTGATCCAGATCATAGAAAAGCCACCTGTGGGCACATGGCTGGGCCTTCTCAATGGCAAGCTGGGCTCTTTCAAATTCATCTATGTGGACGTGCTGCCTGAGGAGGCTGTGGGGCCTGTGCGCCCCAGCCGCCGACAGAGCAAAGGCAAGAGGCCCAAGCCCAAGACTCTGCACGAACTGCTGGAACGCATTGGCCTGGAGGTTTGAGTTTGGACTTGCATTAGTGTCTGGGAGTCAAGGAGGCATGCTTGCCACTGGGATGGGGGCGAAGGGGACAGCTGCTATGTGGAAGGGAAAGGTTCCAGACAAGGGTGACTCATAAAGGAGACTGCTGATGGCCTGTCTCTGCCCCCAGGAGCACACATCCACCCTGCTGCTCAATGGCTACCAGACACTGGAAGACTTCAAAGAGCTGAGGGAAACACACCTCAATGAGCTGAACATCATGGACCCACAGCACCGGGCCAAGCTGCTCACGGCTGCAGAGCTGCTGCTGGACTATGACAGTGAGTCGCATTGGCGGGGGTGGGCAGAGGTCCTCGCTGGCATTGGAGACCCTGTGCTCTGACCATGCTCTGACCCAGAACCCCCCTTTGCAGCAGGAAGGCACTTTCCCACACTTGAATTGGGGTTTCCAGGAAAATTTGTTGGGGGTGGGACTGGGGGGCAAGTTATAAGGGTAATCAGGCCCAACCCCCTTTGAATCAGAGGGGAGATTAAGGCCAGAGAAGGCATGGGATTTACCCCAGAGTCCAAGTCCAGATTGCCTGGCTCCAGCTCAGTGCTGGGGATGTGTGAGCTCTTGGGCCTGGGAACAGCTCCCACTTTCTGTGCTGGAACTGGGGAGAAGAAAAGCAGAGCTGACTGCCTACAGGAGACTGCCCAGGGGTCCCAGCCCATGACCAGGCCCCAAAGGCTTCTCAAAACACCCTGCTGTCCCTCTCCTACCTCCACCCCAAACCAGCTGAGGACCCAGTCCCTCCATTTTGTCTTCATTCCCAGCAGCTGGCAGTGAAGAGGCCGAAGAGGGTGCCGAGAGCAGCCAGGAGCCTATGCACACAGTGTCAGAACCCAAGGTGGACATCCCCCGTGACTCTGGCTGCTTCGAGGGCTCAGAGAGTGGGCGTGATGAATCGGAGCTGGCAGGCACAGAGGAGCAGCTGCAGGGTCTCTCCCTGGCGGGGGCACCTTGAAATGAAGATGGCAAAGGCCAAGGCTGAGCCCTAGCTGCAGAGACTGCAGGGATGGGTGTGGCCTCCTCCCACAATGGCTCAGGATCAGAGGACTGGTACAGAATCTGGCCCTGCCTGCTTCACCAGGGAGGCTTATGGCTGAAGGCCCTGCCAGGGTGCTACAGGCTCAAATAGAGTGGATAAGGGACTGCCCAAAGGCATATCTCACCTTCTGGACCCTCTTCCTCCACCAGTGACTGACAGTATGGGCCCTTCGGGCACCTCCCATTCTCCCGTTATGGACATGCAAGTGGGGCATCAAGGGACCTAGCCATGCCCCACGACCAAGATACCCCAAACCTTCTTATTCTCACACCACTGCCACACTGCTAGAAGAACACCAAACCACTGTTTCAAACCAGTCTCATAGCCCTGGGGAAGCTGTCTGTTTCAAAGGACCTCAGTTGGATATAGGTGAACCTAGAATTCCTTAAATGAGGTTTGAAGGAAGCTACACATACTATTCCTGCTAGCCTTCTCAACATTTTAGAGGTCTGACCACTAAGTCACCAGGAGACTTGAACTAGCCTGGTCAAGATTCAAATGGGCAGTTTTGAGGACCCATCGCTGACCTTCTGCACCTTTAAATATGTACTCTGCAGTTGCCTACCATCCAAGACACCAGTGGGCTTCTTGAGGAGGCTGGAGGGGCCCCAGGCTTTCCAATGAACTAGCTCCTTCTTCTCATCCACGGCACACCTTCCCATGTGACTCAAACTGAGTGGCACCTTCTTCTAGCTTAAAACAATGCCCATATCTCATATAAGTGTTCACACCGGTTCCTTGGCCCCTTCAAGTGAGATTTCCCACAGGCTAGTTGAAGATGGCTACACCTGGCTTCCAATGACACAACTGCCTCTTTGGGGCCCAGATTTGGTCATTTATGTGGCTCTTCACAAAAAAAGGCTTCTTTTGCTTGACATTGGAGGCTCCACTATTCCCAACATTGCTCTGCTAAAGGTTTTTTAGTACCCTCGCTCCAAAGGGTGGGGAGACCATCACATCTGTTATTGGCCCTCCTTGACTTCAGCAGCAAGAGCAGCTCTTCCTGATGCAGGTTCAACTGTGCCCATCACAGGTGGGACTACCTGCTTAGTAAGTGGGCATGCTTCTGATCTACCACCAGGAACTTTTGTAAAGTCTAGTTTCGATGAAGCGGTTGAATTATTGTAAATAGGGGTTATCGGGGAAAGAAATTAGTAGCAATAAATAGAAACAGAACTTAATTAGAGTCTCCTGTTTTCTTTCCTGTGGAGAGAGGGTTGGGGGAAGGACAGAAAGGTCTTTAAAGCTGATCTCGGCAAAATATCCATGTGTTGTCCTTTCAGAGTCATCTTTCCCCTTCCCGAGGATGCAAGAATCCTTGACTCAGCTAACCTAACTCTCCATCTCAAGCTCCAGCTGGTTCCACCCTTCCTTCCAAACATCCCTACTGAGAACAGGGCTCAGGTGCCCATATCGACAGGCCTTGCTGGGGTCTGTGAGCTAGTCAAGGAAGAACTATTTCCCTCTTCCTATAATCCCTTAAACAAGAGCCTTTTAAAGCTCTACATTGGGGAGCTTTGCAGGGTACAAAAGTAGGACAACTGGAATTTGCAGGGCTTTTCTTCTGAAGCCCTCCTCCTGGACCTCATCCTGGACACACTAAAGTGTCATGATCTTCTGGGAAGTGACATGGTGATGGAGACCCCTGAGCTTCCTTGGTGTACCATTACCTGAACTAGAGAGGGCCAATTAGAGTGAGATATGCTACCAGACTAAGCATGGGGGCTTCCAGGCTGTTCTACCATACTGCTCCTAGTGACTCTGGGTATCAGAAAGCTATGAGCATTATCTTCACCCAAGAAATAAGCACCCTGAGAAAGACTGATTAATTGCTATTATCACCGAGCATTTTATGTATTTAGGTAGGTATCATCATCATGATCATCATCGAATTTATAGAAGAAACAAGCTGAGAGGTCAGAGAGTGATTAGAAAGTCACAGAGTTGCTGGGCAGTGGTGGCACACACTTTTAATCCCAGCACTCGGGAAGCAGAGCCAGGTGGATCTCTGTGAGTCTGAGGCCAGCCTAGTCTACTGAGCAAGATCCAGGACAGGCACCAAAGCTACACAGAGGAAACCCTGTCTCAAAAAAAAGAAAGAAAAGAATGTCAGAAGGCAAGCCCATATTTATGTGTATTAGTGTTTTACCTGCATATATAAATATATAAATATGCACCATATATGTGCCTGGTGCCCAGGGAGATCAGAAGAGGCTGCCAGATCCTCTGGAACTAGAGCTACAGATGCTTCTAAATCATCATGTTGGTGCTGAGAACCAAATCCAGGTCCTCTGCAAAAGCAACAAGTGCTTTTTAACTGCTGAGCCATCTCTCCATCCCCCAAGGCCAAGTACTTAAGTCTTATCTTACATTTCTCTCTATCCAACAAGCAATAGCTGGGGGCACTTCAGAAGAAATCTGACCCTTTGACACAACCTTTCCTCTTCTACAATTTGTCCTACATACAGAATAAAAACGGGAAAGATCAGCCCTAAAGGTGATGAGGGATGTTCTTGTGATCAAGGAGGACTCGAGTTTGAGGTCGTCCAAGACTAATACAGAAAGTTCCAGGCCAGCCTGGGCTATATAACAAGAACCTGTCTCAAAAAAAACCCATATATATATATATATAACTATATATCTATATCTATCTATATCTATATATCTATATCTATCTATATCTATATATCTATATCTATATATATAATTAGATTTAATCAAAGTAATACTGCCTAACTTCTGGCTTCTAATACTGTAAAAGTTTCTGGAAAGATGAAAGATGGAGATTGTGGGTAACTAATGCCCAAGGTGCTTTAAAAGAAATCATTTGCCCCAGAGGTCCCTATCGGAGGAAATCCCTAAACTGGACTGGAGTATAGCTCAGCAGTAGGACTCATCTCACCTAGTATGCACAAGGACTTGGGCTCCATCCCCAACACCACAAAACAAAACCCCGTAAACAATATAACCTTGGGTAATGGTTTTATAATAGCGCTAAGCTGAAGGGAAACATCAGAAAAAGAACACATGAGAAAACGATGTTTTGATACCCTCTCTTGACCTGGGGAAGGGTGTGGGGAGTAGAAGGACAGCTCAAAGATATGGGACTCATTTTGGCCAGTATGTCAATTACAGACTTAAAGGAGGTAGTCACACAACGGCCCCAATGATCACAGGAGGAACAGATGAGGGGCATCAAGGTAATGCAGACAACAGGCCACAGGGTATGCAGGACAAGAAAAACAGTGCCAAGCCAGGCTACAGGTCAGCCCGAAGATCCTTCTCCATGAAGGGTTGCCAAGCCCTCTTGTCCAACTACCTGAACTGTTGGAAGATGATGTATAGTAGTACCCTTACCCTGAGCTCAGCAAACTGAAGTCTGGGGTCCAAAAGGCTGATATCTCAAGGTGGAGACGGTACACTCTCACTTCAGCCTGGTTGTTGGAGGCCTAAGACTGTAACCAGTGTCTCCCCTAAGAAGGATGGGGACAGACTAGTCCAAGAAGGAAGATCTTTGTCCATGAGCCCAACCAGAGCCAAAGGACAGCAACTGGGATGTCCTCTAGAAAAGGTGAGGCCTAGCCTTTAGGAACTTGGGCCAACCTAATTAAATTCAAGGGCTAGATGCCTCTCACTAGCTGTGTTACTTTAAACAAGTCACATGACTTCCTTAAGCCTCAATTTCCACATTACATCAAGAAAGTGAGGATATGGGGCCTCGTGTGGGCACATGCCTTTAATCCCAGTACTCAGGAGGCAGAGGCTGTGAGTTTGAAGCCAGCCTGGTCTACATAGTGAGTTCCAGGACAACCAGAGCTACATGGTGAGACCCTCTCTCACAAAATAAAAACAAAAACAAAAATAGAAAGTGGAGATAGCAGTATTAGCCTCATGATACTAGTATACGTACTTAACAATGAATAGTGCACCTGCATATCCCTATTTTGTACCACTCTGCCACCTCCATTTCATTTCCTTCAAGGTCTATCTTCCCCTAGCCCCTAGTAAATATGGTGAGCATGAACAATGTTAAAAAGATTTCAAGATCTGGCATCACCACTCACTAGTTACTTGACTTCAGGTAAGTTACATATACACTGCCTTCCTTATAAATGGGAATAGTGGCCTATTAATAGAAGTGGTCTAATAGTACATTTAGAGAACTAAACACAATAACGCATACTAAATTTTTGGCATACAATGTCAGTAAGTTACAATTCTTTGACCTTTTTATGATGTCCAGAGTACTGAGTTCAAGAATAGGCCCAGAAACCGTGTTAATACACGCTTGTCTGTAGACGGACATTCTCACCTGCCATAGCCTAGACTCAAGCTGATCCTCAAATACCTAGGAGATGTTGGGTTTCAAGGGTCGATTGAGGGTGCCGACTCTGATTACCACGGAGGCTGGTGATGGAGATAAGGTCCCTCTAAGGAGTCTAGAGCAGCTAGGGCAGCCCTGAGCTCTGTCCAGTTTGTAGATTTTCAGCCCTAGGCACAAGACTCCTGTCTGCTAAAAGCTAGATGACAGGGTACATCTGGCCAGCTACGGTCCAATTCAAGGGGACAGGCACATTTTTCTTCTTCCCATCAGAGGAAGCAGCTCTTGGCACTGGCACATACCAGCTAAACTACCTCCCTTCTCCCAGACTCCATATCTCATTAACACTACCTAAGACCACTCTAGGCAGGTTCTGACCAGCTGCCCACAGACCCTCACCATTCTCTTTCCCACCTGCCCTCAACCCCCATGGCAATGTGGGTCAACATATGGCAAAGGCCCCAGTCCCTGCTGGTAACCTTCCAACTTCTCA
Source organism: Peromyscus maniculatus bairdii (assembly GCF_049852395.1). Taxonomy (NCBI): domain Eukaryota; kingdom Metazoa; phylum Chordata; class Mammalia; order Rodentia; family Cricetidae; genus Peromyscus; species Peromyscus maniculatus. The sequence continues at coordinate 27,273,127 of NC_134875.1, read as the reverse complement.
CTCACTCTCTAAACATCCCACTCAGACTTTTCACAGGCGCGGAGGCCATATTTGGAGCACAGAACCCAAGGACATTGAATTACAAGACGGGGGTGGGGGAAGCACACTGATAGACCCAGAGTCCCATTATTCCAGCAGGGCCCAACACCTTCCTCCCTCCCAATTCAGGAAATTCAGGATGAGGTATGAGGTTTCCAAGCTGGGAAAAAAAGTGGTTCTCCCAGCTCTCTCTCTCACAATAGAACCTACCTTCACTTCTCACACAACAGTGGCCACATTACATTATTATTTAGCCAAGAACACAATCAAGTGGGAAGGAACTGCCTCCCCTCTGGACTTAGCCAAGACTCCTCCTCCAGGAAGTACTTAAATAAGTGGAATTCTATAGTACTTGATATGTAGGCTTCACCTTTTCCTATAACTTCATAGTGACCAATATAGCATTTGTATACCATTACCTCTGGGACCTGCTAGGGATAGCGTCAGAAAGCCAGAATGAGCCCAAGGCAATGGCCCTCACAAAGGCACAGCCAACTTGATTGTGGGAACTGGCAAGGCAATTTCCTGACTTTCAATACTAAAGAAACCTCACCACCAGTTCAACCTAAGTGCAGGGGTCTGGAGAAAAATCGAACAGATTTAACTTTTAAACAAAAACCAGTAACCACCCCCTTGTCAACCTGACCCCTAAAATGGAGAAAGCATCAATCCTATACACTCCAAATGACAATCCTAAAAACCATTGCTGTGTGTCGAGACGCTTAAGAGAGAATGAGGTCAGCAATGGAGTTTCTCCTGTTAACCCTAGAACCTTCCTGATGCTATGACCCTTTAATACAGCTCCTTGTGTTGTGGTGACCCCAACCATAAGATTATTTTCGTTGCTACTTTATAGCTGTAATTTTGCTACTTTTATGAATCATAACGTAAATATCTGATATGCAGGATATCTGATATGTGATCCCTGTGAAAGGATCGTTCCACCCCAGAGGGATCATGACTCACAGGTTTAAGAACCATTGCCCTAGCACAGACCACACAATACTCAGAAATTACTTTTTAAATGTGAAAACCAATCAAAGGCTTATTTCATTCAAATGCCAGTTGTAGTAATCCAAACTCCTTCTGTTAATACCCACTTAACATAGAGGGAGTGGGTTATACTAGAAAACTCGCTGGATTTTGAAATCAGCACATCTTCCTTTTGGTCTTGGCTTTACTGGTAACTCTTTATGGGACTTTGCATAAGTCTTTGTACTTAATTTGGAGAGAGAAAGATCAAGAATATGAGAGCACCAGCAAGTAGCATGGCCCATGTCATCAATAGACTCCTCTCAGCTATGTTGTTCAACAGAGCCTGCATTTTATGAAAAATAATCATCATGTGTCTTATTTGAACACAAAACTCTAACTCTTTCATCCAAGTTGGAATAGACAAATAACTAGTGGTAGATAGACAAATAGATGGGCAGTAGCTCTCAGAAAAGACTGGGAAGATGGGCATCAAACAGTGGGGGCTAGATTTAAAGTATACCTTTTGTAGAGGACCTGAGTTCAGCTCCCAGCACTCATGTGAGTTGGCTCACAACTCTCTATAATGCCAAATCCAAGAGATCTGACACCTTCTTCTGACCTTTGCAAGCATTGTACATATGTGGGACATACTCATAAGCAAACATATATATACATGCATAATTAAAATATAAAAATAAGTGTGGTGGTATTCTAATTGTACTGAAATGTGATTTTGATTGTATGTTAATAATTAAAGTTGCCCGAGGGTCAGAGCTATTAGAGCCATAGCAAGAGTGTGGCGGTGGTGGCACACGCATTTTATCCCAGAACTTGGTAGAAGAGCTAGGTAGATCTCTGTGTGTTCAGGGATACAGCCAGCATTGGAGACATATGCCTTTAAGACTTGGGGGGCTGTACACACAGACAGTGACGAGGCAGTCATGTGTTTGGGTTTACAACCAATGAGAAGGCAGAACAAAAAGACTATGAAAAGACGTACACACAGGAAGTAGCTCTCTTTTGGAGAGCTAGGACCACCGCAGGAGGAAGGGTGAGATTTTAGCTCTGAGCTCTGACCTCTCAGCTTTCTCTTTTACATTGCTTCTGTGTTTCTTATTTAATAAGACGGTTGGTTACATCTACAAATAAGTATAAAAAAGAAAGCAAAGGAATATGGAGTGTCAAGGAGGTAACTCTAGCCTGTATTCTGGAATTGTAAAACCATTTCTAAATCAAGGGTCCTATCATTTCCAAACCCATGAGGGAGTGGGACCCCAACCTCTGATTTATTTATTTATCAGAAAATGACCTGGTACCAAAAGAACATGGACCACAAACAGATAATTCACAGAAGAACTACAAATGTCCATTAATATAGAGTAGATAAAAATTGCAGAAAATGTCTAATCTCACTATTAACCAAGCAAGCCTATGACACTGAGATTTACACTCTCAAATTACTGTGCTGACTGTGAATGACATGGATTGAAGGAAGCTTTCTGATACACTTCTAGCACCCTTTCCATGTAACAATTTGGCCAAGAGCTTGTAAAAGAGCATTTTCTGTGACTCAATATTTCTGCTTCTAAAAAGATATGGGCATATCTGTGATTACAGCCTTATATATTTCTAGAAACAGAACTTTTGAGTCACTGAGTGCTCTTTCACAACCCACAGCATTCAAATATTCAGTGCACTGTATTATGGAATATTGGCACACAAAAGTCTCTATTTAGTATGCTTAGTATAGATAGATGCAGGATGTTCTTGTTTTGAGATAGGGTCTCACTGTGTAGCCCTGGTTGGCCTAGAACTCACTCACTCTGTAGACCAGGTTGGCCTCAAACTCACAGAGATTCACCTGCCTCTGCCTCTGCCTCTGGAGTGCTGAAGTTACTGCACCACCACACCAGGCACAGATGAAGTTTTTAAGAATATCTTAAATCTAAGGTTATTTTTATCTGTGAATGTGGAACACACAAAAAAAGAGCCTACTGTACTAGCTATACTATAAAGGGAAAAACTAAAAGAAAGTAATTTATAAGATAATGCGTGTTAATAGAAATACTTGGGAATGTTTATGCTAAGACATAAAGTACAAGATCTATCCTACTATCTGTAGAATCAGTGTTGAATGCCATATAAACATTCGCTCACACAGGTAAGTTGTGCTGGCAACTTCAATACCCAAGAATGGCAATAGAGACAAGAAAAGCTAATAGTAAGTTTCCAAACAAAGAAAATACTACCTTTCCACAATCTACATAGTTGCTGCATTCCTGGAAACTCCATCCATGTATATTCACACTATAAGATTATTTTGCATTTATTTATGAAATTATTAGGACCGGTGATTATACCATTTTTGTTTCACCTGTATTCATGTTCTACAGGACATGTGAATGTTCTTCAGATGTATGTGTATACTTCTTATTCCCCTTTCATATTTACCTAAAACATGCAATTCACCAACACTCTTTCTTGTGTGTTGGGCTTGCATCCTTTAAAATTAATGAGATTCAGAGTTTGAGCCTTTGAGGCTATTTTTAAAGCCTATCGCCTGAGAACAGCAAGAGATTCCTAGAATGTATTCTCAAAAGTAACACAAATGCCTTTTGAATTACTGGGAACGTGATTCTTCTTTAGTAGCACCATAAGAAAAAAAATTATTATCTTAGGGGGAAAAGCTATTTACTGTGATCTCTTGGTGATTTTCTAGCCTGGCCCCAGCCTCGAGAGTATAAAATGAACTGAGTTGGAAGAAAGGACTAACAGGGCCAGGCTACAGGGAGTGTGAAGGAGGCTAAGTTGCTAGGTTACCACTTAAGCCAATCTAAGTGGTCCCAGAGGGGTACCAGATACCGGACAGGCATCTCTCTTTCTCTTTCTTTCTTTCTTTCTTTCTTTCTTTCTTTCTTTCTTTCTTTCTTTCTTTCTTTCTTTCTTTCTTTCTTTCTTTCTTTCTTTCTTTCTTTCTTTCTTTCTTCTCTCTCTCTCTCTCTCTCTCTCTCTCTCTCTCTCTCTCCCTCCCTCCCTCCCTCCCTCCCTCCCTCCCTCCCTCCCTCCCTCCCTCCCTCCCTCCCTCCAAGTTGAGGGCTCTCTCAAAGGAAAAGGGGAAGTTTCAAAGGTGAGGGAGGGGCCCAATCACTCACACTAGGCACAAGTAAAGAAATGAGGCAGAAGCACAAAGAAACAGACAGCCCTATATTTCTAAAACCATTCAAGTCTCCTTCATTAATTGGCTTCCCCCCAAAAGAAAGATTTCTTTATTAAGAAATACCAGAGATTGAAAAACCCCAACACATACACATTTGTAGGCTCACACAAAAGTGCAGAGATTTACATATTAAATTGCATTTAAGTTAGAAAATAGATTTAAAAACAAAATATTTTCCCCCAAACAAGGTAAAGAGATTTGGTCAGTAGGAAAAGGGGCCTTAGGGGTAAGGGCAGGATGGTCAGGATAGGAAGAATGGAGTTTAGCTGCTATAGAATTAGAACCCACCTCTAATCCAACCCCACTCCTGGGGAAAAATGGAAAAGGAACAATAATGATCTCAGCTAGGGCCAAGAGGTCCCCAGAGCCAAAAGGACATAAATTTCCCCTTCCCTCATAGGTCTTGGATCAACGCCAACCATCCTGGCCTGGGGAAGTGGGGTGGGTGCATAGGAAGTGTAAGGAATGGAGAGGAAGGGGAGAGTTGGAGAGAGTGTCAGCCATTGAAAACATCAAACAATATAAGGCCTCTTTCCCCAGAGAAAGATCAAGTCTTCAATCTCTCCTCTGATCAGAGCTCAGACTAGGGACAGTCCCAGCTGGTATAAGGTATGAATGGGACAGGTCTTCAGGCCAAGGTCTTAAGTACAGAAGACGTATAAAAAAAAAAAGGAGAAAGAGGGCAAGGGGTGTGAGGGAGCAGATTTAAACAAACAAACAACAAAACAAACAAAACCATTTTGTACTGGAGATAAGAGATTTCCATTTTGATCCTTCCCACCAGAAAGAGAGCGCTCTTCTGACTGACCTAAGGGGCAGCAGAAGAGCAGCTGAGGTAAGTTGAGGGAGGAAAGAAACTCATTCTGGCCCAAGAGTGGAGATGGGCTGAGTAGGGACTAGTAAGGGAGTCCCATGAGGGACGGGTTGATTGGAAAAAAACACTAACAAAAAACCGTGGAACTTCCACACTCTCCATGATTGCCCTAGTTTTGAACTAACTGAAGCCAAACTGTAAGAACAAAAGTGAGAGAGCCATTTAAAAAGTGGGAAAGGAGAAGCAGAGAGAAGAGGAATCTGAGTCCAGCTCTCTGCCAATGACTCTCTCTCCCCAGGAAAATTATTTTCAAATCCTGCAACAACCAACACAGAAAGACACAGAGAAACCTGGGAGCAGCCACATTTCACTAATTACAATTACCTGGAAAGAGTGAGATAGGAGTCTTGATTATAGACCATTTGAAAAGAAACGCATGCCATCACTTGTGAAAGATCACTAAAGGAATATTTCCAAGGGGAGGCCCTGGTCAGCCTGCGGCAAAAACCAAGACTCACTTGCAGATAACAGTGTCCATCTACTTAAAACAATAGCCCCATGAAGAACATGTTCTCTTAGTAAGTGTAATCCCTCTACTCTCCCAGTCGTGTTCACACTGTATATTGCTTGGAAGTCCTGTCTTCAGAGTCCAGAATAAGATCAACTTCAGCCCAGAATTAAATGGATCAACGGAGAGGTTGAATTTGAGAGGTATCTATCTCTTCAACCCAAGGGTACCCTGGAAAATGGAAGTATGGGTAGTAACAAGCAACCCCTTCTACCCCCCCACCCACCCCCTGACCCAACACACAAACACATTCACAACCCCATGGTGGTTCTTGAAATGGAAGGGGAAGGAGGAGGCAGGCAGCTTGCATTAGACACAGTTTAATCGCCTTCAAATAGATTAAAAGTTGTGGTTCACACCCCTCCCTGTCCCCATAAGTCGTCCAGACAAGACCCTGGCTTAGAAAGAGAAAAACACAGGTGCTCTAGGAAATATAGCCACATATAATACATAGATCTTCTTCCCTGAAATAGTGCAGGTCCTGAGCAGAGCTGCCTGGGGGGTCACAGTCCACCCCCAGGATGAAGTGGCTCCGGGACTCTGCCGGTGGAAGTGCTGGAAGAGCAGGGCTCGGACGAAGCCCTGGTGTGGTTACCATTGCCAGAGGTGGGCTGAGGCCTTGGAGTGGAATACCCGGGAGGGCAGCAGTGCTGGGCTTTCCCTCACTCAGCCAAGGCTTAATGGAAGTACTGTTTAGCCTTTTTGTTTGCTTTTTTTTTCTCTTTTTTGTTTTTTTTTTGAGGGGATGAAGATGGAGAGGAGAGGAGAGGAGAGGAGAGGAGAGGAGAGGAGAGGAGAGGAGAGGAGAGGAGAGGAGGGGAGAGGAGAGGAGAGCCTCTCTGTGCCTTGGCTTCCCCATTTGTGCATTCAGGGCCTCTGCAGGCCTTACACAAGAAGTCTGAGGGGTAGTGTTTTAAGTGAGCACTCAGGCTTCCTCTGAGGAAAAGGAACTACCAAAGTGCAGACTTTTATTACTGCTGTTCCCACTCCCAATGGAAGCAGGAGTCAAAGGAAGAAAATTAAAATGGGCTCATGAGAAAAGAGGGGAGATGAGACAGAGAGTGTGAGGAGCTATGCTGTTGGCATCTCATCAATGCTTATTGGGAATAGCACAGGCATTGAAGTTTCCGGAGTCTATGAGAAATGTCAATTGTTATCTCTACTATGACTACTTACATATATCACCTAATGGGGAGAGCGATCTCGGATGTTAGAGAATGGATGGGGGAGGGGTGGGAGGAGAAGCTACACAAATAAATACAAGTGGAAGGTACCTGCCCTATTCCTAAAAGGATTGGCTGGCAATGCTGGCCCTTTGTAGCCAGGAAAATCCTCCAACCTCACTCTCCAATCCTCATTAGTTCTGAAGGAGTCAAGAGCCTAGTTAGGATTCCCTGGCCAGAGGTCTCTGTGATTGCCTCTGGACTCAGGACATGCAGCAGCTGGAAAGGACTTGAGTCAGTCTTGAGAATCTTTACCCAAGAATGAAACTAGTGACCCCCAGCAGGAGAGCTAGGATCTGGAGGGAAGAGAAGGGGAGTCCAAGGACACCTTGTGGCTGAGACAATGGAAAACAAGTGCCATGTCCCAAGAGACCCATTTGTCCAGTTGCCAGAGGTAACTGGCATCTTCTGCCACTGTCATAAGTCCATAAATTTTAAAAAAAGTTTCCAGCAAGAAAACGCCAGTGTGCAATTCGGTGACTAAAGACCAAAGGAAAATAGTAATAAGGACAGCTTATTTGTTCTCTGTCTCAGGTTGATCTTTCCCCTGAAATCTCCCATAGCCCTAATGAAACACAAATAAAAGTCTCTTCCATAGACAGGCTACTTCTCAGCTTCAGTTGCCTCCTGTGGTGGCTCTGGGGGCTCTGGAGGTGGCATCTCTTCCGGGGTGCTGCTGTCTTCCGGCATCTCAGTAGAGTTCATATGTTCTGTTGAGGCCTGAGAAGTAAAAGATACCAGATTCAACACAAAGCTCTCTCAAAAATCTAAATGCAGATAATTCAAAGGCATTGAATTCTTCCTGTGACAACCTGTGACAACAGTGACACTAAAGATATGCATCCATGGTCACCAAACGCAGCCCAAGACCATCGATCTCCTCAGCAGAATGCACCTGCAGCTTATTACAGGTCTATCCTTAACTGTTACAGACAGATGTTTCCACTATTATAAATGCTGATAATAATATATACCATAAATAATTATGTGCAAGCACACCCACCACAATATAATATTATACTGTGCTTGTCTAACAGGGTCTGACCCACCAGTTTTGAATCCTGTTTCTCCTAACAGAAAATGCGTTGTAATAGTAAGCTGAAACCTATGAAAGTGGTTTCAAATGATCCATATGATTTCAAACATCTCCTACGTGAGTCTAAAATAATCCTCTCCTATATTCAACTGAGAACCACTAACCTATACATTGTTATTATTTGGGACCAGACTCATCAGAAAAATGATATTCAAGATGATGACAATAACATGTAAACTTGCTTGCTGTCCTTTAAAAAGCAAATGAAAGATTTAGGGGAGAAGAGAATAATAATTTTAAGTATGTACATAAAATAAGTTTCTATTCTGAAACAGAGTTTAAATCTAAAAATCTATTAGAATGAAAACATGTTTGCTTAGATTTCAGAATATTAGACTGATATACAAAGTATGTTTCTCTACACCCTACTGAGCAATGCAAAAATGAAATTAGGAAATCAACTTCATTTACATTAATGTCAAAAAGAACAAAATATTTATGTAACAAGAGATTCATTTTAAACTATAGCATCAAAGAAAACCAAAATGAACAAAAAGACAGCCCATGCTTTTTGGTAAGGGTTCCCTTCCTCCCTGGCAGAAAGCTACTGTCCCACTATATCATGACATGGCAGCGGGGATAACAGTCGAGGAGACAGAACTGTTCTCTCTCTCTCTCTCTCTCTCTCTCTCTCTCTCTCTCTCTCTCTCTCTCTCTCTCTCTCTCTCCCTCCCTCCCTCCCTCCCTCCCTCCCTCCCTCCCTCCCTCCCTCCCTCTCTCTCTCTCTCTCTCTCTCTCTCTCTCTCTCTCTCTCTGTGTGTGTCTCAATCTCTCCCCTCTGTGTGTATATGTGCATCTGGGTATGCATGTGTTGCAAATACCCTACCACTGAGCTCCATCTCCAGCAAAAGATAGCCATGTTAATGGCTCAGAAAACTTGTGTTACGGTGGTAATATTCCTCAAACTGATCTACAGAGTCAATGTAATCTCTATCGAAATTCCAGTTGTTTTCTTCATAGAAACTAATAAGCTTTAAGAGAATCCTAAGGCCCATCCAGGTTTCAAGGAACCAAGAATAGCCAAAACAAACATGAAAAAGAATAAAGTTGAAGGAATAGTATTGCTTGTTTTAAAAACTTTTCAGTGCTAAAGCACCAGAGATAGTGTACTATAGGCCTAGGAACAGACATATTGATCAATAGAATCCAGAAATGAACTCACATCACACATCTCAGTCAACTGATTTTCAGCAAGAGCGTCAAAATAATGGGGGAAATGAAACAATCTTTCAACAAATGGTAGAAAGATAACTGGATATCCACAGACAAAAATAAATAAATAAATAAATAAATAAATAAAATGTGTACTCCCTACCTCTTCCCATGTATAAAAATTACCCTACAATGGATCAAAAATATAAATGTAAAAGTTCAAACTATAGGGTTGGGCAGTGGTGGCACACACCTTTAATCCCAGCACTCGAGAGGCAAAGCCAGGCAGATCTCTGTGAGTTCGAGGCCAGCCTGGTCTACAGAGTGAGTTCCAGGACAGGCACCAAAACCACACAGAGAAACCCTGTCTTGAAAAAAAAAACACAAAAAAAGTTCAAACTATAAAACTCTCAGAAGAAGCAGAGGAATAAATCTTCACAACCATGGACTAGATAACAGTTTCTCAGATATGGCACCAAAAACACGAGCAATAAAAGAAAAGAAAGAGAAACTGATATATATATAACGATTTAGAAGTACAGAGATAGCTCAGTGGTAAAAAGCCTTCTGTGTAAATATGAAGACCCGAGTTTGATCCTTAGAACTCGGGGCGGGGGGGGGGGGGGGGGGGGGAAGCCAAGAATGGTGACAAGCACCTCTGATCCCAGCACTGGGGAGGCAGAGACAGGAGGATCACTGGAGTTGGATGCGGGCTATCTAAAACTCTAAAAACAAACAAACAAAACCACAAGCCAAACATATGAACAAGCCATCAAAAAAGAAAGCTGGAAAGCACTTAAGGAACAGTAAGTTATCCTCAGACCCTCTGTCCACCTACGCACATGAAGTGGGGAGTGGGAAGGAGGGATGGAGGGAGGAAGCGAAGAAGGGAGTGGGGAGAGAGAGAGAGCATGCACAAACAAAAGATTTGAATAAACATTCCCTTGTGAAGATATACAAATGACTAATACCTATATGGAAAGATGTATGCGTCATTAGTCATCAGGGAAATGCAAATGAAAGCCACAATGAGATAACACTTCACATCTACAGAGGTTAAAATAGAAACGATCAGATAACCTATCAGATAATGCTAGTGGAAATGAAAAATGGTGCAACCACTTTAGAAAGCATCTCAGCAGCATCCCAAAAGATGTAAATGTTTTATTTATATAATTGAGTTACCACTTCTCTCAGCAATTTCACTCCTAGGAATACAGCCAAGAAAAATTAAAGCATATGTCCATGCAAAAACTTGCACAGAGATGTTCATAGTAGCATTGCTTAGAATAACCAAAAGGTGGAACCAGGGCTAGTGAGATGACTTAGCAGGTAAGAGCACTTGCCAGGTAAGCCTGATGACTTAAGTTTGATCCCTGGGACCCACAGTGAGAAGAGAGAACTGACTCTAAAAGTTGTCACCTGACCTACACACACACATACCGTGGCACACACATGCCCACACTCACACACATGTACCACATATACACACACCACAGTAATGCTAAATAACATTCTAAAAATAGAAAAAATGTGGAACCAGTGAATAGATAGATACAGTATGGTATAACCATGTGATGTGATATGAGTCAGCCATATAAAGGAATGAAGTACAGCCACATGGAATACAGATGAGCATTAAAAATATTATGCCAAGGCCTGGGGAGCTCATTGGTAGAGTGCTTGCCTAGCATGTATGAGGCCCTGGCTTCCATCCCCAGATCTCACTGCTAAGGTATACAAGGTTTCTTAAGGCAGAGGAGAAGGAAATGCTTTTCTAATTTGTGACAATCATACATGTTAGCATACTATACTAAGGAATTGTACATTTTAAATAGATATGTGCATCGTATCTCAATAAAGCTCTTAAAATAACTTTTAAGAACATGTTTTACAAGATAGATCTTGACCAACATACCTGGGAGAAGGCTCACAATAACTGTATAATATACCAATGTATATCACTAACTCTAACATGGTCCTCTGGCCACATCTTTGCCTCTATAACATTGTATATTTCCTTAATCAAGCTACTCTTCACTCACTGAGCAATGCTCTGTTTTCTTTATTTTTTATTTTTATTTATTATTTATTTATTTATTTATTTATTTTTTGGTTTTCAAAGACAGGGTTTATTTGTGTAGCTTTGGAGCCTGTCCTGGAACTCGCTCTGTAGACCAGGCTGGCCTCGAACTCAGAGATCTGCCTGCCTCTGCCTCCCGAGTGCTGGAATTAAAGGTATGCACCACCACCGCCCGGCTAATGCTCTGTTTTCATACCCCCACATCTCCACCAGACAATAAATTATTTCAAGGTATGACATCATTCAACTTGCTCACTGGTGTAACCCTCAAACTATGAAAGTGGTTGGCCAGCCAGGAATGGTAGTACACGCCTTTAATCCCAGCACTCAAGAGGCAGAAGCAGGCAGATCTCTGTGAGTTTGAAGCCAGCCTGTGCACCAAAACTACACAGAGAAACCCTGTCTCAGGGGAAAAAAAAAGAAAGTGGTTGGCACAGTATGTATCAAAAGAATTAATAAATCTTTGTTTGTTTGTTTTGAGACAGGGTTTCTCCGTGTAGTTTTGGTGCCTGTTCTGGCTCTCGTTCTGTAGACCAGGCTGGCCTCGAACTCACAGAGATCTGCCTGGCTCTGCCTCCCCAGTGCTGGGATTAAAGGCGTGTGCCACCGCTGCCCGGCTCAATTAATCTTAATCTAGGTCAAGGGCACAAAGATCTGGAGGCACCATCAGGGCAAAGCAGAGACAGGGAATCTGGGGAGATTAAGGATACAAAAGCACACAGTTATATTTTGAAGTTGTAGAGGCAGCCTACATGGTTCCTATCACCAACACAGCACAAGTCTGCAATACTCACTGGACTCTGTGGCAAGAGGCTACTGCTGGTCTCTTGAGTACTTGGAGGTCGACTTCCATTTTCTTCCAGTGGCAAAATACCCCTTCGATCCAGCACACTGACAGAGACAGGAGAATGAATCAAGGACTTGGCAATCACTGTTCTACCAGCTCAGTCCCCACTGAACCTTGTTATGTACATTAGAAAGCACAAACATACCTTTGGCAATCTGTCCTGACCCTAGCACACATCTATCTTCCATTTACTCTTCCACAAACTAGAGGATGTCACATTAACCAGGGAACAAACAAATGAAATAATCAGCCATGGTTTATGGCCCACGGAGATATGGGGCCATGTAACAATTCCCAGGAAGACCTATTTGATATCAAGAAGCTCCATTCAGAAGAATGCAGCAGAGCAGGCAAGAGGATGAGTGTGAGTAGTTCATCTTAGGAGCCCAGGGCATTTTTGTTACTTGAGTACCTGGGGGGCAAGGGGCCACAAAGCACTTCACAGCAGTTCTTCACAATGTTGCCATGACTGTAGGGATTCTGCACACGATTCTTCCCTGTCCATGATCCTTTGATCTGCAAGATAAAGGCCAGGGCTTACATTAAAAAGCTATGTTGGAGAAATACATGCAGCATGGGATGATGAAAACTGTTCAAGAGGTGGATAATGGCAATAATTGCACAAAAACATGAATACACTAAATGTCACTGAACTGTACATTTAGAAAAGTTTAAGATGTTGGGCATAGTATATGTGCTGCCGAAGCAAGGAAGAGGGAGATCTGTGTTTGGTATGTAAAATGAATAAAAAATTTCTTAATAAAAGAAAAGATGTTGGGCATAATTTCACATACTCTGTAATCTCAGAACTTGGGAGGCCAAGGATGGAAGAGTCTGGGTGCTAGGCCAACCTAGTCTACATAGTAATCTCAAAATCCCACAAAAATAAATTAATAAAAAATTTTAAATTCAGCCGGGCGGTGGTGGCGCACGCCTTTAATCCCAGCACTCGGGAGGCAGAGCCAGGCGGATCTGTGTGAGTTCGAGGCCAGCCTGGGCTACCAAGTGAGCTCCAGGAAAGGTGCAAAGCTACACAGAGAAACCCTGTCTCGAAAAACCAAAAAAAAAAAAATTTAAATTGTTAAAACGGTATGTATGCTTTATGCTGTATATATTTTTTTTCCAAAATTAATGACAAAAATAGGGGCCAGGGAGATTACTCAGTGGCTGAAGGCACTTGCCACCAAGCTTGATGGTCTGAGTCAGCAGGACTCACATGATAGAAGGAGAGAACCAAGTTTTCCTCTGAAATCACACAAGTGAAGTCATTCATGTACATACATGCTAATTAAATTTTGTTTTAAAAAGAAATAGTTGGACATGAAGACTGTTCATAAGAGGAAGAAAAAGACAAATGAACATGTACTATTTTTATTTTAAAATACAGTGTATCTTCAAACTCACAGAGACTGTGATAGCACATACAAGACCTGCACTGGTTCAAACCAGACCAAATCCCAGCACAAAGAAGAGGAAATGGACACAAAGTCCTACCACTAACCAAGAAGTTATTTGCAATTGATAGCTGCTGGGAAAGGAAGTCAGCTTTCCCCAGTGAGTGTCACTGGATATAACAACCATACTCCAAGGCAGGCTCCATGCCCAGGAGTAGCTGGCCAACACAAAACAGACTTTTTGTTTAGTGCTCTTTTTGTTTCACTTTGCTTGGGTATTTTCTGTCTTACTTTTTTTTTTTTTTAGTTTGTTTAGAATTTTGCTTTGATATTTTTCTTTCTTTTTAAAAGAGAAAAAGAACATGAAGCCAGGTGGGTAGGGAGGTAGGGGAGATCTGGAAGGAGTTAAGGGAGGAGAAAGAATATGATCAAAATATATTGTTATGAAAAATTTTATATAAAAATCAAATTAAAAATACAGTGTATATGCAAACAAATAAGATCAAATCTAGACAAGCTTAGAAGACTATAAATCATACCATTAACAAAAGTGATATCTAGAAAGTAAAGTTACAGGGATTTCTTTATTTGTTCAACTATATATTTCTCTCTCATTATCCATAATGAATGTGAATTGGTAATTCATTAAAAGTAAATATTTATTTGGTGCAATTGCCCTTCTCTATTCCAAATTTAGAAGCATCAATAGCCTTTTTTATTATTTGCTTGTTTTTAAGACAAGATCTAGCTATGTAGCTCAAGCTGGTCTCTTTGTCACTATGTAGCCCAGAGTAACCTTCAACTTGAGATCTTTCTGTCTGAGTCTCTCTAGCAAGCGTTGAGATTATAAAAGTGCTCCATCGCACTAGAACTTCAACTAGCCTTTAAGGACCTAAAAACAGTTAAAAGATGCCATGCCTATCCAACTTTTCAACCTCTTCCTAATGTTCTACAGGCATTCGGCTCCAAACAAAGCTGTCAGCCTGCTCTTCTACACCTTTATTTAACAACCTCCCAAGCTAGGTTTCTTTTCCACTTGTCTCAACCTTCTGGGTCCTGGAGACATGGTTTCCTAGCAGGGAACTAGAGAATGGGCATGGAGAGAAGAGTGATCTATAGCACGATGAGAAAGTTGACTCACGTCTTCATTGGTTGTCTGGTTGAGAGCCACCAGGAAAGTGTGAAATCCAGTCAGTCCCACAACAGACCAGAGTGTGAAGAAGCAAATGAGGACTTCCAGAACAGTGAGGTTAGGTTAAGGAATGTGAAGAACTCAGTAGGGCACTTGATGCTTCCGCCCATATTTGTGATATCAATTATATCATTTTTACCTCTTGGAACAAGAATCATGAAAAGCCAAATTATGTGTATATAACCATAGATGAATTCTAAACTTCATTGGATAGGTCCTTTATGAAAGTTAATGCATTTTCTGTTTATTCACTATGAATAAATCTCTAGCACCTCTAGTGTGTAGCATTTGACTGTTTGTCATTGGCTCTTAGAAGAGGACATTTAGGAAGGTGCCAAAGCTAAACAATGTTAGCCACCACTGCTAATGAAAATCCCACAAAAATACACTTTATAAATGAAAAACCAGTGGGATGGAAACAAGATGTGGTTTATCCAAATCTCTTCTAAATCTTCTTTTCAGAGATGTAGCCACTGCAAAAAATAAGCCTTCACTGAAACAGGAGGGCAGGGCTCCCAGCAAATAGCACAAAAGTGTATTGAGATAGACGGTAGCCAACTAGAGGCATTAAGGCTGAGCCAAGCAAGAGGTGAGGGGCAAACGTCCCTTAAAGTCCTGACCATTTTCCATTCTAGTTGCTAACAGGAGGACTACACTTGTTAATTTTAGGCTTTGGCAGTCACTGGTGTCTGAAAAACTAGCTAGCAGGAGAAGTGCGGGAAGAAAACAGGCTGGCAAGCGGTTTAAGGCAGCTTCGCAGGGATAAACTGCCAGGGGAGGATATGTTCCAGGAGTTTCTTTCAATGTCTCCAGGAAGCCAATTTTCAAGGATTCTGTGGAATTGGGAAGAGGAACAGAAAGAAAAATTAGTGACTTTAGTCAAAACTATAAAAAGCCCCTTTAGTATCTCCTCACTTCCTCATCTCCCTGTCCTGTCCTGTCCTCTGGCACAAGAGAAGGTCCCCCTGGGGCAAGGCAGAGTTTCCCCTTCACCTGCAAGCTTGTGACTGAGTTCACATTCCCAACACACTCCAGTGCAGCGCTAAGCACTGGAGCAGAGCTGGGAGAAACCAAGCACTAGGTTCCCTTTCCTTTTCCCAGTTCCCAAATATGGACCTGTAGCGGGTCACTCACAGATGAAAGAAAGCAGAAGTATTCTAGAGAAACCTTCTCACCGATGCCCTCCCTTGTGTGCTGGCCAGCTTGGCGCTCCTCCCTGGTCAAGACCACTTGCTTAGCTCCATACTCTTCCTGTCCTGAGCTACTTTGTGTGTGTGCACATGCAAACATGTGGATGTGTATTTTGCATCTCTGGAGTATACCATGATCCACTAACAGGTAAAAGCTCTTCCACCACCCACCACAGAGCTATATATCCTGCAAGACGGAATGAGAGGCTATGTAGAGGCAAATACATACCCAACCTTTTGTATCACTTCAGAACCTCTCAGTACTCTGGATGTGGCTCAGGAATTATGGCCCCATTCTGACCAGCAGATGGCCAGAGAGAAGGCTAGAATACTCAGTAAATACCTACCAATATGAGCTTTGCTACAGCTCAACAACAGATAACAGTACTCACTTCGACTTGCTCCTGGGGTGTCTTCCTAGTGGCAAAAGTGCCACCAGAAATCCAACTTCCCCTAAGCTGTCCTCAAGCCTTTCCCCCACCCCACTCTCATTCCAGTGACAGGTGCTGCCCTGTATACTCACTGAGGGCCACGTAGACGATGTTAAAGGCAAAGACATAAATTGTAAGGAGGGAGAGAGAAAGAATGAAGAGGTAGAAGTAGCGGTAGTTCCTCTTTCCAACACAATTGCCCACCCAGGGGCAGTGATGGTCGAAGCGCTCTGTGGAAGAAAGAGAGTTCAATGCCAAACTCTAAACAGAAGCAACCCTACCAACCACATAGTACCTAACCCAAAGAACTCAAGGAGCTGCGCATGGTGGTACACACCTTTAATCCCAGCACTCATAGAGGCAGGTGTATCTCTAGGAGTTTGGGGCCAACCCAGTTTACATAGTGTGTTCTAGGACAGTCAGAGTTACATAATACCTGTCTCAAAAAAAGAGCTATATACATACCTGTCTCAAAAGGGGGTGGGGGAGAAATAACTCCAGTTGACATTCTCTACTTTATGAAAACGTTTTCGCCACTAGTTCATTCGACCTTGTGATGGCTCATCTTTGTTGTCAACTTGACAATATTGGAAATCAACTAAAACTCAAGCTGCTTGATGAGCCTGTGAGGAATTCTCTTAATCATATTGTTTGAGGCAGGAAGACCCACTAAACCTGGGCTATACCTTCTAATGGCAGCCTACCAAAAAGGACATGAAGAAGGAAGCTTTTGCTTTTTGCCTGTTTGCCCTCACTCTTGCTGGCAAGTTCATCTATCCTGTTGCTGAGGCATTCCTTCACTGTAACCAGTACATACTTCTTCAGATTCCAAAATAGACTAAAGACCAGAAGTTCTCGAGGAATCCTCTGGGACTCTGGTACCAGATTGGGACTGCTGAGACTTCTAGAGTCATGGACTTAACAACTACTTATTGGATTCTTGGCCTTTTCATCAGGAGACAGACATTGTTGGATTAATCAGACCCTAGCCTCTGTGTGTGTGTGTGTGTGTGTGTGTGTGTGTGTGTGTATTCATTCTATCAGTTATGTCTCCTTAGAGAATCCTGACTGAAGAGATCTTCACAACTACACTGGATATCAGTTAAAAAATATTTTCTCACTTTATAGATCAAGAAACAAAGGCTTTCAACAGTTCAACAGTCAGGTTATTCTGTCAGTTAAGGGCAGAGGCATTTCTTTTTTCAGTAAAAATCTTAGCAGGTGGATTTAGTAAATTCAGAAAATAAATTTGAAAATGAATAGTATGAGTTTTTAACCTGTATTTATTAAAATATAAATCTACAATACACTATTCTTAAAACTGTATGGCACAGTTCAATGTAACAAAAAGAACATAGAAATAGACTCCAGAATATATAGGAATTTACCATCTAATAAACACATCATTATAAAAGGAAGTATGATTTCATGAATAACTGTGAGAGAATAGGCTAATTGGTAGAAAATGAGGTTACATTTTTTCCCTTCTATTTGCCAAAATAAATTCCAGATGGATTAATTGTTACAGGTAAAAACCAATTTGGATCAAAAAATAACTACACAGACCAGATATAGGACTTTCCAACCACATAAGTACTGCAACAAAACATAGAGGACAAAGAAACACAGATTTTACTCGGGAAGCAGAGGCAGGAAGATCTCTGTGAGTTTAAGGCCAGTCTGGTCTACAGAGCAAGCTCTAGGACATTGAAGACTAAACGAGAAACTCTGTGTCATAAAACCAAAAAGTCTCTGCCTTTTCAAAAATGACTTTCCATACATTAAAAATACTAGAGAGCCAGTGAGATGACTCAGTGGCAAAAGGCACTCGCCCTGCAAGCCCAGCAACCTAAGTTAGCTGCCCAGAGCTCATATAAAGATAAGAGTGAATCACAAGCCATGATGTTGTCCTCTGACCTCTACACACACACATGGCATGGCACACATGGCATGGCCCACAAGCCCCACCCACATCAAACAAACACACACAAAACATTCTCTCTCTCCATAATAAAAGGAAAAACTAGAGAGAAAAAACATATATGCCTGATTTTGTGAGAAATCTTTCTAAATTGATATATATATATACTTCCTCAAGGAAAGTACCAAAGGCTACCAGAAATTTATTAAGGGAGAAGTTCTCTTTTGTTTTTGTTTTTGTTTGTTTGTTTGTTTGTTTCAAGACAAGGTTTCTCTGTGTAGCCCTGGCTATCCTGGAACTTGTTTTGTAGACTCAAAGCTTTGCCTGCCTCTGCCTCCCAAGTGTTGGGACTAAAGGCATGCACCACCACCACCCAGCTTTGTTTGTATTTTGTAGACATTATCTCACTATGTAGTCATAGGGTGGGGCCTTAATTCAATAGGACTTGTATCCTATGAAGAGGATGAGACACTAAAAATGTGTGAACATATTTTAGAAAGGTGTGAGAATACAGCAAGGAAGAAGCCATCTGCAAGCCATACAAAAAGGCCTTACCAGAAACTAACCCTTTTGTCACCTCGATCTTGGATTTCCCAGTCTCCAGAACCATGAAATATGAACATTCTGTTGATTAAACAATCAAGTCTATAGGATTTTGTTGTCATAACCCAAGAAAACATCCAAGTATATAGTCAGAAGTTCACTTGCTAGATCATACGCTAATGCCATGTTAAACTTTTGAGGACCTAGCCAAATGTCTTCCACATTGGATACACAATTTTATATTCCTATTAGAAATGGAAGGAGGTTCGATCTTCTCCACATTATTAAGCTTAATATAATTTTCTGAAACAGGGTCTTGCTATGTAGTTCAAGCTGGCCTTGAACACACAATCTTCCTGCCTTAACATCTCAAGTGCTAGGATTACAAGTGTAAACCACCAAAGCTAACTGAGCTCAATAATTTTTATTTCAGTGTTATAATAATAATAATAGCATCTATTTGGAGGAGACTGGCTAAATAAACTAGAATAAAACCTTATGATAGATTATGCCACTAAGATAATTTTAAAGATGTAGAAGAGCTTAAGATATAATTTTAAGAAACAAAAGTAAAGCCCGGCATCACCTTTAATCCCACCCTTGGGAGGCAGACAGGTGTATCTCTGTGAGTTTAGGACACCCTGGTCTACACAGTGAGTTCCAGGCCAGACAGGGATACACAGTGAGACCGTCTAAAACAAAATAAAAATGATAAAAGACAAGCTCAAGATTAGAAGCTCTTATCAGGAGCTACAGAGATGGCTCAGTGATTAAGAGCACTTGCTGCTCTTATGGAGGACCAGGGTTCAATTCCCACCAACCACATGGTGGCTCATAACCATCAGTTACTTCAGTTCCAGGAGATCTAACATCCTCTTCTGACCTCTGCAGGCACCAGGCACACACATGGTGCATAGGTAAGCATTCAGGCAGGCAAATGTACATTAAAACTTAAATATTAAAAAAAAAAAACTCTTATCAAGCTGGAGAGATGGCTTAGTCTGTAAAGTGCTTGCCACACGAGCATGTGGACCTGATCTTGGGTCCCTGGCACTCACATAAAACACTAGACATGAGCAGGAGAGAAGGCTCAGTGATTAATAGCACTTGCTCTCGCAGAGGACCTGGGTCAATTTCCTATTATTACCCATATGGTGACTCACAACCGTCTTTATTTAGCTCTAGTCCTAAGGAAATCCAATGCCTTCTTCTGACTTCCATGAGCTCCAAGCATGCACATGGTGCACATACATGCAGCAAAAACCTCATACATATAAAATATAATAAACAAATCTAAAACAAAACATTAGGCATGGTGGCACATGCTTGTAATCCTAGAGGCAGAGACAGGAGAACCCCTGGGGCTCCTTGGCAAGTGAGTTAAGGAGACTCTATGATCTCCAAGTTCAATGAGAGACCCTGTCTCAAAAGAATAAGTTGGGGAGGGGTCAACAAGATGGTTCAAAGGACAAGTATTTGCTGTGTAAACAAATCAACCTCAGCTGAATCCATGGGACTGACTTAAAGGTAGAAGGAAAGAACCACATTAAATTGTGCTCTGTGGCACATAAGCACACATCACACACACACACACACACACACACACACACACACACACACACACAAATTAAATTAAATTTAAACTAAGCAATTGAGGAAGACATCCAATGTTGACCTTTAGCCTCCAACAGCACATGCACACACACACACACACACACACACACACACACACACACACACAGACACACACACACACACACACACACACACGAACATGTCAACACACATACATACTCAAAAATAAAATAAAATAAAATAAAATAAAATAAAATAAAATAAAATAAAATAAACCTCTTATATGTGGAGCAGCCAGAGAATCAGTGTAGAGAATACTCAGAAAACTAAAAATAAAACTATCATAATAGTCAGCTATACCACTGGGTATAAACCCCAAAGAATCTAATATGTCCTCCACAGAGATGCTTGCACATCAGTGTTTACTGCTGCAGTACTCACAATAGCCAAGATAATGGAACCAATCTAGAAGCTCATCAATTGATAAATAAATATGCTATACATATAACAATCAAATTCTATTCAGCTGTAAAGAAGAATGAAATAAAGTCGTTTTTAGGAAGATGGATGGAACTAGAGATGATTATGCTAAATAAAATAAGCCAGAGTCAGGTAAATGCTACAAGTTTTCTCTCAAATGCAGAATCAAGATTTGTGTGTGTGTGTGTGTGTGTGTGTGTGTGTGTGTGTGTGAGAGAGAGAGAGAGAGAGAGAGAGAGAGAGAGAGAGAGAGAGGCAAGAAGGGAACTAATGGGGAAACAGGAGTTGAACAGGAATTATTGGGGCAAATAAGAGCAAGGTTAAATGATATATGTGAATGAACACATCATAATGAAACCTATTATTTTGTACAATAATTAAAAAAAAGATGGGAGATGTAACCTGTGGTCAAGTGCTTGCCTAACATATGTAAGGACCTGGTTCAACCCCCAGTACCACGAAAATCTAATTCAGAAATTAAAAAACTCTTATATTATGTAATGTCTTATGTTACAATCAAAGGGATTAAAACAAAGACAGCAAAAATAGAGTATGAATTTAAAATTGGCTTTTATTTATATTTTTATACCACCTATATTTTCTAACACATGCATATTATTTTAACTTACTTTTAAACAAAGGGGTTGAGGGCTGAAGAGATGACTCAGTGGTTAAGAGCACCTTCTGCTCTTCCAAAGAACCTGAGTTCAATTCCCAGCACCTATAATAACATCTCACAACCATCTGGAACTCCAGTTCTAGGGGATCCAACGCCCTCTTCTGGCCTATGAATCCCAGGTACACAAGTGGTGCACAGAAATACACACAGGCAAAACACCCATACAAGTAAAGATAACATAAAAATAAATTAAACAGGCTTGGAGGGATAGCTTTATCATAGCATTTTCTGTGCAAGTATGAGGGTTAGACAACCCCCAGACTCACATAAAAAATATGAGACATGGTGGCACATCTTATAATCCCAGCACTAGAGAGGCAGAGACAAGGGTATCCCTGGGGCTCACTCGTCAGCTAGGATAACCTAATTAATTTGGCAAGTCATAGATCCCAGAGAGAGACCCTGTCTCTAAAAACAGGGAGGGATGACACCCAAAGTTGTCCTCTGGTTTACATATGCATGTACAACCACACACACATGAACACACACACACGAACGCCTCTAAAGGGGGTTAGTTTTTGAAGAAGAGTGAGCTATGTACTAACCAAAAATAAGACTAAGAATAGTACATCTCCTTGCTAAAGGATTACAATATATATTTTTTTTGAAAAGAAGAAATGTATAAAGAAAACTGTCATGCTCAAGCGGTTAGCATCATGCCTAGAATTATAGATAGAGCCTCATTTTAAGCAAACTTGCCATATAAAAACATTGAGAAAATGTAAATTTATACAGATCTATGTTTTACCATATTTTTAGTGCTGCTTTCAACTTGGTTATAGAAGCTGCCCCCACCCACCCCTGCAGTGGAAGGAGTCAATGCAGACACTCAGACCTGATCAAAGTGCTGAGAATAAGTGACTGTTGAGCTCAGTCATAAATGAGACATCTATATTGACTCCACTAAGGCTCAGGGAACATCATGGAAGGACAGGAAAGAGCACAAGAGCCGGAGGATTTGGAATGTTGTTTTCTGGACATGACAGGACCACTGTTCTCATGAACGAACAGCTTCTATGGTTACCTACACAGGACCAGGCCAGTTAATAATTCCAGCATGAATGAAGGAGGGGCTCATGAGGCTCCACCTTTAGCTGAGGAGCCGTCAGCAATTGATGGCTGCTGGGGATGGACAGTTGTTTTTTCTTTAGGGGTGTGGTTGCCAGATAATAAATGACCCCATACCCATGCACATGCATGCAGCACTAATTGGACTCAGTGGATTATAAAGAATAAAAAGAAGAGGGAATGAAGTTGTGACAGGCATGTGTTGGGGATTTTGGAGAAGGCCAAGACACTTTTTGTATGTATCATGGAATTGTCAAGAAAAATTAAAATACATTTTTTAAAAAGCATTCAGTTTTAATATTTATCTCTGATTATTAGTAGGCGTGGACATATTTTCACATCAATTAGATAATTAAATTTCCTGTTTTATGAACTGTTCATGTTTCTCAGAAAGCATCAGTGCTTTTCAAAAAAACAACTTGTAAGCTGGTGTAGTGGCATATGCCTTTAATCCTAGCACCTGAGAGGAAGAGACATGCAGATCTCTGTGAGTTCTAGGGCAGCCTGGTTTACGTAGAAAGTTTCAGGGCAACCAGAGCTACAGAGAGAGGCCCTGTCTCAAAAAATCAACTTGTACAATTCTTTTATTATTTTTTTATGTGTATGGGTTTGCCTACATGCATGTCTGCAGCACATGCATGCCTAGTACCCACAGAAGCCAGAAGAGGGTGTCAGATCCCCTGGAACTGAAGTTACAGATGCCATCATATGAGTGCTGGGAATTGAACCCAGGTCCTCTGCAAGAGCAGCCAGGGCTATTAACCATTGAGCCATTTCCAATCCCTTATATGAGTTCTTTTATTTTTTCTTTAGTTTTTCCGAAATAGGACTTCTCTATTTATTCCTGGCTGTCCTGGAATTCTCTTTGAAGACCAGGCTTGCCTCGAACTCACAGATACCCACATACCTCTGCCTCCTAAGCGCTGAGATTAAAGGCATGCACCTTTAAAGGCATCACACCTGACTATATGAGTTCTGTATATTTAAGAATATTAATAAAGAGAGGGAATTCTTCGCGAAACCCTCACATCACACTTTAAATATTGTTTGTAGTCCATTTAAAATTAGTCTTTATTTATAAACTCTAACCCACATATCAATTTGGACCATATAAAAGAATATATATCTCCCCAAACTTTGCCTGAAGAACTGGCTAGCAGGAAGAAAGCAAGGTTCTCAGACATGGTACAGAGCATACAGAATATCAGAATTACATCAGTGATAACAGCAATGTGACCTATATACCTATCAATGAGCACCTTTATTATCTGTGTATTATCTTCCCCAGAGTTCAACACAAAGTAAGAAGTATGTCTAAGACTCATATATGCAGATGGCAACATAGACCTTGTATTCTGCACACCTACACACATACAGTAAGAGCAAAGACATAGAAAAAAAAGATGCAGGCTTGGACATCAGACCCGATCAAGCATCATCTCATGCCAATTACACGAACTTACACAAAGGCACTTCACTGTCTTCATCTGTAAAATGGGGATGATACTGGTTTCTAGGGTTGCTATGAGTCTTAATGAGAGAAAGGACAAGCACTCAGCCCGGGGACTAGTACATAGTGGGAATGCAAAGACCACTTTTGCCATAGGCCTTCCTCAATACTGCCCTCCAGTGGACAATGGTATTCTCCTCCTTTGTAAAGTGGGCCACACCTGACATGGATCCAGGAGAGAAAAATTGAGACTTCCCAAACAGGTATTGCTTCCCATTTAACAAAGAGATTTTTCAGACCAGATCTCCATAAGTAGGCTGAGCTGCTGTTGTGTAGGAGCTTCTTTCCTATCTATATCTACCTTGTTTCTCATCAGAATCTGCCTTCCCATTCCCATTGAATTTTCCCAAGAACTATTGGCCACTCACTGTGAGAGAG
Organism: Peromyscus maniculatus bairdii; assembly: GCF_049852395.1. Classification (NCBI taxonomy): domain Eukaryota; kingdom Metazoa; phylum Chordata; class Mammalia; order Rodentia; family Cricetidae; genus Peromyscus; species Peromyscus maniculatus. The sequence continues at coordinate 27,248,752 of NC_134875.1, read as the reverse complement.
AGCCCTTCTTCAACTGAGCTTAGCCCTCACCCCCTTGGTTTACTCACCCACACAGTTGTCACAGATGCTACAGTGGGAGGCCCGGGGAGGTCGGAAGATCTTGCATGTATAACAGTATTTCAGTTTCACAATCTGGTTGTTTATCTGGAAATTCTTAATACGAGGAGGTGGTCGCTGGCCCTGTGGCACCGCACCATTGGTGGCTTCTGTAAGTCAGTAAAACAGCTTTAATTCACTGCTATCCTTTGTTTGAGTCCAAAGTCTCACCATCTCCAAAAGTTATGGAGGCCATGAAAGATCAAGGCTCCTCATTTCCAGGCAGCCCTACCAGACTAGAATTTCAACATCACACAGCTTTCTCCACATGTCTACTAAATGTAATACAATTTTTACAAGCGATGGACATGAAAAAAGGTGTTTCTTCAAGGGTATTGGGTTGGGAGGGCAGGTTAATTACAAATGAAAAACATAAAAAGAAAAATGGCAAGAATCTGAAATGAAAGCATCTAACTTTACTAATAATCAGAGAAATGAAACTAAAATATAATCTAGCATGTTGGTCACACGCCGTTAATCCCAGCATTCAGGAGGCAGAGGCAAGCAGATCTCCATGAGTCCAAGGCCAACCTGATCTATATAACAAGTTCCAGGCCAGCCAGGGCTACACAGTGAGACCCTATGTCAAAGAAAACTATTAAAACACAAAAATAGCCGGGCGGTGGTGGCGCACACCTTTAATCCCAGCACTCTGGAGGCAGAGCCAGGTGGATGTCTGTGAGTTCAAGGCCAGCATGGGCTACAGAGTGAGATCCAGGACAAGCTAAAGCTACACAGAGAAAACCTGCCTCAAAGCCCCCCAAATACTATTTCTACCTATTACAATTAACGAATATTAAAAAGAAGATAAATACCATACCTAGAAAAGGTCAATCTTTTATCTTACCAGTGAACAACACATTCGCAGCTACCATAATTTTAAATGTATACACTCTGTAACCTAGTAATTCTACTAGCAAAATTCAAAGAGAACTACAAAGCATGATTATGCAAGAGTATTTTAATAATTTCCTTTTTAATAGTGAAAACTACCAGCATGGCAGCACATGTCTGCCATCAAAGCACTTAGGAGGTATAAGCAGCAGGATCAGGAATTTGAGGAAAGACTTGGGTACAGAGCACATTAGAGACCAGCCTGGGCTACATGAGACCCTGTCTCAAAAAAAAAAAAAAACAATGTCTAGAGGGGAAGAACACGTTCCAAGTACATTATATACTGACATGAAAGTGTCCTTGTGAAACCTAGTGACATATAGAATTAATATATGCCAATTAAAATAATATTTCAAAGGCCTGGAAAGTTGGCTCCTCAGTTAAGAACATTTGCTTTTTTTGCAGAGGTCTCGGGTTTGGTTCCCAGCACCAAAATGGCGGCTCACAACTGCTTGAAACTCTTGTACCAGGGACCTGATGTCCCCTCATGTGCCTCTATGGGTACTGCATGCACGTGGTGCACTTACATACACACAGGTAAAACATCCACACACATCAAATAAAATAAAAACATCTTTAAAAAATTGTTTCAAAACCAAAAAGGTGGACAGGCTACTGAGACTGCTCAGCAGGCTAAGGCACCTGCCGGAAGCCTAAGGACCTGAGTTTGGTTCCCAGTGAAGGACAGAACTGACTCTCAAAAGTTGTCTTCTGACCTACACACACGCACACACCATGATGCATGCAGTCCCCACCCCAAAATAAATAAATAAATGGAATAAAAACAATAAAAATATGCTAAAATAAATTTTCTTAAAAAGGGGATAAACTGGGGCTGGAAAGACGGCTTAGCAGTTAAAAGCACACTGACTGCTCTTCCAGGGGAACCAGGTTCAATTCCCAGCACCCACATGGTAGCTCACAACTGTCTGGAACTCTAAGATCTGATAACTTCACAAAGACATACATGCAGGCAAAACACCAATGCACACAAAAATAATTTTTTTTTTTTTTTGGAGACAGGGTTTTTCCGTGTAGTTTTGGTGCCTGTCCTGGATCTCTGTAGACCAGGCTGGCCTCGAACTCACAGAGATCCACCTGGCTCTGCCTCCCAAGTGCTGGGATCAAAGGCATGCACCACCGCTGCCTGGATAAAAGTAAATAATTTTTTTAAAGGGGGTAAACCAAAAGTAACTTGCTTATATTAAAACGGCTATATTCATATTAAAAAAATGAAACAAGAATATACTAAAAATAATTCTATGGTAGGTTGTTTTAAATATCTGCTATTTCCCCTAACTGAACTCTTAAGGATCCCTTAATCACTCGGACAAAGGGTATGAGTCCGTAAAGCCACTTGGCCTATTGTCAAACTGCTTCGCAGACAGACCACATGAATTTGCATGCCTATCCATCCACAGCAGACGAGAGCGCTGGGCCCACTGCACCTTTGCCACCAAGTATAGCTCGAAAAACAGAGTATTTTTCAATTCACTTTGATTTTAAAAATATCTGCCATATGGAACATTTTCCCTTTTTTGCCGAGTGGGGTAGGTGCTGTGAAATCAAACAATAACAGTGTGCTACAAGTCCCAAGAAGAGGAGGCTAGCTATTCCGAAGATGATGATGTAAGTGCCAGCATGCCGCTTTAATATCTATTTACATGTGCTTTCCAGTAGGGGGTGTGGGGGCACAGAGTTCATGGCAGAATCCAGGGGAGACATGGGGGTAGAACATGGGGTACTTAAGAGCAAGATAAGGGGGAGGGATGGCGAGTACTGTTTTTTCTCTAGCTGGATTACTCTTTCAGAGCTACTTTCTCATTCACATGCGGATTCTGCCTATGTCAGCAGCCCTCGCCTCTACTTTATGCTTACTATTTCCACTCTCACCTTACCCCATGGAGCTTTAGCTTAGATATGTGCAAACCATTTTTTCTTTAGCTCAACGACAACTGGCTGGGTTTTTCCAAAAATAAACATACTATAAAAGCAGAGGGAAACAGTTCAAATAAACAAACACAAAAGCATGGCCAGCCTTCAGAGCAACATCAAAGACCTAAAGGCTAGCCACAGACTGGCACTCTACTAACACAGAGATTCAGCATTCCAAGTTCTGGGTCACAGAACGGGAGATACAGCTCAGTAGTAAAGTATGTGCCCAGCATGCCCAGGGGACTGGGTTCAACCCCCAGTACCCAGGGGCAAGGAGGTGATAAAACAAGTCCTGGGTCCCTTTTTTTCTGTTCTTATCTTGTTTTTATGTGGACTCAAGCTACTGTCAAAACAAAACTGAGAAACACAGCCACTGCTGCTGAGCTAGTGGGCTCCCACTTGCTCCTAGTACTTGCATCATTGACTTTTTCACAGTAGGAACTCCCAGGATATCCCCTTTCTAGCCCTGGGATGTTCTATTTCAATTCATGAAGCCATCATGGCTCCTGGTGGTGTTACATTTCAGTCTTGGAGCTGCAGTCTGTAAATTCTGAGCCTGAAATTGCTTCCTGTGCTCCTCTGAGTGGTTCCTGGTACCATGGTAGCCCCTTCTCACTTTGTGTGACCCCCCTAAAGCAGGAAATCTTGGTCATGGATCCATGAATGAACTTCAGAAGATCTATGAAATCATATCCAAAGTTGTATGTATATGCAAAAGAGAACATTTTATGGAAAGACAGTTTACAGCTTCCCTCAACAAGCAGATGTCTGATGGCCTCCTCCAAAAATGGAAAAGACACTCTCTTGGCAGCAATTCAGCCAGACCTTGGCAACAAATTCTTTCTTCAATGCAACTCAACATGCAGAAAAAGCAAGTGCATGACTTTACAGGCTTACTGAACCTGTCTTACTGAAGTCATAGGTCATCATTTAGGATCTCAGACAGAAAAAGCTGGAATATTAGTCTGAATCTGTAACTACCATGATGATTCCACTCTCCTACCCAACAGGACCACCCACTGTATCACAACTTGCAAGACTCACCTATTTCCATTTCTATGAAAGCTGCTTCATCTGGTAGTGCTCGAGGAATCACTCCAGGGTCACTGAAACTGGTCCTCAACAGTGTGGCCATCGAGAAAAGAAAGAGCATGGCAGCAAACACAGGGATGGCAGGAGACAGCTGAACAGCCAGGTAGCGACACCTGAAGAAAGGAAGCAATTTTACTTTAATGTAATATATATCCAGTCATTGCAACCATGTCAATCTGGTCTCCACAACTAGAACAGCAGATCTCCAGGGCAAAAGACTATGTTATTTACTTCCTCTGAATATTCCAAACCCTTAAGATGTGATTCTGAACACAGTGTAACCTCAATACATACTTAATAGATTGAGGTCACCTATGGCATATAAAAACAATCTCAAGGGAACTCCCTTATGCCTAAGATAACCCATGCCTCTTATAACTCATGCCTCTTATCAGGCCTCTAGGAACATTTTGTCTGCCTCAGAAAAGGTTGACACTGGCTAGGGACAGAGAAGCAAGAGCCTGGACTTGTAAGCACCATAGGGTACTTTTGCTCTGGGAATATACAGAGCTTTCATATCCACTCATCTGGCATTAGGACTGAGCTTAATGAGGAGGAGAAAAAAATAGGATCAACCAGGAAGCAGGCTCACAGTGGCACACAGAGGGTATCTCAGCATGCTTTAAGACCAGTGAAAAGCTTCCAGGCTGCTGATTGACTCTATAACATCCATTCCTTTTGTCTCCTCAAATAGCTCAGCTAGTGCGTGATGAATGACCATCAGCAATGGAATAAGAAAACTCCTTAACACCACTTCCCAACACCATGTACACTTCTGTCTTTCCTCATAATGCACCTTTTCCTCTCCATATCCCCAATGAACTTATATTTCAGGTCCTAGAAACATCACTGTCATCATGGCAACTACAATTTACCAATACCAGGCACTGTGCTAACTACCTTAAATACCTGATTTCATCCAATTCTCACACCAAAGCTACAAGGTAGGACCCCTTATATTTATTGATAGATGAAGAATTTGAGACTTAAAGAAGTCTCATCTCCTCCTAAAGACCTATGGGAAGCAGCATTCCCCCTTTCCTCCTGCCAATAGCTTCACTGTGAAAGCCTTGCATTATTTCCTAGCTCTTTATCAGTATGTTGATTTTACCTCCCTCAACTAGACTTCTTAAGAGCAACAAACTGGTCTCACAGGACCTTGGGTTCAAATTCTGGTTCTACCAACTCCTGACTAGGTGATAGCTAATATCAGTTTCCCCATCCGTAAAATGGAGACAGTAGTAGTATTTCGGGGGGGGGGGTGTCACTATGTAGACCAAATGCACTAGTATAAAAAGTGCTTAGAAGGATACTTGATGCATAATGGACACTAAATAAATGATCTCTATTAACATTAGCATCTGATTGTATATTTGCTAGATATCCATTCAAGTAAGGGAACAAAGAAGCTATCAATAAATACTTGTTGCTCTGAACTGACTATCAAATCGAATGAATGAGAGTATGTGATGTGCATTATTACTGACCTATTTTTATCCATCTCCTCCCAAGGCACATTTCTCCTTGAAAACAGAGATCATCACTGGAGGCAGACTATAAGTGGATGAGCAAGGAGCAGAGGGAGAGCAGAGAAAGTAAGTGGAGAAAAAAGCTTACTTCATCAGCCTGGAGAGTAAGCAAGCTGCAGTCTATTCAGGGCAAATGTTTAACTCCAGGCTGTATGTTTGCTCTAGTCACAGAACAACCCCCATGAGATACTCCCCTGTCTCCCCTCCACAGTATAGGTGCACAGTGTGTGTGTGTGGGGGGGGGGGTGAACACACTGTTATATTAGGCTAAATAGTATTTATAATGGAAGTGAGCATATGTATTGAACTTGCAAAATGATTTCAGTGCTTTTTGCTCATTTTAAAATATAATTTGTAGTCTTAGTTTTCTTTTAAACAATTTACTTCCTTCTTCTAAAAGTCAAAAGGGCATAGGGGGAGCATGTCAAGAACTGAAGGACCTGGCAAAGGGGTTCAGGGTAACTAAGGGTCAAGCATATTACTAGTTTGTAGACTAGTTTCTTTTCCATTACTCCTTTTGCAGGAACAAATAATCAAAAAGTAAATTCAGGAACAAAAGTCACTACCACTTGCCAGAGACCCAAAGGACACAGAAGAATCATGAATCTATGTTTCATGAGCAAGTCAAGTGCAATCACTACACCAACAGAAAGCAGCTATCTTCCTAGTCATCGATCATCTGTAAGATTGCTCTTCAAAACAAAGAAGCAATGTCTCTAGGACTAACTGCCTTGAGTATAGTCTCCAATCAACACGGAAGAGGGAAATCTCATGGGGCACCACCCATAAACAAAGAACTACAGGCAACTAGGGAATGCTAAGAGCAGGAGAAATAGCCCCCATCCCAGGGAAGAGCCCTCTAATTGCCCAGGGTAGAGTCCTCTAATTGGTTATCTAACACTAAACAGACTGAGCAAGGTGTGTGTGTGTGTGTGTGTGTGTGTGTGTGTGTGTGTGTGTGTGTGTGTGTAACAATTAAATAAAAAGAGGCCATAATTTCTAGAGGGAGCAAGGGGGGCTCATGGGAGGGGTTGGAAATAAGAAAGGGAAGGGGAATGATGTAATTATATTTTTTAAAGCTTTAAAACAGCAGAACTATTTGATTATCTACCAAAAAGGATGTTGTTCCTTTTTTAAGATTTATTTATTTGTATTTTATGTCTATATGTTTTTTTGTATACATGTAGATATATGCACTACGTGCATGCCTGGTGCCCTTGGAGGTCAGAAGAAGGTGTTGGATCCCTGGAACCGGAGTTATAGATGGTTGTGAGCCACTATATGGGTGCTGGGAACCAAACCTAGGTCCTCTTCAAGAGCAGCAACTGATTTTAATCACTGAGCCATCTCACCAACTCCAATTCTTTTTATTTAAGAGAAAAAATATGGAGCTACTAAGACAACCACCAAAGGAAAAAAAATCAAATCAATGCTGGCCTCTGCAAAGAAGGACCAAAGCTTAACTAAGTCCAATTCCAACACCTGCTGTAGACTAGACAAAAGACAACTTCGATTTGAATTGTACTACACCATCAAGGATAAAGGTCTCTGTAGTCTCCATACAGACTATCTTCTGCACCTGCTAAAACAATCCACTCTGTATGTCAACAAGCACACAACAGGCTCATTGTATTATTCTCTTTCCAGAGATGAGGCTAGTGGGAGCCAGTTGTCCCTAGTAAATGGGCGTGGTTAGAAAGGCAGATGGGAGACCAGAAGGCCTTTCTACTCCAAGTAAGAGGAAATGTCAAAACTAAGACTATTGTAAACTACAACCTATGGTGTCTCTCTTCTAAATAAACATGTTTAAATAAAAAACAGCATCCTAAGCAGGGATTGGTGATGTACGCCTGTAGTCGCAGCTATTCAAAAGGCTGAATCAGGAGGACTACTTGTGTTCATGAGTTCAAGACCACCTTAGGCAATACAGAGAAACATATGTTTAAAAAAACTCAGTGTGGAAAGGTTGGGAATATAGTTGTCAAAGGTCACATAATTTCAGTAAGGAAGAATAGATTCAAGAGATCCACCACACATAACAGTGACTATAGCTAATAATAATACTTGAAAATGGTTCAAATTAGATTTTAAATGTTCTCTCCACAAGAAAAGATAAGTACATGAAATGCTACATATGTTAATGAGCTTCATTTTAACCATTCTACAACATATACATGCATCAAAATGTGTTGTTCACTATCAATATAGTGTGCATTTGCCACTTCACAAACATTTGAACCTTATTTTAGTTCCATGACTGCACTAAGCTGGAAGTCTATCTTTGACAGGAATAAGCTCCTTAAAAATTTAGTAGTAACTCCCTAAAGTCAAGGTAACCTCAAACTTCACTAATTTGTATTAGAGAAATACTTGACCTGTCACCTACAAACTAATCGCTTTTCAAATTCCCTTCTACTTTCTGTCTATATCATTTATTGGAATAATGATATCCACACTCTCATGGAAACAGAAGTCTCTTTTGTCTTCCAAGTACCAGGAGGCTGTCCTCCTTCCAGGGGTGAAAAGTTCCTATTCTTACTTTATAAATAAGCCACGTGCCCACTAAAGCATTCATTTCTGATACCTGAAAGGGCATTATCATTTTAAAATATCCTCTCCCAACTCCTTCACTGACCTCAGGCTTCCATCGCTGGGCTAGAATACTGGATTTCCATATGTTCCCATGAGCCACATGCTGGTACTGACCAGCAGTATCCAGCAGTGCCAGGCTAGGCTAGTGCATCATGCCCCATGCCCCACCCCCAGCATGCTAGTTCATTGGAGGAATGATAGTAATGGCACAGACTTCAATTCACTTGAAAAAATTCTCAAAATAGATTCATGAGTGGAGCTGGTAAGAGACCAAATAGATTCTATGTTAGGGCTCTGCCTCGCAGACTGCAATCTTGGATTGTTCTATATAACATTCTGCCTCTAAGTCCCTAATAGCTTTCTTCCTACATTTTTAATGCTTTGTTTGTTCTTTTATCAGTGCAATCAATAAGCCAACATGTATTTATTGGTCTAACAACTGAAGAACAAGAAAAATAGGAGCTAATTTTGTTGTGGAAAACATAACTAACATATGAAACAGCTACAGCATAAGATGAGACCAATAATCAAGTGTTAGAATGGTGATTCAGACTCTCTGGACTGTAAGTGGTCAGGAAAGAGCTCTCTTGGGGAGCTGGTGGCTGTTGAAACTGTTCCAATAGCAGCTGTTAAGGATAGCTTTAAGGAAGAGCTGTGCTTTTAACAGCAAGAAGGGCCTAAGGATCTGAGCCCAATGATGCCCTTTTATCCAACATGATAGAAATAACACTTCGCTTTAATTCCTCCCAGATATAGGTGGTTAGTTGTCTCCTTATTCACTACTTAGGGCATACATTGAACGTTTCTGTTTCCACAAAATTCATGCTGAAATTCCAACCCCCAATTCAATAGCATCTGCAGGCGGGGTGAAACCCTTGGTAAATGATTATGTCACCTAAGTCTCCATCTTCACAAATCAGATTAATGACTCATATTAACAAGGCTCCCTTGCCTTTCTATGATATGAGAAGACTGCAAGAAGACAACCATATCTAAGCTATGAAATAGGTCCTCATCAGACCCTGATTCTGCCAGCACTTTGACCTAAAGCTCTCTAGCCTCTAGAATTGGAAGACACAATTTTCTGTTGTTGTCTATAGTAGTTTGTGATGGGAGCCCAAACAGACTAGCAAGACTCTACCTCTAGAGCAAAATAACCATGTTAGAACTATTACCCAGAACACAGTTTCAAGGTTATCATAGCTATACTCAGAGTCTGTTGAAAGGGAAGAAGTCCCTTTTAACACTAAAAACTTAATTGAAAATTAACCTCCAGACATTTTGCTACATAAAGGTCAGAGGAAAATGCATAACCTTCCTTTGCTTCAGTAGAAATTTGCTTCAGTAGAAATGGAGAACATTAACTAAATGGGCATTTTCTATTCTGTGGTGATACAAATTCTCTTTTGAGGAGATACATAATCTGTATCTAGGTAAATCTATTCAGTAATTGTCAAATGTTAGTTGTAATGACAATTTTTAAACTTCAATCATAGTTTACCCCTGCTTAATAACTTGGTACTGCTGCCAACTATGTATTTTATATATATTCCCAAAGTCCACAGACCAGTATTCCAAGGCCTTCCATTAACTAGCCTTATCTAATCATCATCACAAGGCTCCTGTCTTCTCATTGCTCCATTTCAGAAACATCCCACTAATTACACTGAATTACCTAGCTTCCTGATTTGGCAAGAGACACAAGGTGCCTCCTTTGTTCATTCTTAAACAATACTAGCTCTGACATCTCTGAGGAGGAAGACTTCTGAGGTCTCTTTTCTCCCTCAGTAAGCACCTCAACTCATGTCAGATTGCTGAGAACATCTTTGTTCTTTGTGCTCACCTTTTCCAAAATAGTGAATCGCATACTTAATTAAGATTCATTCTAAACTGGCATGGTGGCTCAAACCCACTATCCTAGCACTCAGGAGACCAGGACAAAAAAGATCACTGATTAAAGGCCAGTGTGGGTTACCAAGAAAGTTGCAGGCCAGGCTGGACTAAGTAGACCCTTTCAAAAACAAACAAACATACAAACAAATGACTGGCTCTCATTCTTGGCTATAGTTCCATATAATTGGGAAGCTGAAGTAGGAGGGTTCAAAGCCTTTTGAACAACATAAAGAGATTGCCATCTCAAGAAAGGAAAGACTATAATCCTCTGGGGGGTAAGGGTATAGCTCAATAGGAGGACACTTGTGAAGCCTTGGGTGGTACAGAAAAAACAATATTCATCTAGCTGAAATTTTAAAAAATATTTTAAAAGCAGATTGACAGTAAGTAAGCCATTACCACAAAAGATGAGGAGAGAATAAAACCATACAGAGGAATTCTGGATGACAGAACCATTAAGAATTATTAAAGAAAATAAAACTGTTTTGGAAACTCATCTTCAAAGAGCATACATTATCAATAGTTACAGCTAGGGATGTAGCTCAGTTGCTATCCTGCCTGTCTAGCATTCAGGATGCCTGAGGTTCCATCCACAGCACCACATAAAACCAGACATGGTGACACATGCTTGCAATCCCAGCACTCAAAACATAGAGAAAGGAGGATCAAGAGTTCAAAGTCATCCTCAGCTACATAGTGCATTTAAAGCTAACCAAGGCTACATGAGACCTCTTCTCAAAGAAGGAAAAAGTTAAGTTTAGCTAAGCACTGTAGTAGACTGATATCAAAGAGGCCATTGGCCATTATAGCATTCTAAAACTTCCATTTGGTTGGTCAAGTACAGAACAGCTGTAACCCACATAAAATGCAAGAATGACCTTCACAGAGCAACTGGAAAAGGAACACTCTCTTGGTCAGAGATCATGATAGTCACCTTTACAACTCTTCTCAGTCTCAGTGAAGGATGCTCTTTAGGATAGGAGTAGATTTCTACTATGTCAAAGTGTGGCTTTGGTCTCTGTAGTTCTGTATTTCCTTAAACCTGGTTAACTGTCATCAGATCTGTCTTTTCTACTGAGTCACGAGCACCCAGAGTGTCTAGGTAAGGAGCACATCTTGCTCTATTTCTCTCCCAGCAATTTTCATCCTGGTATTCAGACCTAGGAGTGGCAATATAGGCAATGATCGTTCATGAACTCACAAAGCATCTTACATTTAAGTGCTCACATAAAGACAGGCCACTGTGCTCCTGCAAGAATGCCATGCCAGAATGCTGTCAGTTTTCTATAAAATACTCCTTGGTTTCCTAGGAGCATGAGTTTGGGAGATTCTAGCATTTAATAATCTGAATGTCTTCAGAACCGTATAGTCAAAAGATAAGCATTCAACAGATCTTGAATTAGCTCACTTCTGTGGGCCTGATTTCCTAAACCACAAAAAGGATGGAGAGAGTCTCCAGAGCCCTTTATAACTCTACCATGCTGTGAGTCAAGACTGGAATTTTAAATGCATCCAGAATGTATTCTCCTGGCAACATTTATTGACCACCCACTCCAGTGCAGATCACCACAAGGGGTTACAGACACAGGAGATAACACCTGAGCCTGAAAGAGCTTGAAGCTATACAGGACAAATGAAGAGTGTATGCATAATAGAAACAGAAAAACAGCCAGGTTGGATGTGGTGGCACAGATGCATAATCCCAATACTCAGGGGGTGGAAGCAGGAGGATCAGGAACTCAAAGTCATCATTAGCTACACCGGAAATTCAAGGCTGTCCTGAGATACATGAGAACCCATCAAAGTAAGAACTCAGAAATGTAAGACATGTCACATTATTTGGTACAATGAGCGAATGTACAGTTAAAGGAACTTGAAAGAGGAGGAAAATTTGGGTGTGCTAGGAGAACTGAGATAATTACTAAGCAATAATATAAATCTCTTTTCTGGTTTATCCAATTCAGAGACTTCTCTTCTAATATGCACATCCAAAGAACCCATGGGGACCAGTTTGACAAACACGGGTCTGAAAGCACCTGTATTCAATTTCCTCCATATACAGCACGCAGAGGGCATCAACACCAATCATAGCAGCAAGACACATCTATGTAGGGCTCAAGAGTCATGCAGTCCTTCTTGCCACATAAAAAGTCTGGGGACTTTGATCCCACTAGAAATCCGGTCAGACAGTTAAAAGAGAACACTTATAAGTTCATTCCAAAAACAATGTGTTTGATCCTTTTCCCAGCTCTATACTTCATCAGGAAGTTGAGTCAAACCAAATATCACAAAAGCTTTTCAGTAGTTGGACAGCTCACAGGTTGTCCATGTCATTCTGCTATAATGTTCTGGCATAAGCTGGACAGGGTTTGAGCAAAAGGCCTTAAATGTCGTTCCTTGTGCTGAAAGCTAAAACTGGCATCCACATGCACATTTCCTAAATACCTCACCCCTAGAATTAATCAGAAAACCCTTTGTCTTTATGCATTTTACACTTTTCCCTTCCCTTTGAAATGTATATATACTTACCACAAACACAACGACCTATTGGTAATCTACACTCCCCCTTTGCACCTTCGTGTCCTTTCAGACAGAGCTCCCAGAGGTTTAACCACTTCGTACTGAATGTCCAAGCTGTGACAGCAACCTTGAAGGATGACCACCTAACTTCTTCAGAAACCCTTCTAACAGTTTGGTGCTAGCTCCTCCCAGGTGAGTGATCTTTTAGGTTGATTTATGTATTCAACATACAACCTGTCCACTTAAAATTACAGCTCTCTCCTTGGAACACCCGAGATTTGTAAAAGAAACTTGTCAAATGTCAAAGTGCAAGGCTGGCACTAGGACCAACACTGCACATTTTTTTTTCATGAAGGGGCACCCACATGACTGACCAGACTGCTCAAGCCATCTGGCTGCTCCACAGCTATGCCAAATACAGCCATGAATCTGCTCACACTTGTTCCTAAGCACCTGCTGCCAACAGGACCTGGTTGATAAAAAGCACATCCAGATGTGTATCAAGATTTGAACTCCCTTCCTGGGTGGTAAAAATGAAACAGCTAGAGGATATGGAGTCTAGACACAGATAATTTAAGAATGAAAACAGACAGCAATCTGTGAATTCAAATATGCACTCCTACCACGTCTTGGTCTTTTGGCTAAAATCAAGTGCAATGTCAAATGTCATCATCACCCACCTGAAATTAGGGACTGGATCATCTGGTTTCCTTAGGTTTCATTGCATCTTAATACTAACATTAGAGCCCCAACTCTGTCCTCCAGAGAGTAAATTATAGACTAGTCAACCAGAAAAAAGACTCAATTCCGCATTGTTAGGTGGTTGTGCCATGTACAGCCTACCATTAGATAGATACAAAGTAGCCACCATTTGATTATCCATGTGCCTGCATGTGACACACACACACACACACACACACACACACACACACACATACACACACACTACCTTTCTTATTAAAAGCATTCATCACCTAAAGCATTCATCACAGGAGTCCTCTTTTCTTTGTTCGGATTTACACTTCCCCATTCCACTACTAAGCTAACTCATTTACTTCCTCCTTCCCTCCCTCCCCCAGCCTTTACTTTTGAAATATTTACTCTTTCAAACAGACAGCTGGAACTCGCGGCAGTTTTACAAAACTTTGTATCTACAGAAAAACTCCAAGAAATAATTGTGAAATGGGAGTCATCTTGGAAGAAAACTGATAAGCCTCTGTTGAACAGCAATTTAGCTAATTAGAAGCTTCATCCCATGGGCAGTTTTTTTTCAGAGGCCTTCAGGGGCCTAAGTGGAACAGATCCAAGTCACAGTCTCTTTAAGCCTTCCAGGTACAAAAACGAGTAAGGCCATGTTTCTCTGATCAAACCAGAGGTTTCCTGGTCCCAGAACTACCACCTCACTCAGAGCCTGGAAACAAGTCTCATCTCTGTCGTGAAAAATTCCAATCATAAACATCTAAGTGCAGAGATGAGGGGACCAAAAGGACAAGAGAGAAGGAGAATGACAGCAGAATTCAACATTGTACTTCCATCCAGAAGAAAAAGAGGACCAAAGCAAGGAAAGCGGAGAAAGAAGAGTGAGCTGAAGGAAAAAAACAGTTTTCTGTTTTCTGCCTGGCTGCACATGCTCACTTGTAGCACACATAAGCACATGGTCATGTACACACACACACACACACACACACACACACACACACACACACACACACTGAGCTGTAAAACTCAGAATGTAAACCAGGTAACAAGCCTTCAACAGCCTACCTAACTTCATGGAAAGCCTCCACAAAGTCAGCAGCAGTAACAACAAAAGGACCTTTAACGAAGACTTCATTTGATCTTCTTTTACCAGCCCTGTTACAGAACATTAGAACACTCTTCCCACCGCTGTTACCCAAGCCAGCTGCCAACATCAAAAGTCTAGCAAAGGAGCCCCCAAATCACTCTGAGCGGCACAGAGAACGCCTGTAACCCTTACAGCAAGACAAAAGTGAGTCTCAATGGACTAGAGCTCATTTTAATTACCTACTCAGTTTGGCCAAGGAGCCCCCTTGGCATCTCCCGGCCACACCCCAGCATGGGAACTCTTATTTCCAGGTCACCCATGAACACAAGCCATGGCAGGCTCACAGCAGGTGTGGCCTCAGTATGTACACCTCTTGTTTCCTCAAGGTCCTCCTTAATACAGTAATCCCAAAACAATTAGCACGGCTCCCATCCCTAGAGTGTAGAATCATTCTCAGCATACCCAGTAGTCATCTCACGGTGCACTAGATAGACTCCAACTGGCCACCTCCCTGCAGCAGTGACCTACACAGACTTCAAACAGTGTCTCTAGTACTAGGTGTCACATCACACAGAATGTTGATTTTTTTTTTATACTGAATGAGTTTTGAGGAAAGAAAGAACAGCTCACACTTCAAGAGCACCTATCCGGCATCCCCACAGTTCCTTTGTGGAACAGATGACACTGGGACCAATCTTCAGGTTCCCAATTCAGTTTGTTTTTCAACTTAACAGCTAGGTAAGAACTGGGGCTTACAAAAATCGGACCCAAAGTAGCAGATTAAGTGGATGTTGTTGAGTGGTGTTGTAATAATGAGGGTTACTCCCAGACTTGGGAGGGGTAGGGAAGAAGCAATTTGTCACTAAGTTACAATCAATGAAAGGAGGTGAACAATTAAGACAAACTCCCTTGGTTGTCAGGGGTTCTCCCCACCAGTGCCACGAAGCTGATGCTAACGTTCTTGGTCTTTTTATGGAATATACAGCCTACTATAACCAAAAACAGTGAATTCAATAGACACAGCCTGTAGACATTGTTCAACAAAAGAATAAAGTCAGGCAAGAACCACCACAAATGGCCAGGAAAGACCATTTCACTCCTGGGACCCAAATTAACCATCACCAGACAACTGCATTCAATGAGAACTCACTCGAAGGCAAAGAAGAGTGTGCACGTCCCCAGGATGAGGAAGAGGGTCAAGTAGAAGATGCCCTTCTGCCGGGCCATCATGACGCGGCCATCACAGCAGAAGGTGTTCCTGCCTGGGAGTTTCTCCCACTTCCGTGTCACCTTCTTTCTTACCACCATCACAGACATGATTGGAGGTCCTGGTCCAAAACCGGGCGACTACACAAGAGCAGAGACAGAGCTCGGCTTTGAAATCACGTCGGGTACAACTGCTGCCACTGGGTCAAACATTATCAAGAGTCCTGAAAAAAGCAAAGGGGAGGAAACGTGAGACAAGAAGAACGAAATGCAACTGAAATCTCATTTCCCGAAGACAGAAAGAGTAACACTGCCTGGAAGAGTGGGAAGGGGGAAGTTTGAAATTTCTAATCTGTGTTTGCTCTCTAGAGAGGAAAACAAACGAAAGAAAAAACAGTTCTCCAAAACGGGAGGGAACTAGTATTTCTTAAATAGTCAATCCCATTTCCAAACTAATGCTGATGATTTGGTTAATCGTGAGTCTTGGAAGTAAGTAGGAATTCTGTAAGTGGCCACCCTAATTACTATACTTTACCAATAAGTAAACTGAGGCCCAGTGAGACGCGATAACATACCCAGGGTCACCCAGCAACAAAGCTGACACGAGATAACATGCCTACTGACTTCCAGTCCCTGGCACATTCCACCCCACCACAATATTCTTTAGTCCTCATTAAGAGACTTATAAAAAGAATACTAGCAGGTTTTCTTGTTTTCTTGTTGTTGTCTGTCCCTAAGCGGCCCTTCCCATCCCTCATCTACTCCACCTTCTTTCAATCAACCATTCAAAATACTAATTACAGGAGGGAAAAAGTAACCCTCTGGCTGGGGTAGGATGTTCTGAGCATTCTGGACACATACACACATCATATTTACACAAAACAGATTTCCCCGAATCAAACCTTCTGTAACTTCCTGAGTCCCAAAATGAAACAGTCTGGCTGGTTCTAGCTTAGCATTTGTGGGACTCTTAATAAACCACATCACCCTGTAGATAAAAGGCTTCCTTTAACAGGAGGGATTCTGGAATGGTTGGCAACTGATGATGGGGTGAGGGGTGGCTGAGGGCGGTGGCAGCAGCTAAGGTAAGTCCCTTGAGGGCTTCCTGGGACATGTCACCAATACCATTTCCAGTCAGCATCCTGGATTTCCAGGCCTCCCTAGCCTTTCCCAGTCACTGTCATCCTTCTCTTCCTCTCAGGTGTGGGGCTGTGTCCTCTATTTACTGGCACCACATGCCCCATGCTGGCAAGAACGAGGCGGAAGCCTGCAGCCTGATGAGCAAGAAACCAGCCAGAGATCATTCTCGAGCTAGAGAGGGCAAAGGTCCAAAAGAGGACTAAGAGCCGAGCTGCGAGATGGAAAGGTGTCAGGCTTGGGAAAGGGGAGGGGGCCCCAGAGGTGCAAAGATCACTTCCTTTGTGTAAAACTAACCTGGCAAACAATCTCCTCCTCGTCAACTGACCCAGCAGGAGAACACAGACTAGGAAGGGGAGCCCAACCTGGGAGCAGAAAAAAGGAAAAGCCTTCGGAAAGCAGCGACCGACCGGCTTCAGCCGCCCAGTGCCAGAAGCCGGGGCTGTGCAGCGGCCCGGCCTCAGGAGGCCCGCCCTGCCTCCGCCACGCAGCCGACCACCGCCCCAGGCTGACTGGGACGCGCGCCACATCCACACGCACACGCGTCCACAAGCTCGTACACACTCACACACGCCCCGCCACGTGTAGTCACCCCGGGCCAGGGGCTTGGCGGCTGGCGAGCCGAGCAGGGCGGTGCCAACGTCCCTGGGTCCCAGCGGAGCTGAAGGGGGGCATGCAGCCCTCCAGACAGCGGAGCCCCGGAGACCCCCCACCCCACCCCCACCCCCTCTTACCTGGATGAGGGAGACCGAAGTCGGCCGGCAGCGGAGGGCAGAAAGTGCACTGTCCCCGGGGATCGCGTCGGCCGCCAAAGGTGGTAGCGACTTCTCCCTGACAGGGAGGGTGCCTCCTCCTGACAAGGGGCCCCAATGGTCGGGGCCCTAAACCAGCTGTGGCAACCGCCCACCGCTGGCGGAATGGAACGCTCCTCACGTCAGCAGGTCGCTCCAGCAGTTGCTCATCCTCCATTGGCTAACCGGTCACAGGGCCTCCATCCCGCCCCTGCCACGTACTGCCATTGGCTACTTCGGACGCCACTCCGGAGTGACTCCGCCCACTCCCCCACCCATCTCCTGCTACAAGCCCACCTGCCAAGCCACAGCCAGCCTCTCTCTGGGGCCCGAGCGCCAGTATGTGAAGTGTTCCCTTCTATTAATATAGTTACGCAAAAGCGGAGGCGAAAGGTAGTGTGGACTGGGCAGGGGAGGAGCCAAGAGCAGCCTCCCCACAAACACACGGCGAGATGCTGAAGCAACACTAGCTCACAGATCCGGACGCTCACTCGGAATTAGGTCTGCCCTGGGCCTCTCCAGTACTGTTTGCCTTAAAATCGACCAAGGTCTGGTAATGGGCATCTTTATGTTAAGTTCTCTGCTTCCCGAGTCCCATTCAGGAGCCAGGGACTCCGACGCAATCTCGAAGGCTTTCAGAAGGAAAAAAAAAAAAAGGTGAAAAAGAATAACCATCACTGAGAGCATCGTTTTGTGATATTGAAAATAAGTAATTGACATTAAGGGAGTTGGGATAACTCCACTGAGACAACGTAAATACTTCCAGGTAGATAATGAGGTAAAGATTGCCAAAAGGTGGTTAATTTCCATTAGAACTTGAGATCTTGTTGGGTGTGGTGAGGCAGAAATAAGTAGGTTTCTGTAGATATGAGGCCAGCCTGGTCTACATTATGAGTTCCAGGCCAGACAGGGCTACATAGTAAGATCCTGTTTCAAAAGAATCAAACAAAAGAACTGGAGATATTATGATAATTAAGGGAGGGGCATCCTAGGCACAATTTTCATACATCAATCAGATTGGTTCTTTCCTTCTCTGCCTCCTCTGCACTTACTGCCTCGGCTATCAATCGTCGTGAATAACATCATTTAGAAATTTGAAACTGGAGTGAGGAAAACAGCTAAGAATCACAGCATTATATTATAGGATGGATGTTAAAAGGCACCAGGTCTGCTTCCACCAGTATGGCTGGTTCTTGCCTTCCAAATAATATGAGGGGTGATTTAAAGTGGTCTGTCCTTGCCTACCACACTGTCTATGTTACCAGCCCAGGTTTTCCAGAGCTAGACCCAAGTTTCCCTAGGGTCACCACAGTAGTTGAATTAGTAGAGAAGGGACTGCCAATGCTCTCCCAAAGGCAGCTTTGTGATAGTTTTCATGAAGGACTACATACATGGTCAAGAATTATTCTTCCTTTGTAGTATTTTGGTCCCATATAATAGAAAACAAAAATCTTTATAACAATAATTATTCTTGACACATTTATGATGCCTTCCAATCAAAAAATTAAAGGATTTAGAAAGCATGACCCAATTGTCTTACAAGAGAGTTGTGTTATAATTAATTTGTAGTTGAAAGCATGTCTTTATAAACCTCCTGTTATTCCTGAGTACTCAGGCTGACTATAATCATTGGTTTATTCCTTAGGAAATGTCTGATCAGCATTATTGCCTCCAATTCCTGGAGGGTACCGGTATTGTTACACACTTGGCATGGAAGGGACAGGAACTTCTCTTGGCCCTGTCAACTCGCTGAATTCCCAAGCCTGTGCATATGAGATGCTCTTAGGAATTGCATGCTCAGCCTAGCTGCCATTCTTGTGAGTGTAGAGCCATCAGAATGAAGTGACCAAAGAAAAACATGCTTTGGTCATCACTCAGATGCAGGTGAAGCCTAGGAAGTTCTGGAATGAACATAACTTAGCAACTCATTCCTGAGCTCTGCCCCTCCCTGATCTGGGTCACATTCCCTCTGGGATTAAATGGTTTTGTAAGTCAGGCTTGTTTTATTACAACTTGTTACTAGTATTGCTCACTGAAAGAAAAATAAGGAAATTTTACATGGCTAAATATTCCACAGCACTTCTTTCTACACAATTACATCATTTTACATAGTCCCGAAGGTCTTAGTAAAAAGTATAAACTAAGATGGGTTTTCCTTTCCTTTTCTTTTTCTTTTCTTCCCTTTGCTGTTTTCGACGAACTTCCCTACTTTATGCATCCAAATCAGTGTTGGCTCTTTTGAAGGGGAGTTGCAGTCATCGAACAAGCAGGGAAAACACTACTAGAATCAAGGGGTAGCTGTCCCTTTTATAAGACAGCTCAAGATTTAGTGGTATATGTTCTAGCATGCTATTTTTTTTAAAGAATTTGTCTTCATATTTATGGCATGTGTGTATGTGTATATGCATGCGTAGGTGTAAAGTAATGTTGAAGGTATTCAGACCCTGAATGCCATCACTGGATTGGACACTGCTTGTCAATGTTGTTCCAGAGACCATCCAGAACCAGGGCCAAGAACAGACACGTCAAATTAAATCCTAGATCACATTGGAGCTCATGATAACTCCTTTTTTCCCCTCTATACTCAACCCAATACACACATGCCTCTCCTCACCCCACTTGTCTGACTTACATTCCTCTCCCTACTCCCTGGCTGCAAATAACTAATAGTAAACAAACCATGAATGCCCTGCCCACACATGACCAGCTAGTGTTACTAAACAAGATCTGCTTCTGTGGGGACAATATAGAAGAAGAAGAATGGTATTCAGTAGAGATAGAACATAAGCTTTATGATCAGGGAGATCTAAGTTCAAATTCAGGGTACTTAATATCTGGGGTAATGCTGGCAAGCAAATTATGTATTCCGTACTTATTTTCTCATCTATAAAATAAAGCTACTACAGATAGCCCTCCATATCATCCAACTACAGACATTTTTAAAATGTTGCAGGAAAAAAAATACCTCTACTGAACATATAGAAACTTCCTTTTGTCATTATTTTCCCAAACAATGCAATGTTAACATCATTTACATAACACCTAGAGTGCAGTCAGTATCATAAGTAATCTGGATTTAAAATACATGGGAGAAAAAAATTAAAATACATGGGAGGATTGCAAAGGCTATATGCAAGTACTATTCCATTCTACATGAAATATTTGAGCATACATGCACTTTCACATTCATGTGGGTCCTAGACCATCAATCCCCTTTGGATAATGACAGGCAACTGTATCTACTTTATAGAATTTTAAAGATTATTAGAGATGGTGTGTTCTAAATGTTTGGCATATAGGAGAAAGACGACACATGTCAAATGTCATAGTCATGTCAATTCAACCTCCCATCTCCCACCACCCTCCTTCAGTCATGCTGCTGACTAGGGATAGAGTTCAGAATGAGACTTGCTACCGTGTTTTCATACTCTCTACATTCACCACTGAATTTAACCCTTATCTGGCAGGTTGCTTGGTTTCCAAGTCCCACATTTCACTTTAACCAGGTAAAGTTTGCCCAGTAATCTTTGTCTAGTCAAATGTCTGTTCTTCAGGACCATCTTCTCCATGAGCCCTCAACACTGCTGTTACAATCTGTTTCAACAGATGAAAGAGAAATGGAAACTGCTTTCATTAAGCACCTGCCATGTTTACAACACTACACTTAACTTGTTGGCTCTTCCCTGAGAATAAGCAGCACCATTAAGATGTCCACACATATATACAAAAATCCAACAAAAACTGCCTGGGGTGTCAGAGATTGAACATCTCTTTTGGATTGTAGAAACTGAGCCTCACTCCATGGCTTTCTTCTTCATTTTTGTTGGTTGTTTTGTTGTTGTTGTTGTTGTTGTTGTTGTGACACAGGGGCTTGCTGTGTGATGCAGGCCATATTCAAACTTCAGATTCTCCTGCCTAAGCTGAAATGCCAGGATTATAGAACTACACCACAATGCCCACTCTCCAAACCCGTTTCACCTCTGTCCCTGGCTGCTCCTGCTGGTCCTCAATTTGTTTCCATTTCTGAACTGTGGCTTTCTGACTTTACCTGGAATAGTTTTAGGTGCCACACTTGAACCTTCAACTCCCTCTAGTACTACCCTCTCTCATTAAACAGGAATCACACCAGCAAAAGAGAGGTCTTTTTAAGGAGCTTCCCTGGGCCAGGAATTGTGCTAGGTGCTTGATACAGATAAGGTTCCCAGATTAGGGTCTAAACTTGTCCAAGTGAGAGCAACTGATACTGACTTGGCACATTTCTAGTCTCTGACTCTGCTCAGCCCTCTCATTCCGGAGCTGACCTCAAAAAATTGTGTAGCCCACAAATATAAACTGGTTTATTAGTCATTCATTGGCTATGTATTGATCACCAACAGTTTGCCTGGGCTGTGCTGAGCACTATGGGAAATGCCAAGGAAGTGTATGGCATGATCTCAACCTCCAGGGAACTTAAAATATTCTAAGGGAGAAAAGACTAGCATCTGAGCAGTCATTAAAGATAAATACTAAACAGTTCAGAGTCAAATTCTCAACTACTTACTGCTGAGCCTCCAGTTAAAGAAAGCTTGACTCAAAAGAGTACTCTCTTAGAGATGGGGTGTAGCTCAGGGATTAGAACACTTGCCTAGCATACATGTGGTCCCAGGTTCCATCCATAGCACTAAAATAGAAAGTTTGTGGGCTGGAGATATAGTTTAGCAGTTAAGAGTGCATACTGCCCTTGTAGAGGATTCAAGTTCAGATCTCAGTACCCATGCTGCGTGGCTCACAACTGCCTGTAACTCTAGCTCAAGGGGCATCCAATGCCCCTGACCTCCACTGGCACATGCACTCATGAGTGCACACACATACACACACTTAAAAATAATAAAAATGAACCATAAAAAAGTAAAGCTGTACCCTCTCAAATGCTAGAAGAATAAACTGGTTTTTAAATTAGTTGGGCTACATGGCAAGATCTCCCAATATTTATGTATTACCTAACCATTGATCCAACAACCCTGCTTCTATCTAGAAAAGAAAAATAGTAAAAAAGTTTGAAGAACAATGCTCAAAGACAATCACTAGAACATTGTATGTAGTTGCAAAAATCAGTAAACAAAAATCCACTACATATTTGTACAGAACTGCCCAGCTGTTAAAAATAATGAGATTATCTGGCTACTCAGTAGCCTGAGGCAGGAAAATCACTGGTTCAAGGCTAGCCTGGACAACATGGCAAGACATCTCAAAAAATAGTAGTAGGGATAGGGATATAGCAGTTTGTCAAAATGGTTGACTTATAAATGTGAAGATCTGAGTTCAATTCCTAGAACCCACATGAAAAAGTCAGACATGGTGACCCATACTTGTAATCCCAGTACTGAGGAGGTGGAGACAGTTGGAACTCTGGGACTCACTGGCCAGCCAGCTGATCCTTCTAAGTGTCCCAAGCTAGGGAGATTAGTCTCAAAAAGCAAGGTGGATAGCATCCAAAAAAAAAAAAAAAAAAAAAACCTTGAAGTTAGCCTCTGGTCTCCACAAATACAAGCATTCATGTATATGATACCTACACACAAGTCCTACAACACAAACATGCATACATACACTGAAAAAATAATAGCAATTATCCCCATAGCTTAGAAGATAATGACATTGGCCACTAAGCCTAACAACCTGAGACCTAAGTTTGATCCCTAAGACTCCTATATGGAAGGAGAGAACCACACACTAACTAAATAAGTGTAAAAATTAATACAAAATTAAAAATAGCAATGATAATGAAACAATAATAAACATACAAAAGAGTAGAACATAATTTGTGTGTCTGTGTGCATAGTTCAAAACAAAACTTACATTAAAGAGCAGCAAAATGGCTCAACGGTTAAGTCACTCTCCTCTTAGGCCTGGCGACCTGAGTTCAATCCCTCGAACTGCATAAAGGTAGAAGAACCAGTTCTACAAAGTGGTCCTCTGAGCTCCACATGCAAACCTTGGCACACATGCCTCCTCCATACACAATAATACTGTAAAATAAAACCAAAAAACGGTGTGATGGGAGATTCGAATAGGTGAGCTCATCAATGGAAATGAAGATCAATATCCTAAATTTACCTGGAAATGAAGGTCATTTCCCTCGAATGGCCAGAGGTTTGCTAGTAATTCTCAAGTTCAGGAGAGCCTTCGAGGTCAGATGAAGTATGATGTCATATTACAGGCTCCAGTGGAAAAGGGGAGAGTTCCGTTTTTTAAAAAAATTGAGCACTCGGGAGGCAGAGCCAGGCGGATCTCTGTGAGTTCGAGGCCAGCCTGGTCTACACAGCAAGATCCAGGACAGGCACCAAAACTACAGAGAAACCCTGTCTTGAAAGACAAAACAAAACAAAACAAAATTGGTGTTAGGCTGGGTGTGGTGAAATGAGCCTTTAATCTCAGCACCTAGAACCCAGAGGCCGGCAGATCTCTGTAGTTGGAGACCAGACTGGTCTATATAATGTGCCCTCTTCTAAAAAAAAAAAAATGGTGTTAAAGTTATTGAATAGAGTTGAAATTATATAGCAGAAAAACTGTAAGTAAAAAGTTTTGCATTTATTATAATATTACATGTGTCTGCATGATGGGGGGGGCGGTACTTGTGTGCCACTGCGTACATGTGGAGATCCCTGTGGAGGTCAGAGGACAACTTTGCAGAGTTGGTCTTCTCCTTTCAGGTTATCGGGTTTTATGAGGCCTTTATCTGCTGAGCCATCCTACTGGCCTTATTTGTTTATTTTTCTTTATTTATTACATTTTTTATTAGGAAGCATTTCTATTATAGCACTCCTGTAGAAGTCAAAGGACAACTTGAAAGAGTTGATTCTCTGCTTCCAAAAAGTAGGCCTAAGGCTTGAACTCTGTTCCTCAATCTTGGTGACGGACATCTCTCCCACCTGAGCTATCTTGCTGATCATCATTAGTTCTTTTTTTCTTCTTTTAATATATTTTTTATTAAATTTTCTTTTTCAGCTGGGCGGTGGTGGCACATGCCTTTAATCTTAGCTCTCGGGAGGCAGAGCCAGGCGGATTTCTGTGAGTTTGAGGCCAGCGTGGGCTACAGAGTGAGTTCCAGGAAAGGCACAAAGCTACACAGAGAAACCCTGTCTCAAAAAACAAAAACAAAAAAATTTATTTTCTTTCCTTTTACATACCAACCCCTGCTCCCCCTCCCTCCTCTTCTCCTGCTCCCACACCTACCCCCATGCCACCCCCATCCCCTCCTTATAGAGGGTAAGGCCTCCCTTGGGTAGTCAACACAGGCTGTCATACCATGTTGGGGACAGACCTAGCCCCTCCCCACTACATCAAGGCTGAGTAAGGCATGGCACCATAGGGAATGGGCTCTAAAAAGCCAGTTCGTGTACCCGGGATAAGTCCTGGTCCCATTGCCAGGGGACCCACAAACACATCAAGCCACACAACTGTCCCCCACATTCAGAGGGCCTAGTTTGGTCCCATGCAGGCTCCCCAGCTGTCAGTCCAGAGTCCATGAGCTCCTATTAGCTTGGGTCAGCTGTCTGTGTGGTTTTTCCCATCATGATTCTCACCCCCCCTTGCTCTCACAACCCTTTCTCCCTCTCTTCAACTGAACTCTAAGATCTTAGTCAAGTACTTGGCTGTGGGTCTCTACATCTGCTTCCATCAGTCACTGGATATAGGTTCTATGATGACAATTAGGGTAGACACCAATCTGAGTGCAGGGGAAGGCTAGTTCAAGAATGCTCTCCACCATTGCTATGAGTCTTAGCTGAGGACAATCTTGTGAGTTCCTGGGGTTTTACCTAGCTGCAGATTTCTCCCCATCTCCTTACTGGTACACTCTGTCAAGGTATCTCTTTCATTGCCCCTTCCCAGGAGGCTGAAGCAGAAGAGCTTCATGTTTGAGTTCAGAGTCTAACAAATTGTCAAAATATATGTTTAATGTCTCATAAGAATTATGATTAAACCCTTTAATTTTTTTAATCAATCTGAGTTTTTCTATACTGTACAACCAGACAACCTGAACTCAAACATGAAGCTCTTCTGCTTCAGCCTCCTGAATGCTAGAACTACAGGTGTGTACACCTTACTGTATCAGAAACATGATTGTATTATTTCCAATTGTAGCTGGGTAGAGATTTGTTTAAAATCCAAATGCTGCAGTTCTATATAGCATACTGACACAAAAATAATATTTTTGCATATCTAATATATGCACATAGAACAAAATCTTAAAGTTATATAAGGATATACACTGACAATCAGGCCTCCTGTTCTCCCTCATCTCAAATTCACCAATTTCTCCCTTTGAAGAGACTGTTGGCAGTCTCATGTGTTTCCTTTGATAGGTAAATCCATGGTGTTTTGATTAGGTAACAGAGTAATTGCCTTTTCCCTAGCAAGCTCTTAGTACCTGGCAATGCAAAAATGAAGTGGGCAAAACTAATGTTCTAGGTATTGGGATGGAACAGTGTCTTTCCTTGAATTTTCTCAACTTCATCTTCAGAAAACATATTCTCAGAGCAGGTCACAAGATATTTGTTGCAACTACTTCTAGCTGGACAAAACACTAATGGACACACTGATTGTGAACATACAATAGCCAGCATACCTCACAGATCCAGACATTTCAGTAAATGCTTTGGGTGGATTGTTGAACAAGGAGAGAGGTGTGCTTTTATGCAAGATGGAATCAGTGAGAAACTGTTCAGTATTTTCTAAGTAGCTAGAGAAGATTTCATCAAGGAGGTGTTGTGTAAAAGACAGAAAGTTGGCCCCTGGCTCAGTGATGTACAGAAGGCATTCCAGCAAGATCTGTGGTCCAAGGGAAATCCTGGAATTAAGATTTGGGATAAAGGGGGGGAGGCAGTAACTGATACTTATTTATGAAGAGCAGAAGAGATAAAATTAGAATGCCAGTGAGAAGCAATGCTGTGAGTGTGTGGCAATATGAGCTGAACCATCCATGGCATTTATAGATAATGAAGCCTTATGTAAACTTCTGTATAGAGAAGTCAATCTCCTTATATTTACTATGCCTTCTACATTCCTGGAGCCGTCATGGGAATGTCATTCACTTCTGAATTTCTCTCAGAAGCACGAAAGAATGAATTGTGGAGAACAGCAGCAGATTTTCTACATTG
Source organism: Peromyscus maniculatus bairdii (assembly GCF_049852395.1). Lineage (NCBI taxonomy): Eukaryota > Metazoa > Chordata > Mammalia > Rodentia > Cricetidae > Peromyscus > Peromyscus maniculatus. The sequence continues at coordinate 27,222,144 of NC_134875.1, read as the reverse complement.
TAGCCATCTCACAAGTTGACCCTATTTACTAAATGGTCATGACTTTACTTAATAAGTTGTTGCAGCTATTTCATTTGCACATTTATATATAAATGTGTTTTTTTTTTTCTGCAGGGAGCTATCCTGTGCCTTTTAAGATGTCAAACGGTGTCCCTGGTCCCAATAGGACTCCCCTGAAAATGTCCCTAGATATTGGCAAATGTCCCATGGAGAACTACTAAAAGCTTCATGAATCTTTTTTGTTTGCTTTGGTCTTCTGAGACAGGTTCTTGCTTTATTAGCCAGGCTGGTGTGTGGTGGTAATCTAATTGTATTGAAATATTATTTTGATTTGTACTGAAATATTAATTTGATTGTATGTTAATAAATAAAGTTGTCTGGGGGTCAGAGCTATTAGAGCCATAGCAAGAGTGTGGCGGTGGTGGCACACGCCTTTAATCCCATAGATATCTGTGTGTTCAGGGTCAGAGCTATTAGAGCCATAGCAAGAGTGTGGCGGTGGTGGCACACGCCTTTAATCCCATAAGATCTCTGTGTGTTCAGGGATACAGCCAGCATTGGAGACATATGCCTTTAAGACCTAGGGGGCTGTACATTCAGACAGTGACGAGGCAGTCATGTGTTTGGGTTTACAACCAATGAGAAGGCAGAACAACATACTTTAAAAATACGAACCGAGAGGAAGTAGGTCTCTTTTCGCGAAGCTGGGACAGCAGGAGGAAGGGTGAGATTTTAGCTCTGAGCTCTGACTTCTCGACTCTCTCTTTTACATTGTTTCTGTGTTTCTTATTTAATAAGACGGTTGGTTACATCTACATCTGGCGCCCAACGTGACAAGAATCCATTAAAAACTGCTTGGCTTGGCGGCAGGTCCGCTTTCCCGCAAGGGCGGCAGGCGGCGGTGGCGGCGGCAGCGGCGGCACACGGCGGCCAGCGGCGATCGGCTTCTTAGTCCGAGCTGCTGGCGTCCTAGTCCGGGTAGCAACTTCTAGCCCGGGCCTAGGTCTGTGAGCAGCTTGCCTAAAGCCGGTGCTACAAACAACTCAGACCTGCCCTGCCGAACAGGGCCCTGCCTGTAAAGCACGTGGTCGGAGCTTAAGGAAGCCAGACCCAAGCCTTGACTCGGCACAAGAGGGAACACGTGGCTGCATTTAAGCTTTAGTCGGCTACGCTTTCTTGTGCGTTCTCTCTTTCCTCTCTCTCTCTCTCTCTCTCTCTCTCTCTCTCTGGATTTACACCTGGGACACTAGGTGGCTGCTTTGAAAATCCCCTCGGATTTCTACTGTTCTACGCAGATTTGGTAAGTCATAATATATCAGATATTTTAAAGGAAACTATCTAAAAGAGAATTTTTTTCCACATTAAAAAACAAATGGGTTTTATGTGTACATTGGAAGAAAATTGGTTTTTGTTCGAAATTTTAGGCAGTCTGGCAATGGAACAACTATATAATATTAGTATTGGTGGAATTATGCACCTCATCACTATAATAATCCACATTTTAATATTTAAAAAGATAGTCAATTTAAGTGCCAGGATAACAGCGTTAGAAGAACTTGTTAAACCTGTAAAAATTCAGACAGAAGAAATTAACAGTGAAGTTGTTTCAAGTCGGGATCATAAGGTTGCAGAAAGAAAGCCTGTTTTCACACAGTCACCCTTAATTTATCCTGTAACAGTACAGCAGATGCCTGATCAAATGGCTACACAAAATACTTGGGCTCCAATTGAAATGTTGGATTTAAAAAGGTTTAAGGAGGCAATAGTATCTTATGGCATGCATTCCCCATATGTAAAGCAAATGTTAAACACTTGGTCAACATATAATAGGATAGTACCACAGGACTGGCGGGACCTCGCACAAGGTGTTCTGGAACCCAGCCAGAGACTTCAATTTCTGACTTGGTTTAAGGAGGAGGCTAAAAACATAGAAAAACAATGGAGGGATAAAGGAGTACAAGTTTGCCAGGATCAGCTTATGGGCGAAGGCCAATATGCTTCAGCACAAGCACAATGTTTATATGATGTCCAAACCCTAATTTTATGTCGAACGGCAGCCTTGAATGCATGGGACAAAGTTGAGGAACCAGGAAAAAAATCTGAGTCATTTACAAAGGTGAAGCAAGGCCCAAAAGAGTCTTTTACAGATTTTTTACAAAGACTGGCTTCAGCAGTAAAGAGAACGGTCTCGGATTCAGAAGCTGGTAAGGCAATAATTGAATCTTTGGCCTTTGAGAATGCGAATGCAGCATGCAAAAGAATAATCAGGCCATTAAGGGCAAGATCTGCACCTATGGAAGATTGGATTAGAGAAACAATTAATGTTGAAGCTGATGAGCATGATGATACATGGGTAGGAGAAGTAATTTCAAAAGGTTTGAGGAGTGTTAGATGTTTTGGATGTGGAAAGCAAGGACATTTGAAAAGGGACTGTAGACAGGTCATTTCCAGAAACAATGTTTCTTCAAGGAACAATGGCAACAGAATGCCCCTTCCTTCTGGAGTATGCAGAAGGTGTGGTAAGGGAAAACACTGGACCAACGAATGTAGATCAACAAAGGACAGACAGGGTAATCCTTTGCCTCAGTCTTCGGGAAACTCCCAGAGGGGCCTCAGGCAGGCCCCCAGTGCAAATCCAGTTCAAACCTTTCCGGCAGCCATAGAGGAAATGCCTGCTCTGGAGAGCGATTAAATAACCAAATGCCTATTGGAATAAATCATGCTGGTCAGAATGATGAAACAGAGAGAATAGAAAATTCAGGAGAAAACATAAAGAAAATTTTTTGGCAAACTTCTATTAATGAACAAAGACCAAAATTAACGATAAAAATAAATGGTGTTTTGTTGTCTGGTCTGGTAGACACAGGTGCGGACGTTACCATAATTGCACCAGAATTTTGGCATCCAACTTGGCCTCTTCAGGAGGTAAACGTTCAACTGTTAGGAATTGGGACATTATCTCAGGTGAAACAGAGTGCAAGATGGCTCGAATGTATAGGTCCAGAAGGACAGAGAGGAAAATTAAAACCATATGTGGCTAACATAACTATGAACCTGTGGGGTCGAGACTTGTTGCAACAATGGAATACTCAGATTAACATCCCTCCAATCTCAGAAACAAATCATAAACTAGCACATGTTACTGAGAGAAATATTAGAAGATATTGTTCTAATGAGTGGTCACCAGCCATCCATATTATACAAGAACAGGGCACAATAACTGATGATCTTCCAAAGACACCAACAGCTCTACCTTTAAAATGGTTAACAGACAAGCCTGTATGGGTCCAGCAATGGCCTTTAACAACAGAGAAACTCCAGGCTTTAGAAGAGCTGGTAGAAGAACAGTTAAATGCTCAGCATATTGAAGAATCAACCAGCCCTTGGAATTCTCCTGTATTTGTTATTAAAAAGAAATCTGGTAAATGGAGAATGGTAACAGACCTTAGGGCAATTAACAAAGTAATTCAGCCAATGGGTTCTCTACAATCTGGGATGCCTTTGCCTACTCTGTTACCAAAAGGATGGCCTCTCATAGTTATTGATTTAAAAGACTGTTTCTTTTCAATACCCTTACAAGAAAAAGACAGAGAAAGATTTGCTTTTACAGTGCCTACTTATAATAATTCTCAACCAGTTAAAAGATTTCAATGGAGGGTCCTCCCACAGGGAATGTTGAATAGCCCAACTCTGTGCCAATATTTTGTACAACAGCCATTGGAAGTGATACGTAAAAAATTTCCTAAATCTATAATTTATCATTATATGGACGATATTTTACTAGCTGACTCAAATGCAGATACTTTAGAAATAATGTTTGAAGAAGTAAAGAAAATTTTGCCTCGCTGGGGATTACAAATTGCTCCTGAAAAGATACAAAGAGGAGATTCTATTAATTATTTAGGATATAAAATAGAGCTACAAAAAATTAGACCCCAAAAGGTGCAAATTCGGAGAGATAGACTACAGACTCTTAATGACTTTCAAAGATTATTTGGAGATATTTCTCATCTACGAACTATTGTTGGGGTAAAAAATGATGAACTGACTAATTTGTTCAAAACCTTAGAAGGTGACAAGGACTTAAATAGTCCAAGAGAATTATCACCTGAAGCTGAGAAAGAATTAGCCTTGGTAGAAAAGAAAGTGCATGAAGGACACGTGAATCGTATTGATCCAAAGCTGGATTGCATTTTGGTTATCTTACCTTCTAGGCGTTCTCCTACTGGAATATTAATGCAGAGGGAAGATATTATATTGGAATGGATATTTTTACCAAATAAACCAAATAAAAAATTAAAAACTTATGTGGAAAAAATCTCTGACTTGATTTACAAAGGAAAATTGAGACTTCGTCAATTAGCAGGCATAGACCCAGCAGAAATTGTCGTACCATTAACTAAGGAGGACATTGAAAAATTATGGACAGAAAGTGAACCTTGGCAAAGAGCTTGCAGTAATTTTTTGGGAGAAATTAACAGCAAATATCCCAAAAGCAATAGAATTGATCTTATAAAGAGAGCTGAATGGATCTTGCCTCGAATTGTACGGCAAAAACCCATATCTGGAGTTCGTACATTTTATACAGATGCCAACAAAGAAGGAAAGGCAGGTTACAAATCAGAAAATTTAAGTAAAGTGGTTCAAAGTCCGTATAATTCAGTGCAAAAATCAGAATTGTATGCTATTCTGTTGGTATTAATGGATTTTTCAGAACCTCTCAACATAGTAACTGACTCTCAGTATGCTGAAAGAGTGGTGTTACATATTGAGACTGCAGAATTTATCCCTGATGCTTCAGAATTAACTTCACTATTTATTCAATTACAAGATACAATCAGGAAAAGGAATCATCCTTTATATATAACTCACATTCGATCCCATACTGGTCTGCCAGGCCCTCTAGCACAAGGCAATGAAGAGATTGATAAATTATTGATAGGAAATGTGCTGGAGGCCTCGGAATTTCATAAAAAACATCACGTTAATAGTAAAGGTTTAAAAAAGGATTTTTCCATAACCTGGCAACAAGCCAAAGAAATAATAAAGAAATGTCCTACTTGTTCCTTCTACAATCAGACGCCATTACCAGCAGGATGTAACCCAAAGGGTACTCAGAGAAATGAAATCTGGCAGATGGACGTGTTTCACTTTGCAGAATTTGGAAAATTGAAATATGTACACCACACTATCGATACTTATTCAGGATTTCAATGGGCAACTGCTTTGAGTTCTGAAAAAGCTGATTCTGTAATCACTCATTTGCTAGAAGTTATGGCCATCATGGGTATACCTGCACAAATCAAAACTGACAATGCTCCATCATATGTCTCTGTTAAAATGAAACAGTTTTTTGCTTATTACAATATAAAGCATATTACAGGCATACCACATAATCCTACAGGTCAAGCAGTTATAGAAAGATCAAACAGAACTCTAAAGGATATGCTAAATAAACAGAAATGGGTAACAAAAACCCCCAGAAATAGACTGCATAATGCTCTTCTAACTTTGAATTTTCTGAATGCCAATGAGAAAGGAACAACAGCTGCAGAGAGACATTGGATAATAGAAAAAACTACAGAATTAAATCAGCCTATATACTTTAAGGATGTGCTGACCTCAGAATGGAAACCAGGGTATGTATTACATTGGGGACGTGGTTTTGCTTTTGTTTCTACAGGAGAAGATAAGCTGTGGGTACCATCAAAATTGATAAAGGTTCGATTTGAACAAGAGAGACCTCTTAATTAGAGGAGGTGATAGTTCATCAACCAGCATGAACATCCAATTTAAACTAACTTGTATCAATAAAACATGCCTTTTCATTTCATCAGATAATAACTTGCCAAAAAGGAACATCCCCAAAATTAGTCTTGGGGAAAGGTTTTTGTTTTTGTCTTTTAGGAGAATGAAGGTTAAGGAATCTGAAGAACACTGGACAAATGAGACAACTGAAGAAAAGGGACAAATCATCTATCCCAAGAAACAGAGTGAAACGGTGTATGGGTATATATTATCTAAAAAAATTTTATGTCTTCCTAAATGTTTGTTTCTGCTTTTCTCTAAAGATTTAACACTCTTGGTTTTCTAATAGTCCCAGTTCAATTAAAATTTAAAGCTGACTTTGGAGTTGGAGAATGGCTCTCTCCTTCTTTAAAATCAAGCATGTTGTTAAAAGGAAAATGCAAACTCCCTGTATCATGCCAGAATAAGAGCCATCTTCTGCTATGGTACAGGACAAAAGCAAAATTAATTAAGGGACTATTCTATTACTAATCTCAACTCTTTGATTCTATTCTGATTCTTTAAACTTTTCTCAAAGTATAAATTTTATATCAAAATTTACAAGATTAATATATATATATACATTTTAAACTTTGTTAAGATATGAATGGTCACATAGAGTACTAACTAATTCTAGAAAAAAGGCTAGCTGCATATATATGTTTTTGTGTTCGAGTCTCTTATCAGTTTTCTGCAGGAAATCACGGCCAGGCCTAATATCAACTGAAGTCTCCAGAAAGAAGATGGGGCCCCACAACAACAACAATTCCACGTGGACAATAATAATATCATTAAGCTGACAAACATCATCCACAGATCAGCTTTGAACTACAAGGTGCTCAGAGCAATTTTGAGATGACTAGCTGAGATGATCCAGTCTCAAAGACTACTTGAATAAGGACTTGAGATAAACCCTGAACTTTGGCATTATACACAGACTGGATAGTGAAGGATATAGTTACCTCTCTTAGAATTTGACAATTAACCTAAAATTTTTCTTTCAGGATAAAGAAAACTTCGCCCATACCCAGCAGGAAGCAATTTTAAGAATACGACGCCCACATTCCCAAAGAGGTGGTGTGGGGCGGGTGGTTTTTTGGTCTTTTTAATGGGTTCTGGGTCTGGGATAATTTTCAGTATTTAGGGGGGTTGGTTACAAGTTATTGTCAAGGGTTAGGAAAAAGGCTAAGCAAAGGAGATTAGATTTAAGGTTCTTGTTTAAAAAAAAAAAAAAAAAAAAAAAAAAAAAAAAAAGAAAGAAAAGAGAAAGACAATTACTAGTTTTAAATACTTTACATTGGATTGAATTGTTTTATATTGTACACAAATTTGAAACTGATATTGTTAGAAAATGCTATATGTATATTTCTAATTGTATTTATTCCATCCATTTAACAATGTAATGCAAATTTCTGATCCTTGAATGTTATTATTATCAACTATTAGGATATAAAGAAATGAAAGCTAGTAGTTAGACATTATCATAGAACTTGTAGTCATATTGGATATGTTTTAAAAATTGAGCAGAGATGTTTTAGACAGGTCATCTTCAAACCCTTCAGAGATCTACAGAATATGGCATTTAAAATGTTTTAATAACTTAGAAAATTTTTCTTTTTTGAGACATGTCGGCTCCTGGCAGTACCAATCTACTTTAGAGAAAATATGGGCATTGAAGAAACTGCATATGGAGTCAACTTTCATTCTGGCAAAAGTTAGCCACTGGACAACAAAGTATCCTCGAATCAACAGGACAAAATGGACAGACAGATCACGAAACAAGGGACTACTGATTCTTGCCAAAACAAGTGTGGTTATGGCTTTATCAAAAGGCATCTTCTGAGGCCAGGACAATATGGCCCCATCCCTGAAGTGGCCTTCGCATCCGGAAAAGGTACGGTGCCCTTTTCTTCGAAGGCAGCTTAACAGGCAGAGGGCCGATGGATTCTGTTGTACAATGGAACAGCAGCTGAAAGCTCATGCCTCTCAAAAGTAGACTGGCATTTAATAGAGGGATGTGGAGAAGAAGGGGATGCTGAGATGAAGCCATATATACACAGCCAAGAAGAATGGACAGCTGAATTAAAAAAACTGTCAACAATTTCCAGAATTTAAAATCCTGAATCATGACAGGACACTAGTGGAATTCAGGTGTTTCTGGTACGTGGACTGCTCTCACCCAATGTGAGGTTGAACTGTTGACCTTGTGTACATCCTACTTTACAAATGAGTCTGTCAGATACACTAAGCCTATAGGCTGAAGATGATGCCCCAACACTGCGGAGAAACCTCAGGTGACTGCCCAGGCAGCTGGCTGTTTCTGTCAACTCACAAAATTTTTTTGGAAGTTGCTTGCATGCACTTCCTGTTTTTATTTTTGTTAGCTAATATTATTCCCTTCTTGGGTCTCTGAGGGAGTTGAAGATTAGTTAGTTATGGTTGAAGATTAGTTAGTTATAGTTGAAAATTAATTAGGATAGAAAGTACATTAGATACATCTTGGAATTATCAAAATAGGATAGATAATGGAATTATTTTCTCTGATTCGTCAAATACCTGTTTAGGTATTTATTACTTGTATATATTGTATATAGTTATTGTACTTTTGTATATAGTTTTTCTTTTGTTAGTCATAACCTCTTGCTTTTTTTCTTTTTATTAAAATAGAAAAGGGGAAATGTGGTGGTAATCTAATTGTATTGAAATATTATTTTGATTTGTACTGAAATATTAATTTGATTGTATGTTAATAAATAAAGTTGTCTGGGGGTCAGAGCTATTAGAGCCATAGCAAGAGTGTGGCGGTGGTGGCACACGCCTTTAATCCCATAGATATCTGTGTGTTCAGGGTCAGAGCTATTAGAGCCATAGCAAGAGTGTGGCGGTGGTGGCACACGCCTTTAATCCCATAAGATCTCTGTGTGTTCAGGGATACAGCCAGCATTGGAGACATATGCCTTTAAGACCTAGGGGGCTGTACATTCAGACAGTGACGAGGCAGTCATGTGTTTGGGTTTACAACCAATGAGAAGGCAGAACAACATACTTTAAAAATACGAACCGAGAGGAAGTAGGTCTCTTTTCGCGAAGCTGGGACAGCAGGAGGAAGGGTGAGATTTTAGCTCTGAGCTCTGACTTCTCGACTCTCTCTTTTACATTGTTTCTGTGTTTCTTATTTAATAAGACGGTTGGTTACATCTACACTGGTGTCGAATTTACAATCCTCCTTTAGTCTCCTCTGTACTTGGATTACAGGTGTATCCCTCCATACCTTGCTGAATCTTTTTGTTCTATAGAAACTTTTCAAATTAATATTTAAAATGTTTATCAAAAGATATTCTTAAAGGTTCAATAATGACATTCATATCTTGGTACTACCAAACCAGTTGTCTAATTGGACTTACAGCTTACTTTAACAGGAGGAAAATCATGCCTACTACAGGAAACCTAGTCAGCTATCCAGGGCTAGTGAGGTATTGTGCTGACTGCCTTCTCAGAGTCAGCAGAGAGCATGGTTCCCAGATCTGGCAGTGAATTACCTCCACCATGTTGAAAAGCTGAGGTGGGCGGGGTCAGCAGCCCATGCTGCTGTAGTTTAGCAGTTTAAAATCTCTTCTGGTCAGAGAAGAATTATAGTCACAATAAGGCAGATTCAGATGGAATAAAACTTTAAGTGGCTTATAGAATATATAAAAATGTACATAGGCTTGGAAGAGAGAGGAAAAGGAGTATATCCAGTTATATAAAGAAATAGTTTTTAAAAATAAAGTCTTTTAAAGAGACAGTAAAAGTAATATAAAAAATAAGCCACATAAAGATGGAAATCACACAGAGTCTAGATTATATTGTCTCCGGGACAACTGCAGAAAGACATTTGATTGTAAAGGCTGCTCAGTTAAACTAATATGTATATTTTAAAGGTATCTTGACTTCGAGATACTTGTGTTTAAGGATATGTTGCTTTGGAAAAGAGGTTCTGCTTTTGTTTCCACAGAAGATGAGAACGTATGGATTGCTTCCAAGCTAATATGGCTTGATCAAGGAAGACCCCCTGAAAGGTCTCCAGATGTTCCAACATCCAAAGCAGCTTCAAGACAACTGGCTCAGACAATGCAGTCTCACAGACTATTCCAGTCAGGATTTGACCATAATTTTTAATTTTCTCAGGATCCTCATAAGATTGCCAGCACACCCAACTAGCAGGAAGTAGTATGAGAAGCTATGCCCAAATTCCCAAAATACTGTTTATAAATGTTTGTTTTTATTTAAAGGGGGTTGATTATAAATGCAATCTCTTTCTAAAGAAAAAATGGTATATTATAGATATGATAGGATACAGAGTAACAACTTGTTTAAAATGTTTTATGTTGCTATGAATCTTAGTTTATTGATACAAATATAATTTTGTTATATTGTGTCTACATTTCTACTCTTGTTTAAAGTATTTTGTTTGACCTGTCAGAATGGCTACGATCAAAAACACCAATGACAGTCAATGTTGGCAAGGATGTGGAGCAAAGGGAACACTCCTCCACTGTTGGTGGGAATGTAAACTTGTACAACCACTGTGGAAATCAGTATGGCGGTTTCTCAGAAAATTAGGAATTGAACTACCTCAAAACCCAGCCATCCCACTCTTGGGCATATACCCAAGGAATGCTGATTCATACCATAAAGATGCATGCTCAGTTATGTTCATAGCATCACTATTTGTAATAGTCAGAACCTGGAAACAACCTAGATGCCTGTCAACGGAAGAATGGATGAAAAAAATGTGGTACATATACACAATGGAGTACTACACAGAAGAGAAAAACGATGAAAGCATGAAATTTGCAGGCAAATGGATGGAACTAGAAAAAAATCATCCTGAGTGAGGTAACCCAAACCCAGAAAGACAGTCATGGTATGTACTCACTCATAAGTGGATTCTAGATATAAAATAAAGAACAATCAGACCACAACCCATAGAACCATGGAAATATATATATAGCATGGAGGTCTCTAGGACGACTGTGGCTTATAATAAATTTTGGTTTTACTCAATTATTGAAAAAAAATAGCCAAATTAATGGAAACACATGAACTATGAACCAAAGTTTGAGGGGCCCCCAGCTGGATCAGGCCCTCTGAATAGGTGAGACAGTTGATTGGCTTGATCAGTTTGGGAGGCAACTAGGCAGTGGTACCAAGTCCTGTGCTCATTGCATGAGTTGGCTGTTTGAAACCTGGAGCTTATGCAGGGACACTTGGCTCAGTCTGGGAGGAAGGGACTGGACCTGCCTGGACTGAGTCTACCAGGTTGATCGCAGTCCTTGGGGGAGGATTTGCCCTGGAGGAGGTGGGAATGAGGGGTGGGCTGGGGGTAAGGGAAGGGGGTGGGAGGGGGAGAATAGGGGAACCTGTGGCTGATATGTAGAACTGAATGGTATTGTAAAAGAAAGAAAGAAAGAAAGAAAGAAAGAAAGAAAGAAAGAAAGAAAGAAAGAAAGAAAGAAAGAAAGAAAGAAACGCATTTGAAATTGTAGTGTATAGTTGAGAAATACAGATTAATAGTCATCTATGATAATCAAACTTATAATCATGTTAGTTAAGTTTTCTAGGTATACATAGATATATTTCAATTAGGTAGGTAATCTTCAAACACTTCAAAGACCTACATAATACAACATTTAAAATGTTTTAAAAACTTATACTTTCTGGATAGTGAGACACATCTTCTTCTGGCAGCACCGATTTACTTCAGAAAGGAAGATGGGAATCAAAGATACTCCATAGGGAGTTTATCTTCTTCTTGGCAGAACTGGCCATTTGGGCAAGAAACTGTTCTTGCCTGGACTGCTTGACAAAATGTTGTATCAACTGGACATGCAGGACCCATGGGAAAATGACCATTAAATTTTGCCAAAATAAGGCAAGATGGTCCTTCGGGTTCCTACTTCAAAGAGGAGACTGTCAGATATTCTACAGGACACAGGGAGAAGTGACTAAAAAATTCTAGGCCTCTGGGCTGAAGATGGATGCCCCAACATTGCAGAGGAACTTTGGGTGACTGTCCAGGCAGGCAGCTGTCTCTGACATTTCCAGAATTTTCGAAGTTGCTTACAATGCATTTCCTGTTTACTAGGTAATATTATATATCCTTCTGGGATCTTTGATGTAGTTGAAGACTAGATAGTTATAGTTTTCCTTAGTAATGATAAAAGATAAATTAGATATGAAACTTTATATCACAAATACAGGATAGATGGAATATTTTCTTTAATTTTGCCAAATACAAATAGACTAGATATTGTAACTGTAATTCTTGCTTGATAACTGTTCTATTACATGTAATTTTACTATGTTAAAGTTAAAACCTTCCTTTTTGATTGGACAGAAAAGGGAAGGTGCTGTGGGATGTCTTTCTGTATGCTGTGAATATGTGTTTCTTTGATTGGTTGATAAATAAAGGTGTATTGCCCTATGGCAAGGCAGCTTAGAGGCAGGCAGGAAATTCAAGCAGATAGACAGGAAGAAAGGAGAGGCAGAGAAGAAATGCCAACCGCTGCCAGGAGAAGCAAGATGTGAAAGTACTGGTAAGCCACAGCCACATGGCAACTTAAAAATTAATAGAAATGGGTTAAGTTATAGGAGTTAGCTAGCAAGAAGCCTGAGTCATTAGGCCATACAGTTTATAAGTAAGATAAGCCTCTGTGTGTTTACTTACTGAGTGGTTGCAGGACCAGACAGGACACAGGAAAACCTCCTACTACAGTATTAGATCTTAGAGGACAATCTACTAGTACAACTTGACTAAACCAGTATAATTCCTAACTTCATTCTAAATACTTATTCTTATAGCCACAGATAAGTATAGCTCTCACCTTTCATCAAAGAAGCTTCCCAGTGAAGCAGACTGCAGCCATTAAAGAAAACCATAACTGATCAAAATGCAGAGAACAGCTGATTGTGGGTTTTTTTTTATCCATAACTGATACATCCACAACACAACTCCCATACATAAGGCTCAGGGAACATTTTGAAAGAGAGAGTAGAAGGATCATAAGAGCCAGAGAGCCAGAAAAATCTTCTGTGAGATTGTGTCTCCAAGAAATGCCTGGGAAGCATCACCCATGATACCTTAACAATACAGTTGCCTAAACAAGACATGAACAATGACATATAGACATGTTAACACAAAGGGGGAAAATCTCATAGGGGCTCAAACCTAGTCAAAAAAACTATAAGCAACTAAGGACTACTGATAGAGGGAGAATTAATCTTCCCCAGGGATGAGCCCTCTAATTGGTTATCCAATATCAAGTGGTCAGCCCTGAAATCACAAACATACAAACAACACCAAACAAACTCAACAGGTTGTAGTTACAGATTTATGCAGATATGAAGCAATAATAATTAAAGAAAAAGTGTTCATGAAAAGGAACACATGAGTGGGGAAAAATTGGAGTGAGGAGGATGGAGGAATTATGTAATTATATTTTATTTTAAAAATTGCAAACAATGAAATATTTCTAGATTATAGAAAATGTAGATAATACAAAAATCCCACTATGTAAAAAAACTTCATCATTATAAAAAATTATCAAAATACTGCATTTATGTACATAAAGAGTAAATAGTACCAAAAGGCTTAGAATGAAAAACAATATATCTTGCCCCAGTCTTCCATGAAGGTAGTCTCATTCTCTAAAGGTTACCACAATTGTTTTTGAGACAGGGCTTAATGTAGCCCAGGCTGGCCATGTAGCTGAGGATGTAATCTTGAATTCCTGATCCTCCTGTCTCTGCCTCTGGAGTGCTGGCTTTAGACTTGTGCCATCACAACAGGTTTTCTGCAGTACCAGGGATTGACTTCAGAGATGTTTGCACACTTGGCAAGCATTCTAGCAACTGAGGTTTATCTTTAGCACTGAGCTACCACTTATAAGCATTTCTGACTTGGGTTTTTCTAATGGTTCATGCCATATCCATTAACTTGTGCTATAATTTGGATATGGCTTTTCTTCCAAGTTTCATTTGTTGGTAGCTTTGTCCTCAGTGTGGTTGAAGCTTTGTTGAAGCTGATGTTGTATAACCTTGAATAGATGATTGTCATTTGTGCCATACCTCTTGGGAGAGATTAATGTAGTTTTCACTGGACTCTAATTAGTTCCTATGAGAACATTGAGATTGGCCCCTGAATCTCTTTGGCTTCCCTTCTTTCCATTTGATCCCGCTCATGATCCTGTAGATGTAACCAACCGTCTTATTAAATAAGAAACACAGAAACAATGTAAAAGAGAAAGCCAAGAGGTCAGAGCTCAGAGCTAAAATCTCACCCTTCCTCCTGCTGTCCCAGCTTCCCGAAAGAGAGCTACTTCCTGTGTGTAAGTCGATTTTCCAGTCATTCTGCCTTCTCATTGGTTGTAAACCCAAACACGTGACTGCCTCATCACTGTCTGAATGTACAGCCCCCTAGGTCTTAAAGGCATATGTCTCCAATGCTGGCTGTATCCCTGAACACACAGAGATCTATGGGATTAAAGGCGTGTGCCACCACCGCCACACTCTTGCTATGGCTCTAATAGCTCTGACCCCCGAGCAACTTTATTTATTAACATACAATCAAAATCACATTTCAGTACAATTAGAATACCACTACATGATCCCACATGGTACCTTATGATAGAGCTAGAAGGTCCTCAACAGAACCCAGCATCTTGAATCGCCAAAAAAAAAAAATACATTCTGTATAAAGCACACAGTCTCCGATGTTGAGTTATAGCAATGGGGACTAATATATCCTGTTAATGCACTAATTTACACAAACAAAATATTTTTAAGCACTGTGTTTGTTTGCTAAGGTTACCATAACAAAATACCACACCTCCTAATCCTTCTAATCCTATCAATGCATTCTATTTCCTAGTAACATTCAACTATGCGATCCACTGGGGGCCATTCTCAGCCATGCAACGCAAAAAATATATGCAGTAAATGAGGAGATGGCTCTTGAAAAGGTCCCAAGTTTCGTTTCCAGCACCAGTGACTCAAAACTGACTGTAACTCCAGCTCTAGGGGATATAACAACCTCTTTTAGTCTCTGTGGACGGACACACACACACACACACACACACACACACACAGAGACACATATACATGAATAAAACTAAAAGTATTTTTAGAACAGTAAATGAATGCTATGGAGGAAAAACCAAAGAAAGGAGATAGACAGTATTCAGTCAGGAGGCTGCAATTTCAAATACAGTGGCCAGAGCAAACCTGAGAAGTGGGTGTTTTAATAAGCACCTGAAGGAAATGATAGAGTGAGTCACAATAATATCCAGAGAAAGATGATTCCAGGCAGAAAGCATAGCTGGTTTTAAGGTCCTAAAGTGGCAACAGGTATAGATCACTCAAAAAAAAGCAAGACTGTTGCAAAATGAGCAGGAGGACTAGCAGGAATTGCAGGGAGAGGGAATAGTGCGGCAGACAATTGTGTAAAGCTTAGGTAGCCATTGCAATCACAGTCTTTTGTTCTGAGTGAGCCATGGAGACAGAGTTTAAGTTTTAAGTTTTAAGAAAATCTCTTCAGCCACTGTGTTAATAATAGACTAAAAGGGGGCAAAGGTGGAAGCAGAGAAACCAGTGACCGGAATAGTGTAAGAATCCATTTTCTCTAAATCATTCCTTGGTTTACCACCTGTAAACAGCATCTATTGCTTCCTGGTGTGATAGATGGGGATTTACCACTTACACTACAGCACCTCCCTCTCTTCCCCCTAATACATTACTATTTTTAGTTCCCTCCACCACAGACAACAGATGTAATGTGCCTCTTTTGGTTTGTCCTTTGCTTGTTTGTTTGTTTGTTTGTTTGTTTGTTTTTAAACAGTCTTTTGTGCCTTTATAAACATGTTTCTCATTCACCTATAGATAGTGTCTCTGGATTTCACACTACTTAAAATTAGAATATTGATGTCTCTATGTGTCTTTCTATCTCCTCAAATTCTACTTTCTGTAGGCTTTTACACTAAATTTGTTAGCAATAAAAGCTAAGTTTTTGCTAGGCAGTGGTGGCACACACCTTTATTCCCAGCACTCTAGAGGTGGATCTCTGTGAGTTCAAGGCCAGCCTGGCCTACAAAGTGAGTTCCAGAACTTTGAGTGCCAGGGTTGTTACACTAAGAAACTCTGTATCAAAAGACAAAAACAAACAAACAAAAAAAGCTAAGTTTTCTGTGTTTTCTTTTTTAGCTTGGATTCCAAAAAAAAAAAAAAAACAAAAACAATAAAATAAAATAGTGTTTAGCTTTTAATTATAATTGTATTTTCTCCTTTTGCAGCTCCAGTGATACAGCCTCCTCTGCTTTATCTCAGCTACCTTTCAGCTTCTTTTTCATTTTGTTTATGTTTATTTTTAAATGTATTTCATTTGTTATTATGTTATATGTGCTTCGGTGTGGATACATTCACAACACAGCACATACAGAGGACAAGTCTGTGTAGTTGATTCTCTCCTGTGGTGATCTGCACAAGACCTGCATAAAAATCAAGCTGGCCAAAATTCCAGCCTGAAAGAATACACAGGAATGCACAAGTGCCCACCCCTAGCTGAGGAGCCATTTGCAGTTGATGGTTATTCAGGGAAGGAAAAACCATTATTTTTCTTTGGGGGTGAGTACAGTAGTAGTCATGCTTTGGATAGATCTAGACTTATTTTTTAAACTTATGCATATTGCGCACAATTTCATGTCAGCACATAGATATTTAATCTTTAAAATTATATTTATTAGCTGAATGTGGTAGTGCACACCTTTTGTTTGTTTGTTTTTTGTTTTTTGAGACAGGGTTTCTCTATGTAACGGTCCTGGCTGTCTTGGATCTCACTTTGTAGACCAGGCTGGGCTTGAACTCACTGAGATCCACCTGCCTCTACCTTCCAAGTGCTGGGATTAAAGTTGTTCACCACCACTGCCTGGCTGGTAGTGCATACCTTTAATCTCAGCACTCAGGAGGCAGAGGTAGGTAGATCTCTGAGTTCAAGGATAGCCTGGTCTACAGAGTGAGTTCCAGGACAGCCAGGGCTACAACAAAGAAACTCTGGCTTGTATGACAGTTTGTGTTCTGACATATACAGCTTGCCTGGAGATCAGAGAAGCAGAGCTGCAGCCACTAGAAACTTCTTACCTCCATGAATCCTCAAACCAAATGGAGGGCATGAGATCTTATCTCCACCCACCTCACATTCCTGTCTCCACCTCCCTGGTGCTGGGATTAAAGGCGTGTACCACCACCACATCCTGTTCTGTTTCTCTTTTTAGACTGGTGCAATCTCGTGTATCCCAGGGTAGCCTTGAACTCCTGATCTCCCTGCTTCCTCCTCCCAAGTGCTTGGATTAAAGGTGTGTGCACCACTGCCTGATCTCTATGGGTAACTAGTAGCTACCTCCACGCTCTGATTTCCAGGCAAGCTTTTTTTGGGGGGGAGGGGGGGTTCTTTTTTTTTTTCTTTTTTAAAGATTTATTTATTTATTATGTATACAGCATGTATGACTGCAGGCCAGAAGAGGGCACCAGATCTCATTACAGATGTTTGTGAGCCACCATGTGGTTGCTGGGAATTGAACTCAGACCTTTGGAAGAGCAGTCAGTGCTCTTAACCTCTGAGCCATCTCTCCAGCCCTCCAGGCAAGCTTTATTTGTCAGAACACAAACAAAATATCATACAACACTGTCTTGAAAAAAATACATTTTTTGTTTATGTGCATGTTCATAGGCACGCGCGCGCGCACGCACACACACACACACACACACACACACACACACACACACACACAACACAGCACGTGCATGGAAGTCAAAGGATATCATGAGGAATAGGTTCTCTTGTTTCACCATGTGTGTCCCAAGTATTGAACTCAGCTCATCTGGTTTCATGGGAAGCACTTTTATCCACTGAGCCATCCCTAGAGATTTAATTTTTAAGATTTAACTTTTGGGTTGATGAGATAGCTTAGCAGGTAAAAGTGCCTGCCATCAAGCCTATTGACATGAGCTCCATCCTTGGGATCCACATAGCAAAAGGGCAGAACCAACTCTCAAACATTGTCCATTAACCTCTATATGTGCACAGACTCTGACCTACAGACTAACACACACACACACACATGAACCGAACGATGTAAAAAAATTTTAATTTAAACTTA
The DNA here is from genome assembly GCF_049852395.1 of Peromyscus maniculatus bairdii. Lineage (NCBI taxonomy): Eukaryota > Metazoa > Chordata > Mammalia > Rodentia > Cricetidae > Peromyscus > Peromyscus maniculatus. The sequence goes on along the minus strand of NC_134875.1, from coordinate 27,204,166 downwards.
AAAAATTTCTGCCACAGAATTTCTAACTCACCCCAGTAAATATAATGCTGAATATCAATTTTTTAAAAACAGAATTCTCATGTAATGGAGACACTAAGAGACCATGGATGCCAGCCTAGACTAATATACCAAGCAAAACTTTCAATCATCACTGACAGAGTGAACAAGACATTCCAAGACAAAGCCAGATTTAAACAATACTTATCCACAAGCCCAGCCCTACAGAAAGCACTAGAAGGAAAATTCCAACCTAAGGAAGTCAGATACACCCACGAAAACACAAGCAATAGATTACACCACAGCAGTAAACCCCAGAGAACAAAAATACACACACACATTACCACCAAAAAAATAACAGGAATGAACATTCACTGGTCATTAATATCCCTTAATATCAATGGACTTAATTCACCTATAAAAAGACACCGGCTAACAGAATGGATACAAAAGCAAGACCCATCTTTCTGCTGCATACAAGAAACACACCTCAAATTCAAAGATAGACACTACCTAAGAATAAAAGGCTGGGAAAAGTCTTTCCAATCAAATGGTCTTAAGAAGCAAGCGGGTGTAGCCATCCTAATATCCAGCAAAATAGACTTCAAACTAAAATCAATCAAAAGAGATCAAGAAGGGCATTACATACTCATCACAGGAAAGATCGACCAAGATGAAGTTTCAATTATGAACATTTATGCCCCAAACACAAGGGTACCCACAAATGTAAACGAAACATTACTAAATCTTAAATCACATATAAAACCCCACACATTAATAGTGGGAGACTTCGACACCCCACTTTCACCACTGGACAGATCTGCCAAATTGAAACTTAACAAAGAAATAAAGGACTTAACTGATGTTATGACTCAAATGGACTTAATCGATATCTACAGAACATTCTATCCTAACAAAAAAGAATATACCTTCTTCTCAGCATCCCATGGAACCTTCTCTAAAATCGACCACATACTTGGCCACAAAGCAAATCTCAACAGATACAAAACAATTGAAATAACCTCCTGTGTTCTATCAGACCACCATGGTTTAAAGTTAGATTTCAACAACAACAAAAACTACAGAAAACCTACAATCTCATGGAAACTGAATAATGCTCAACTGAATCACCAATGGGTTAAGGAAGAAATAGAAAGAAATTAAAGACTTCCTAGAGATCAACGAAAATGAAGACACCATATACCCAAACTTATGGGACACTATGAAAGCAGTGCTAAGAGAGAAATTCATAGCACTAAATGCTCACATAAAGAAGTTGGAGAGATCTCACACTAGTGACTTAACAGCACACCTGAAAGCACTAGAACAAGAAGAAGCAAAGTCTCCCAGGAAGAATAGAAGCCAGGAAATTATCAAATTGAGAGCTGAAATCAATAAAATAGAAACAAAGAGAGCAATACAAAAATTAATGAAACAAAGAGTTGGTTCTTTGGAAAAATCAACAAGATAGACAAGCCCTTATCCAAACTAGCCAAAAGGCAGAGAGAGAGCATCCAAATTAACAAAATCAGAAATGAAAAGGTAAACATAACAACTAACACTGAGGAAATTCAGAAAATCATCAGGTCATACTTCAAAAACATCTACTCCACAAAACTGGAAAATCTAAAAGAAATGGATAATTTTCTGGATAGGTACCACATACCTAAGTTAAATCAAGACCAGATAAACTATTTAAATAGCCCAATAACCCCTAAAGAAATAGAATCAGTCATTAAAAGTCTCCCAACCAAAAAAAAAAAAAAAAAAGCCCAGGACCAGATGGTTTCAGCATAGAATTCTACCAGATCTTCAAAAAAGAGTTAATACCAATACTCTTTAAATTGTTCCACACAATAGAAACAGAAGGAACATTACCAAATCCTTCTATGAGGCTACAATTACCCTGATTCCTAAGTCAAACAAAGATGCAAGAAAGAAAGAGAACTACAGACCAATCTCCCTCATGAACATTGATGCAAAAATACTCAATAAAATACTGGCAAACAGACTCCAAGAACACATCAAAACAATTATTCACCATGATCAAGTAGGCTTCATTGCAGGGATGCAAGGGTGGTTCAACATATGAAAGTCTGTCAATGTAATACACCATATAAACAAAGTGAAAGAAAAAAAACATGATCATTTCATTAGATGCTGAAAAGGCATTTCACAAAATCCAACACCCCTTCATGATACAGGTCTTGGAGAGATCAGGAATACAGGGAACATACCTAAACATAATAAAGGCAATTTACAGCAAGCCAACAGCCAACATCAGATTAAATGGAGAGAAACTCAAAGCGATTCCACTAAAATCAGGAACAAGGTTGTCCGGTCTCCCCATACTTACTCAATATAGTACTTGAAGTTCTAGCCAGAGCAATAAAGACAACATAAGGAGATCAAGGGGAAACAAATTGGAAAGGAAGAAGTCAAGCTTTCACTATTTGCAGATGACATGAGTGACCCCAAAAATTTGACCAAGGAACTCATACAGCTTATAAACACCTTCAGCAACATAGCAGGATACAAGATTAACACACAAAAAAAAAGTCAGCAGCCCTCCTATATACAATTGACAAACAGGCTGAGAAGGAAATCAGAGATACATCACCCTTTACAATAGCCACAAATGATATAAAATACCTTGGGGTAACTCTAACTAAGCAAGTGAAGGACCTATATAACAAGAACTTTAAGTCCCTGAAAAAAAGAAATTGAAGAAGATATCAGAAAAATGGAAAGATCTCCCATGCTCATGGATATGCAGGGTTAACATAGTAAAAATGGCAATCTTACCAAAAGCAATCTACAGATTCAATGCAATGCCCATCAAAATCCCAACACAATTCTTCACAGACCTGGAAAGAACAATACTCAACTTCATATGGAAAAACAAAAAACCCAGGATAGCCAAAAGAATCCTGTACAATAAAACAACCTCTTAGCCGGGCGGCGGTGGCGCATGCCTTTAATCCCAGCACTCGGGAGGCAGAGCCAGGCGGATCTCTGTGAGTTCGAGGCCAGCCTGGGCTACCAAGTGAGTTCCAGGAAAGGCGCAAAGCTACACAGAGAAACCCTGTCTCGAAAAACCAAAAAAAAAAAAAAAAAAAAAAAAAAAAAAAAAAAAAAAAAACAACCTCTGGAGGCATCACAATCCCTGACTGCAAGCTCTACTATAGAGCTACAGTAATAAAAACAGCTTGGAATACCAAGCCAATAGGCATAAAAACCGACATGTGGACCAATGGAATCGAATTGAAGACCCTGACATTAACCCACACACCTATGAACATATAATTTTTTTTTTTTTTTTTTTTTTTTTTTTTTTTTTTTTTTTTTTTGGTTTTTCGAGACAGGGTTTCTCTGTGTAGCTTTGCGCCTTTCCTGGAGCTCACTTGGTAGCCCAGGCTGGCCTCGAACTCACAGAGATCCGCCTGGCTCTGCCTCCCGAGTGCTGGGATTAAAGGCGTGCGCCACCAACGCCCGGCTTGAACATATAATTTTTGACAAAGAAGCCAAAAGTGTACAATGGAAAAAAGAAAGCATTTTCAACAAATGGTGCTGGTATAACTGGATATCAACGTGTAGAAGGCGGCAAATAGATCCATATCTGTCACCGTGCACAAAACTTAAGTCCAAGTGGATCAAGGACCTCAACATAAATCCAGCTACTCTGAACCCGCTAGAAGAGAAAGTAGGAAGTAGTCTTGAACACATTGGCATAGGAGATCACTTCCTAAATATAACACCAGTAGCACAGACACTGAGAGAAACAATGGGACATTTTGAAACTGAGAAGCTTTTGTAGAGCAAAGGACATAGTCAACAAGACAAAGCGACAGCCTACAGAATGCGAAAAGATCTTCACCAACCTCACTTCTGACAGAGGGCTGATATCCAAAATATATAAAGAACTCAAGAAATTAGACATCAAAATGCCCAACAGTCCAATTAAGAAATGGGCTATAGAGCTTAACAGAGAATTCTCAACAGAGGAAGCTCAAATGGTTGAAAGACATTTAAGGAATTGCTCAACATCCCTAATCATCAGGGAAATGCAAATCAAAATGACTCTAAGATACCACCTTACACCCATCAGAATGGCTAAGATCAAAAACACTGAAGACAGCTTATGCTGGAGAGGATGTGGAGCAAGGGAAACACTCCTACACTGTTGGTGGGAATGCAAGCTTGTACAGCCACTTTGGAAATCAATATGGCATTTTCTTAGAAAATTAGGAATCAATCTCCCCCAGGACTCAGCTATACCACTCTTGGGCATATTCCCAAGAAATACTCAATCATACCACAAGGGCACATGCTCAGCTATGTTCATAGCAGCATTATTTGTAATAGCCAGAACCTGGAAACCTAGATGCCCTTCAACTGAAGAATGGATAAATAAATTGTGGCACATATACACAATGGAATATTACTCAGCAGAGAAAAACAATGACATCATGAGGTTTGCAGGCAAATGGATGAATCTAGAAAAAATCATCCTGAGTGAGGTAACCCAGACTCAGAAAGACAAATATGGTATGTACTCACTCATAGGTAGGTACTAGATATAAAACAGAGGATAATTAAACTGCTACTCACAACTCCAGGGAGGCTACCTAGAAAAGAGGACCCTCAGAAAGACACAGGGATCAACGAAAGAAAAATGGATGAGATCTACATGAGCAACCTGGACGTGGGGGTCTGGGGGTAGTGAAGGGCAAGGGTCAAGGGAAAGAGAGTTTAGGGGAGCAGGAGATCCCAGCTGGATCAAGACCAGAGAGGGATAACAAGGAAAAAGAAACCATAATAAATGAAGACCCCCATGGGAATAGGAAGAAACGAAATGCTAGAGAGGTCCCCAGAAATCCACAAAGATACCCCCACAATAGACTACTGGCAATGATGACCCTCTGGATAAGTGAGACAGTTGATTGGCTTGATCTGTTTGGGAGGCACCCAGGCAGTGGGACCGGGACCTGTCCTTAGTGCATGAGCTGGCTGTTTGGAACCTGGGGGCCTATGCTGAGACACTTTGCTCATCCTGGTTGAAGGGAGGAGGGGACTAAATCTACCAGGCTGAGCTGAATCCCCAGGGGAGTCCTTGCCCTGGAGGAGATGGGAATGGAGTGGGGGCTGGGGGGAGGGGGGACGGGAGGAGGGAGGATCGGGGAATCCGTGGCTGATACGTAAAATTAAATTATAAAATAAAAACAAAAGTAACAGCCTAGACACTTCCCCACCTTTCCTCTTGTAGTGGTTTGAATGATAAATGGTCCCCATAGGCTCCTAGGGAATGCCATTGTTTGAAAGGATTAGGACTAGTGATCTTTTTGGAGGAAGTTTGTCACTGGGGTGGGCTTTGGGGTCTCAAATGCTCAAGCTCGTCCCAGAGTCTCCCTCTTTCTACTGTCTTCAGACCTGGATACAGAATTCTCAGGACCATGACCGACTATGTGCTGTCATGTTTCCCACCATGCTAATAATGGACTAATCCAATCTTCTAAATAAGTCCCGGTTCAATCTTCCTTTTATACGAGTTGTGGTCACGTTTTCTCTTCACAGCAATAGAACACTGACTAACACACCACCGGTCCAGTTCAAAACCTCCCTCTCTCTCTCCCTAGGAAACAAACAGGCCAACCAAAACACAAACAAACCAGAATAAAACAAATAGGGAAAAGGAAAAATGTAAAAACAAAAAAACCACGAGAAACATTTTTAAAAGAGAGGACCTATTTCCAGCAGTAAATGGCAACACAAATGAACTCAGAGGTATATTTAGAGATGTTTTCTCTCATATTGTTTTTTCAGCCATTTTTAATCTTATTGTCTTTTGTTTACCTATTATGGTTTCAATTTCCTGTTTTTTATGGTTTGTGTGTGCGTGTCTGCATATGTATCTGTTTCTTATGCTTTTTGTTTTGTTTTGCATTGCATGTAACAAATTATTTTCAATAAAAAGAAAAAAATTAAAAATAAAGGACTCAAGTTGGGGTAATATTACTGATAACCATCCTAGGTAAAAACTTTTTCATAATTTTCTGTATATGTTAGTACAATGGGATATTGACATTTTTGTGATACAGTAATATTCTCTGTGAAGATTATTATGTTGGTGGTAGTTGAACTTTGTATAGAATATATACTGTAGGTTGACTATACCCTCAAATTAATTCCTTATTTTTCTCAATTCCCAATAAATATATTAAAACTTGAAAAAAAACCAGAATTCTCCCCTTTCCAGATGGAGCCTGTAATATGACACTATATTTCATCTGACCTCCAAGGTCCTCCTGGACTTGAGAATAACTAGCAAACCTCTGGCCATTCCAGGGAAATGTCCTCATTTTGATGTATCTTCTCCAGGCAAATTTAGGATATTGACTTTCATTGACTTTCCACTGATAAGCTCACCCTGCTTCATCTCCCTACAGATCTTTTTTTTCTTGTGTGTGTGTGGGGGGGGGAGAGGGCCAACGTATAGAGGTCAGAGGACAATTTGTAGAGTCAGTTCTCCCTCTACATTCAGGAGAGTTCCAGGGACCAAACTCAGGTTGTCAGGCCTGGGCAGCAAGTACTTTTACCTGCTGAGCACTTCCAAACACATGTTTCTAACCTTGAATTCATTTGCACAGAAGCTAAGCTGAAGAATAATTGTCAATGGTAATATGATTATGTTTTTAAAGGATTACAATTATTTCATTTACCTATAGAAATTTAATCACTGTCATTTTAAAATTCAAAAGCTATCTTTTTACTCATACAGGGTTTATTCCCATCTGACAACTTAATTAGTTTGTGTATATACATTAAATATTGGTCAACTCAGGCTACACCATAAAACTACATGGCTAAACCAAACAAAATTTTAATTTCTCATGGTTATAAAAGCTAGATGTCCCAGGTCAAGGTGTTAGTCAATTTGGTTTTTGGTGAGAGCTTTCTTCCATCTTGCTGAGCTTTTGTGACCTTTCTTTCCTTTGGAGTACTCTGAAAGAGATCTCCTATGTAAATTAATACATTCCTTGTCAATAAGAGTATTTTTGAGGGGTGGGGTTTGAGACAGGGTTTCTCTGTGTAGTTTTAGTGGCTGTTCTGGCTCTCACTCTGTAGACCAGGTTGGCTTCGAACTCACAAAGATCCGCCTGTCTTTGCCTCCCAAGTGCTGGGATTAAAGGCTTGCACCACCACCACCCGACTCAATAAGAGTATTTTTAGAATTTATTTTATATTGATTTATTTTAATGTGTATGGGTGTTTTGTCTGCATATTTGTATGTGTACCACTTGCATGCCTGGTACCTGTGGAGATCATAAGAGTGTGTGAGATCCCCTGGAACTGGAGTTACAGATCAATGTGAGCCACCATGTGGTTGCTGGGAATTGAACTCAGGTCCTCTGGCAGAGCAGCAAGTGCTCTTAACCACTAAGCATCCCTCCAGCCCCTGGTTAAGAGCACTGGCTGTTCTTCCAGAGGACCTGAGTTCAATTCCCAGCAACCACATGGTGGCTCACAACCATCCATAATGAGATCTGGCGCCCTCTTCTGGCCTGCAAGCATGCATGTAGGCAGAATACTGTATACATAACAAAAAATAAAAAAGAATTAATTTTAAAAAAGATTGTTTTTTAAAGGACATAGACACATAAAAGGGCAGAAGAAAATTTACATATACTGTAATATCTATGCACACCACTAAAGCATCTATTTTTTAAAGATAACTGGGAATCTGAAGATTGAGTGACAAAATGTTAGTGTTCTATCTGGTGAGGATATGCCTGCATAGCCTCCTTATAAGTTCTATATCTAAATACAGTGATGTGGTAGTTTGAATAGGTATGGCCTACATAGACTCATGTATTTGAATGCTTGGCCCATAGGAAGTGGCACTATAGGAGGTATGACCTTGTTGGAGGAAGTGTGTCACTGTGGTGGCAGGGTTTGAAGTTTCATATGTGCTCAATCTATGCCTAGTATCTCAGTCTCCCCCTGTGCCTGTAGATCTATGTAGAACTCTCAGCTCCTTTTCCAGCACCGTGTCTGCCTGCATGCCCACCATGCTCCCCACCATGATGATAATGGACTAAACCTCTGAAACTGTAAGCGAGCCACTCCAATTAAATGTTTTCCTTTATCAGAGTTGCTGTGGTCGTGGTGTCTATTCACAGCAGTAGAAACCCTAACATAGATAAGTGACATTGGGCATTAGGATTTAAACAATGTGAAGGGTGGGAGTACAGTTCAGTCCACAAAAACTGATTTAAGAATAAAGCAGAAGCTGGGCGGTGGTGGCGGCGGCGGCGGCGGCGGCGGCGGCGGCGGCGGCGGCGGCGGCGGCGCACGCCTTTAATCCACGCCTTTAATCCCAGCACTCGGGAGGCAGAGCCAGGCGGATCTCTGTGAGTTCAAGGCCAGCCTGGACTACCAAGTGAGTCCCAGGAAAGGCGCAAAGCTACACAGAGAAACCCTGTCTCGAAAAAACCAAAAAAAAAAAAAAAAAAAGAATAAAGCAGAATTTCTCACTTGTTAATAAATTAGCAGGTATCTGAGATGTATATGAGGAGAATGTGTCTATCTACAAATATACAAAGAGTTAGAACTGGCCTACCAGACAAGTGAGTAGCTTGCTTTGTAGTTGATGGAAATGATGTATAGAATGCATTCAGAATATCAAGAAGAATGATGTCAGGAATGAATAGGCAAATCATCTGGTAGAATGGGAAAAAGGGCAGCAGCATCTGTTACTCACAAGCTTTAACCAAGGCAGTAGTGAGAAGCTAGCTAAGTCTTTTGTCAATGCAAACCATTCAGTAGGACTAAGTAGGCTTTTTATGAATCCCCATTCTTCATACTATCAGCTGGGTCAAAGCTCTGCCCATCTGACTGGAATACCAACATCACCTAACCTGTATCATCCTGATTACAGGCTCACAGAAAAATGGCAACTATGTCCATTTAACTCACTCACTATGGTATTGTTGGACAGAAGTGCATTTAAATGCTTTTGATGGTGATGATTATAGAGCAAAATGAAATATAAATGGCTGCTGGCAAGTTTCATTGTAACAACTTTTATAACCCCATTATTAAGGAGATGAATATCTTCATATTCCTAAACAAGAGGTAATCACATGTCTAAAGCTCTTTGCCCCTCACTTATTTTGTTAAAATGCTATTCTCATTTATTTTCCATCTTTCCCTCTTGGTGTGCATTAGTTACTATGGAAACATCAGGATATCAGAGTTTGAGTATCTCAACATCCCCAAGATCTATTAGAGTATAAAAGCAATTTCTATCATTGTATTGGGGGAGGGAGTCATTGCTGTTACAAATGAATGCAGGACAAAAAAAATCCTGTTACCAGACAACCAGAGGCTTTATTCAGACAACACCAGATAATGGCTAGGGCTCATCTTACCTGTCTACACTGTGTACCAAGACCCAAGTAGGGACTGGAGAGATGACTCAACCATTAAGCATACTTGCTGCTCTTGCAGAAGACCCACGTTGAGTTCCCAGCATCCAGAGGATCCAAAGCCCTCTTCTTGTCTCTATGAGCACCTGCAGATGATGCATATACAAGCAGGCACACATACATATGAATTAATAAAAATAATTTTTAAAGATTTCCCCACTACAGTTATGAATGATGTTTTCCCCAAAATAACATCTATTTATAACAACATCAGCCTTGACTCTTTTGACTCAGAACTTAAGAACAGTTTTAAAAATTAGTTGCCAGCTGTGGTCATGCACACCTTTATCCTAACACTCAGAAGGCAGAGACAGGGAGATCTCTGTGCCCTTAAGGTCAATCTGACCTACATAATGAATTCCAGGACAGCCAGGACTATATAATGAGATATTGTTTCAAAAAATTAGTGAGGAATTGAGCTAGGCGGTGGTGGCACACATGTCTTTAATTCCAGCACTTGGGAGGCAGAGCCAGGCAGATCTCTGTGAGTTTGAGGCCAGCCTGGTCTACAGAGTGAGTTTCAGGACAGCCAGAGCTACACAGAGAAACCCTGTCTCAAAAAACCAAAACCAAAACAAACAAACAAAAATTAGTGAAGAGTAACTGGATCACACTATGGAATTAATTATACATAGATTATGAAACAATTAACTTTATTATGAAAAACAAAACACACACATAACACATACATCAAATATAAAGTCCATATCCCAACCACTAGATTTACAGTTCGGTAGGTAAATAGCTAGACAGATTGAGTAAACGGTTCTTTCTGCATTTCCTCTTACTAGAATATGTGAGAATCCCAGAAAAGGTCTATCTTTTACATGATTTCTTCACTCTTTAACAGATGCTCAAATATATATTTTGCCCTCAGACCTCTGTCCATTTGCATGTACTATACATCTCTGCCACAATGTCTCACACATTCTTAAAATTGAACCCCTCCATCTGTATTAAAAAAAAAGGCTTTTCAAGGTACCCTAGAAATTATATATGTGTGTATACATATATAACATTGTAGGCAATTGACTCATACAATTATGGACTCTGATAAGTCCCATTACACAGCATCTGCAAACTGGGAACCCAAGAGATCCAATGTACAGTTCCAGTCCAACTTCCAGGTCTGGGAACCAGGAGAACCAATGGTATAAATTCCATTCTGGGGGCTAGAGAGATGGCTCGGTGGTTAGGAGCACTTGTCACTCTTCCAGAGAACCCCGGTTTGATTCCCAGCACCCATATGGTGTCTTATAACCATCTGTGATTCCAGTTTCAGGGGATCCAACCCCCTCTTCTAGCCCCCAAAGGCACCAGGCATACACGTGCTACACAAATATACATGCAGGTTAAATGCCCATCCACATAAGACAAAAATGAATAAATACAAGAAAAATTTAATCCTATTCCAAGTGCAGTAGACCAGTGTCACAGCTTGAGAACAAACAGGAAAGTGAATTCTCCTTTCCTCCAACTTTTGTTCTCTTAGACCTCTAACAGACTGGAAGGGCTTACCCTCACTGAGAATGGCAACTTGCTTCACTCGGTCCATTTTATTCTAATTAACTTCAAATATTCATTCCATCCAAAACATTCTCACAGTCACACCCAGAATAATATTTAGCCAAAAGCCTGAGCACTTCGAGTTCCAATCAAGTTGACATGTATAGTGACCACCTTATCATCTTCCCTACTGGCCTTGCTACTACTCGACAGTCTTTCCTCCGGTGCAATCCTGTAGCAACTTAACCACTCAATCTAAAAACCTCCATATTCACAATATTAAATCAGTAACTATGCTATGCAAAACTTACCTCTGAACAAATTCTTCAGCTGTGTTTTAGTTGGGGTTTCTATTGCTGTGAAAAGAAAAATGCCGTGACCAAAAAGCAAGTTGGGGAGGAAAGGGTTTATTCGGCTTACACTTCCATGTTGACATTCATCACTGAAGGAAGTCAGGACAGGAACTCAAATAGGTCAGGATCCTTAACCTTTAATTGTTACAGCTTGCTGAATCAAAGTAGCTGAATCTGAAACAAGTTCAGTATCTTGTCTTTCAAGAATGAATGTATCTTTATGGGCTCGATAAAAAGGAAAGGCAACATTTGTCCTCATCTGAACCCTGCAGATACTTTTTTCACACAAGAAATTTCAAATTCCAACAAGAGACTCATTACCCTGAATAATAATATTGATAGAGAAGTAAGTTTACATGGACCTCACCTTGTAATAGAAGTCCAGTGCAACACCATTGATCATATTCTGTACATGGCCATAGATAGCCAGTTCCTTTCTCTTTCCCTATCATTTGTCAACCCAGAGCCTCTTCCTTCTCTTCAATGAGACTGAGCTCTATATTGCTCAAGATCCTCCGAAGGCTTCCGCTAAGGCCGTTCACTGTAACTTCAGAGAGGTGGCAACAGTTTCTGGAATATCCATGGTGTGATTGCTGAGAAGGGTTTCCATTCTCTCTGTAGATATGGCAGAAAAAAACCACACTAATCATTTATGAGCATAAATCAATTTTTTTCTGGCAAAGGTAGACTTATTTCCGATCAACCATCCCATAGAAAATGAATATAGAAGCTGAATGATTAGGCGTGGTGGGGCTCACCTGCAATCTCAGAACCCAGGCAATTGAAGTAGAGAATCTGGAACACATGGTAAGACCTTGTCTCAAGAAAAAAATGCTGGAAAGCACATATTTTTTTTTTATTTGATCACACTGGAGGGCCTCCAAGATAGCGAGGAATTGACAAGCTGAAATTCTGGACAGGAGGGAAATGTAGAGCAAGAAATAGCTGAGCCAGATAGAGATCTGGTTACATCTTTGCTTCTAAGCAATTTGTCAGTTTGAAATCTGTGGATGAAATGTTAAAAGCCTGTGAAGAGATGGTGAAAAAATAACAGTGTCAGAGACTCTCAGAGATGTGGATAGAGTTAAAGACTCATGAAGGAAGAGTAATCGTAGTAAATACCACAAGAATCTCAGCCTATCCACTCCCAACCATTAGAATCTTATCATTGGGATAAGAGTGAATGGGAACTAGAACAGTCTTATAAAAACTAAAGGCCAGTCTCAATCTCCAATCAGATTAAGACAGTCATTTACCCTTGCCAAAGGAAGAAAAAATAAATACCATCTAGAAGAAAAGAGTATCAACTCGCAGCTCTTCTACATTTTATATTGTGTTCTACACTTAATTACTAATAATGGCCCATACAAAAAAAACAACCACTAGCCAAAATCAAGAGAAAATGGGCAATAAGCACAGACTTAAAGAAGATGCAGACATTAAAATTCTCAATCATAGATTTTAAATAATCATAAAGAACATATTCATGACAGAAGGGATAATTTCAGCAGTGTGTGACTGGTTACATACTGTATTAGTTCCTTTCCTATTGCTGTGGTAAAACACCATGACCAAGGCAATTTATAGAAGAAAACGTTTGTTTGGGCTGCCGTTCAGAGTCTGTCATGGTAAGGAATCCTGGAAACAAGCAGCAGCTATGGTGCCTGGAGCAGAAGCTGCGGGCTCACATCTTGAATGGCAAGTATAAAGTGAGGAGGCAGAGAGAGCGCTTGTGCACTAGGAATGGCATGAAGCTTTAAAACCTCAAAGCCCACCCTCAGTGACACACTTCCTCCAGCAAGGCCACACCTCCCCAAACAGTGCCATCAACTGGGGACCAAGTGTTCAAATGCATAAGCCTTTGGGGGAACATTCTCATCCAAAACATTATACTTTGCACAAGTATTATATCAAGGAACCGGGTTTCTTACTGGTAATCCATTGAGAAGGTCTAAGAGTAGCAACATACTAATAGCAATGACAATACTTGGCCCTAAATCAACATTCTCCACCCAAAGGAACCAAGAATCTTTGCTGAAAACACTAATTCCAACGTGTTTAGACACCAAATAAAATGGGATTGCAACTTCTTTTTGTCCCTAAAAATAAAGAATTGTTCCAAGAGTTATGGGAACATGTTAAAAAGACACAGGAGCCAACTTAAAAGGGTTCCCTCTAGTAAATTTGAACATCACAAAAACAGACTGAAAAAATATTAAAGTAGAAAGCCATGAGTCCACGTTGACATGAATGAATGATGAGACACTTAAATTGCAGGGGAGATACCATGGTTATGAAGGTGATTTTCTTGGGATGAAGCTCATCTGTTGCACTCTGGGTGTTCTGTCCCCTGCGATTTCCTCAAATGTGGAAACCTTGACTACATAATTTGTGGTAATGGGGAAATATGCTCATACTCTCCCTCAAAATAAAAACAGAAGTTTTGTGAGTATATGCTTGAGTGTGTGTGTGTGTGTGTGTGTGTGTGTGTGTGTGTGTGATGTCACTCATTAGCTGTAGAAAGAGATGATTGATAGACAAACATAGAGTCAAAGTTTTTTTCTCCCAGATACTTAAAGTTAACAAAGACAAGAAAATAACTTTACAGTAGAGAAAATCCAGAAAATGTCACCTTAACCAAATGAACAAAGAGAAAATCACCAATAATAAAACACAGTGGGCTGAAGAGATGACTCAGTGGTTAAGAGCACTTGTTTTTCTTGCAAAGGACCTGAGTTCAGTTCCAATCACTACATCAGGTGGTTCACAATGACCTGACTCCAGCTCCAGGGGATCTAACAACTCTGGCCTCCAAGGGTTTTATCCCAACACAAACACACACAACTATACATAATTTAAAAAATAATAAAAAAATAAATCTTAAAAAATAAAACAGTGAAATAACATGGCCCCTGATAAGATGCCATGAAAAAAGAAAGCATTATTTCTTTGGTGTTAATGCCCAAATTTCATTGCTAGAATATAATCATGAGGAAATGTCAGAAAGACCCAAGTTATGGGGCATTTCACAAAATGACTAGACTATTATCTTCAAGTATTGAAAATTGAAGGACACTGAGTAGACATTAAAACAAAATGCAGCACTTGCTTCTGAATTGGATTATCTGGTTTAAGGACACTACTGAAAAACTGGCAAAACTTGCGTAGGATGGTAGCGATAGCAATGTTATACTCTAATGCTGATGGTTATAATATTAGAGCTTTATAACAAAGCATTCTTATATTTTAGAAAATGCACATAGAAATGTCTAGAAATAAGAGGGTATGAGATGGGCAGTGTTCTTTGTATTGTGCTTAAAACTCTTCTGTAGGTTTGAAACTGTTTTGAGGCTTATTAAAATGTCATGTAGAGCAGGCAAGATGGCTCAGAGGGTAAAGGCATTTGTTTTTAAGCCTTAAATCCTCAGTTTGATCTCTGGGACCCACACAGCAGAAGGTGAGAACCAATTCCCACAAGCTGTCCTTTGTTCTTCACAAAGGCACCATGGAGCATGCACACAAAAACACACACAAGCTAAATAAAAATAAATGTAAAAAAATAAAATGTCTTGTGGAGTATTTTAAATGATGGATTAAAATTTATGACATCAAAATATATTCCTATCAGAACTTGCCACTAAAATAATTTGTGTAATTACAGTTGTAGCTAAGGAGTCACACTTCTTTGGCACACCTGTGACCCTGGGTGCAAATTCCAATACCACAAAAATAAATAAATAAATAAATAAATAAACAAATAAATAAATATATAATCAACAGAATAGACTGAATATTCAAAAGAAGATAAGAAGTAAGACTATGGGGAGAAACAAAGAACAGTCAAATAGAAAACACAAAATAAGATGATAGACTTATAATTGATATAACTATATCAATACTTATATTAACTATTGCCGGGTGGTGGTGGCGCACGCCTTTAATCCCAGCACTCGGGAGGCAGAGCCAGGCGGATCTCTGTGAGTTCGAGGCCAGCCTGGGCTACCAAGTGAGTTCCAGGAAAGGCGCAAAGCTACACAGAGAAACCCTGTCTCGAAAAACCAAAAAAAAAAAATACTTATATTAACTATAAATAACCAATTAAACTGCGGAGACTGTTGGAATATTTTATTTTAGAGAGAGGGTTTTATTATGTAGTCCAGGCTGGTCTGGAACTTGCAATGTAGACCAGGCTAGCCTCAAACTCACAGAGATCCACATAGCTCTAAACCCTGACTGTTGAGATTAAAGGCGTGCACCACCACACCTGGCCCAGACTATATTTTAACAGGAGTATTAGCTACTTTCCTATTGCTGTGATAAACCATTGTGGTTAACTTACAGAAGGAAGAGAGTTTATTTGGGCTTATGGGAACAGAGAGATAAGCGTCCATTGTGGCTGGGAGGCAGCAGGCATAGCAGCTGGAACAGCAAGCTGAGAACTGACATCTTGAACCATAAGCAGGAAGCAGAGAGAGTGCACTAGGGATAGCAAGAGGCTTTGAAACCTCAAAGCCTGCCCCAGTGACACATCTCCACCAACAAGGCCACATCTCCTAATCCTACCCTAATAGTGCCACCAACTGAGGACCAAGTATTTAAACATATAAGCCTATAGGGGTTATTCTCTTTCAAGCCATCACAAATTCAATGATTGATGACTTCCTTAGTATGCATGAAGTTATGAGTTTGATATCCAACAGAATAAAAAATACACCCTTTAAATATATAAACATATACATTGAAAATAAAACTTAAAAATTTATGCAGTGTAAGCAACAAATTCATCAAAGGCAGTGGCTGCATTAATATAAGGCATAGGCACAATGCACTTCAACACAAGAGTATAATCAGAGATCAGGGACAAGAACCATTTCTTATTGTTTCTACCTAGACTCAAGATGCAGTTTTGTGTATGCATATATGCTGGTGATTCATGAATTTTTCTGTGTTAAAAATGGAACTGTTTTGTGGAACTGTTTATGTAAAAATGGAATTACACATGGGGAAAAAAAAGAAACCCTGTCATAAAAAACAAACAAAAAACCATGAAATCCAAAAAAGAAGAAGGAGGAGGAGGAGGAGGAGAAGGAGAAGAAGAAGAACCATTTCATGACAAATAGTCAACTCATTAGGCTACAGAAGTGGCTCAGTTGGTGCCTTAGGATTAATATTGCTGTGATGAAACATCATGGCCAAAAAGCAAGTTAAGGAGGAAAGGGTTTACTTGGCTTATACTTCCAAATCACTGTCCATCACTGAAGGAAATCAGGACAGGAACTCAAACAGGGCAGGAACCTGGATGCAGGAGCTGATACAGAAGCTATGGAGGGGTGCTGCTTAATGGCTTGCTAATTATGGCTTGCTCAGCCTGCTTTTTTTTTTTTTTTGGTCCTTTTTACTTTTATTCATTTATTTTATTATATTTTGGGGTTTTTTTTTTTTTTGAGACAGGGTTTCTCTGTATAGCTTTGCGCCTTTCCTGGAACTCACTCTGTAGCCCAGGCTGGCCTGGAACTCACAGAGATCCACCTGGCTCTGCCTCCGAGTGCTGTGATTAAAGGCGTGTGCCACCACCGCCCAGCTGGGAGGAGGTCTTAAATACAGGCTTACAGCACAATGGGAGAACCCCGGAGGGCAGAAGTTTGCTATGGATGTTTTGCAATCTTGCATCTGAGCTGTTAACACCCATTATATAGGATACACAGACAAGGAACTTCCCTTAAGCATTCAGGAGGGTGGAACCTGGGAGGGAATTAGCATAGGGAGGATATCAAGGTCATGGTCAGCAAGCAAGGCAGCAGTTACCCAAAATGGGGGCCAGGGCCCTACAGGTCCCCCTTTTACTAATCAGCCTACTTTCTTATAGAACCCAGGACCACTAGCCCAGGGATGGTACCACCCACCATGGGCTTGGCCCTCCCCCATCAATCACTAATTAAGAAAATGCTCTACAGTCAGATGTTATGGAGGCATTTTCTCAATTAAAGTTCCCTCCTTTCAGATAACTCTAGTTTGTATGTCAAGTTGACATAAGACTAGCCAGCACAGTTAGCTAAGTGTCTACCACACAAGCATGAGGATATGAGTTCGGACCCCTGAGAGGACCAAAGAGATGCCATAACAGGCTGCTCAGTCTTCTCTCAGTTATCAGGCCTCAATTTCAGTTTCCTGAGACTAGACAGACAGTTTCTGAGGAAAAGCCACAAACAAAGGGCAATTCATCACTGGTGCCTCTGACAACAGAGACAAGGGAAGATAGGACACACCAACCCTGGGCCACTGAACCAGCCCCCACAGTCAGTACATGTTAGGCAAGCCAGCCTTCACAGCAGTACAAGGACAAAGCCAGGGACTTGTCCAGCCTGCCCCCAAATGGAAAACTGTAGCCTGACCAGCCTCTAACTATCCCTGGACAATTAGAACATACTGATATTATTGCCATTTGCTTAAGACAATCATATTTAAAATTACTTAACTGCCTTAGGACCTCCTCTTGGCTATGCTTAAAAGGATCTTTTTTACATCTCTCTCAGGGTCTTTGCCATCTTGCCTTTGTGTGGGATGGCATGCCCCAGCATGCTGGAATAATAAACACTCTTGCTGATTGTATATGTGGGTGGTGGTCTTTTGTGTGACTTCTCCAGGACCCTAACAACCCCCAGCACTCATGTAAAGTCAGGTACAGTGGTGTACTCCTGTAACTCCAATTAGCCAGTGAACCTAGCTAATTCAGGGAGCTCTGGGTTCATTGAGAGAGCCTGTCTCAAAAAAAAAGGAGGTTGACACATAGGCAAGATGTTCCCACTTAAATTGTGGCATGATTTTTATGAGGATAATCAATGACTCTCTGGTTAGATTTGAGACCAGCTCCATGGGAAAGAATTTATGCCTGGTATAGTAAACCTGGCCAAAAAAAAAAAACCCTCTATTTAGGGAGATGGGGAGGTCCTAGTGTGGAATCAACTACTACTATTTTGCTAAATGGATATGTTGTGCCTTTCAAATTGCTTTCAAAATATTTGGGTTTATGTCCATAGAATGATGCTACTCTTAGCACTGGTCAGAAAAACTTGGTTTTGCAGTGGATGGCACTTACTGTAAAGATTCATAACTGGTCCAGGTTCTGGGGAATAACTGACCAGTGAGTGCTAAAAAAAGGGTAGAAACATTACTGACTCAAAATATTAAGCAAAATCTCTGATCAATAAATTGACTGACCTCAAAGCTTGACAACTCAGGAGCAAGTCTGTTGTGTGACATTATTCCTGATGTGAACAAATATTTATTCTCCCCAGATAGGGAGCCTACAATGTACCAAAGTACAGACACCACCAAAGTTCAACTTGGTGAATCAATGAGTCTTCCTGGGGTTGCTTACAGGAACATGGGTGAGCGGTTACTTACAGGAGCAGAAATGACACAAAGACAGTTAGATCACCAAAGCCCACTCCAGTATGAGTGACAGCTAGAAACTGGAGGACACTGCACAGCCTTTGGGGAGTGTCCTTTCCAGGTTCCTCACTTGGTCTGACCCTGCTCAAGGCTGCTCAGCTGGTTAAAAGAGTCTCTCAACAGTCCTTACAGTTTATATGTTTCCAGTCTTAGATAAGAACACTCACTCTTTCTTCATTGAAAAGGCTGATATTGCCATAACAGCTATAGAGACCGTTTATGGTCATTCACACCTTGAAAAACTTTCTATAATAACTTGTTGAGTATCTTTGCAAATTGTGGTAAAATACATGTAACATAAAATTTGCCACATTAGCTTTTTTTGAGACATGGAGAAATGTGTCTTATGTTTTGAGAGCCTTTCCATGAAGCCCGGGGTTGATATGGAACTTAATATGTAACCCCCCCATACACACACACACACACACACACACACACACACACACACACACACACACACAAAGAAAATTTAAAATTATAAAACGTAGGCCAGAGAGATGGCTCAGTGATGAAGAGCACTTGCTGCTCTTGCAGAGGACCTGAGTTCATTTCTCAGGACCCATATGATGGCACATGACCATCTGTAACTCCAGTTCCAGAGGATGCAAAACCCTCTTCTGTTCTCCAAAGGCACTGCACACACATGGTACACACACACACACGCAGGCAAAACATTAATATACATAAAAATTTTTAAATAAATTTTTAAAAAATTAAAAACCCAAAACAGCATAGTTAACCAGGCATGTGACATGGGCTACACAGTAAGACCATGTGAACACAAAATATAGAAATCAAAAATGATTATCAGATTGGACAAAAAAGCAAAGACCAAATATATACTTTCTCCGTTTAAAAAAAAAAACACTTAGGGCCAGAGAGATGGCGCAGCAGGTAAAGATGCTTGCCACCCAGCCTCATGACCTGAGTTTGATCCCCAGATCCTACATAGGAGAGAGGGAGAACTGACTCCGGTAAGCTGGCCTCTGATCTCTACAGGTATGCTATGACTTCCGCCCACATGTGGGTTAAATAAATTAAGTAGCTCAAAAGGAAACATACCTTAAATATCAAGATACATATAGGTTATGTTTTTAAAAGGTGACTAAAGATCTATCAGTTTAACACTAATTTTTGGGCCCCTGGTGGAGCACTGGGATTCTAATTAGTGAGAAAGAAGAGGGTTTATATGAGCGAGAATTGTTGAAGCCAAAGTTGGATAAAGCACAGGGACAAATAACCAAATGAATGGAAGCACAGGATCTATGAACCAAAGGCTGAGGGGCCCCCAACTGGATCAGGCCCCCTGAACGGGTGAGACAGTCATTTGGTTTGATCTGTTTGGGAGGCAGCTGTGTGTTGGTGCCGGGTCCTGGGCTCGTTGCATGAGTTGGCTGTTTGAGTCACTTGGCTCGGTCTGGGAGGGGGGGACTGGACCTGGCTGGACTGAGTCTACCAGGTCGATCCCGGTCCTCGAGGGAGACCTTGATCTGGAGGAGGTGGGAATGAGGGGTGGGGTGAGGGGAGGGGGAGGGGGCGAGAGTGGGAGAAAAGGGGAATCTGTGGCTATTATGTTGGACTAAATGATGTTGTAAAATAAATTTACTAAAAAAAAAAAATCTCTAGAAGTGATATCAACATCAAAGCAGATTGCAGAATTAAGAGTAGTAGGATGAGACAAGAATGTCAAGCTTCAGGCTAGCCTGGTTATGTAGTGAGCACTTATCTCAAAAACCAAAATAGATTTCAAACTACAGAATATCGCCAAGGACCAAATTGAGAATTTGTGATGCTAAAATGGCCAACTCAAGAGAACATCAACTGAAATATTTCTATACCATTATTTGTTTTCTGTTACTGGTTAACAAATTACTACAAACTTGGTGAATTAAAGCAGCATGGTTTAGCCAGGCAGTGGTGGTGCATGCCTTTAATCCCAGCACTCGGGAGGCAGAGCCAGGTGGATCTCTGTGAGTTCGAGGCCAGCCTGGTCTACAGAGTGAGTTCCAGGACAGCCAGTGCTACACAGAGAAACTCTGTCTCAATAATAATAATAATAATAATAATAATAATAATAATAATAATAATAATTTTTTAAAGCAGCATGTATTTAATATTCTTCTGTTTATATGGATCAAAAGCCTGGCCATGACTTCTGAGCTAAGTTCTCTACTCAAAATTTATTAAGGTTACAATCAAGGTGTCAGCCAAGTTTTGTTCTCCTACAGTAGCTAAACCAGGAGTGAATGTGTTTTCAGGCTCCAGGGAGTTGGAGGATTTTATTTCCTTGTAGGCCACACCAACTTGGCCTATTTACCAACTTAACCTAATAGGCATTTCTAGAACACTCTACCCACCAAGGGCATAATAAACATATTTTTCAGAAGCCCATAGAATAACTGTCACCATATACCATATAGTGAGCCACCAAACAAGCTGCAATATACTGTGAAGAATTAAAATAATCAAATGTGTTATCTCTAACCATAACTAAATTAAGAGTTGAGAACAGGCCTCTGGAAAATCCTGAAATATTTCCAAACTAAAGACCAGACTTCTAAAGAATCCATAAGTCAAAGAAGAAATAAAATAAATCATTTGGAAGTAAAAGAAAATGAAAATATTTGAAAACTTCTGGGACACTGAAAAGCAATATTTGGGGGAGCAAGAAAGATTTATAATAGCCAGTGCTTATGTTATAAAATAAGAAAAGTCTTCAACCAATGACTTCATCTTCAACTTTAAAAGCCTAGGTAAATAAGACCAAATGAAACTCAAAGTAAGCAAAAGAAATGAAATTGAGTATAAATCAACAAAAATTACAAAACTCCAGTTAGTTTCATCAGGATAAAAGAGAAGGAAACATTAGCAGCATCCATTTGGAGCTTTGCATCACCACCAAAAGCACATGAATAAATCTCAGATGTGAGATAACATTTAAAAAAAAGTTAGCGTCACAACAGATTCTTTAGACATTTGAAAATAAGGACAGTTGGTTGATAAATTCATGCTAATGAACACAAAAATGAATGTAAAACAGACAAATTTTAAAAAATACCACATACTGTCAAAGTTCACTTAAATAAGCATACAAGGGATAGAGAGTTGTCTCAGTGTTTAAGAGCATGATGTCTTACCCATACAAAACTCCAGTTACAGGGGATCTGACATCCTCTTCTAACTTCCTTGGGCACCAGGAACACACATACTGCATACACATACATGCAAGCTAAACAATTAAAACAAATACAATTTAAAACAAAAAAAATTAAGTATGAATTGGGCATGGTGGCACATATCTATAATCCCAAACCTGAGAATCTCCATTGCTCACTTTAAATGAGTGAAACCATGGCCCATGGCATGTGAATTACATCTAATAAAGGTGTTAAAAATCCTAAACAAGCTGGAGCTGGGTAGAGTGATGGATACATCTTATCCCAGAACTCAGGAGGCTGAAGCAGAAGGATCTCAAGTTTCAAGCCATCTTAAGGAACATACTGAGTCCAAGGCCAGCCTGTGGTACATAGGGATATCCTGTCTCAAACAGAACAAAAAGAATTCTAAACACAAGTTTAGCAGATCAAATTCAACAATACATTCAAAAGTATAACACATCATGACTACCCCGGCTTTAAACCAGACTGGAAACTTGGTTTAATATTAAAAATCTAATTGATGTAATTTACCATGTTAACAAACTAAAAAATAAAAGCAAGGGCTCAAGAGGTTTCTCTGTGGTTAAGTACCCTTGCTGTTCTTACCCATGTGAGGAGACTCACAACCACCTGTGACTCCAGCTCCATGGGAATGTAGCACCCTCTTCTGGTCTCTGAAGGCATCTGCACTCACATATACACAGGCACTCACATGTACACACACACACACACACACACACACACACACACACACACTTTTGTTTTTCCAATACAAGGTTTCTCTGTGTAGCCTTGACAGTACTGGAACTCACTCTGTAGCCCAGGCTGGCCTCGAACTCACAGAGATCCACCTGCCTCTGCCTCCCGAATGCTGGGATTAAAGGCTTGTGCCACCACTGCCCGGCCTTGTACACATTTTTTTATTTAAAAAGCCATATAATAAAGCATGGCATATCAAGTTGAGGTAGGACTAAGCTCCATCTCCGTGTATCAAGGCCGGGCTAAGCAACCCAGCATCAGCAACAGGCCCCGCTCCCACTGCCAGGAGTTCCACAAGTAGACCAAGTCACATAACCATCACACCTATGCAGAGGGCCCAGGCTGGTCCCATGCAGACTCCCTAGCCATTGGTCCATAATCTGTGAGCTCCCTTGATCAGGCCAGTTACTTCTGTGGGTTCCCTTGTGATGACCCTGACCAACCCCCCCCCCCCCCCCACGGCTTGTACAATCTTTCCTCCCCCTCTTCAACAAGATTCCCCAGGCTCAGCCCAGTGCTTGCAAGATCTCTGCATCTGCTTTGCTGACACTCATGGGAGGCCTGCTCCTTTCTGAACAGAGGAGGAGGGGTGGAGTCCGGAGGGGAGACACAGGGGCGGGGGAGAAGGGGGAGGGAGGACAGGAAGCTGCAGTCGGGAGGTAAAATAAAGGGAAAAAAAATTAATTAACAAAGAAACCATATAATGATCTCTATAAGTACAGAAAAAGCATTTGACAAGCCAAGTTCATTCCCTCTTCGGTTAACCCTCTCTAGAAACACCTTCACACATACATCAGATGTGAGCCCTAGTGATTCTAAGTTCAGTCAAAATGACAACGAAGATTAACCACGACACCGATAAAGTAGAGCTGCCAAGTTTAAAAAAAAAAACTATAATTAAATATTACTTAATGCTCAAATACAATGCATTCCCTAAGATTAGGAGCAAGACATGGATATCCACTCCTACTTCTCTGTTGTTAGTTTTGTTTTGTTTTTTCGAGACAGGGTTTCTCTGTGTAGTTTTGGTGCCTGTCCTGGATCTCGCTCTCTAGACCAGGCTGGCCTCAAACTCACAGAGATCCACCCGGCTCTGCCTCCCGAGTGCTGGGATTAAAGGAGTGTGCCACCATTGTCTGGCTTCCTCTGTTCAACCTTGTACCACATGCAGGTTCTAGCCAATTCAATAAGGAAAAAGAAATAAGTAGCTCAACATGAAGATGTAAAAGGAAGAAATAATGTTAGGGATTAGCTAAGAGACAGAATGTTTACTGTGTGAGGCCTTAT
Source organism: Peromyscus maniculatus bairdii (assembly GCF_049852395.1). NCBI lineage: Eukaryota > Metazoa > Chordata > Mammalia > Rodentia > Cricetidae > Peromyscus > Peromyscus maniculatus. The sequence continues at coordinate 27,180,166 of NC_134875.1, read as the reverse complement.
GTTCTTTCCCCAGCATTGCAAAAAGAAAAGAAAAAAAGAGGAGCAGATAAGAGAAGAGAGGCATGAGAGGGGAGGGGAGGGGGGGAGGGGAGTGCAGGGGAGGGGAGGGGAGGGGAGGAGAATAAATCTATTGTTTTTTTCTTTTTAGAAGACATGATTATGCATAATAGAAAACTGGACAGAATATCTAAAAGGAGATAGTAGATCATGACTGGGCATGGAGGCACAGCCCTTTAATCCCAGCACTAGGGAGGCAGAGACAGATTGACCTCTGTGAGTTCAAGGCCAGCCTGGTCTACAAATTGAGTTCCAGGCTACCATCCAAGGCTACACAGTGAAACCTTGCTTCATAAGAATAATAACAAAAGCCAGTCAAAAAAACAAAAATACTAGAAGACCTAATAAGCAACCTTAAATTATTTCAGGATAAGGCAGGAATAGAGCCACATACCTTTAATTACAGCACTCAGGAGGCAGAGGCAGGTAGATTCCTGTGAGTTTAAGACAAGCTAGCCTGTGTAATGAATTACAGACCAGCCAGGGCTTTACAAGAGCCTATCTCAGAGAGAGGGTGGGATTGCAGAATAAAAGGTCAATATGCAAATGAAAATTTTGTTTCTATGCATACTAACAGCAAACAACTGGAAATGTAAATTTTAAAAGCAATACAATTTTAAAGTGTAAAAATAATAAAATACAAACAAATCTACAAGACTTGTAGTAGTGCAATTTAAAAAGACCTAAATAAATATAGGTAAATTCATGGTTCAGATAACTTGATATTATTTAATAGAAATTGTATCCAGCATAGATAGGACTACACAGTGAGACCCTGTCTAAAAAAACAAAAGAAAAAAATATGTCCAAATTAATCTAGAAATTCAACAGAATCCTGATGAAAACTCTAAAAAGCTTTCTTTTAAAACCTGTATTTAAATGCAAAAGCATGAATAACAAAATAATGGAAAAGCACAAAAATCATAGCTACTGGTTTATAATAGTATTCTGTTACATGAAGGGAAGAGCCAGACATCTTAACAAGAATGGCTAATTTTGCCGGGCGGTGGTGGCGCACGCCTTTAATCCCAGCACTCGGGAGGCAGAGCCAGGCGGATCTCTGTGAGTTCGAGGCCAGCCTGGGCTACCAAGTGAGCTCCAGGAAAGGCGCAAAGCTACGCAGAGAAACCCTGTCTCGAAAAACCAAAAAAAAAAAAAAAAAAAAAAAAAAAAGAATGGCTAATTTTAGGACGGAGACAGGAAAACTACAAGCTCTTATAACATTTTGTGGTGCCAGAAAGTAAGGAAGCGCCCAAACAAACCAAGAAAGACCACTTTGAGGAGAGTTCCTGTCTCAAAGAGACACAAGAACCAGCGGAAAGCATTCCTAGTGATCAAAGGCAAACTAACTTAAGCAACAAAACAGTGTACTGTTGGATTATAAACCAACGCATAAAATAAATATTCATGGGTCCATAGTGTTAGACATTAATAACAAGATAAGATACAAAACCTCACATTTTTTGAAGAATCAAAAAAAAATTTATAGCACTAGTCAAGCCTCAAAGAGAGGTAGCATTACTGGATTGTGTAGACAGACAACCTTCCAAACAGTACAACAAGGAAAACAAGGGGAAAGGGTCAGTTAGCAGCGGATAAAATTTGACAAAGTACTACCCAAGCCAGTGGTCAAGGGCCCTATCTATCAGTGGTGAAAAGTCAAGCTGTAACTGTACCTTGGATACAATAGGATGAAATGGCATTCTACTTCTGTAGTCTAGCAGTACTGAAAGCTATGCATGAGGAAAACAAGAGCTAGGATGGCACAAGCCTGCAGTCCCAGGACTCTGGAAGCTAAAGCAAGAAAGAGGATCACATACGCAAGGCCAATCTAGGCTGCATAACAAGTTCTAGCCAGCTACACTACAGAGTTAGACTCTATTTCAGAAACAAGAAGAAAGCAACACTTCAATTCCAACAAAGAGATATTCTACAAAAGACCTCATCAGTACTCCGGAAAGTGTCGAGGTAGCTGAGAGCAAGGCGAGTCTGAGAGACTGTGACAAACAAGAGGAATCTAAGGACATCTGACGATTAAATATAGTTGGCATTCTGGATAAGAGTCTGGAACAGCGCCAAGGGGCACATGCCTTTGATCCCAGCACTTGGGAGGCAGAGACAGGGGAACCTCTGTGAGTTTGAGGCCAGCCTGGTTTACATACAGATTTCCAGGAAAACCAGAGATACATAGTAAGACACTGTCTCAGAAATAATTAAATAATTAATTAAAAATTTAAGATAAAAAATAAAGAAGTGAAATATGGTGGCGCACGCCTTTAATCCCAGCACTTGGGAGGCAGAAGCAGGTGGATCTTTGTGAGTTCAAGTCAAGCCTGGTCTACAGAGTGAGTTCCAGGACAGCCAGGACTGTTACACAGAGAAACCTTGTCTCAAAAAACCAAAAATAGATAGATAGATAGATAGATAGATAGATAGATAGATAGATAGATAGATGATAGATAGATAGATAGATAGATAGATAGATAGATAGATAGATAGATAGATAGATAAGTGATGTTTAAAGATTCTGGAACAGAAAAAGGATAAATTCTAAGAAAATATGAATACAATAAATAGGAAAAAACTAAAAATATGAATATAGTATGAACTTTGATTAATAACAATGTATCAATTCAGTGTTATAATAGTAGGAAATCAGATGCAGAAATATATTAAAAGGAATAATACCCAGTGGGGGGAGAGGATAACTAATAATAGAGCCCCTATCTAGCATGCATGAGGACATCTGGGTGCCTTCTGTAGCACAAAATTTTTTTTAAAGACAGAGTGTGGGGTTGTAGAGATGGCCAGGGGGGTAGGAGAATTTCCTACTCTTTTTTTAAAGATTTATTTTATGTACATAGTGTTCTATCTGCATGTACACCTGCATGCTACAAGAGGGTATCAGATCCCATTATAAATGACTGTGAGCCACCATGTGGTTGCTGGGTTGCTGGGAATTGAACTAAGGACCTCTGGAAGAGCAGCCAGTGCTCTTAACCTCTGAGCCATCTCTCCAGCCCCCTACAATTTAAAAAAAAAAACAGAAATCACTCAATGTAATTAATCACTTTAAGAAAATTAAGTAAAAATTCGGGTTGGGGATTTAGCTCAGTGGTAGAGTGCTTGCCTAGTAAGCATAAGGCCCTGGGTTTGACCCTCAGCTCAAAAAAAAAATTAAGTAAAAATTCAAATATTCACTTTATTAAATGCAGAAAATGTTTGAAAAAATTCATGTCCATTCATGATATTTAGAAAATTTTGACAAGATGGGAATATAAAGTCTAATAATAAGGATCTATGCAAGAGGAGTTGAACTGATGTCTCAGAAGTTAAGAGTGCTTGTTGCTTTTGCTGAGGATCCTGATTCTGTTCTTAGCACCCACATGGTGGCTCAAAACCATCTGTAACTTCAGTTCTAGGGGATCCAACAAGCTCTTCTGACCTACAAAGGCTGGTGCATACATGTGGTGCATAAACATACACTTAGGCACATACACATAAAATAAAATAATTATTTTAAATCTCTGAAAGAGCCAGGTGTGGTAGCAGAAGACAGAGTCACAATTTCATGTTGCAGAATATTTGTACACTGTGAAGATGTGTCTTTGCCAAAGCTACTTCTGATTGGTTTTAAAAAGAGCTGAATGGCCAGTAGCTAGGCAGGAGAGAATAGGTAGAACTTCTGGGAAAAGATAGGAATGCAAAGAGAAGAATCTAAGCATGTGGGAGATGCCAGCGAGATGCCAGGGAGACACTGAAGAGGTCAGACACATGGTACAGAATAAAGGTAATAGAGCCATGTAGCAGAACATAGATTAATAAAAGCACATTAATTTAAGTTATAAGAGCTAGTGGGACAAGCCTAAGCTAAAAGCCAAGCTTTCATAATTAATAATAAGTCTCCATGTCATTATTTGTGGGTTGGTAGTCCTGACAAGAAAGTACTACTACAATTTCAAGGCCAGCCTGGTCTACATAGTGAGTTCCAGATCAGTCTGGGGCTAAGGTAAGATCCTGCCTCAGTAAAAGACTCAGTGAACATCTTACAGGACCAGGGAGACAGCTCAGCCAGTAAAAGTGCTTACAGCACAAGCCTGACAACCTGAGTTCACCATTTCCAGATCCCCCCTTAAAAAGTCACTTCTAAGTCAGTTGGTGGTGGTACATGCCTTTGATCCCAGAACTTGAGAGGCAGAGACAGGCAGATCTCTGTGAGTTTGAGGCCAGCCTGGTCTACAGAGCAAGATCCAGGTCAGCCAGGGATGTTACACAGAGAAAACCTGTCATTAAAAAAAAAGGCCACTTACAATCCCAGCCCTCCTACAGTGAGGGAGATGGGAGAACTGGCCAGCTAGCCTGGAGTACACAGCGCAGCGACAGAAGAAGGGAGAGAGATCTGCCTCAGCAGGTGGAAAGAGAAAATCGACTTCTGAAAAGTTGCCTTTGACCAACACACCAGAGAGAGAGAGAGAGAGAGAGAGAGAGAGAGAGAGAGAGAGAGAGAGAGAGAGAGAGAGAGAGAGAGAGAGAGAATAAATTGAATGTTAAATAAAAGAAAAATCGTAACAGCAAACATATTTAATGGTGAACTACTAAAGCTTTCTCCAAAAGAACTGAAGGTAAGAAAAGATGTCTGCTTTATTTCATTTCAAGTTTGTCCTGGATATTTTAACCAGTGCAATAAGGCAAAGAAAAGAAACGAAAGCACTCATTTGGGAAAAGAAGAAATGCTGGTGAGAACGTGGGGAAAGGAGAACCTTTACTTACTGTTGGTAGGAATGCAAACCGGTACAACCACTATGGAAATTAATAAGGAGATTGCTCAAAAAATTAAAAATAGAACTACCAAATGACCCAGAGATTCCACTCCTGAATATGTACCTGAAAGACTAGGTCAGCATACCACAGAACTAATTACACAACCATGTTTACTGATGCAATATTCACAATAGCCTATACACACACACACACACACACACACACACACACACACACACACACACACACGTATGTATGTATGTACAACAAGCATGGATGTCCATCAGTAGATAAAGAAAATGTGTTATAAACACAGTGTAATTTTGTTCAGGTATATAAAAGAATAAAATCAGAGCAGTTGCAGAAATGAATGCAACTGGAGATCATTATGTTAAGTGAAATAAACAAAAATAAATAAATATAGCATTTTTTCTCATATGTGGGATTGAATTTTTAATTTTTAATTTGTGTGAGGACCAGTGACTGGATAAATAAAATGTGGCATAACTATACAGTGGGAGATTGTTCACCAATAAGAAATGAAGTGCTCAGAGCCATGATGTCTTCCAGGCCCAAGCTGCTGCCATGTCTGGGTCTGTGGTCCAGCTGCAGCTGGGGTCTGTGTTGATATCTGTGGCCCTCACTACTTGGAGACTTCATTAGGATCGCCTTCATATATTTTAGGAAGTTTCCACTGCACTAAGTTTTCATACCACGCCTCAAATGTCTAGCTGTCTCTCCACATTCCCTCCCTCAACCCCAACTCTCCTCCCCACTCCACGCCCTTCTAGCTTTTAAAGTCGGGTGTCATTCTAATAGGTCTGCCTTTGTGCATCACTTGGTCTTTTCCCTTTACACCTTTGTTGTTGTTTTGTTTTGTTTTTTGAGACAGGGTTTCTCTGTGTAACTGCCTTAGCTGTCCTGGAACTCACTTTGCAGACCAGGCTGGCCTCGAACTCACAGAAATCCTCCTGCCTCTGCCTCCTGAGTGCTGGGATTAAAGGTGTGAGCCGCCACTACCCAGCCGCCTTGCAGCTTTCAATATTCTTTGTTCTGTGTGTCTAGTCTTTGGACTATTATGTGCCACAGGGACTTCCTTTTCTAGCCCAATCTATTTGGGGCACTGTATGCTTTTGTATCTTTACAAGCATCTCCTTCTTTAGGTTAGGAAATTTTTATTCTATGATTTTGTTGAAGATATTTTCTGGGCTTTTGAACAGGGAATCTTCTCTTTTTTCTATTGCTATTAATCTTAGGTTTGGTCTTTTCATAGTGTCCCAGGTTTCTTGGATGTCTTGTGTCAGAGCTTTTCAGATTTAACATTTTCTTTAACCAATGTATCCATTTCTTCTATCATATCTTCAACACCTGAGATTATCTCTCTTCTAGCACTTTTATTCTGTTGGTGACCCTTGCCTCTGTAGTTCGGGTTCAAATTCCTAATTTTTCCATTCCCAGAATTCCCTCACTTTGGGTTTTCTTTATTGATCCTACTCCCATTTTTAAGTCTTGAACATTTTTATTCATTTCCTTCCATTGTTTGTGTTTCCCTGGGTTTCTTTACGGGTTTTATTAATTTCCTCTTTAATGACCTTTATCATATTGATAAAGGCTGTTTAAGGTCTTTTTCCTGTGCTTCAGCTATTGGAATATTCAGGGCCTGCTGTGGTAGGGTTGCTGGACTCTGGTGGAAACATATTGCCTTGGTTGTTATTGATTGTGTTTTTATGCTGGCATCTAGGCATCTGGAATTGGGACGATTATAGGTCTAGGTGCTGATACCTGTGGTTTTTTGTTGTTGCTGTTGTTGGAGGGTGTTTTGTTCCTTGGTTTCTGTTTCTTCTCTGGATTTTAGGAGAGAGAGAGAGAGAGAGAGAGAGAGAGAGAGAGAGAGAGAGAGAGAGAGAGAGAGAGAGAGTTAGTTAGTTTAGAATGGCTGTGTGTTTCCAGGGAGGAAATGTTCTGTGGACATGATAGGTGTGGCCCACTGGGGGCTCCAGTTAAAATGTGTTTCAGGGCATTGAAAGCTGATAGGAATGGGGATAGGTTAGGGGTCTCAAGCAAGTGGTTCACAGGAGGGAGGAAAGCAGAGTGTTCCACCAGGGTCTGCTTGTTTAGTCCCCTTAGAATGGGTGTAGAGAGTGGAGAGGACACCCAGAAGTTCTGCTGTAGAGCTGGGGGTGAGACTGGGGGATTGTATCTGGAGGGACAGAAGAGAGGGGTGAATCTACACTCAGCCTCCCTGTGCCCATGGCAGGCGTGGCCTGTGGGTTAGCAGGGGGTGTCTGCTGTAGTTGGGAGCTGGAATAAAGCAATAAGTGGGGGAAGGGAGGTTAGGAGAAGATCTGTGGGAAGCACAGGAGATGGGGCAGGAGGACAGGGAAGGCTGCAGCAGGTATTCTCTTGCAGAGCTGGCCATGAGACTGGGGGATTGAGTCTGGAAGGACAGAGGGAGAGGTGAAGATCTGCAGTCAGCCTCCCTACTTCCCTGGCAGGCGTGGCCTGGGGATTAGCAGGGAGTGCCTGCTGGAGTTGGGAGCTGTTTCCCCAGCCTGCTCAGCTGATGTGTTTCCCTGGGGAAGTCCTGCTGGTATTGGAGGCTGGGAAAATGGGATGTGTTGGGGGCAGGAAGGTTGGAGGAGTGATCCGCTGAGGATGGGGTCAGAGAGGAAAGGAAGACCACAGCAGGTGTTCTGCTACAGAGCTGGGGATGAGACCAGGGCATTGGATCTGAAGGAACAGAAGGAGAGGTGAAGCTCTGCCCTCAGCCTACTTGTTTCCCTGGCAGGAGTCAACTAAAACAAGTTTTAAAACACTGAGTTGTACACTTAAAGCAGAATGAGCTGTTACGCACAATAAGCTGAATTCACAGCAAATTTTAAAATCTCAATTGCAAATTGGTCTCCCTAAATTCCTACTCCACAGGAAAGTCCGTCAGATCTTCTAGGCCTGGCAGCTGAAGACTGATACTGCCCTGGGACCTCTGTCCCCAATGACCGCAGAGGAACCTGGGGTGTGGTGATGTATTGTGTCCCCCAATATACTGTGTCTCCCAATAAAATTTACCTGAGGATCAGAGGGAAAAAAATATCAATTGCAAAGCCAGGTCTGGTGGTGCACACCTTTAACCCCAGCACTCTGAAGGCAGAGGCAGGCCAATCTCTGTGAGTTCAAGGCCAGCCTGGTCTACAGAGCGAGTTCCAGGACAGCCAGGGCTACACAGAGAAACTCTGTCTTGAAAAAACAAACAAAACGCACACAGTTGTGCTATATTACAAATTTTGCCTCTGCCTGGGTCTTTGTGAAACATAAGTCAAATGAAATATAAATCTATTTGTGGGGTGGAGGTATACATACACATACACACACAATAATTTTTGTTATTTTCACTTGTTTGTGAATTTGCTTATATTTTTATTCAACGACAATCACTAATAATTTAATAAAGAGCAAACATTTTTCACTAATTACATATCTTCCATAACTCCTATATCCCACTATACATTTTACCTCTACAATTAAGTACTTAACTCTTGTAGTAGTTTGAGCGAGATGTCCCCCATAGGCTCAGATATTTGAACACTTGGGCCCCTCAGTTCGAGGTACTATTTTAAGAGTTTTAGGAGGTGTGGCCCTGCTGAAGGAAGCATGTCACTGGAATGGGGTTTGAAAGTTTACAGCCTTGCCCTACATCCAATTCACTCTGCCTCTGTTTGCATTAAAAGATGTGATCTCAAGCTGGCTATGGTGGTTGTTGCCTTCAATTCCAGCACTCAAGAGGCAGAGGCCGTATCAGACATACATAGTTCCAGGCTATCCAGAGCTACATAGTGATACCCTGAGGGGGGGAGGAGAGAGAGAGAGAGAGAGAGAGAGAGAGAGAGAGAGAGAGAGAGAGAGAGAGAGAGAGAGAGAGAAGAGAGATGATCTCTCAGTTGCCTGTTTCCATGCTTGCCACTTTGTGCCACGCTTTCCTGCTAGGCTTGATTCTTATCCCTCGGGACCCATAAGCCAAAATAAACAATTTCTTCTATTAAGTTGCTTCTGACTATGGCATTTTATCACACCAACAGAAAGGTGACTCTCAAACTATATAACTCTCAAACTACCAAAATAGAAGACTGAATTTTTAGTCACACTCCGCAATTGCCTCTACCCATTCCCTCACCAGTCTTGTGCAGCTGACAGTAAGTAGCCTACTACCCAGCCACTTGATGAAGCCAGTCCTTCGGGCTGGATCTTTCTCTTTCCTCCCACATTCTTCTGGTAGGTCCATCAGTGACTCTGTCTCCAAAGCTGCCACCTTATTCCAACCCACCATCTTCTCTTGCTGTCTGCACAATAGATTCCTGGATGCTCTCTGATTCTCCTTTCTTTCTTTCTTTCTTTCTTTCTTTCTTTCTTTCTTTCTTTCTTTCTTTCTTTCTTTCTTTCTTTCTTTCTTTCTTCTTTTTTCTTTTGGTTTGGTTTTGTTTGGTTTGTTTTTTCACGACAGGGTTTCTCTGTGTAACAGAACCCTGGCTGTCCTGGAACTCGCTCTGTATACTGGCCTGGAGCTCACAGAGATCCGCCTGGCTCCTGAGTGCTGGGATTACAGGCATGTCACCACGCCCAGTTTTGTCTCTGCCTCTGTTCCTGCCCATCTCCAATCCATTCTCCACATAGCAGGAAAATGGTATTTATAAAATTAAAAATGTCACTCTTACTACATGTTTGTGACCCATTTTACTTGCAGTAAAATTTAAATTCTTTCATCATCTATGAGGTCTTACATGACCTGAACTCTATCTCTCCACCCTTGCCTGTTATTACCTTCTTATTCACAGTGGTGTAGCCTTTCTGTTTCTAAAATACTGTAAGGTCTTCCCAACCCTGAGTGGCTGTGTATACATTGTTGATTCTGCCCTGAACATTCTTCCCCATTCTTTGCAAAACTGGTTCCTTCTCATCCTTTAGGTTTTAGCGACAATATGGCATTGACATTCCTAGAATTCTACATTAGAGGAAACTGGAAGGGCTAGGCATGGTGGTGCGTGCCTTTAATTCCAGCATTTGGGAGGCAGAGGCAGGCAGATCTCTGAGTTTGAGGTAAGCTTGATCTACAGAGTGAGTTTCAGGACAGCCAGAGCTACACAGAGAAACCTTTTCTCAAAAAAAGAACAAAAAAGCCGATGTTTTCTAAAATGTGCATATTCATATTGTACATAAAATATTCTCTATTCAATCATAATTTGTAGTGTCTTGGGGAAATGGCAAGTAATTCAAAGAGGATAGACTAAACTTGTACTTTATTTTTATCTCCTTAATAATAGTCTCTTTGCATCTTTTAAGTACGTAATTGGATGGAGAGACTAGCAACTGAAAAACTGGTTGAAACAATTGTCATTATTATAGTTAACAATTATTGAGCCTTTGATGTATGAGCGGCTAACTCTAAGAGCTTCCCACTTATTTTACTGTTTCATGTACAAATTGATTCATTTAGTTTTCACAACTACCTAATGTAGCATTATCCCCGTTTTTTGAGAAACTGTCTCATGTAACTCACTATGTCAGTGAGGATGAGCTTCAGCTCCTGGTCTTCACACTTTCACTTTCTACAATTATAGACCTGTTCCACCGATGTCTGCCTGGCTTTATTATCCCCATTATAAAGATAAGAAAGTAAAGACACAGAGAGCCTTAAGAAGTACCAATCTTAGACCAAGATCATCAGGTAAAGGTACTTTCCCCCAAGCCTGACAACCTGAGTTTAACCCTGGAATGCACATGATAGAAAGAGATCTGACTCCCACAAATTGCCTTCTGACTTCCATCTACAGCATGTCATATGTACCCCTAACAAACACAAAATATATTTTTTAAAGATGTTAAAAAGTAGCTATCAAGTTAATAAGTGACAGAACCAAGTTTCTTTTTTTCTTTATTTGAAAGTGTCATAATTTATTTATTGAACAAATACAAGTGCTAACCTTGTACAAAGCACTGTTCTACATATTTGAAAATCCTGTCACTGAACAAAATAAACTTTAAAAAATGCTTCTCTTATTATAGGAAGTAGACAGAAAATGCACAAAACCAGTATATCATATAGATTTTTTAAACATAAAAATAGGTTATAATTCAAAAGTCCAGGGTTATTTGAAACTGGAAAATATTTTCTCTGTAGAAAATAGTAAAAATGATAACATTTCCCAATAAGCCATTTTAAGCCATATAATAGCTGAAGTATACATATAAATATTGATTAGATTCTGGGATACAAAAGAAACCTGTCTTCATCTGTTCAGAGAGCTACGTTTTACTTAAGTTGTATAAGTGAGATTCTTATTCATCTTCCCCTTCACTGTTGGATTTACAGCAGACATTTTTCTATAGGATAATCCATAATCTAAAAAGATTTTAGCCTCCCCTCCTGGAAGTACAGCCACCATACTCTTTCATCAGCTTGATATGGTACAAATTCTTACCTTAATAGTGAAATGTTTCACTAAAGCTTGCCCAGTGATTGGGCAAAGAATTGGCAGAACCAAGTTTCAAACACAAATAATCTAGCTTCAGAACTCAAATTCAAAATGCTACAATATTCCCCCTTTCAAAAAGATTACTGCAATACCACAGACCTGAAATTGCAAGAATCTAAATTAATGTAAAGACAATAATAACAGAAAAGCGGGGACAAAATTGAGAGAACCAGGAAGTAAAAGTGATGGTATTGGGGGAATAACCACGGAATGGTGAGTCTAAGATGACTGTCAAACATCTAACTTGATGGGACAGTTAATTGATGAATTATAGAAATGAAGAATATAAGAGAATTCTGGTGGGAAAGACAGAAATCACTAGTCATTTCTATTGTGTTTGTGAGAACAAAGAAGGCAACCAGAGATACTGGTCTATAGTTAAGAAAGACATCTAAGCTGGAAGTGTAGACTTTGGAGTAGACATACCAGTTTTAAAAGCAATTTGTTCCAGGAAGAAAACATATGGAACAAAGAGGGCTGAAAGTAGAAATCTAGGGAATATCATCATTTAGGGAATAAGTCTATTTAGAAGTATCCAGCAGAGAAAATTGAAGATGGTCATAGAGCTAAGATACCAGGAGAGAATAGTCAGGGAACTCTGGGATGGAGTTTTAACAACATTAAAATTGTGCTAAAGCCCACTGGAAAATGGTATCTATGAAGCCATAGAATATATCTGTTTTATTCACCAAATGTAGCAACAACTCTGAAAAACCTAGCACACAATGATTTAAAAAATTTTTACTGAATGAATAATGAAAAACAAAAATGACTATCAAATCCCATATCAAATTTTAGGAAGACAAAGACTAAGAAGTATTATTTTACTTAAGAATTTTAGCGTGCCACTGATCATCATAAGAAATTTCAGTGGAACAGTTGAGAAAAACAAAATGGAAATGACCTAAAAGAAATGGCAAGAACATTTTCATGCAAGAAGTCTCAGACTGGCAATGTAGCTCAGTGGACAAAAGCATTTCACCTAAAGCTTGATAACCCAAATTTAATCTCCTGAAGCCAGATGGTGGAAGGAACTCCCACAAGTTGTCCTCTGATTTTCGTATGTGTACAGTGACATGTACACACACACACACACACACACACACACACACACACACACACACACAAATGCACTAACACACATAGATAGGTTTATAAAAAAAAAAAGAATTATTGTGCCAGATGTGGTGCCATAAGCATGAAATTCCAACAATTGGGAGGCTAAGGCAAGAGGATCACCAATTTAAGGCTAGCCTGAATTATGTACAGCCTGTCTCAAACAAGAAAAAAAATGTTTGTAAAGAGGTGAGAAAATGCAATCACAGATAATACTGTGAACAGGACCTTGTGCCTCATGCCTGTGAGGCAAGCACTCTGCCAGTGAGCTACAATCCTAACGAAATAACATTTTGTGTGTGTGTAAAAGGGTCTCACTATGTAGCCCCTGATGAAATCTAAGATATCTTCCTGTCTCTGCCTTCCCAGTGCTAGGAATAATTCAATAACTCATTCTTGAATAACATTTTGTCGCATAGAAAAAAGGAACAGTGGACTGCAATCACAGGTACACATAATCAAAAATGATTCCCTTAAGATAGGAGGAAACTTGCTATATTCATGTCCCTTCGATCCTTCTGGCTCAATGCGGGCGGAGGGGTGGGGCGCGGCGGGGTTATTCGGGAGTTCAACACAGCCTGGTGCTGGCCAGTGATGACTTTGTGTGACACTGTCCAACGGGGGTTGGCCCTGAAGGCTTTATGTTTTTTTTTTTAGCTTTCAGCGGGGCTAGGACATCCTCGCCTTCACTTCACTCATCTTGGAAAACTAAAAAACCAAGCGCATGAGACTCGCCACAGCGAAGCTGGAGACCTTCGACGAGAACGGAGAATGCAAAGGCCCGCCCACCGTCCGTGCCGCCTACGGCCAGGCAGACGGGTTTTTATGCCAGCCAATCCTAAATGTATTTCAATCTTCACCAACCTCTCCCTGGGCGGAAATGACGCGTATCGTCGTGCGCGATTGGAGGAAGCCAAAATTGCTTTACCGCATGCGAGTAACTTGCTCTCTTTCGGGCTTCCGCTCTTGATCCATGTGAGAGACAGCCTGCAATGATGAACGCGACCAAAGCTGCGAAGGGGTAAGGAGTAAAAGGGAGATCCCGGGTCTCTAAGGGCAGAGTTTCCTGGGTTTAGGGAAGTAGAGTCGCCTTCTAACAATCAGTAGTTAGTTATTCGCCTCCCAAGACCCTGCCAGTAGTTAATGTAACTGCGATTCATCCTTTAAAGCCCGTTAATTTAAGCTGATTTTGCTCCTCTGTCGGCTCTTTAAGTGCGTCGCTGTTAGGTCCGATGGTCGTCCATCTGTCTCTTGACAAAGTTAATATTATTGATTTCCCTTTATTTGTCATGTGCCCATTTTCTGCCTCTGCCACGCGGGACCTGCGCAGGCAGTGCCAAGTTGTTTGAGAGTCATCCACAATATGTCCTCCCCTGTGATATTTCATGTGTTCCCCCTCAGCGTTAGAAAATCTCAATGTAGTCCATTTGGTAATGTTTGCCTAATAAATACCGAGATACTGTTAAGTAACAGTAGGCTCTTTCTAAATACCAATCTCCTTAGTTAAACACCCGAACTCAGTTGGTTTCGATCATTCCCGTATCTCACCGGTTCTGGGAACAAATGAACAAGTTTACATTTTGAATACGCTGCACTTCTCAAGGCACCTGACTGGCAGGAGGTGCATAGAAACGCCAGCAGTAGCATTGAGAAATGCAGTGCCAATCACTAACGAGTGTTAAGTCTTTTTCTTGTGGATTTGAATGATGCCATTAGTTACTGTTACCTTGGAGGTGCTGCCTGACTTCGGTCTAAATGTAAGACCTTGACAAATTACCGAAGGGGCTCTTACTATTGCGCTTTTGCGCCTCGTCTCAGATAAGGTTTCTCAACTGGAAAAACTGAATGAATTGGTTTAGAGCAGTGGTTCGCAACCGTCCTACGACTGCGACCCTTTAATACAGTTCCTCATGTTGTGCTGACCCCCAACCATAAAAATATTTTCATTGCTACTTCAGAACTGTAGTTTAGTTACTGGTCATGAACCGTAATGTAATTATCGGTGTTTCCCAGTGGTTCCGTCCGACAACTTGCAGCGGGTCGCAAGTTCCGTCGGACGACTTGTGGCGGGTCACGACCCACATCACATGCTGAGAACCGGTGGTTTGGATTTTTTTTGTTTTGTTTTTGTTTTGTTTTGTTTTGTTTTGAGACAGGGTTTCTCTGTCCTGAATCTCGCTGTGTAGACCAGGCTGGCTTCGTGCTCACAGAGATCCACCTGGCTCTGCCTCCCGAGTGCCGGGATTAAAGGCGTGCACCACCGCCGCCCGGCTGGACATTTTGTTGTTGTTGTTGTTGCTTTTGTTTTTGTTTTTTCGAGACAGGGTTTCTCTGTGTGGCTTTGCGCCTTTCCTGAAACTCATTCTGTAGACCAGGCTGGCGTTGAACGCACAGAGATCCGCCTGCCTCTGCCTCCTGAGTGCCGGGATTCAAGGTGTGCGCCACCGCCGCCCGGCTGGACTTGACACAGGGTTTCTCTGTGTAGCTTTGCGCCTTTCCTGGAACTCACTTGGTAGCCCAGGCTGGCCTCGAACGCACAGAGATCCGCCTGCCTCTGCCTCCCGAGTGTCGGGATTAAAGGTGTGCGCCACCACCGCCCGGCTGGACATTATTTTAATAGGATTATTTTACGCACTAATATTTCTATGTTGCCTTTTTAAAACAGCCTTCTGGCTTTGAGCCAGCAGGAAGAGCTAATGGATTTGCCAAGCAACTACTCCTTGAGTGCCAGTGAAGATGAGGTGGGTGACAAGTGTTGAACTGACTCAATTAGGGTGAACACCACATTCCTGGGGAGGAAAGGATTGGAGAGATATGTATGTGGAGGGGAGCTAACTAAAACTCCAGCCTATGCTACCTGAATTTTAAACCTAATTCTCTGACAAAACTACTTAAATTGTTCTTCCTCTTGTGTAAAACAGTACCAATTTTAATGATAAGGAAAGACCAGCAACGGTAGTCATCCTGGAAGTCGGGAGGCTGAGGCAGGAGGATCTTAAGTTTGAGGCTAGCCTAGGCTACGAACTGAGGGTTTGTCTTTGTTTTGAAGGGATTTTATTGTGAAGCTCAGTGGCACACATCTTTAATCCAGCACTCAGGAGGCAGACTCAAGTGGATCTCTATGATTTTTAAGGCCAGCCTGGTCTACATAATGAGTTCCAGACCAGGCTGACCAAAGGGTACATAGTGAGACCCTGATTCAAAAAGGGGGGTGGAGTACTTTCTCTTGATAGAAAGCCACTTTGAGAACTGTGGTTATGACTTGAACTGTTAGTCAGTGTTTCTGTATGAAAAAAAAATACTTTATGAGGTTGGGGATTTAGCTCAGTGGTAGAGTGCTTGCCTAGCAAGTGCAAGGCCCCAGGTTCGATCCTTAGCTCCAAAAAAAGAAAAAAAAATACTTTATGCAGAAACAGCATATTAAGCTGATTTCTTTTCTTTGGGGGACACTTTGATACAGAGTTTCTCTGTAGATAATAATTAAAATATCAGATACTTGTACAGCCACTAAGCTGACAAAAAAAAAAAGACCTTGGGGTGGGGCAGTTTTGGGACAGGGTTTCTCTGTAAGCATCAGAGAACTGAGGTCAGAACTCAGGCTGACCTCAAACTCACAGAGATCTACCAGTGCTGGGATTAAAGACATGTGCCACTACCTCCCGGCTTAAACTGTTTTCTTAAAATCAGTTAGGACATTAGCCAAGGTACTAGGATCCAAGTTACTAAGGATCTACATTTTTTATAAAGATAATGTTTGGATTTTGAAACAATTCCTAATTTCAACTCCAGCTTGGATCAGAGTGGTCATATAATATCTCATCTGATTTCCCCTGTTCTCTACCAACCATAACCAAAATGTTTATGTGGACTTGTTTCTAAGTTGTCTTTTTCCTCACCTTGTTGTCCTAATGGATTTTCCTTTTCTGAGTCTAGGGGGACAGTGATGGAGAAAGAAAGCATCAAAAACTTCTGGAAGCAATTGGTTCCCTTACTGGAAAAAATAGGTAACATCCCTGTCAGTTTGGACAGCTTATAATTAGATCTGCCTGCCCTCCTCCTCTTTCTTTTCTTTTTCTTCCTTCCTTCCTTCCTTCCTTCCTTCCTTCCTTCCTTCCTTCCTTCCTTCCTTCCTTCCTTCCTTCCTTCCCTTCTTTCTTTCTTTCTTTCTCTCTCTCTCCTTTCTTTCTCTTTTTCTCTCTCCTCTCTTTTTCTCTCCTTACTTTCTCTCTCCCTTTCTTTCTCTTTCTCTAACTCCTTTTCTTTCTTTCTCTCTCTCTCCTTTCTTTCTCTTTTTCTCTCTCCTCTCTTTTTCTCTCCTTACTTTCTCTCTCCCTTTCTTTCTCTTTCTCTAACTCCTTTTCTTTCTTTCTCTCTCTCTCTTTCTTTCTTTCAGGATGTACATATGCCACTTAGCATAAGGGGAGATCAGAGGACAACCTGTAAAAGTTGGTTCTTCCACCATGGGGGAGATTCAGGGATCAAATTCAATTTGGCTTGGCAGCAATGGCCTTCACTTCTTGAGCCATCTTGCTGGCCCTATAACTAGCTGTTTCTATGAGATGTCTCCTAAGATTTACTGAATGATCCTGGTACCTACCTGTGTGTAGCATATAGTGAAAAACTGTATGATTGTTGTTGGCTATTTTCCTTATTGCTGTTACTGTATTAGAACTCATACATTGGAAGTTTTATTTAATTCACACCTACAGTCTTTTGAAGCATTGAACACATGTTAGTTAACCCCATTAAAGACGTTAATTAAAATTTTATCTCCATGGTCAACCATTTATAAGTGGCAGGTCCTAGATTCAAATCCATGTCTGCTTAAATCTTTTTCATTGTACTACATTATATTTTTTAAGGGCCAGGTCTATATATGAAAAGATGAGATATGGACTAGACTACTAAGTCTAAGTTTAGGAACAGTTTGGTTGCTGTGACAAAAGTGGACCATAAAACCACAGCTGCCTTTGAAGAAAGAAACACTGTACTTAAAGATGTAGCTCAGTGATAGAGCACCTACATAGCATATATGAACCCCTAGATTCCAGAATCTTAGGGAAAAAAAAACAATGAACCTAAGTGTTTGGGTTTCCCATGCAAATGTATCCATTTCTAGTATATCATTTTCTCCCTAATTTCAGGTGGAAATTGCCTGAGAGATCTGAGGCTAGTCTGAAAGTGTCCGAGTTTAATGTTAGTTCTGAAGGTAAGTTTTTAAAACTATTTATGCATGAAACCATAAATATTTACCAATGAGAATGCATTAAGGGTAGTCAGGTGAAGGATGCTAAGGTCAGTGTTGCCTGTGGAGCCCAATGGGATGCCCATTGCATAAAGTGACTTGAGTGGTGGTTCCACGCATCTTTTACTAGCTTAGCTGCCATGCTTGTATGGCTCTTTAATGTTCACAGCTGCCTTTGTATGTTAGTTCTCTCGTGATGCTTGGAGGTAAGACAGACAGATAATCAGCTTTGTTGGGACCTTATTAGAATGGTTTGCTGTTGGTGAACCAATGAGTCTATATTGGGGTGACTAACAGAAATACGGGTGAGCGGTTACTTATAGGAGCTGGAATGACCCCCAAAACAGGTGTATTACCAGCAGCCCACTGCAACGCTGGTCAGGACTCAAGAATGCTGTGCCCCTTGACCTCTTGCAGGAATTGACCAAGGAAATCTCTGTAGCTAGTTGCTCAGATATCTTCCCCAACAGTTGTTAACTACTTCTATAAAGTTGTGTAGTGGGGGTGGACTTGGATAATTTTGCAAGTTTCAGCTTTCCCAGACACATAAAATTTGTTTTCCTTAGGAGCCTTGCCCCTCCTATGGGAATGCTTTGGTTTGGAAGCCAGTGCCATGGAACAGGCCCCTCCCTCCCTCTTTCACAGTGTTCCCTGAGACTTGAAGTGGGTAATACAGATAGCATTTATGACTAAGTGTTGTGTCATGGCAACGGTCACTTGGGTGATTAAGTCTCAGGAAGTTTTCCTCCATGACCAGTTTAAGGCTGACAGTGACGGTGAGCTTCTCCTCTAGCACTTCAGGGTTCCAGGTTTTATGTTGTAGTCTTTAATCTACTAGGAGGGTTTTGTTTTTTGTTTTATTTCTGGCTTTCCGAGCATTAGCATCTTTGCTGTGGTTCTCCCCAATGCAGCATGTCATAGGGCAGAGGATCAGGTAGAGAATCCCAGGCCTCCTCAGCAGAAAGGAGACATGGTAACAAATCCTTACATGACTGGCAATGAGGTGTCAGACGTTTTCTTAGCCCCATTGCCTTCCTGTCCAGGAAATCAATAACTAAAGAATGGACACATGTTGAGTCTTGGAAAGGCACGAAGCTTAGGAGTATCTAAGGTTTTTTTTTTTTTTTCATGTATCCCCGCCCCCTCAAGAGCCCATGTTAACCCCTGAGTTGGGAGAGCATAAAATCACCCCTGTTAAAAATGCATGCTCCACCAGGTGTGGTGGTATATGCCTTTTATTCTCAGAACTTCAGAGGCAGAGGCAGGTGTGTCTATGTGAGTTCAAGGACAGCCTGATCTATATAGCAAGTTCCAGGCCAGCAAGAGTTACATTCTGAGACCTTGTTTTCCCCCACCAAAAAAAAGTCTATTAAGTGGCATAGTTACTGTGTCTAGATACCATTTTTTCACCCTTTTCTGAACTTAGGCAGCTTGAAAGAATTTTGTGCTTCTAGGAATCACCATTGGAACCTCAGAGCACTTAGCAATGTGCTACCAGTAAGCTAATTGAATTGATTCAACAGGTATTTATTGAGTGTCTGCAGTGTATCCAGCAAAGTAGCTAAATCAATAGCAGGTGATATTCTAGATACTAAGTCAACAGTGAAGAATAAGGCATGACCGAATGGGCTCTGCAGTCTGGTAATGAAGGGAAGAACTAAAACAGGATGATGCAGCAATGGTTCCTGTCTTTAATCTCAGTACTTGAAAAAAAGGTAAGAAGATCAGGAATTGAAGGCCAAGCTTGGCCACACAGTTCAAGGTCACCCTGGTCTACATGAGACCCTGTGTTAAAAAACAAAACAAAAACCATATGGTATAATGACTTAATTGAATACTTCAGATTGGTTGGTCATGAAAGGTCCTACAAGAGGCAAAGTTGAAGGAAATGAAAAGCCAACCATACAAAGGTGGGAGAAAGCATTCCAGTCAAAGGAACAACTTTGGAATAGTTAAAGAAACACAGAGCATGTTTCAAAGACTTGGGAAAAGGACTTATATGACTTAGAGTGTAGCAGACTAATGTTTGTTAGAGGCAGATGAAGACCAAATCCTATCGGGATGTGTCCTTTAGGGCTATGAGATTCCAGGTAGAATTCAGCAGCACTGAATCATTTTCGGCAGGATTATGACATATTGAGATACACATTTTCAAAAACTGACTGGCTGCTATGGGATGAATGAATGAGTAGAAGTAAAAAGACAAGGACAAGCTGGGTGGTGGCGCACACCTTTAATCCCAGCACTCAGGAGGCAGAGGCAGGTGGATCTCTGTGAGTCTGAGGCTAGCCTGGTCTATAAATCGAGTACTGGGACAGCTAGGACTACACAAAAACCCTGTCTTGGGGGTCAGGCAGAGACAGGAAAAGAGTAAATAACTTGCTTTTTGAATAACTGGTTTTCTCCTTATTTGTACCCCTAACATATTTGGAAATGTACAAGACTAGTGGTGTCACTATGGCTATGGATAAAGGATTGAAATAAGAATTATTTGTACTTCCCTGTACATTTTCAAGACTATCAACATATTCTAGTCAGGCCACCACCTACATGATATTGACATTGTTTGGTCTCACTTCCCAAACTGACCAGAAAGTTGGCCTTTCCACAGGCTCTGGAGAAAAATTGGCCCTTTCAGATCTGCTTGGGCCTGTTAAACCTTCATCTTCATTGGCTACTGTAAAAAAGCAACTGAGTAGAGTCAAATCAAAGAAGACTCTGGAACTACCCCTTAACAAAGGAGAGCTTGAACAGGTAAGTCACATGGAAAGTGGCCCGTTGAAGGGAAGGACTTGAACTGAGAAGGGGAGGTAAAGTAGGGGCAGCTGAAGTCTTTAGGAGGAAGCAAGAGTTCATTTCTGGGCTTCTGATTATTGGGGTGGGGGTGACTAAGAAACATTGCCTCCTGGTTTCTTGTTATTCCTTTGAGTTCGATGTGGAATTTCATGGCCATTTCCTTTCATGTACATTGCCTGGTTTAGATCAACAGAGAAGTGGCATTCAGTAAAACTTCGCAAACCCTCTCCAAATGGGATTCTGTTGTTCAGAAGAACCGGGAAGCAGAGCAGCTGGTTTTTCCCTTGCAGAAGGAGCCGTCTTCCTTTGTTCCCATTGAACATGTGTTTAATGACTGGAAGGTGGGTGCAACAGAATGGAAATAAACCTTGAAAGCCGAGGTGCAACATGAAGAGTTCGAACCTTCCAGCGTGTGGATGAGTAGTTTAAGCCTGAATGCCAGCTTATGTCATTGTCGTTTAGTGGTCAGAGGAAGAGAGAGGAGACAGCATATCTATCTTAACTGTCAGTCAGGGAATAGCCAAGCCACACAGGCGCTCTTCTAGTCATTCTGTCTGTGCCCATGGGATTCAAAACAAGGCTTATAAGTTTCAGTGTTAAAACATCTGGTGACAAAGACTGGGATATGGTGATACATACCTATAACCCTAGCACTTGGGAGGTGGGAGCAGAAGAATCAGGAGTTAGAGGCCAGCTTGAGCTAGCTACATGAGACCCTGTCTCAAAAACAATTTTAAAAGACGTGTGTGTGTCTGCCAAGATAAAAGGAACATACTGTTTTTTTTTCTTTTATATGATTTATTTTTTATTTTATGTTCTTGGTTGATGTGCCTGCATGTATATCTGTGTGATGGTGTCAGATCCCCTGGAACTGGATACGTGTGAACTGCCATGTGGGTGCTGGAA
The DNA here is from genome assembly GCF_049852395.1 of Peromyscus maniculatus bairdii. Taxonomy (NCBI): domain Eukaryota; kingdom Metazoa; phylum Chordata; class Mammalia; order Rodentia; family Cricetidae; genus Peromyscus; species Peromyscus maniculatus. The sequence continues at coordinate 27,158,761 of NC_134875.1, read as the reverse complement.
ATTGAACCCAGCTCTTAACCACTGAGCCATCTCTCCAACCCCTGTGTTTTCTTTCTTATCCCCTAGTTCTATTTTGTTGTGATGCTACCACCCAAACATATAGTACTGTTTAATGATGAGAACTTTAGCAAGTAACTCATGAAGGGGGTAAGGAATAGTTTAAAACTTTGTTTCCCAAACACTGACCCCCTGCCACTATGCATAATCATGGATGGTATTCTTCCCATTTTAGTGGTTTTGCAATCTCCTTGTAAATGAAATGATGCTGGTAGAAAATGATGGTGTTTAAGAAGAATGGCAGTTATACTCTTGGCGAAATTGGTCCCTAGAGTATGTACTTTTTACTATATGAACAACTCCTTCAAAGCAGCCAGCCTACTTTTCTAGTATACCTTTGGTATGGAGTCTCATCTAGAGTGGTCTGTCTTAAAGAAAAATAGTCAAAGAAAACAGTACCTACACCATAGATAGATGATAGATAGATAGATAGATAGATAGATAGATAGATAGATAGATAGATAGATAGACAGATCTAACCACAAAGGTGTTATGTTTCTCCATGCTTTCTAAAAAACCAGAAGTGATAGTGTCCTATGTCAGGAAGTTTAGCTAATTAAAGCTAATTAAAATTATATTGCTTGCCATCATAACTAAACAAATAGTCACTTATTAAGGGATTAAGCTCTATTCTCTGATAGTATTTTTGAAGTCACTACCATTCTCTTTCTAGGATTCTTCAGAAATCAGGTATAAAGTGTGGCTGCAGGATGAAGGGAGACTTTAGGAAAAAAAATTGAAGAGGTAATAACAATTTACAGGCTTCAAAAATATGAAGTGGTGCATGCCTACAATTCCTGCACTTAGGAATGTAAGACTCAAGGAGTTCTGGTTCAAGGCAAATTCAAGGGACATAGGGCTGGCCATGATGGCCTAGGCCTGTAATCCTAGCTGTTTGGGAGACTGAGGCAGAGGCTTGAAAGGTTCAGCCATCCAGGACAATTTAGCAACATTCTGTCTCCAACTAAAAAAAAAAAAATGTAAAGTTGAGGATAGAAAAAAATGGCAAGGTTAAGTTGTGTTTGAAGCTTTTACAAAACTGAAGCAAATTTCACTGTCATCTAATGAGGAACATGCCTTTGGAAGAGCTGGTCTCTGCTGTTGTTTCTACTGTTCCCCTCCTACTGCTACCAGTCTCACCGTTCTTTAGTAGTGGGCCTCCAAATTGCCTTAACCTAATTAGGCGCTCATAGTCTTCGACCTATCTGGCAACAGCATCGACATACCACATTCTTAAACACTCTCCTGTCCTTGGCTTCTGTTAGCCTTACTGCTTTATTGCTCCAGCTTTTCACGGGCCTTTTAATTCTTGCTCTGTAAACTCTGAGTTGGCTGTCATTCACAGTCTCTCTTAAATTCTAGTTTCACAGCCTGTGTGACAAAACAGGCATCCCCTGCATCTCCATGTGACCTGTCCTACCAGAGCATCCCATTTCTAGATTCCCAAGCCTTCACCACCACCTTTATTCAGTTAACAGCCTAACTCCCTATTCGGTCACCTGGGTTGAAAACCTGGATCATCTGATCCCTACCCATCCCCTTAGCTGTCCCCTCCCTAGCACATGTGGTGGACTAATCTTATAAATTCTGTTGTGGCTCCAGGTCCCCACAACCATCAGGATTTCCATGCTGAAACACAAAATTACTTGTCACTCTCCTACCTAAAATCCATCATGGGCCAGTGAAATGGCTCAGTGCTAAGGATGCTAACTGCTCAGCCTGGCAACTCGAATTCTATCCCCAGGCCCCATGTGGTGGAAGGAATTAACTGACTCCCAAAAAAGTTGTCTGCTCGCCTCCATCTATGCACCATGGTATAAGCACCTACATGTACGCGCGCGCGCGCGCACACACACACACACACACACACACACACACACAATCAGTCAATCAATCAATCAGTCAGTCAGTCATTGTAAAAATTAAATTAAAATCCATCAAAGGCATTCCACTTAGAGGACAAACTAAAAACACCTAGTGTTTTAGCTGTGCTGAATAACAACACATTATTCTCTTACATACCACTTATTTCCTGGTACCTGTGTTTTTGTTTATGCTCATCTGTTTGGACTTTTCCTACTCTTGAAAGAATTGTGCTTAAGCCTTAAAGCCTACATCTAAGAGTTATTTCCTTCCCTCTCTAACCCACCCACCTCCTAATCAGAATTAACGGTTCCTTTCTGTGTGCTTACCTTTATAGAATAACATTTAACCCATTCATGTTACATTGTTAGCAGCATATGTATCTCTTTTCTCTAAGCTCTATGAAGACAGGATCTATCTTAATTAATGGTGTAGTCCTAGCACCCCTCACAAGTGCCTGAAATGTAGCTGAAATCAATAAATGTTGGCAAATTGAATTGAATTTGAAGGGCGATTACAACATTGTAATATAAATCACTTTGTAGCCTGTGATTGATCACTTCTGCAGATACTAAAAATGGAAGAACATGCACCTTTACCATTCAGTAGAATAGGTTTATGGCTAAATCAATAGCACCGTGTAACATGTGATGATGTGTATTTATGCGTTTGCTCAGATATTTGTAAGTTTAATACTGACCATGATGCATGTGGCTACTGAGGAAAAACATGCATAAAATGTGAGGTTTGAAACTGGCTGTTGCCTAAGGCTGTCTTTGTACTGTGTCAGGATGGACCATGGCCTCATTGGCCTGATTGTTTTAGTCATCCTCACAATGGCAGTCAAGCAGCAAATGGAATTTTTGACCGACACATGAAGTAATTAGTGGACAGTTTATTTCGTAGATACCTCCTGTCACACAAAAGTAAATGGGAACTAAGGAGTTGGAGCCAAAGTCAGAACCTGAGTAGAGTTCAATTTGAACTCCAAGGAAGCTGGATGATTATATGAAAGGGAAGGTGGATGATTACATGAAAGTCATATTTATTTTAAAAAAATTCCTTATGCTCAGAAAATTAAAACACATACCCTGCCATAAAACAAATTACTAGGCAAAGTGTACCTAAGAATGACTGTTCTTGTCTTCTTGGTAATGAATAAAAATATGAGAGCCAGGCATAGTAGCACATATCTGTAATGCCAGCACTTGGAAGGCTAAGGCAGAAAGATTAAAATTTAAGGCCAGCAAGACCTTATATCATAAAAACAAAGAAGAGGGCTTGAGAATTATAACTCAGTGATACAGCACTTTTCTCACATACACAAGGCCCTGGGTTCAATCCTCAGCACTACCAAAATAAATAAGTACATTAAAAATTAGAGTTCCCTTCTCGATTGGTTTTCCAGTTAATATCATCAATGGCAAATAATGCTTAAGATCTAACCTCTCCTTCCCTGTAGGGAAGCATCTTTAAAGGATGCTTATGATAAGACCCTGAGATTCCCAACTATAAGGTAATTAATTGGTGTTTGCTTCAATATATTTTATATATTGGGATTTTTTTTAACTTTTGTTTGCTTTCTTTTTGAGTCAGAAGCTTGCTATATCACCCAGCCTGGCCTTGACCTTGCAGCTATCACCCTGCCTTTGTCTCCCAAGTTATAGGGATTATAGGCATTCACCATCACTTCTGAAAGTTTTGGACTTTGAAAATTAATGTGACAATTTGGTACTGCTCTCTTCCCAGCATTTGACTGAATCAAACTTAGATTCTTAAGAAAATTGAGTTCTGTTTTCTCACAATTGATAAGAGAAGACGATCCCCCAAGTAATTTCTTGTTCCGTGCTGTAGACCGGGCTGGCCTCGAACTCACTGAGATCCGCCTGGCTCTGCCTCCCGAGTGCCGGGATTAAAAGCGTGCACCACCACCGCTGCCTGGCTGGCCCTCCCCCAAGTAATATTAAAGAGTACTTCAGCCCCCTTGTAAAAGTTGTCTTAATTAGAATTTTTTAAAAAGTCAAGCTGAGTGTAATAGTACCTGCTTGTAATCACAACACTAGGGGAGCTGAAACAGGAAGACACCATGACTTCTGGGGCAACCTGGGCTACAGTGAGTTCCAGGCTAGCCACGTCTGGATGGTAAGGTCTTATCTAAGGAAGAAAGGAAGGGGGAAAAAAAGAACAAATTTTTAAAATTCAGAATAAAATAAGACATTGTCTATTCCTCAGAACAGCTAGGTAAGAACCTAAGGTTTTTCCTGTTTTGTTACCTCCTTAAGGCAAGAACCCCTCTGGAACAGGAAGTTTTTAACCTCCTCCATAAAAACAAACAGCCAGTGACAGACCCTTTACTGACTCCTGTGGAAAAAGCCTCCCTCCGAGCCATGAGCCTGGAAGAGGTAAGTGTTGTAGACCATTCCACGTACCCAGGCAAGCCATGGTTCTCCCAGCATTCGCCTTCCGGCCCAGGAGTTACTGTCCATGTCATTCATTGTAGGCTAAGATTCGCCGAGCAGAGCTTCAGAGGGCCCGGGCTCTGCAGTCCTACTATGAAGCCCGGGCTCGAAGAATGAAGAAGATCAAAAGTAAAAAGTAAGGCAGCTGCCGATCTCACTGAAGAAAATGGTGGGGTTAATCACGAATTCTTTGGAGAGAACTTTTACCATGACAGTTAGGGTCATGTAAAAGAAGTCCCAAGTAGGAACGACTAGTCGCCTTTTCCTAAACCAGCCTCACGTAGTTGTGCCTGCTTCAGCAATGCCCTTTGCTTGGGCTTTAGCGTTTATACTTGACATTGACACGAGGACTGTTTGGTTACTCTCTCTCCTTCCAAAACATCATGGAGTGGTTCTGCAGAGTGAGCTCTGAATTTTCACAGCTGTTGAATCCAGTAGGACTTTTCTTTCGTTCTTTTCTTTTCTTTTTTTTTTTTTTTTTTTTTTTTGGTTTTTCGAGACAGGGTTTCTCTGTGTAGCTTTGCGCCTTTCCTGGAACTCACTCTGTAGCCCAGGCTGGCCTCGAACTCACAGAGATCCTCCTGCCTCTGCCTCCCAGGTGCTGGGATTAAAGGCATGCGCCACCACTGCCCTGCTCAGTAGGACTTTTCTTTTGCTTTTTTGCCTCTTTGGAACGTGTTCTGTTCCTTCTTTGACCTATAGAAACAGGAGAGTCTGCTCTGCAGAAGTCTGAATGGTCAGAGAGTCCTGTCCGTCTTCTCAGGTTCCGTGTTAACTGTGGTAGCCATTCTAGCACCTGCTTAAGGAACCCCTCGGATACCGTGGGCACTTTTGCATGTGGTGTTCAGTGTTTCAGCTAAATCTCAGCTCCCACACCTCCTCTCTTACCCTGTAGATACCACAAAATTGTGAAGAAAGGAAAGGCCAAGAAAGCCATCAAAGACTTTGAGCAGCTGAGGAAGGTCGATCCAAATGCTGCATTGGAAGAACTGGAAAAAATTGAGAAAGCCAGAATGATGGTGAGATTGCCTTTTGCTTTTCACACCTTTGCCAATGACTGTCCCTGGAAGGGGTTGAAGATCTCATTTTGTCCTTCCTTTCCAGGAGCGAATGAGTCTTAAGCATCAAAACAGTGGCAAATGGGCCAAGTCGAAGGCAATTATGGCAAAGTATGACCTGGAGGTAAGAAATAGGCCAGACAATAGGAGATGGAATTGGAAGAAAAAAGAAAATCAGTACACAAGAATGGTAGCAGAAATAGAATTGGGGAAAAGCCACAAGGATGAATGAAAAACCAGGAATATAAAAAGATACCAGAAAAAAATTAAGGCACAGAGGAAAATGACCAGGGAAAAGATCGAAGGAAAATAACATCAAGGCAAATCTAATAAAAGAGGAAGGAACTTGTTATTTTTTTTTTTTTTACCATTGTATTTCACCTGTTGCTTCTTTAAGGATAATTTGTCTTTCTATTTTATTCTATGGCTACTAAATAAAGTATGTGTACTCTTTTAACAGTAGATGCCAGTAAGAAATAGCAAGTGAAATGGGAAAACTGGGTTTGTAGCTCAGTGGTAGAGCACTTACCTAGCATGCTAAAAGCTTAGGGTTCCAACCCAACACTATGAAGAAAAAAAATACAGGCGGTAGCTTGAGCTTAATGTTGTGACACATACCTACAAACCCAGCGCTAGAAAGGCTAAGGCAGGACCACCCATTGCAAGGTCAGACTGGGCCACCTAGTAAGACCCTGTCAGCAAAAGGAAAAGAAAAGAATGAAAGAACCGGGGGCCACTTTGAGAAATGAGGGGAAAGATATTTTCTACTGTGGTCACTAATGTCAAAGTTCCTGTGCTGGGGGTCTCCTTCCTCTAGGCCCGCCAAGCTATGCAGGAACAGTTGGCAAAGAACAAGGAACTGACACAGAAGCTCCAAGCTGTTTCAGAGAGTGAGGAAGAGGGAGGCGCTGAAGAGGAGGAAGCCCGAGTTCCTGATGTAGCCAATGAAGTACAAATGAATGCTCATGGATCCAATCCGTGGATGCTCAGGGGTTGCAATCGTGATGCAAAAGAGGAGGAGGTCCAGGCAGACTCCGAAGAACTGCCTGAGCCTGTGGCCCATGAGTTTTCTGAAAATGAGAGAAACGAAAAGCCAGTGGCAGAGGAAGATGTTTTGTTGAAAGAATTTGAGGAAAGGAGAGCCCTTAGGAAAAGAGCTAAGCTCAACCAGGATGCTGAGCCAGTGGGCGGCCAAGAAACAAAAGGTGAGCTGTGAAGTGGAAGGGGCAATTTCTTATTTGCTCTGGATGGACTGAGAGAAAAAAGAAATGTCCACCCACACGTGCTACATAGTGATTATTTTAAGAGTGTGTACTAGGTCCCTGAAGTGAAATTAGATTCATAATAACTATTTTTTTCTAAGGCATTTGATAAGCAAATCAAACATGCTCAAACACATTTTCTGCTCTTGGGGCTTATAATCTTCAAAAAGACATTACTAAGTTAGCCTTGAAAAGGTGTGGCTTGTCATTCCTAGTACCTACAGACTTGAATCTAGTAAGATGGTAAATGCCAAAATCTATACATATTTTCAGACATTAGGTAGATTTGGAGAAATTGTTAAACTGCTCTAAATGTCTGGAGTCCAATTTTTGTTTTTTTTTTTGTCTTGCTTGTAAAGTGAGAAAGTGGCATTTTTAGCACGTCATAATGCTAGATTTTTCTGTGTCTGTATTTGGGTGACACTTCCCCAGAATGAATTGTTCTGCAGGCTACATGTAAGTTTTTTTATTTAGTGTAGTGCTGTTGCCCTGGGGATGGGATATTCTAGGCAAGTGCTGCACCACTGCCTGATATCCTTGGTCTCCCCACCCACCTTTTGGTTTTGGGGTTTTGTTGTTGTTTTGTTTTTGTTTTGATATGGTTTCTCTGTGTTGCAGCTCTGGCTGTCATGGAACTCACTTTGTAAACCAGGCTGGCCTTGAAGTCACAGAGATCTGCCTCCTGAATGCTGGGCTCAAAGGCATGTGCCACCACCATCTGGCTATCCTCAGTCTTGTGATGAGATTTTTTTCTACAAACAATATTTATGCTTTAGAGGCTGCTTGATTTTTTTTTTTTCTTAAAGATGCAGCCCATGTTGGCTTTAAACTCACTATGTAGTCAAGGATGACCTTGAACTCCTGATGCTCTTGCCTCTACCTTTGGAGTGCTAGGATTACAAATGTGTGTCACTGTTGGGAGGTGGTGGAGGTGGTGGTGGTGGTGGTGGTGGTGGTGGTGCTCGCCTTTAATCCCAGCACTGGGGAGGCAGAGTCAGGTGGATCTCTGAAGTCGAGGCCATCCTGGTCTACAAAGAGAGATCCAGGACAGGCTCCAAAGCTACACAGAGAAACCCCCGTCTGGGGGGGGGGGGCTGGTTATCTGGCACACACCTTTAATCCTAGCACTCGGGAGGCAGAGGCAGGAGGATCTCTAAATATGAGGGCAGCCTGGTCTACAGAGTGAGTTCCAGGACAGCCAGAGCTACACAGAGAAACCCTGTGTCAGGGGACAGGGGGACTGGTTATCTAAGACAAGTGTGCTACATGTCTACAATCTCAGCACTTAGGAAAGAAACTGAGCTAAGAAGTTCAAGGCCAGCCTAGGCAACATAGCAAATTTGAGGATAACCTGGGATACCTTGTAAGATTCCTATTTCCAAGGAGGAAAGGGGACTGATCATTTATCTGGCAGAAAGATAAACCCAGCTAGTGTCAGGTAACAGATCACAGAATTTCAAGGGTAGCCTGGATAACACAGTGAGACCCTATCTCTTACCAAATTTTTTTTTCAAAAAGGAGGGAGAGGGATGCCAATCATGGTGGCACGTACCTTTTTATCTCAGGCAGAGGTGAATATCTCTATTCAAAGTCAGCCTGGTCTACATAGCAAGACCCTGTCTCAAAAAAAAAAAGCAAAAATTAATGAATTATAAAAGGGGTGGTCATCTAGCTAGCTAAATATTTTGAAGCTGTTGGTTGTGGTATGGTAGTATAATGGTAGATTTTTAAGAATCAATAAGAGCTTCCCCAAACTATAAGGCATATTATAAGAAGTAATGCCCTAAAATATGAGGAAGTCATGGATGTCCCCCTCCAACACACACACTCTATTAAAATGAGCTTGGAAATTTACTTTTGAGAAATATTGGTATACCTGTCTCAAGGCCAGATCTAAAATGATATGATAGCTTCAAGCCAAAGCTAGAAAGCAAGGTCCACAGGGAAGGGAGACAACTTTAGTTATCAAAAGGGGCAGTTTAGAAGAATAGTGTGCTGCTGTTGTTTCCCTCAAGGCTCTAAGACTAGAGATTTGGGCAGTAACTGGAAAATGGAAGCTTACCTCTACTCCAAAAAACAGCTATTTCATTTTTTCTTGACTAGGTCGCATACAACAAGTTATATAATCTGCTTGAGATGTGTAGTGTAGTAGGGAGATCTGTTCAACGTATGACATGTACTTATGAAAACGTAAGTTTAACTAGTTCAAAAGTATGAATTGAGGCTCGCATAGTTGTACATGCCTATAGTCCCAGCACTTGGGAGGTAGGGGTAGAAGGATCAGGAGCTCCAAGGTCATCCTCAGCTACATAGCAAGTTCAAGGCTAATATGAACTACATGAAAACCTGTCCCCAAAAATACATATATAAATAAATAACCAAAAGATTATAAAATGAGGATTCTTGGGTCAGTCAATACAAAACCCTCCAAAGGAGCTTTGTCTAGGCCATGAAGCCTAAAGTACAAGACTGTTTCATTCAGATGTGGTACCTGTTAAAATGTCACCTCCACCTCTTTTTTCCTTTTGATTTGGAGCTTTGGGATAGAAGTGGAGCTTGGTGGCGAGTGTTTGCTTGGTATGTACCAAGCCTTGGGTTTGTTCTCCAGCACCACACTTTTAAAAATAAATAAAAAGAACTTCTGGGGAATCTTTCCAAGTAGAGTTAGTCAACTAACTGACAGGGTAGTTAATACAAGGTAGTTAAGCCCCAGTCCTGGTCATTAGCGGTCACCTGGGAAATAGGACCCTGTTTGTCCTTATTAGAGTAGTTCATGGTACTCAGCACTCAGTAGTTGCTTGACAAATCCTCATTAACTGGGAAACTTCCAAGCTCCTCTGACAGATTTTTTCCCCTCCAGATTCTACCAGCAAGGAGGTATTATCTGAATTGAGGGCGTTGTCCCAGAAACTCAGTAAGGAAAATCATCTACCAAAGAAGCAAAAAGAGAGTTCAGCAAAGACTGTTCCCCTGGTCCAGGAAGAGGAACCTGCCCCAGAGGAAGAGGAGCCTCTATTGCTGCAGAGGCCAGAGAGACTACAAACTCTGGAGGAACTAGAAGAGCTAGGTAAAGAGGACTGTCTTCCAAATAAGGAGCTCCCTAGAGCTGCAGTAGAAGGGGAGCAGATGAGAAGGAACACCCAAACTCAGTTGAAGGGGAAGAAGAAGAAGAAGGAGCAAATGATCAGTCTGCAGAACATCCTGACTACAAGAACTCCTTCTGTGACATCAGTGGCAGTTCCTACAACAGTAGAGGAGCTGGTGAGCAGAGCCAGGGTCTTGGGTTTGTGGGGGCTGGAACTGGAACACATTAGGTCCTTCTTACAGCACCATCTACGAAGGTTGGTTTTGCTGGAAAAACATTTCAGGAGTTGAGGTCCAGATTACCATGGTGGGAGGCTGGGCCCAAGAGTCAGTTTAACAGATACAGATTTGTGGACACAGCGGAGCCACACAAGCAGCCTAAATTCTGAGCCACTAACGCTCCCTGGGGTGACTGTCAACCGGTCCTCAGTGGAGGCGGTAGTCACTGAAAGCTCTGACTAGATCTCAGGCCCAACAACTAAGTTCAGTTACTGAGTTACTGCTAAAGTTCCCTCCCCTCAATTCCTACCACAAGTAGTCTGCCCTCAACCCCAAACCCAACCCCAAATTAAGTAATTAAAACTAGCAAGGCAAAACACCCTATCCGCTTTTCCTGGGATATAAACTGCTGGAAGTTCCCATTCTGGCCTCGCTTGGAGCTTCTGCTGTTGACCCAGACCATCCTTTCTCCCACCCTAAAACTTCCTTATTGAAGGTTTTAAATTGTGTCATATGATGACTAGCTAAGGATATTCAGCCTAGAGAGAGAAATCGGAGCATGATTGCATGATTGGTTCCTATTGTGAATCGATCATCCTTTTAGCTCTTCCCCCTAGGGGGCGCTAAGATGTCACAACCCAGGATTCGGTCATGTCATGAAGCACTCGAAAGACAAGTTTCAGTTCTTTGCACTTGTTTCTTCCCAGGAAGATGAAGTGGAGAGAGACCAAAAGCAAATGATAAAGGAAGCTTTTGCCGGGGATGATGTCATCAAGGAGTTCCTAAAAGAGAAGAGAGAAGCTATCCAGGCCAATAAGCCAAAGGACCTGGACCTGACCTTGCCTGGCTGGGGAGAGTGGGGCGGGATGGACCTGAAGCCCAGCGCCAAGAAAAGACACCGGTGAGAGGAGGGGAACCCTGTCAGAAGAGCACAGTTTCCCCAGCCCACCCTGAAGTGTGTTTCCTGCATTTTTGACTAAATCCTGAATACTCCTTTTACTATTTGGCTTTCCAGGTTTCTCATTAAAGCCCCTGAAGGTCCTCCGAGAAAAGATAAGAATTTGCCCAATGTGATTATAAATGAGAAGCGCAATATCCACGCAGCAGCTCACCAGGTGAGGTTCAGAGCACTCTCTAGTTGTCTGATCTCCACTACCCGCTCCTCTTGCTTGAGAGAAGAACTATTTTAGTATCGGTGGGGAGAGGGATTGTGATGTTTTCCTTTTTTGGTTTGTTTACTTTTGCGGTTTTTTTTTTTTTTTTTTGAGACAGCTTACCCCAGGCTGGCCTTGAACTCCAAATCCGCTGTGCTGGGCATGACCTGCACCATTAATCCCTGATCTCAGCACCCGCACCCCTTACCGTCATACCTGGCTGGGACGTGTGATGATGATCAACAGAACAAATTTGTCTTTTCAACTGACTGGCTATGACAGTAACAAAGCCAGGCAGGCTGTGCTATTCTGACTACTGACCAGGTTTAGGCTGAAAAGAGATTCTTTGCAAGCAGTAACAGAGGCCCTAAGTCACAGTTTCAACTGGTGCTCCGGATCATTCTGCTCTAAATGAGTCTTGCCAAAGTAAAAATTAACCATTCTGCTGTAGGCTTGGATTTGTAGTCAAGGTAACATGCAGAGACCATGTGTCAAGAAAAGTGGTGATGAACCAGTATCTGTCCACAAAAGTGAAGGGATTTTCAGTTGACTCATATGCTAATAAGCAAGGGATGAGCTGGGTATGGTGGCACCGCCCTTAATCCCAGCAGAGGCAGGTATATCTCTGATCTACAGAATGAGTTTTAGGACAGCCAGAGCTACATAGTGAGACCCTGTCTCAAAAAAAAAAATAGTTATAATGAGCAAGGGATGTTTGCACTATGGGAAACTAGAGCATAGTCATTGTCCTCTGGAATATCACAGGCAATACTGAGTGCTGTTGTTGTAGAGTCACATAAAGTAGAAAAATTAGGAAATGGGCAGAAGATCCAGAGAGAAATTGGGCTTCTCTTGGGGTGAGGACGTGACCCAAAAAAAAAGTCATTGAACTGCATAACCTGCATGTTCCCTTCAGTCCCGAGGTTTGCCCCTCATTAGTACAATATTGAAATGAGTTATACTTGTCCTAAAAGAGAAACGAACTATGTAATGGGTACAAAACAGATGAGGGTTGGAATTGGCTCCGTTGCTAGAATGCTTGCCTAGCACTGTGTAAAGCTGGACATAAAGCACACCTTTAATCTCTAATCTTAGCACTCTGGAGGTGGAGACAGGAAGATCAAAAGTTCAAGGTCATCCTTGGCTACCCAGTGAGTTGGAGGCTAGCCTGGGATACATGAGGCCCTCTCAAAAAAAGTCTTGAGATAACGGTTCAGTCATGTTGTTTGATCTTAGTTTCTAAGCCAATCATTGCAGAAACTGTTGCCAATATAATCCAGCTGAGACTATTCTAGACAATTGGATATAAATGGGAAGGGAAGGAATACTCTGATAGGACTGGTAAGGTGGTTCAGTAGGTAAAAGCATTTGTTGCCAAGCCTGATGACCTGATTTTAATCTGCAGGGGCCCACACTGTAGGAGGAGAATGCTCCAATAGGCCAAAATTACAGGTGACAGCTAAGAGCATGCTTCTCCGAAAGGCTCGCCTTTTCCTTCCCAGAGCTCTTTCCATGTTGATTTACTATTGTCACAGCAAACTGTGAAATGGTTTTTCCAGGGATCTTTCTTGACTTTTGATTTGCTTTTTTTTAAGACAGGATCTCATGTACAGCTTAGTCTGGCCTTGAACTCACTATGTTCCTGAGCATGGCCTTGAACTTGAACATCTGTTTTTCCGGCCACCTCTTCCCCAAGTGCTTGAATTACAAATATATGCCACCACATCTAGCTTATGTGATCCTGGGGATTGGACCCAGGACTTTGTATGTGATAGATAAGTACAACCAACTGAACTACAACCAACTCTGTCTCTTTTTAATTAGCTCAGTGGTTCTCACCCTTCCTAATACTGTGACCTTCCTAATACAGTTCATGCTGTGCTGCCCCAGCCATAAAAATATTAATTGCTACTTCATAACTATAATTTTGATAATGTTATGATCATAGTGAAAATATCTGATAAGTGAAACCTGTGAAAAGGATCATTCAACCCACAAAGGGGGCATGACCCACAGGTTGAGAACCACTGAATTAGCTAGCCACTACAGGAGCAAGAGAGTGAAGTGTGTCAAGACAGGAGAGGACTCCTGTCTGACCTTATTTTTTCATACCCTCAGTAACATACACAGATAGAAAAAATATCAACCTAAACAAGACATTTTCTTAGCCTAAAGGGAAAGGAAGCCTTTTTCTCTCAGTACTGATGCTGGGGAAGTGTTGACAGATCTGAGGGTAGCATTCTGGAGTGGAGAAGAGCACAGGGCAAGGACCAGGAACCCAAGGGTTCTGTTCTCTTCTCTCACATTGCTTACTTTACTTGGGGAAATCATTTCCCCTGTCTGGACACAAGTTGATGCCAAGGAAGATAACTGATGCTATCAAGTAGGGCCAACCAGCTCTGCATCCTCTGATGCCTTAAGAGGATGAAGCTGAGCTCAAGAACCTGGAGGCATTCTGGATTCAGAAACATCTTTGGCTTCCTTAAAACATCAATCATAAAGAGGAAAGGAAGGTAGATCTCTGAATAGTTCAGCCCAGCCAGGGCTACATAGTGAGACCATGTCTCAAAAAACAAGGGAAAAAAAAGGGAAGAAAGGAGAGAATAGAGAGCAGGAAGAGAATAAAAGGGTCAGAATCTATAAAGATGCACAAATGCTCTGGGGCTTCTTGAAGTAACAGTGTTGTCTAGAAGCACCCACTGGTTAGCAGCCTTAGAATTACTATAGCCAAACAGGAGTGGTCTTCTGGGTTTTCTGTTCTAAAACCATTGGCTAAGACTGAGAGTATGGGTATAAATAACTTCCAACAGATTAGCAGTCCTAAGATTATATGGGAACACTGGGGTGCTTTGACCTCTCCAAAGCTTACCTCCCTTGTGATTGTCACATAAGACTGAACTATGTAGACCAGCCTGGCCTTAAACTTGTGATCATCCTGTCCCAGCCCTGGCAAATGCTGAGATTACAAGCATGAGCCATTATGCCCCTTCTCTAGGCTACCTTTAAACAACTGTACCTCACACCAAATCCTTCCTTTCCCTTCCAGGTGCGGATGCTTCCATATCCATTCACGCACCATCAGCAGTTTGAAAGGACCATCCAGAATCCTATAGGGTCCACGTGGAACACCCAGAGAGCCTTCCAAAAGTTGACTGCTCCCAAGATCATCACCAAGGCAGGCCACATTATCAAGCCCATAAAAGCAGAGGATGTGGGTTACCAATCTTCCCCAAGGTCTGATCTGTCTGTCATGCAGAGCAATCCAAAAGGACACTCCAAACATAAAAAACAGCTGAAGAAAAGCTCTATAGATTGAATTGTCAGAAATGTCCTGACTATTTATTCCGCTGCTTGTCCTGTGCTGCAAAATGAACTCCAAAACTGGCTTAATACACTGTGTGTAGTTAAGCCATATCTTGGAAATAAAGAAATTTTTACCTTTATAACTCGACTGCTGTCTGTATTATCTCCCTGTTGAATCATTTTCTTTAAGTCAGACACTTTGAGTACCCCGGCTTTGTACTTCTCTACTTACCACTTTGTAAGGGGAACTTCATCTCCTTTCTTTACCAAGACTTGTAGCTGGTCATGAAAACGAAGGTTTTACATATGACACCCATCAATCATGATCCACCATAAATACCAATTTATAATGAGGGATTGACAAAGTACTACGTGGTTTAACCTCCGAATCCAGAAGCAGCATGTACAAACCACAGCTGGATCCTGCCCTTGGTTGGTCATGGAACCAAGCTGAAGTGGGGTCTACCCTCAGGAGTTGCAACTGTATCTTGTGAGCTTCCTAGTTCAATCAGGTTGCTGTGTAGAGTATCATTTTGGGGAGATGTAGCTCAGTGGGGAATTTTGTTTCCTCCAAGAAACATTCTATCCTGCAGGAGGCTCCTTGAAGCATAAGGTAACAACCCAGAATAGCTTCAGGAACTCCCTGCAACTGACCAGATTTCACTAGGCCCCCTTCCTGCCCGAGTAAGTAATAAAAGCTGGGAGTCCCTCGCGGATGGAGCGAGCCAGGCTGCTCTCTCCAGCCTCAGACTAGACCAGCTGCCTGGAGGAGGTTGACATCAACTGAGGCACCCAGAAAGGACACACTCCAGCCTCTTGAGCTACCTGCAGGCTATGAAATGTGCTCCAGGTTCTCAGCTTTGTGAGCTGTCACCCATGCCAGGGTGGGCTTTGGTCATGTAGCTGTCTTTGAGTCATTTTCCTCCTGTAATTAACCCCAGTAAAACTTACTGGTTTACCAAGTTAGATTTGGGTGGTATCCCTGCTTTGGTCTATCTCAGGCACGCTATCTGGGGTGAGTAGACGTGTGTTGGTTGTCTCCCCAGGAAAAGTTTGGTCACAACAGGAGTGTACCAACCTACATACCTAGAAGGCCCAGGTTTGATTCCCCCAAGAACCCCTAAAAATGGGATCATGGAGATATACTAGGTCTGTAGTGTAATCCCCAACACTCCAGAGGTGTATCATTTTTGTATGCCTCTGTAACAAGACAAGCTTTATCCTCACCTTCTTTTCTTTTTTTGTTTGTTTGTTTGTTTTTCCAGACAGGGTTTCTCTGTGTAGCTTTGCGCCTTTCCTGGAACTCACTTGGTAGCCCAGGCTGGCCTCGAACTCATATCCTCACTTTCTTTACAAGTACACATGCAATTTCAGAAGTAAACCTGTTTCCTTTCCAACTCACCCAGCCAGTTCCTCACCACTGATTCAAGCAGTATTTAGCCATATGGTAGCTAGCATGGACTTCTGCCTCCTTTTGTATCACAGTACCTGGAAGGCTGGAGGTGTAGCTCAGTGGTAGAGTTAAGTGCTTAGCATGCCTCAGGCCCTGGACCACACTGTACTTCATGTCCTCCCATGGAGGCTCACCCCTCATAACCTTATGGTAAGTTTGTATCACGGATTGTAAACGTTGAGAATGTGCTGATAGTTATGAACCCTTCTGAGGAAAACACGAGAGTACACTATTTTACATAAAGTTTCAGCTTTGGACATTTATAATCACTGGACCTATTGCTACTGTGGTTTTCTGTTTTTATAACCTCTCCTCTCCATCTGGACCTTTGTCAAGCACGCTACTCCAAATCAGTTCTGAAATGTTAAGACCTCAAAAATTGGGGGGGAGGGGGTTTAGACCCCCCTAGTACCTTGGTTTTTATAGGCAAAAGATTTCAGTGTAGAGTGATTAAGTCCTGTGTTATACAGTAAATTAATAGGAACTAGTACCTTAGGCTAACTTGGAAGCCAAAAGTCACAGCTGGTTTTTTTTTTTTTCCTGAATTTCTGAGTGTTAGCTGTGTGGGTTCTTACCAGCAGTCTTCAGGAAGTACCTGGAACTGGCTGTCAAGGGAAATGAATATAATGAGTAGTGTTCTATGCCCAAAGGGCATTTTTTAAGTTATGCACTGACTTGAGATTGTCCATAATCGGCTCCGCTAGTTGACACTTAAATCAGCAGCCAGCGGAGGGGAATGAGGAACCCCTACCTCTTCCTGACTCCATGTAAGATACCTCAACATTCTTTCACTCTTAAGCACAAAGCTGCCACCTCTGTGCAACCCACTCCCCAAATCGAAGCGCCACCCCAAAGTGGACAATTCCGGGTCTACTTTCTCAGACCCTCCTGAGCGCCTTTTGCGCTGCACAGCAGTAGAGTGATGCAAGCCGCCCATCCTTCCAAGGAGAGGGCAGACATGGGAACATGACATTAACGACGCCCACTCCCCGTCTTCCAAGCCCCCAAACGGATTCGATTGTTGTTTCGTGGGGCTTTTTTTTTCCTTTTCTTCCTCCGAACCTCCGAAGTGTTCTTCCTTCCCATTGGCCAAAGCTGCCCCTTGACGCCACCCAGGCTTTGCTTGCTGATTGGTCGGCTCTGGATGTGCCCAAGCCTTTTTCCCAGGGTGTGGCGCCCCCCTCCCGCCCCCAACAGGGTTCTGACCCCTGGCTCCTCCCTTCCCCCCAACCCCCCCTCTCCGTTCCGAATGGTACCGCCCTGGCTCGGCTCCCCCACGGCCAGGCCGCTGCCCTTAGGGCCCCCGGACGGGGCGGGGCACACTGGGGACGGGCAGAAGGCGGTGGTGGCGCCTTCCTGCCGTGCCCGAAGCCACCCCCGCCACCGTACTGCAACCCTCCTAGGTTCCACTTTCCCCTGAGCAGTTTTCGCACTGCCTTGGTAGCCCCGTCCCGTCTGTTGCAGCCCCCACTGGTCTTTTGGTCATCCCAAAGGGCAGCGTTCAATCCCAGCCCTCCTCGCTCCACACGCCCATCCGCCTCCACCCTTGGATTCTCGAAAGGCTCCTTTCTCCCAGAGTCTGTACACCCTTCCCCTCCCGGTCCCTCTTTCTAGCGGACTGTCCATCCATCCCCGGGACCTCCCTCCCTGTGTGTGGCGGTTCCTCCCAGCGGCCTCCACTTCGCGGCGTCCCCTCCCCTTCGTAGCCAGCGTGGTGGAGCACTCCTGCACCCCCCTCTTCTCTGTACCCCCGCGCTCTCTTATGTTGTCCCTTCACGTCCCACTCTAAGCCCCTCCCACGACACCCCACACACACACTCACACCCCTCCCTGCGAGGCGTCCCCCGGCACCCCTCCCCTGGCCCCGCTTGTCTATGCCCCTCCCACACACCCGGTCCTTTTGTCTCCTCTTTGGTCTCTAAGTCCCCCGCCCCTCCCTCCCGCCCGCCCTCGCTCCCCCCCCCCAGCACTCTCTTATCTTCCCCAGGTCCCGGCGCCCCGCCCCCTGGCCGCGCCCCGCCGGCCCCCTCCCTCCCGCGGCCCCATCTCCGCCCTTAGCGCTCCGCCTTCCCCTACCTCTCCCCCCCCCCCGCCCCCGGGGGCTCGGGCCCTCTAGCCGGGCCCACCTCCCTGGTTCCCTGGTTCGCTCCTCCCGCCACGGCCGCCGCCGCGGAACCCAGACCCACCCTTCCCGGGCCAGCAGCTCACGCTCCCGCGCGCTCTCCCCACACATGCACTCCTCCCTCCGCCCTGCCTCGCTACCTCGCCCAGGCCCGAAAGCCGTCCTACCCCGGGCACCATGCAACCCGCCCTCGGGGAAGCGTCTCTCTTTGCTGCCCGCTGCGGGCACCTCGCGAGTGGACCCACAGCCCAAGAGCGGGAACCCAAGCTGGGCGGGCCCGAGCCGCCTCTACATAGCCCGGCCCTTGGAACCCGCCCGGGACCTGGCGCCCGTCGGAAGTGTATAGGGACCGGCTGAGCGCCACTCCTCTGGCCTGCCCTGCGCGCCCAGGGGAGACGCTGCAACCACAATGCCAGGGATGTCTACCTAGAGCTTCCTTCCAGCTTCTGCCCCAAACCTGTACCTTCAGTATGCTGCTCCCACCTGAGGACTCGCGCTCAGCGGGCCGAGGTTGGGACGCTGTGTCCAATACCTCCCACCCCCAGCATCAGGAGCCTTAGTTATGGACAATCTTGCCCCGTTAGTGAGAGCCGGTGATACGCCTTGACCACCCAGGGAGACAGAGAGAATTCACATCCCAGCCTAGTGCTTGAGGAAGGGGGCACCTCCCTGCCCGAGTTCTGGCCCATCAGAGAGCCTCTGGGCTTTGTATCTACCTTCTGCAGGTGGAGGGCTTGGAACTAAACTCTTTTATCTCAGGTGAGGGATGCGTCCTAAGTAGAAAGCCCAGCTACAGGCCAATAACTACTTTAAAACATGTCTGTTCCATAATGCCCACGTTGACGGTATCTCTCGCCCAAACTTCTGCTGCCAAGACCTTATTTACTCACCAGACTGGAAGCTCTTTGAAGGAGGTCCCTGTTCCTTTACCCTAGCTCACTCAATGGATCTCTTGTGATTGGCAGATAACTGGATGTGTTTGTTAACTGCCCGCCTTTTGTGACTTAAGGTTGTACACTGGCGAGGGCCAGGACCAGATCGGGATTATTAGCTTGTACCAAGCACAGCATGGTGCCCGAACGATTTTTGAAAGGGCAATCAATGGTTTTTGAAACTGATGAAAGTAATTATGCAGGAGGCAAATGCCTACCTCTGGATCCCCAGAACTGTGGATGCACCTGAGAGAGAAACTAAGGAAGTTGCTTTAGCTCATCTGCAATCCAAAGCAGAGCTGCTGGTGCCAGGTATAGCTCCAGTCATCAACTGAACACAGTGGGTGTTAGGACTCTCCGCCACTGGGAGTGGGTTTGCAAGGAGACATAAAGTCATCAATTCCAAGTTTACAACTGAAACAAAAAAAAAAGTAAGTAGCCAGGGTTTTCTCACTGTGAAACAAACTGTCCCATATAAGGAACAAACCTGTAGCTCTGTCCCAAGGTCGAGCTGAACCCCAATCTGTCAGAAGAAAAAGGCTGCAAACAGACTGGAATCCATCAACACCAATTACCGCGGGGTGGGGGGGGGGCGGGGGGGGGACACAGTGAAAAGACTGTTTCCTCCCATTTATGGATATATTCACCCTGTGCTTTGTAGCAGCTCATTTGTAACCTGGTCACTTTAGGGTTAGTAAAACTCCCTGCCCACCTCATAACCCCACCCCCAGTTGGTCTGTGTTCTCTGTCCTTCCTCAGCCCTACACTGTCTTCACCCAAGCCAGCCTGCTCTAAATGGCCACGGTCAGTGATCCAAGCAGAAACTGAAACAGTAACAATCAGACAGTGTCAAGAGACTCCGGCAGAGATGCCTCGGATGGCCCGGCCTCCTCCTCTGCCTTGGCACAGATGTTCTCATTGTCCAGGAAAGAAATACCAAATTCCCTCTTGAAGCTGGAGAGGGGATATTGCAAGGCTTATCCCCAAGGCCCAGCCCAGTTCCTCTGCCCCCTGATTATTCATCAGCTTGAGACTGTCACTATCTCCTCTCCCCATGCTAGCCAAGATTTTTCTCCCCCTCACCAGAGATTAAGGGGAGTGGGACTGGAGCTGCATGAGATTACTGAACTGTTCTGCAGATCTCTTTAGGGACTGTTAGCACATCAAAATACATATTTGGAAAATGCTCACAATTAACACTGGGGAAAAAACAGTAAACACAGTGTCACTTTGCCAGGCTCAACAGTTTTGTTTTGTTTTGTTTAAATGCTAATGGCCTCAAATGGGGAGCAGCATCCATCAGTTAAATAAACAAGCCATTAGACTGAGACTAGAAGTGTCAACACATGACTAATCTACTAATTGGGAGAAGCCATGGAGTAGTGAGGAAGAAGGCAGCAAAGGATGCTGGAGGCTGTGTAGTGGACAGCTCAAGCACTTAGCATGTGGGGCTTAGAGCCAAGAAGACCTGAGTTTGAATCCTGCCCTCAAACAGTTCGTAGCACTCACTGTCTTCCATAAGTTTTTTTTTTTTTTTATTTCCCCCAAGCCTCTGTTCCCCATTCTGTAGAATGGGCATAATAATGGTACCCATATTACAGGATTGTTAGAGGCTGAACTGAGATGATACCAATAAAGCTGTTGATAGTGGGCCTAACATATCATCAGCATTCCGTGCCTTATTGGCTACACATGATAACGTGAGGTAACTTGCAACAGTGAGCACTTTTTAAAAATGAAAAAGAATTGACATTTTCTCTATAGGTATGCATGTCTCTTGTCTCCAGGTCCCCATACCTCACCATATATCTGGCAAGGGCATGCTTTTGGTTGATTCTAACATGTTTGCCTTGTTTGATTGAGAATTTTGTTTTTATTTTTGAGTTAGTATAGTCAGAGTGTCCTCAAACTCACTATATAGCTGAGGATGGCCTTGAACTCTTGATCTTTCTGCTTCCACCTACCAAACACTGAGATTTTAGGTCTGGATCACTGAGCCTACCTGGTTCTAACTTTCTTTCTTTGTTTCAGTCACGTTACGTAGTCCTAGTTGGCCTGGAACTTGCTATGTAGAGCAGACCGGCCTTAAACTCACAGAGATTCACCTGCCTCTGCCTCCTGAGAGCCAGGATTAAAGTTGTGGGCCACCACCACCCAGGATGTAGGTGTGTGATTGTACATGCCTCAGCATATATGTGGAGGTCAGAAGACACATTGAGTCAATTCTTTCCTTCCACCTTGAGGGTTCTGAGGACTGAACTCAGGTCATCAGCCTTGGTGACAAGCACCTTTATCAGCCCCTGTGTTCTTGCATGGACATTCACATTGCTTTTTCTCTTCTTTTTCTATTCTAGGAGATTTGGGGATTCCTTCTGTGTGATTAAGAAATTAAGCTGGTTGTGCATTAACCTGCCTTCCCCTTGCTGAGTCTTGTGGTTGTATGATAGCAACTACATTTTTTTTACTTGAAAAAAGAAATCCTGTCTAATGGTTCAAGCCTAGAATCCCAGCACTTTGGAGGCTGAGGGAGGAGGATCGTTCTGGAGCCAGCCTGGGCCAGAGTGAGACTCTGTCTCAAGCAAAAAATAGCAACAGGGCTGGAGAGTTGGCTCAGTGGATAAGAGCACTGACTACTCTTCCAGAGGACCTGGGTTTAGTTACCAGCATTCATATGGCAGCTCATAACCGTAACGCCAGTTTCAGGGGATCTGACACCCTCACACAAATATTCATGCAGGCAGAACACAGATGCGCTGGGCGGTGGTGGCACACACCTTTAATCCCAGCACTCGGAAGGCAGAGGCAGGTGGAACTCTGTGAGTTTGAGACCAGCCTGGGCTACAGAGTGAGTTCCAGGACAGGCTCCAAAGCTACACAGAGAAACCCTGTCTCGGAAAACCAACCAACCAACCAAACAAAAAAAAAAAACAAAAAAAAAAACACACAAATGCACATAAAATAAAAGTAAATAAATTACTTTAAAAACAATGACAACAAAAGTCTCTGGAAGAACCCAGAAAGAAATAATAGATTTGAGGGCATTTTCTGGTCTATTAACAGGTGAAGGTGGTATGGAAGAGAAATTCGACTCTCTGGTCCCCAATCTTCAATGGTTTATTTAGTTGTTGTTTATTTTTGTCATTGTTAGAATTGTATTGGTTGGGAGAGTTTAGTGGTTTTTCTTTATTTATTGGAGGGACATGCCCTGGAGGTCAGAGAACAGCTTGCTGGAGTAGGTTCTCGCCTCCCATCATGCGTGTTCTGAGACTCAAACTCGGGTTGTCAGGCTTGGCAGTAAGCACCGTTAGGTACTTGCTGAGCTTTCTTGCCAGCACAGTTCTGTTAGTTTGGTTTTCACTTTTTCTTTTTTAAAGATTTGTCTTTTATTTCATGTGTATGAGTGTGTCACTGTATGTATGTATGTGCACTGCATGTGTGCGGAGCAGATAGTTGTGAGCCTCCATGTGGGTACCTCAGGAACGAAACCCAGGTCCTCTGGAAGGGCAGCAAGTGCTCATAACCACTAAGCCATCTCTCTAGCCCCTGTTTTTGCAACAAGGTCTCAAGTAGCCCAGGATGGCCTTGAATTCAATATGTAGCTGAGGAAAACCTTGAGCATTTGATCCTCCTGCCTCCACCTCCGCAGTGCTGGGATTACAGATTTGTATGCTCTCATGCCTGGTTTGGTGAAGTGCTAGAGCGAAGAACCCAGGGCTTCGGTACAGGTTAGCTAAGCCCTCTGTCAACTGAGTAAATATCCCCAGCTTCCGAATCTTCAGCTGCGTCTTTGTAAATTCTGCCTTGCACTTAGAGTCCTGAGTAGACAGACTGTCATCGACACCCATAGACGTCCTGCTCTCCAGTTCTGCAGCTAGACTACCCCCACACTAGCAATGGGATTAGTTCTCAAACTCCACTCTCTCCCAGTTACCCTTACACCTAAGCCTTGAAGCAGGCTCCCTCCTGGCTCCACCCTTTTGCATTTGCTTTTTTTCGGAGGTCTCACTCTGCAGTCCTGGCTGGTTTCAAAGTCTCCAAAATTCTCCCACCTCAGTCTTCCCAGTGCTAAAATTACAGGCATGCATGCTGAAGTCCTGGCTCGGAGAACACGAAGCAAAAGACCGCGGATTCACTCGTAAACTCTCCACGGGGATTAAGAGGTTTATGTGTTCTCCCTCTTCCTTCAACAAGTCAGTTGCACTTCTCCGAGCCCACGTTCTGTTCCAGAGCCTCAAATGTTGGCAACTGCATTGCCTATTTGGGCCACCCAAATTAGCCCCTCACCTTGTTCTCTGCCAATCAAATTCTCTTTTTTAAAGGACCAGCTAAATTGACTACACTGCAGAAAGCTGCCCATGGTCCCCATGGTGAGTTCAGCTTTTTTTCCCTAGTAGTTCACAACAGGTATGCCCCCTTAGAGGGCCTCCTTGCCAACTATCTGACATAATTTTTTTTTCTCTTAGACACATGTAACCTTCTTGAGGACAAGACGCATTTCAGAGGACATGGTACCACACGCCTTTAATCCCAGCACTCAGGAGACAGAGGTAAGGTGGAGTTCTGAGTTCTGGGCCAGCCTGGTCTATGTAGTGAGTTCTGGGAGAGCCAGTGCAGTTACACGGAGAAACCCTGTCTCAAAACGAAATAAAATAAAATAAAACAAAACAGGAAGACAAAGCCACAACTTGGTGGGAATTGGAGGGTGTTATGGTTTACAGGACAGGCTCCTAGGGGTGACATGGGATGATGTCATCAGGAACTAACAAAAAGTTGGTCATGTGGTACCAGGCATGGTGGTGCATACCTTTGCTCTCAGCAGTCAAAAGACAGAGGCAGGCAGATCTCTGTGAGTTCAGAGTCAACCTGGTCAAGATAGCAAGTTCCAGGCCCATCACCTACAAAGAAAAAAAAAGTTATTCATGCTTCCATGCTTCAATATTTCAGGTGTTTCACAGGTTATCTCACTTCACATTCATCACAACTATGTAGAATAGGTAGTTATTTTCTGTTTTGTTTTTTTCTAGACAGGGTTTCTCTGTGCAGCCCTGTCTGCGTTAGAACTCACTCTGTAGACCAGGCTGGACTCCAACTCAGAGATCTGCCTGCCTCTGCCTCCTGATCCCTGGGATTAAAGGTGCGTGCCACTACTGCCTGGCAAATAGGTACTGTTGCTGTGCCCATTTTACAGATGAGAAAAGGGATTCAGAGAAATGAAGGAGTTTACCTTGGGTTGCCCAGATAAGACAATAGAAGATCTGGGATTCAAATTCAAGTCCAATGACCTTCTCCTTATATCCTGCAGCTTCCCAAAGTACCCAAATGAGTCTACCACCTTCTCTGCTTCCATTTTACAGCATACAAGACATACTTTGGGCATGCCCTTGGAAGTTCGGTACGTACACACACACACACACACACACACACACACACACACACACACACACACACACACTGTGACCTGCATGTTTGCAATGTGATTATAAAATACTTGTGTTGATGTTTTTTTTTTTATATGAAAATACTCCTAAATCAACTCAACCTAGTGAGGAGTAGAGGATGGCTGGGCACAGCCATGTACTTCTCCAAAGGGATATAGAATTTCTTTTCTCATGCTCCTAACTGTAGAGCAAGTTTTATAACTCTACAGTGACCTTGGAACTTGCACCCCCCCACCCCACCCCCACCCCCCGTTTCAGTCTAACTGGCTTCTTGCTGTCTGTCTCATTCTTTGCAACTTCAGTTGTCTTATCTGGGTACTTGTTTGTTTTTGTGCCAATATCTCCAAAACGCCATGCTACCCCCCCCCCCACACACACACACATGTGGATTCCTGATGTTCCAATAGCCTGCGGTGCCCTCCCCCACCACTCTCCATACTTCAATTCTCCAAGTCAGTGTTCCAGTTTCTCCTCCTTCCAGAAGCCTTCCCAGACTCTGATCACCTGCCAGCTTTTTGATCTGGTCTGATTGTGCTATGTGTCCCCATCTGGCCCAGACCCTAGACCTTCCTGGTCAACCTCCAGAGTGCTGGGCTTACAGGTGCGTCAGCGCTACAGCCAGCTCTGATGTTTCTTAGAACCCAAATCTCGATTCTCATCTTCCTTCTGGGCTTGCACTCGCGCCCCGACCCCTTCTCTCATTGCTCCTTGGGAGCTGTTCCCTTGACCACACTTGTCCCTTGAGTTTGAAGTTCCAGGTAGAGAGAAATAAAGGAAAGTCTTTAGGAAAGAAAGACTTCATCAAATAAACCCCTTTCTCTTGCCTATGAACCTCATGTTCCCTCTACCCTCCACACATATGTGGTGACATGAGTGCCTATGCAAATGAACACAGATAAGTAAATGAATGGGATTTTTAAAAAAAGGCCTAGACCAAGCTGGACAGTGGTAGTGCACGCCTTTAATTCCAGCATTCAGGAGGCAGAGGCAGAAGGATCTCTCTATGAGTTTGAGGCCAGCCTGGTCTACAGAGCGATTTCCAGGACAGTCAGGGCTACACAGAGAAACCCTGTCTCAAAAAACAAAAACAGATAACCAAACAAAAAAGGCCTAGACCAATTACCCACCTTCAAATGCTGCCATGTAGGTTCAGGGGATTAAAGCCAGATGTTAAGCCCCTGTGTGCTGAACCATTTCACTGGCCCCATGATAGCCTCCTTGCTCTAGTGTCTTGTAGTGCAGGCAAAGTGAGAATGCATATAGCAGAAAATGCTTGAAATGTTTCTGATTTCAGCCTTAGCTAGGAAGTTAGTTAGTTACCAGTAAGGAGAGTTCCAGTTCACCTTTTAATCATTTGTCCAGGCATTGGAAAGTGGGTAATTGGTAGGTTGTAACTCTGGCTTTGATCTGGCCACTCTGGTTAAAAGATGCCCTTCCACTTGCGAATAAGAAAATACCACCTTTGAAAAGGGGGCGGGGGGGGGGGCAGCTATATACACTCCTGAAGACTCAGACACTACTCCAGAAGGGACTGAAAGAATGCCAGAGTAGCTGGGGGATACGTGAACTGGAGATAGTGCCACATGCCTCTATTCCCAGGACTTGGAAAATGGAGGCAGCAAGATCAGCAGTTCAAGGCCCGCCTTATCTACATAACAAGTTCACTGCCAGTTTGAAGCATATGAACTGTCTCAAAAAAAATAAACAAACAAAAGTACCATCTTTGACCCTTAAATAGGGGCAATTACTGATGACCCATATTCTGCTCCCTCCCTAACTATTCCACACACTTTCTTTTGAGTCAGGGTCTTATTTTATACTGGCTGAGCCAGTACTCACCATGTAGCCCCAGGTTGGCCTTGAACTTGAAATACTTCTGTCTCAAACTTCTTGAGATTACAAGTGAGTACCATCACATCAAGCTCCCCATTTCCTTCCAACCACAAATATGTATAATATTGGAGTAAGGAGATGAAAAAAGACTTTTTACATATCACAGATGAGGGGTCACACTTAGGCCAGGTTCTAGAAATGGGTCTGTCTATGTACTTGAGGACTCCACTGTGGCCTAGAGTAAGTTGAAGGTTCAGTCTGTTGTTAAGACCAGGATTAGAAGTCAGGGTGGCTGTCAAGTCCCTGGGGGCATCCTATTCAAGATAGCAATCACAGGGCTAGGAGTGTGAGGAAGCAATGGAGTGCTGCCTAGTCCAGAGGAGGCCCTGGGTTCCATCCCCAAAGTGACCAAGTGTCAGGAACTGTGTTCACTCGGGATCCTTTGTTCTGTAAAGGTTCATGAAATCAGCCTCAGGGGCCAACTTCCATCCCAGAGTTTGGCACTACTTTTCTCCCGGGACATTAGACAACTCATTTCCCCTCTCCCATCCTGAGTCCTGGTGTAATCAATGCTAAAAAGCAGTCTTAATCTCTAGGGCCCCATAAGAAAATATAAGAAAAGAATTGGGAAAATGTAAAGTAGTAAAGCGAAATGAAATACTGGTTTCCTCCATTAAAAAATGTTCTAGGGAGGGCTGGAGAGATGGCTCAGAGGTTAAAAGCACTGGCTGCTCTTCCAGAGGTCCTGAGTTCAATTCCCAGCAACCATATAGCAGCTTATAACCAACTATAATGAGATCTGATGATCTCTTCAGGTATGTAGGCAAACACAAAGATAGCACACTGTATACATAATAAATAAATTTTTTAAAAATGTTCTAGAGCTGGGCGGTGGTGGTGCATGCCTTTAATCCCAGCACTCAGGAGGCAAAGGCAGGTGAATCTCTTTGAGTTCAAGGCCAGCCTGGTCTACAGAGTGAGTTCCAGAACAGGCTGCAAAAGCTACATAGAGAAACCCTGTCTCAAAAAAAAATGTTCTAGAAAGGACTGGGGATCTGGCTCATTTGGTCAAATGCTTGCTTAACATCCATGAAGTCCTGAGTTCCATCCCTAACATGGAATAATCCAGGTATAGTAGAGCATGATTGTAATCCCGGCATGAAGGTGGAGGCAAGAGGATCAGGAATTCAAAGTCATCCTCAACTATGTAGTAAATTTAAGGCCAACTGGGCTATATGAGTTCCTCTCTCAAAAATGAATATATTTATGTGTATATATGTATGTATACATATGTATGACTGTCACATGCTCATTGTAGAAGTTTTGAAAATACAGGCAACATAAAGCTTACTACTGTTAACATTTTAGTATTTTATTTATATCTATTACACATTTTTTCTTATTTTTAATTTGGTATTTATAGATTACATGCAAAATTACTGATAGCATGTTAAGTTTAGCACATCGCTTTTAATATTTTTTCTTATTTTAAACGTTTTTATTACATTTATTTAGTGTGAGTGTAAGCACATGTGTATGCATGTTACTGTGTGTGTGTGTGTGTGTGTGTGTGTGTGTGTGTGTGTGTGTGTGTAGATCAGAGGACAATGTGTGGGAGCGGGTTCCCTCGTTCTACTGTGGGTATTGAACTCAGGTCAACAGCCTTGGTGGCAAGTGACTTTATTCACTGAGCCATCTTGACAGCTCTTATTATTTTTAAAACTTATTTATTTTGTGTACATTGGTGTCTTGCCTACATATATGTCTGTGTGAGGGTGTTGGATCCCCTATAACTGGAATTACAGTTATGAGCTGCCATGTGGGTGCTGAGAATTGAACTCGGGTCCTCTGGAAGAACAGCCAGTGTTCTTTTTTTCCCCATCTAAAATTTCTGCAAGTGAAGATATCTTCACCTTTATTTTTTTTAATTAAGAAATTTTTTTATTCATTTTACATACCAACCACAGATTCCCCCTCTTCCCACCCCCAGCCTTCTCCCCCAACCCACCCCCATCCCCTCCTCCAAAAAGGTAAGACCTCTCCTGGGGAGTCAGCAGAGCCTGGTACACTCAGTTGAGGCAGGTCCAAGACCCTCCCCTGCATCAAGGCTGTGCAAGGTGTCCCACCACAGGTAGTGGGCTCCAAAAAACCCGCTCATGTACCAGCCAGCACTCTTAACCTTAAAACCGCTGAGCCATCTCTCCAGCTACAACAGCTCTTCTTTGATTGATTGATTGAGGAGTGAGTGAGTGAATGAGTGAGTGTGTGTGTTTGAGTGTGAGCACCATGGCACACTTGCAGAGGTTAGAGCACAAGTTGCTGAGTTGATTTTTTTCCTCCTACCATGTGGATTACAGGGACCAGAATGGAACTCAGGTTCTCAGGCTTGGTAGCAAGTACCTTTACCCACTCAGCCATCTTACTGGCTCTCTGTTTTGTTCCTTTCAGACAGAATCCTGCTATGTATCCCAAGCTGGCCTCAACCTTGCAACCCTCCTGTCTCAGCCTCCCAAGTGCTAGGCTTCTAGGTGTCTACCACCACATCCGGTTTACTATATATTTTAAATGAAAATGGAATAATGATGTACATACCTACTTTCTTCTGTTTTGTTTTGTTTGTTTTTCTGAGACAGGGTTTCTCACTGTAACATTCCTGGCTGTCCTGGATCTCACTCTGTAGACCAGGCTGGCCTCAAACTCAGAGATCCACCTGCCTCTGCCTCCCAAGTGCTGGGATTAATGGTGTGTGCCACCACTGCCAGGCTACTCTGACGTTCTTTCAGTCCCTTTGCTAGTGGTCCCTGAACCTAACAGCATAATTTAAATGAACTCAATTGGCCTAGGAGGGTACCTCATATGTGGAGTGCTTTCCTAGCAATGGGAGGCCATAGTTATATTTAATTAATAGTTTTAGATTTGTTTTTATGTTTTATGTGTATGGGCTTGGGAGGTAGAGGCAGAAGGATAGCTATGAGCTTTAAGCCAGTCTGAGATAAAGTAAGACCTTTCTCAAAAAAAGTAGCATTTCTTTTGGCAGCACATATCCTAAAACTGAAATGATGGAGAAGATTAGCACAGTTCCTATGTAAGGACATCACAACATTTATGAAGAGTTCCATGTATGTGTATACTTCAAAGAAGTCTGTCTACATTAAAAAGAACTCTATTTATTTACTTTTTGGTTTTTTGAGACAAGGTTTTTCTGTGTCGCCCTGGCTGTCTGGAACTCACTCTGTAGCCCAGGCTGGCCTCAAACTCACAGAGATCCGCCTGCCTCTGCCTCCCAAGTACTGGGATTAAAGGCGTGTGCCACCACCGCCTGGCTGGAACTCTTTTTTTAGATTTATTTTATTTTATTTTGTATGTATGCTTGTTCTGCCTTCGTTTATGCCTAGGCACCAGGGGTGTGCCTGACGCCCATGGAGGCCAGAAGAAGGTATCAGATTCCAAGGTACTGGAGTTACAGACAGAAGTTAGCTGTCCTGTGGGTGCTAGAAATTGAACCCAGCTGTAAAGACAGTTGACAGCTGACAGGGCAGCAAGTGCTTTCAACTACTGAAACATCTCTCCAGCCTGAGTTCCATATATTTTTAAGAAACAAATTGATTTTTTTTTTTCGAGACAGGGTTTCTCTGTGTAGCTTTGCGCCTTTCCTGGAACTCACTTGGTAGCCCAGGCTGGCCTCGAACTCACTGGGATCCGCCTGGCTCTGCCTCCCAAGTGCTGGGATTAAAGGCGTGCGCCACCACCGCCCGGCTAACAAACTGATTTTTTAAAAAGGCTTTCCTAAACACTCTGATACTGAGTTGAAGGGAAACAAATAAATACTAGGATGTATAGTTCAGTATTTGCACTTCTTGGGCTGGGAGTGCAGCTCAGTTGGTAGTCCTGCTCTGGCATGGATAAAGCTCTGGATTCTGTCCCTCACACTGTACAAACTGGGGATGGTATTCCATGCCTGCAACCCCAGCACTTGAGAGGTGGAGGCAGGCAGAACAAGAGTTCAAGGTCATCGTGGTTACACAGCTAGTGTAAGATCAGCATGGACTACAGGACAGCCTATCTCAAAAAGCCAAAAGAGAAAGGAAGGGAAGGACAGAGGATAGGTCATGTTGAATTTTTTTCTAGTTTATTATCCATATTCGTTTTTGTTTCATTTTTCAACTTTGTTATTGTCATATGAGTGTGTGTGTGTGTGTGTGTGTGTGTGTGTGTGTGTGTGTGTGTGTGTGTATACGTACTAGAGTATATGTGTGTGGAGGTCAAAGAACAACTTTGTGGAGTCAGGTTTCTCCTTCCACCTGTATGTGGGTTCCAAGGATTGAACTGGGCTCATCAGGCTTCCCAATCAAGTGTTCTTACTTGCTGAGTCATTGCACTAGATTTTTTTTTTTTTTGAGACAGGGTCTTGCTATATAGCTAAGGCTGGTCTCAAATTCACTGTGTAGCCTAGGTTGTCCTTGAATTCAGGATAATCCTCCAGCTTGGCTTTTCTAATGTCGGGATTATAGGCATGTGCCACCACTCCCAGTTTATTGGCTATTAGAATTTATTATATGCTGGGCATAATGGCACACACCTTTAATCCCAACATTCTGGAGGCAAGGTCTGGAGGGTCTCAGAGTTCGAGGACAGCCTGGTCTACAAAAGTGGTTCCAGGACACCCAGGGCTACACAGAGAAACCAAAAACTTAAATTTTTTTAAATTGTTTATTTGTGTCCTTTGACTATTTTTGTTGTTGTTGGGTTTTTGTTTGGTTGGTTGGTTGGTTGTTTTTTTGAGACAGGGTTTCTCTGTGTAGCTTTGGAGCCTGTCCTGGGACTCGCTCTGTAGACCAGCCTGGCCTCGAACTCACAGAGATCAGCCTGGTTCTGCCTCCCGAGTGCTGGGATTAAAGGCGTGCACCACCACCACCACCACCACCACCACCACCACCACCACCACCACCCAGCTTGTTGTTTTTGTTGTTGTTGTTTTGGTTTTTTTTTTGTTTTTTTCGAGACAGAGTTTCTCTGTGTAGTTTTGGTGCCTGTCCTGGATCTTGCGCTGTAGACCAGGTTGGCCTCAAACTCACAGAGATCTGCCTGGCTCTGCCTTCTGAGTGCTGGGATTAAAGGTATGTGCAACCGCTGCCTAGTCTTTGACTGTTTTTCTATGAAGTGCTCATCTTTTCTTGTAAACCTGTAAGACTTTCAGTTTTTTTTTTTATTAAGACATTCTGAGCTGGAGAGATAGCTCAAAAGTTGAGAGCTCTTGCTACTTTTCTAAGAGAACCGGAGTTGACCCATGTCGGGTGGCTCATGACTATATATGACTCCAGCACTAGGAAACCCAATATCCTCCTCTGGCTCCTGTGGGGACATACAAACTTTTTTAAGAAAAGACGTTTTAGAGCAAGAAAGATGTTCAGTGATTACAAGTACATGCAGTCCTTGAAGAGGTCCCAACCCTGGTTCCCACCACCCATATCAGGTGACTCACAACCTGTATGAACTCCAGCTCCAGGCAGATCTGATGCCTCTGACCTTCAGAGACACTCACATACATGGGTACATACCCACACATGCATCATACACTCATACACATAATTTAAAAATTTTAAATGTTTTATGTTTGGGCCGGGTGGTGGTGGTGGTGGTGATGGTGGTGGTGGTGGTGGTGGTGGTGGTGGTACACAACTTTAATCCCAGCACTCAGGAGGCAGGTGGATCTCTGTGAGTTTGAGACCAGCTTGGTCTACAGAGTGAGTTCCAGGACAGGCTCCAAAACTACGCAGAGAAACCCTGTCTTGAAAAACCAAAAAAAAAAAAAAAAAAAGTTCTATGCTTTTACATAGCCAAATCTACTTCATCCTTCACTGTTCCTTCATTTACCTTTAAACCTAAAACAACTTGCCCTACTTCCAAGATCAGATCACAAGTACATTCACCTATTTTCTTCTAGATTGTTTATGGCCTTGTTTTTGTTTTTTGGTTTTTTGGTTTGTTTGTTTTTCAAGACAGGGGTTTTTTTTTTTCTGTGTAGCTTTGGCTGTCCTATAACTCAATCTGTAGCCCAGGCTGGCCTGGAACTCAGAGATCTGCCTGGTGAGGTCTTTCTTGATCACTTTAGGCCATAGTAGACAACAACAAGCTTTTATTTAACACAGAGTCTTAAGTAGCTCAGACGGGATTTGAATTCACCAGGCAGATAAGGGTGACCTTGAACATCTGATCTTCTTGTCTCTATGTCCTAAGTGCTGGGATTGCAGGCATGCCCCACCATATCTGGTTTATGGGGTGTTAGGGATCAAACTTAAGACTTGTGATGATAAGCAAACACTCTTCAGACTGAGTTATCTCCAGCCCAAGAATGGCCTTTAAGTCAAAGGAAGCTGGAACCAAGTCTCTGCTTCATTCTTTACTTACTTCCTAGCTGTGTGATCAAAGGCATCTTCGACCTTGTCTATAATGGGATACCAAGGCCTGCAAGATGGCTCTGAAGGTAAAGGTACTTGCTACTAGGCCTGATCTGAGTTCAATTCTGGGGACCCACATGGTAGGAGAAAAATGACTCCCAAAAGGTGTCCTTTGGTCTTCACATACGTGCTGTGGTACATACACCTCCATAAACAAACAAACAAATAACGAAATAAATAAATGTAATTTTAAAGAGGAGATACAAGCTGAGCATAGTGGTACATACCTGTAATCCCAACACTAGGGAGGTAGAAGCAAGAGCATCAGGTTTTTTTTCTTTTTCGTTGTTCTTGTTGTTTTATTTTATTTTATTTTATTTTATTTTATTTTATTTTTAATTTTTCGAGACAGGGTTTCTCTGTGTAGCTTTGTGCCGTTCCTGGGACTCACTCTGTAGACCAGCCTGGCCTCGCACTCACAGAGATCAGCCTGCCTCTGTCTCCCGAGTGCTGGGATTAAAGGCGTGCGCCACCACCGCCCGGCTTTTTTTTTTTTTTTTTTTTTGAGACAGGGTTTCCACATGTAAACAGCCCTGGCCATCCTGGAACTTACTCTGTAGAGCAGGCTGGCCTTGAACTCAGAGATTTGCCTGCCTTTGCCCCACTAGCGCTTCAATTAAAGACATGCACCACCACTACCTAGTGAGGATCAGTTTTTCAAGGCATTCTCAGCCACATAATGTTTCAGGGCAGCCTGGGCTATGTATGAGACTCTGTCTCAAACTCACACTCCCAATTAAGATACTAATAGTTTCCAATCTATGGCATTGGTTTGTTTGTATGTTTTTTAACAAAAACATCGACGTTTAATCCCCCCCCCCCCCACCAAACACTGACAGGAGGCTGATTTCCCATATGACATCATTTTCTACTATAAGTATGGCATTGTTTTATGCCATGTATTATGTATTATGTATGTAGAATAGCCAACCAGACACCTCAGACATAGTGTTCAGGAAACATCAGCAAGCTGGACATGGTTGCTCATGTCTGTAATCCGACCACTTAAAAGACTGAGGCAAGACGATCTAGAGTTAGTTTGAAGCTGGCTTTTTTTTTTTTTTTACATAGCAAGACTTTATCTAAAAAAAGGAAGGGGGCAACTGGCTCTGGCATGGTGGCATCCAACCACTTAAAAGACTGAGGGAGGATGATCCAGAGTGAGTTCAAGGCCAGCTTTTTTTTTTTTTTTAAGACTATATAAGACTTTGTCTTTTAAAAAAAAAAATAGCCGGGCGGTGGTGGCGCACGCCTTTAATCCCAGCACTTGGGAGGCAGAGCCAGGCGGATCTCTGTGAGTTCGAGGCCAGCCTGGGCTACAGAGTGAGTTCCAGGAAAGGTGCAAAGCTACACAGAGAAACCCTGTCTCGAAAACAAACAAACAAACAAAACCACTGGGGGCTGGAGAAATAGCTCAGAAGTTAAGAGCACTGACTGCTCTTCAGAGGACCTGGGTTCAATTCCCAGCACCCACATGGCAGCTCACAACTGTCTGTAACTCCAGTTTCAGGGGACTTGACCCCCATGGCAAAACACCAATGACCCCATGGCAAAACACCAATGAACATCAAATAAAAATAAATAATTTTTTTAAAAAAATGAAATTTAAATAAATAAATAATAAAAAAAGCAGCAACAGGCCCTGGCATGGTGGCACACACCTTTAATTCCAGTGCTTGAAAGGCAAGTAGATCTCCGTGAGTTTGAGTTCCAGGCCAGCCTAGTCTACAAATCGAGTTCCAGGACAGCCAGGACTACATAGAGAAACCCTGTCTCAAAAATAGAAAAAAGAAAGTACATGTGTTGGGGTGTGGTATGTGTGCATGAGGTGCCTTCATAGATGGCCTCAGATTCCACTGGAGCTGGAGATAGATGTAGTTGTAAGCCACCTGATGGACGTGTGGAGAACCAAACTCAGGCCTCGTACAAGAGCTGTTTGTGCTCTTAACCACTGAGCAATCTCTCCAGCACCGACATTCCTGGTTTATATTGCTCAGTATCCCAATGCCCTGATGATTTAAAGTAAACCCAACTGACAGCTAGGTCAAAACATGTCACCCAGAGCTTGCCTAGCCCAATGCTAGAGTTCCCTCTGGACTTTGGGACTTTAGCATTTACTGTGCTTCAGGGGAGAACATCAATAAATCCTGGTGGTATCTGTGTCCAGGCGTACAGAATAGTAACAAGTCTTTGGAGGGAACCCTAATGTCATGGCATCCTAAGCAAGTTAGGCATATGACATGGACTATTCCCTTTATCTGAGGCTGACCCTTTATGATTTTTGCTTGTTTGTTTGTTTGGTTGGTTAGTTTGTTCTGTTTTTGAGACAGGGTCTCATGTAAATTAGACTGGCCTCAAGCTTGGTAGATGAAGACAGCCTTGAACTTCTGATTTTTCTGCCTCCAGTTCTTGCTACCGTGCCTGGTTCTCTCTGGTGATGGTGTTAGAACACAGGACTTCATACATATTAGGGGAGTACTCCACTAACTGAGCTGTTTCCCGGCCTTGATCTTCACAGATTTGGTCACAATGAGATCCCAGAGAGCTTTCAGCAAACTCTTCGTATGCTTTCATTAGGATTAGATGCTATAGCTTGCAACCAAGAGCTTGACTGAGCAGCTCAGTGGTAGAGCACTGATTAGTATGTGTTCAGCCTTAGGATCAATCCCTGGAAGAAATCACTAACTGCTTATCTTTATGCCACTTTTATGATTTTCTTTGGTGATGACATGAGGTGCTAACTTGTTTTCCTCAAATATTCACATATCCCCAAACCATTCATTAAGTAATGCATTCTTCTCCACTGATTTGAAATGGGTGAAATTTCCCCTTAAAAATCAACTCTTGCTCCAGAATTGTCCCTTTGACCCCATTCCTCCTAGAACTCCAATGGGTTGTTCTCCTTTTCTGGAGCCCAGACCTGCCTGCTCCAGACCAAAGCTTCTGGCTAAGGACTAGCTACAGTCTCCTTTGTCCTGAAGCTAAAGGGCTGCCACTCAGGAATAGGCCTGCTGAGCTTCATGCCCCCCATAGTAAACCATCTACTGGATGGTTCTTGACTCAGGTTAGAGAAACTCAAAGACATAATTTCGAAGAGTTTACTTAGAAATGGCCCAAGGAAAGCCCTAGCTTTCTTCTCCACCCCCTCACTGGCTCCTTATATTTCTTACACTCATCACCACTCAGCTGGTATACAGTATCCTTCCTCCTGACCTGGGCCCCTAAGGCCTGACAGTGGCTATAGTGCTTACTTACCTCCTGGCCTACTGTTTAGGTGACAGCAAAACTGAGTTAAAAGCTGGACCTGGTGGCATACAGTTGCCCCTCTAGCATTCTGAAGACAGAGGCAGGAGGACCTCATGTTCCAGGCCAGCTTGGAGTAAATAGCAAGAAGCTGACTGTTGATGTAACCAACCGTCTTATTAAATAAGAAACACAGAAACAATGTAAAAGAGAAAGCCGAGAGGTCAGAGCTCAGAGCTAAAATCTCACCCTTCCTCCTGCTGTCCCAGCTTCGCGAAAAGAGACCTACTTCCTGTCCGTTCGTATTTTTAAAGTATGTTGTTCTGCCTTCTCATTGGTTGTAAACCCAAACACATGACTGCCTCGTCACTGTCTGAATGTACAGCCCCCTAGGTCTTAAAGGCATATGTCTCCAATGCTGGCTGTATCCCTGAACACACAGAGATCTTATGGGAATAAAGGCGTGTGCCACCACCGCCACACTCTTGCTATGGCTCTAATAGCTCTGACCCCCAGACAACTTTATTTATTAACATACAATCAAATTAATATTTCAGTACAAATCAGAATAATATTTCAATACAATTAGATTACCACCACATTTCCCCTTTTCTATTTTAATAAAAAGAAAAAAAGCAAAAGGTTATGACTAACAAAAGAAAAACTATATACAAAAGTACAATAACTATATACAATATATACAAGTAATAAATACCTAAACAGGTATTTGACGAATCAGAGAAAATAATTCCATTATCTATCCTATTTTGATAATTCCAAGATGTATCTAATGTACTTTCTATCCTAATTAATTTTCAACTATAACTAACTAATCTTCAACCATAACTAACTAATCTTCAACTCCCTCAGAGACCCAAGAAGGGAATAATATTAGCTAACAAAAATAAAAACAGGAAGTGCATGCAAGCAACTTCCAAAAAAATTTTGTGAGTTGACAGAAACAGCCAGCTGCCTGGGCAGTCACCTGAGGTTTCTCCGCAGTGTTGGGGCATCATCTTCAGCCTATAGGCTTAGTGTATCTGACAGACTCATTTGTGAAGTAGGATGTACACAAGGTCAACAGTTCAACCTCACATTGGGTGAGAGCAGTCCACGTACCAGAAACACCTGAATTCCACTAGTGTCCTGTCATGATTCAGGATTTTAAATTCTGGAAATTGTTGACAGTTTTTTAATTCAGCTGTCCATTCTTCTTGGCTGTGTATATATGGCTTCATCTCAGCATCCCCTTTTTCTCCACATCCCTCTATTAAATGCCGGTCTACTTTTGAGAGGCATGAGCTTTCAGCTGCTGTTCCATTGTACAACAGAATCCATCGGCCCTCTGCCTGTTAAGCTGCCTTCGAAGAAAAGGGCACCGTACCTTTTCCGGATGCGAAGGCCACTTCAGGGATGGGGCCATATTGTCCTGGCCTCAGAAGATGCCTTTTGATAAAGCCATAACCACACTTGTTTTGGCAAGAATCAGTAGTCCCTTGTTTCGTGATCTGTCTGTCCATTTTGTCCTGTTGATTCGAGGATACTTTGTTGTCCAGTGGCTAACTTTTGCCAGAATGAAAGTTGACTCCATATGCAGTTTCTTCAATGCCCATATTTTCTCTAAAGTAGATTGGTACTGCCAGGAGCCGACATGTCTCAAAAAAGAAAAATTTTCTAAGTTATTAAAACATTTTAAATGCCATATTCTGTAGATCTCTGAAGGGTTTGAAGATGACCTGTCTAAAACATCTCTGCTCAATTTTTAAAACATATCTAATATGACTACAAGTTCTATGATAATGTCTAACTACTAGCTTTCATTTCTTTATATCCTAATAGTTGATAATAATAACATTCAAGGATCAGAAATTTGCATTACATTGTTAAATGGATGGAATAAATACAATTAGAAATATACACATAGCATTTTCTAACAATATCAGTTTCAAATTTGTGTACAATATAAAACAATTCAATCCAATGTAAAGTATTTA
Source organism: Peromyscus maniculatus bairdii (assembly GCF_049852395.1). Lineage (NCBI taxonomy): Eukaryota > Metazoa > Chordata > Mammalia > Rodentia > Cricetidae > Peromyscus > Peromyscus maniculatus. The sequence goes on along the minus strand of NC_134875.1, from coordinate 27,120,829 downwards.
AAACTAGTAATTGTCTTTTTCTTTTCTTTCTTTCTCTTTTTTTTTTTTTTTAAACAAGAACCTTAAATCTAATCTCCTTTGCTTAGCCTTTTTCCTAACCCTTGACAATAACTTGTAACCAACCCCCCTAAATACTGAAAATTATCCTAGACCCAAAACCCATTAAAAAGACCAAAAAACCACCTGCCCCACACCACCTCTTAGGGAATGTGGGTGTCGTATTCTTAAAATTGCTTCCTGCTGGGTATGGGCGAAGTTTTCTTTATCCTGAAAGAAAAATTTTAGGTTAATTGTCAAATTCTAAGAGAGGTAACTATATCCTTCACTATCCAGTCTGTGTATAATGCCAAAGTTCAGGGTTTATCTCAAGTCCTTATTCAAGTAGTCTTTGAGACTGGATCATCTCAGCTAGTCATCTCAAAATTGCTCTGAGCACCTTGTAGTTCAAAGCTGATCTGTGGATGATGTTTGTCAGCTTAATGATATTATTATCGTCCACGTGGAATTGTTGTTGTTGTGGGGCCCCATCTTCTTTCTGGAGACTTCAGTTGATATTAGGCCTGGCCGTGATTTCCTGCAGAAAACTGATAAGAGACTCGAACACAAAAACATATATATGCAGCTAGCCTTTTTTCTAGAATTAGTTAGTACTCTATGTGACCATTCATATCTTAACAAAGTTTAAAATGTATATATATATATATTAATCTTGTAAATTTTGATATAAAATTTATACTTTGAGAAAAGTTTAAAGAATCAGAATAGAATCAAAGAGTTGAGATTAGTAATAGAATAGTCCCTTAATTAAATTTGCTTTTGTCCTGTACCATAGCAGAAGATGGCTCTTTTCTTCTGGCACGATACAGGGAGTTTGTATTTTTTTTTTTAACAACGTGCTTGATTTTAAAGAAGGAGAGAGCCATTCTCCAACTCCAAAGTCAGCTTTAAATTTTAATTGAACTGGGACTGTTAGAAGACCAATAGTGTTAAATCTTTAGAGAAAAGCAGAAACAAACATTTAGGAAGACATAAAATTTTTTTTAGATAATATATACCCATACACCGTTTCACTCTGTTTCTTGGGATAGATGATTTGTCCCTTTTCTTCAGTTGTCTCATTTGTCCAGTGTTCTTCAGATTCCTTAACCTTCATTCTCCTAAAAGACAAAAACAAAAACCTTTCCCCAAGACTAATTTTGGGGATGTTCCTTTTTTGGCAAGTTATTATCTGATGAAATGAAAAGGCATGTTTTATTGATACAAGTTAGTTTAAATTGGATGTTCATGCTGGTTGATGAACTATCACCTCCTCTAATTAAGAGGTCTCTCTTGTTCAAATCGAACCTTTATCAATTTTGATGGTACCCACAGCTTATCTTCTCCTGTAGAAACAAAAGCAAAACCACGTCCCCAATGTAATACATACCCTGGTTTCCATTCTGAGGTCAGCACATCCTTAAAGTATATAGGCTGATTTAATTCTGTAGTTTTTTCTATTATCCAATGTCTCTCTGCAGCTGTTGTTCCTTTCTCATTGGCATTCAGAAAATTCAAAGTTAGAAGAGCATTATGCAGTCTATTTCTGGGGGTTTTTGTTACCCATTTCTGTTTATTTAGCATATCCTTTAGAGTTCTGTTTGATCTTTCTATAACTGCTTGACCTGTAGGATTATGTGGTATGCCTGTAATATGCTTTATATTGTAATAAGCAAAAAACTGTTTCATTTTAACAGAGACATATGATGGAGCATTGTCAGTTTTGATTTGTGCAGGTATACCCATGATGGCCATAACTTCTAGCAAATGAGTGATTACAGAATCAGCTTTTTCAGAACTCAAAGCAGTTGCCCATTGAAATCCTGAATAAGTATCGATAGTGTGGTGTACATATTTCAATTTTCCAAATTCTGCAAAGTGAAACACGTCCATCTGCCAGATTTCATTTCTCTGAGTACCCTTTGGGTTACATCCTGCTGGTAATGGCGTCTGATTGTAGAAGGAACAAGTAGGACATTTCTTTATTATTTCTTTGGCTTGTTGCCAGGTTATGGAAAAATCCTTTTTTAAACCTTTACTATTAACGTGATGTTTTTTATGAAATTCTGAGGCCTCCAGCACATTTCCTATCAATAATTTATCAATCTCTTCATTGCCTTGTGCTAGAGGGCCTGGCAGACCAGTATGGGATCGAATGTGAGTTATATATAAAGGATGATTCCTTTTCCTGATTGTATCTTGTAATTGAATAAATAGTGAAGTTAATTCTGAAGCATCAGGGATAAATTCTGCAGTCTCAATATGTAACACCACTCTTTCAGCATACTGAGAGTCAGTTACTATGTTGAGAGGTTCTGAAAAATCCATTAATACCAACAGAATAGCATACAATTCTGATTTTTGCACTGAATTATACGGACTTTGAACCACTTTACTTAAATTTTCTGATTTGTAACCTGCCTTTCCTTCTTTGTTGGCATCTGTATAAAATGTACGAACTCCAGATATGGGTTTTTGCCGTACAATTCGAGGCAAGATCCATTCAGCTCTCTTTATAAGATCAATTCTATTGCTTTTGGGATATTTGCTGTTAATTTCTCCCAAAAAATTACTGCAAGCTCTTTGCCAAGGTTCACTTTCTGTCCATAATTTTTCAATGTCCTCCTTAGTTAATGGTACGACAATTTCTGCTGGGTCTATGCCTGCTAATTGACGAAGTCTCAATTTTCCTTTGTAAATCAAGTCAGAGATTTTTTCCACATAAGTTTTTAATTTTTTATTTGGTTTATTTGGTAAAAATATCCATTCCAATATAATATCTTCCCTCTGCATTAATATTCCAGTAGGAGAACGCCTAGAAGGTAAGATAACCAAAATGCAATCCAGCTTTGGATCAATACGATTCACGTGTCCTTCATGCACTTTCTTTTCTACCAAGGCTAATTCTTTCTCAGCTTCAGGTGATAATTCTCTTGGACTATTTAAGTCCTTGTCACCTTCTAAGGTTTTGAACAAATTAGTCAGTTCATCATTTTTTACCCCAACAATAGTTCGTAGATGAGAAATATCTCCAAATAATCTTTGAAAGTCATTAAGGGTCTGTAGTCTATCTCTCCGAATTTGCACCTTTTGGGGTCTAATTTTTTGTAGCTCTATTTTATATCCTAAATAATTAATAGAATCTCCTCTTTGTATCTTTTCAGGAGCAATTTGTAATCCCCAGCGAGGCAAAATTTTCTTTACTTCTTCAAACATTATTTCTAAAGTATCTGCATTTGAGTCAGCTAGTAAAATATCGTCCATATAATGATAAATTATAGATTTAGGAAATTTTTTACGTATCACTTCCAATGGCTGTTGTACAAAATATTGGCACAGAGTTGGGCTATTCAACATTCCCTGTGGGAGGACCCTCCATTGAAATCTTTTAACCGGTTGAGAATTATTATAAGTAGGCACTGTAAAAGCAAATCTTTCTCTGTCTTTTTCTTGTAAGGGTATTGAAAAGAAACAGTCTTTTAAATCAATAACTATGAGAGGCCATCCTTTTGGTAACAGAGTAGGCAAAGGCATCCCAGATTGTAGAGAACCCATTGGCTGAATTACTTTGTTAATTGCCCTAAGGTCTGTTACCATTCTCCATTTACCAGATTTCTTTTTAATAACAAATACAGGAGAATTCCAAGGGCTGGTTGATTCTTCAATATGCTGAGCATTTAACTGTTCTTCTACCAGCTCTTCTAAAGCCTGGAGTTTCTCTGTTGTTAAAGGCCATTGCTGGACCCATACAGGCTTGTCTGTTAACCATTTTAAAGGTAGAGCTGTTGGTGTCTTTGGAAGATCATCAGTTATTGTGCCCTGTTCTTGTATAATATGGATGGCTGGTGACCACTCATTAGAACAATATCTTCTAATATTTCTCTCAGTAACATGTGCTAGTTTATGATTTGTTTCTGAGATTGGAGGGATGTTAATCTGAGTATTCCATTGTTGCAACAAGTCTCGACCCCACAGGTTCATAGTTATGTTAGCCACATATGGTTTTAATTTTCCTCTCTGTCCTTCTGGACCTATACATTCGAGCCATCTTGCACTCTGTTTCACCTGAGATAATGTCCCAATTCCTAACAGTTGAACGTTTACCTCCTGAAGAGGCCAAGTTGGATGCCAAAATTCTGGTGCAATTATGGTAACGTCCGCACCTGTGTCTACCAGACCAGACAACAAAACACCATTTATTTTTATCGTTAATTTTGGTCTTTGTTCATTAATAGAAGTTTGCCAAAAAATTTTCTTTATGTTTTCTCCTGAATTTTCTATTCTCTCTGTTTCATCATTCTGACCAGCATGATTTATTCCAATAGGCATTTGGTTATTTAATCGCTCTCCAGAGCAGGCATTTCCTCTATGGCTGCCGGAAAGGTTTGAACTGGATTTGCACTGGGGGCCTGCCTGAGGCCCCTCTGGGAGTTTCCCGAAGACTGAGGCAAAGGATTACCCTGTCTGTCCTTTGTTGATCTACATTCGTTGGTCCAGTGTTTTCCCTTACCACACCTTCTGCATACTCCAGAAGGAAGGGGCATTCTGTTGCCATTGTTCCTTGAAGAAACATTGTTTCTGGAAATGACCTGTCTACAGTCCCTTTTCAAATGTCCTTGCTTTCCACATCCAAAACATCTAACACTCCTCAAACCTTTTGAAATTACTTCTCCTACCCATGTATCATCATGCTCATCAGCTTCAACATTAATTGTTTCTCTAATCCAATCTTCCATAGGTGCAGATCTTGCCCTTAATGGCCTGATTATTCTTTTGCATGCTGCATTCGCATTCTCAAAGGCCAAAGATTCAATTATTGCCTTACCAGCTTCTGAATCCGAGACCGTTCTCTTTACTGCTGAAGCCAGTCTTTGTAAAAAATCTGTAAAAGACTCTTTTGGGCCTTGCTTCACCTTTGTAAATGACTCAGATTTTTTTCCTGGTTCCTCAACTTTGTCCCATGCATTCAAGGCTGCCGTTCGACATAAAATTAGGGTTTGGACATCATATAAACATTGTGCTTGTGCTGAAGCATATTGGCCTTCGCCCATAAGCTGATCCTGGCAAACTTGTACTCCTTTATCCCTCCATTGTTTTTCTATGTTTTTAGCCTCCTCCTTAAACCAAGTCAGAAATTGAAGTCTCTGGCTGGGTTCCAGAACACCTTGTGCGAGGTCCCGCCAGTCCTGTGGTACTATCCTATTATATGTTGACCAAGTGTTTAACATTTGCTTTACATATGGGGAATGCATGCCATAAGATACTATTGCCTCCTTAAACCTTTTTAAATCCAACATTTCAATTGGAGCCCAAGTATTTTGTGTAGCCATTTGATCAGGCATCTGCTGTACTGTTACAGGATAAATTAAGGGTGACTGTGTGAAAACAGGCTTTCTTTCTGCAACCTTATGATCCCGACTTGAAACAACTTCACTGTTAATTTCTTCTGTCTGAATTTTTACAGGTTTAACAAGTTCTTCTAACGCTGTTATCCTGGCACTTAAATTGACTATCTTTTTAAATATTAAAATGTGGATTATTATAGTGATGAGGTGCATAATTCCACCAATACTAATATTATATAGTTGTTCCATTGCCAGACTGCCTAAAATTTCGAACAAAAACCAATTTTCTTCCAATGCACACATAAAACCCATTTGTTTTTTAATGTGGAAAAAAATTCTCTTTTAGATAGTTTCCTTTAAAATATCTGATATATTATGACTTACCAAATCTGCGTAGAACAGTAGAAATCCGAGGGGATTTTCAAAGCAGCCACCTAGTGTCCCAGGTGTAAATCCAGAGAGAGAGAGAGAGAGAGAGAGAGAGAGAGAGAGAGAGAGAGAGAGAGAGGAAAGAGAGAACGCACAAGAAAGCGTAGCCGGCTAAAGCTTAAATGCAGCCACGTGTTCCCTCTTGTGCCGAGTCAAGGCTTGGGTCTGGCTTCCTTAAGCTCCGACCACGTGCTTTACAGGCAGGGCCCTGTTCGGCAGGGCAGGTCTGAGTTGTTTGTAGCACCGGCTTTAGGCAAGCTGCTCACAGACCTAGGCCTGGGCTAGAAGTTGCTACCCGGACTAGGACGCCAGCAGCTCGGACTAAGAAGCCGATCGCCGCCGGCCGCCGTGTGCCGCCGCTGCCGCCGCCGCCGCCGCCGCCGCCGCAGGCCGCCTGCCGCCCTTGCGGGAAAGCGGACCTGCCGCCAAGCCAAGCAGTTTTTAATGGATTCTTGTCACGTTGGGCGCCAGATGTTGATGTAACCAACCGTCTTATTAAATAAGAAACACAGAAACAATGTAAAAGAGAAAGCCGAGAGGTCAGAGCTCAGAGCTAAAATCTCACCCTTCCTCCTGCTGTCCCAGCTTCGCGAAAAGAGACCTACTTCCTGTCCGTTCGTATTTTTAAAGTATGTTGTTCTGCCTTCTCATTGGTTGTAAACCCAAACACATGACTGCCTCGTCACTGTCTGAATGTACAGCCCCCTAGGTCTTAAAGGCATATGTCTCCAATGCTGGCTGTATCCCTGAACACACAGAGATCTTATGGGAATAAAGGCGTGTGCCACCACCGCCACACTCTTGCTATGGCTCTAATAGCTCTGACCCCCAGACAACTTTATTTATTAACATACAATCAAATTAATATTTCAGTACAAATCAGAATAATATTTCAATACAATTAGATTACCACCACAGCTGACCCTGACCTCATGTACACACCAAAAACTGAGTTGACAGGCTGGAGATGTAGGTCATCTGGTAGAATACTTGCCTAGCATGCATGAAGCCCTGGGTTCCATCTCTAGCATCATATAAAAGTAGGCATGGTGGTGCACACCTGTACTCCTAGAACTTGGAAAGGAGGAAGAGACAGGAGGACCAGAACTTCAATGATGCCTTTGATTACATATAGTAAGTTCTGGCCAATGTGAGATTCATGAGATCTATCTCAAAAACAAACACGTGAGTGTGGCCCCAGCATTGGAGGTGCTAACTCTACCTGGTAGAGGAGAAACATAACTAGCCTCCAAAGACTTCTTCAAGATTTCATTTGAGCATGGGCTCAGAAGACAGGCTAGAGCTTGGGAACAGGAAACATCATGAGCTGAAAGAGGGGATGGTCCTCTGAGTCTAAAGTTACATTGGTGTACACATGGCACCAAAAGATCTGAAGATGCCTTAGCTTTCATTAAGTGTAAGGGCAATGTTCAGCAGTACATGCACCAAAATTGGAACATGGAGATGAGCATGACCCCTGAGCAAGAATGACAAGCGAATTTGTGAGGCGTTTGGTATTTTTATTACTTTGTATGCTAGGTAAAAATTAACTTTTCAAAGTGTAAGGACAGACATCTGTGGAAATGCCTAAGTAAGAGTGGAGATCCCAATCAATTCCTTGGGAAATAATTGAATATGAATGTGGAGGATGGGAAACATGTGGCTCTGTAATTGTCTTTGGCAAGGACCTCTGTCATTAAGGGCATTGCTGAGGTGGTCATGGATAAAGAACAAAGGAAACAGTAGGCCTGGGAGCTTTGAAAAAGCAACAGGAATCTACACAATGAACAATTATGTGATCACTACGATAATGTTTACAAATATTAAGGAAATTACCATTGCAATTTTAGGTTAAAAAGCAAGCTATAAAATTATGTATTAAGTTTAATCACAAACTATCTATCTGAGGAAAATATGCATTTTTTAAAAAATGACTGGGGGGCCAGGGATGTAGCTCAGTTAGTAAAGTGTTTGCCCAGCATGCACAAAGCCCTGGGTTCAATCCCCAGCACTATATTAAAAAAAAGTGATAGTGTATAACTGTAATTCTAGTAGTGAGAAGGTAGAGGCAGGAGGATCAGAAGTTAAAGGTCATCCTTAGCTACAAAGTAAGTTCCAGACCACACTGTCCTATATGAGACTGCCTCCCCCACCTCTCTAAAAAGAAGACAGGAAGTAGTGGTGCACACCAACAATCTCAGCACTGGGGAGTCTGACACAAGAGGGTGGAGAGTTTGGGGGGTAGCCTGAGCTACACAGTAAGACTAAAATAAATAAATAAATAAAATGAAACAGCAAAAACTGGAAGAAAGTGCACTAAAATGTTGATAGCAGTTGATTGTCTTTGAATAGTGGCCACATAATAACATACCTGCAAAAAAGGAAGAGAACTGGGTTCTGTGTTTGGCTTTTTTGGCACAAATTCTCAACATATCTGTGCATAAGGACTCTAAACGTATCACTATTATTCCTACTTTACAATGAGAAAACTGAGGTTCCCTAACTAAAATCCACATAGCCAGCTGAGTGTGATGACTCACACCTCTACTTTCAGCCTTTGGGAGGCTGAGGCAGGGGTAGTGCCGTAAATTCAAGGCCAGCCTAGACTGTACAATGAGTTCCAGGTCAGCATGGGCCAAAGTAAGACCTCATCTCAAAAATATAAACACATATACAAAATCTACATAATTCACAAGTGGCCAAAACAAAATTATTGATTATATTTTGGCTGAGGCTATAGCCTAGTTGGTAGAGTGTTTGCCTGGTTTGTACAAAGCTCTGGGTTCCATCCTCAGCACTGCATAAAACAGGTATGACATTGCATGCCTGTAATTCCAGAACTTGGGAGGAAGAACTAGGAGGATCAGAAATTCAAGGTAATTCTCAGCTACATATGGAGTTTGAGGCCATCCTGAGCCACACAGTGATTCTCTGCTTCAATCAACAGTAACAATGAACAAATGGAAACATTGTCTCCTGCTCTATAGAATTTGCAATCTCCTCCTTTAAAAAGATAATTTTTGAGACAGGGTCTCACTGTGTGGTCCTGCTGGCCTATAACTTGCTTATGTAGACTAGGCTGCCTTTGACTTATAGACATCTGCCTGCCCCTGCCTCCTGAGATTTAAAGGCCTGTGCTGCCATATACCAGGTTTCAATATCTGTCTTTCTTTCTTTTCCTTTTTCTCTTTCTCTCTGTTTCTATTTCTTTGGGGTGGGGTTTTTCCCAAGATGAGGAGGTTTCTCTGTGCAACAACCCTGGCTGTCCTGGAACTTCCTCTGTAGACCAGGCTGGCCTCAGACTCAGAGTTCCTCCTGCCCCTGCTCCTCCCCCACCCCAAATGCTGGGATTAAAGGCGTGTGCCACCACTGTCGGCGGCCTCAATGTCTTTTTTAGTGGAGCAGAAGGTCCTGGTGGGAAAGGACGCTGTGCCTAGTCCTGAGTACAAAGGGATGCTCAACGCTGAACAGACATTTGAAGAGTAAAAAACGGATAGGACAATTGAGGAACAACCACAAAATGTTTGATTGTGGTGAGGGGATTGCCTTTCCACTAGAATATGGGAAAGGATGCCATTTGGTCTGCAGCCTATTTTGTAATTTGGTCCCATTGCCCTAAGAAATCCAGCCAGCCACTTCTCAAAATTACATCTCTAGCCTTGAAGATGGCATTTTATAAGTCAAGACCTAAAGCTGGTAGCTGTCATGTCCTCCTCTGCAGTGAAATACACTCATGTTTGTAAGACCCCAACTTCTAGTACAGTTGGGGGTCGGCCAGAAGAAAGGCTGTAAGGTTCGAGAACTACAGGGTTCTTGGGGACCTTAATAAAACCCCTGTGGATAATTAGAGAGTAGAACATATTTTTGCAAATTAAGCAAGACATCAGATAAAGTAATTGATATGATTAAAATGCCAAGAAGAGAGGAGTAAGATATCCGAGGAATACCTGGCCTGCTCATAAGGACCTAGAGTCTGAATTTAGAGACCCTGTCTGGTTGGTCAATCCCAGAAAGGAATGTTAAGGCCACATGTGTGATGAGAGAGGAGGGCAATGCCAGGGCAGAGACTTAAGTGCCTTTGGGCCATACTCACTGAGTGGGTGGTCACCTTCTATCCTTGTGGGGCAGGGGGACTGGGGACAGACAGGATATTGACTTCATTTCCTCCTGGCCCGCACTTCCTCAATGGAAAAAGCAGGCCGAGCAACATTTTCATTGAATTGGTAGCACTTTGGAAAATTATAGCCAATTCCCAGTAATCAGCACCAACGAGGGGCCAGCAGTAGGGTCTGCAATTAGATAAAGAAAAATAGCCGTGTTTACAGTTCAATTTGTTTTAAAATGACAGATTTCCCTTTATAACTGTGGAGCAATGAAGGTTCAACTAGAAGGGGTCTGTCTTTGCTCCAACCCTTCTGCTCACCTTCTCTCCACCTGTCCCTACATCCATCCTCTGTACTCCAGAACTCTTCTAAAGCCCTGCTCAAATGCTACCTCCTTCTAAAAAACCTTCCTGTTCTTCTGTTGCTTCTCCGTTCTCCCTGTTCTCTCTGGCACTTGGTATAGCCCCATTCACAGGCAACTTTTTCTGCCTATCTGTGGCCCGTCTCTTTTCACAATGAAAGCTTCCAGAAGCCAGGCTGCAGTGTTTTGTCCATTTCTGCAAGTCCTTGCACTTAGCACTCTGCCTGGCACAGTTAAACGCCTACCCAAACCTTCGCTTGTTGTTGCTCAGTGAACCCTGGGTCTCATGTCCCAGTGGACTTGAGGGGTACTCTAAGGTCAGGGGGATTCCAGACTCCAAGGGCCCGGAGGACACCCCCTACCCGCGTGCGTGCCCCCCCCCACGCGCGCGCGCACGCAGATAACAGAGAATTGCTTGTATTTTGCAAGCTAAAAAGGAGTGGTATTTACCGGGCCCAATTACAGCCCATTTTGTTGTTCTGGGAGTGGGAAGTGTCAAACCTAACCCAGTAGACAGTGTGATCGAGAAGAAGAAAGGGCTTCTTAGGCTGGCGAACAGACCCTGCAGTCCCCATTTGGTCACTGGGCCCCCTAAGTGTGAGACCAGAGAGTTGAGGTGAGGAGAAGGAAAAAGAGGGAGAAGGCCCGCGGCATGGAGCCCCTCTTTTCTGCTGTTACTGCTTTCACCTCTGGTCCGTGCCTCCATGCCGGCTTCCCTCTGGGCTCTTGGGCTCTTTGTTGGTCTGTCTGTCCGCTTTTTTTTTCTCCTCCTCCTCCTTCTTTCTCTCTCTCTCTCTCTCTCTCTCTCTCTCTCTCTCTCTCTCTCTCTCTCTCTCTCTCTCTCTCTCTCTCTCTCTCTCTCTCTCTCTCTGTTCACGTGACCGCCTGCTCGCAAAGGCTCCGATCACCTCTTCCTGAGGCAGCACCTTTCAGCTGGTAACAGGAGACAGTCGGTGTCGGAGGCAGGATGGGTTTCCTTCCTCCGCTTTTTTCCTCGGTGCGTTCTCCGGGTAGCTCTGGAGGCTTCTTGCTGCTTGATCTCCGGTCCTCCACCTCTCCAGCCTCTCCCAGCCCCCATAGTGCTCTCGCCCTCTCCATTCCCCTCCCCCGCGGGCCCTCCCTAGGCAGCCAGCCCCCTTTGGGGAGAAGGCTTTCGCGCAGGGGATAGATAAAAGGGCCTGCACCGACTCCGGAGCACCCCTTTGCAGCGACCCACCACGTGGGCCCTCCCTCCTCACAACCGGCAGCCTTCTCTTTCTCTTCCCCAGCCAGAGGACAGGAGTTCAGTCCTTCTGGCAACCTTTCTGGCCCGGTTCGCGCCAATTGCCCTGCCTTGGGTGCCGAGCCTCTGGGTGCTTCGAATACCAAAGAATGCATAGAGCGCTGGTCGTGGGAGATGCTCCTGAATGCAGAAGCAGCTCACTTGGTTCCTCAGGCTGGAAAATATCTGGCTTAAGGGAGGAGACTCGGTCTCCAGTTTCAGAACGCTCCTAGTCCTGGGTGGGGAGGCTTGGGGAGGGGTGTGTGACAGTATCTCCAGCCTCAGGAGCCTTGAGTCTGATGGGAGATACGTACTGTGTCTCCACATTGCAGTCCTAACCGAATAAGGATGAATTCAAAAGTGAGATGACTGAATAGCGACCCATTCCTGTAATCCCAGATCTCCGGAGGCTGAGACAGGTAGATCGAGTTCCAGGCCAAGCTGAGCTATATAGCAAGACCCTGTGTTTAATAATAATGATACTACTACTACTACTACTACTAATAATAATAATAATAATAATAACAATAATAATAATAACAACTATAACTGGGATGAAAATGTCTTGTAAAATGAGAGCCGAACCTATGTATTGGTGAACTCTTGGCAGAACCATATATTGTGTTTTCCTGACGTTATGCCCAGCACTTACTGAGGTAGCCTACTTCAACCTACCACTAGTGACATCACTTGAACCCACTACCACAATTTGAAATCAAAACTGAACTCCCATTATGTAGATGGGTAAAATTTTAATCAAGTGCATCAGGCAAAAGCATTTCCACAGCTGCTTCTCTGTAAATGGAAGCTCTTAGCTTGGAGGCTACTGCCAGGGTGCTTACCTGGCACTACATGACAGTAGTAGGCATTTTAGATACTATGGTGGGACTATTTATCTGAGACACACACGCAGCTGGCCACTTAATGCTATTTTAGTCAATAAAACTAAGTCCCCTCAGGGGATATTGCCTGTAGCCACAGCTACACTTACTCTACATTGGGGCATATCCCTGGCCAATCCCATATCAAATGACCCAAATGCTGTATGGGGAAGGGTGCCAGAAGGAATTCCATCTCTCCAGGATTGTGGGGTGATGACTTGTGAAGTGCCTCGGGCCTGATATGTACCAAATAGAATAGTACTTGTTTGCAACAAAAACTAATAAAAATGGTCACCATGACTATTTTTTGACCTCTTCCAAAGTGCCAAGTGTATAGCACCTATTATATTGAATCAAACAACAGTCTCATATGGTAGGTACTATTATTGTCCCTCTTTGGCAGATAACGAAAACTATGGCTCAGAGAAGGCCATAGGATTTAAAGAGGTTGCATGGCTGACTAATGGCAAAGCTGAGTTTGGAATCCAGGTCTAGCCAATGCCCAGCTCCAGGTGTTTAACCATTATACTATCCTATCTGTTTCTTACATGGAATGATTCTAAGACTCTCCTAGAAGGAATATCATGAGTTGGGGGCATTTTCTGGAAACTGGCTATTTAAAATGTGTTCAGTAAGCTGGGTGGAAGTGGTGCAAGCCTTTAATCCCAGCACTCGGGAGGCAGAGGCAGGTGGATCTCAGTGAGTTCGAGGCCAGCCTGGGCTACAGAGTGAGTTCCAGGAAAGACTCCAAAGCTATACAGAGAAACCATGCCTCAAAAATAAAATAAAATAAAGTGTGTTCAGTGGAGGAGGGCACAGGGGACAAAGTAATCTTGCTGGCTCTTTAAATGTCATAAATCTTCTAATGAAAGTCCAGACTCCTAGATTCCTAACCTAGATATTCTACCTGCCCAGGCCCAGAGAAGTCATCCCACGTCTGGTTTCTGTCTTCTGGGTAGTAGTGAGGTTTGTAGGATGCCAGGCCCCGGGTGAGCTTCTGGGAGGCAGTGTTGTGGGGATAGGCTTGATAATAGACCCCCACTGCCCTACCCCCAGTCTTCCCCAAAGGGAGGACAAATAGGTCCATTGATTGGAAACTCTCCCAAAGGGCATTAGAGTAATGACTCTAGACTGTGTGATGCCCACACCCCCTTTGACCTCCTGACTGACCCCTGCCCCGGGAAGTTCCAAAGGCCACAAATCTCAGTTGCTTGTGGGCCATGTGGTTTGTGGCTGCTTGTAGTTTTGGAGGGGTCCGGGAAACAAGGAGGATGGGGGACACTGCTTCTCACTGTGCTGGGTTTTCAAGAGAACTAGCAAAGGGAAGGCAGGGCCCCTTCCAAATCCTGCCAAGACACACTGCAACTACTAATATGGGCTCCATCATTTATTTTTGAAAGCAGCAGGGCTCTGTGCTTATTTGCATAACTGTTTTCACTGCCTGCCATATATTGGGTTGGGAGCAGGGTACCAAGACCCAGAACAACATGCATAACAGATTTATGACTAGGCAGCTTCCTCCTGCCTCTGAACGTGTAATCTAACATGGCCACTCACCCTCTGTGCCTACTTTCAAAAGTCCCCCAAGGTGCAAAGCCCACCATCCAGGCTATGTGGCAGTTCTTACCATGAAAAGAGTCCTTCCAAGCCAGGTGTGTAGGTGGATAGGTAGATAAGGCAGCAATTTGACCAAGAAAAGCTTGGAGGTCTAAACTCCTAATTTCTAACATTAGAAAAAGAAACATACATTGAGTGCTTTCTATATGCCAGCACTATTGTGGTCACTAAGCTGAGATGTCAAGACCATCTCCATCATTTGAATACTCATGACCTAACACAGGTGACAGAAACAATAAAATATGCCACCAAAACTAAAGTAACAGAGGATTAATAAAGTAACACTCAGCCATTTGAAGTGGGGATCTAGAGAGACTGAGTGGGGAATATGGCTGCTTAATCTGATCCTAAGCATCAACCCCATTCCTATTTTTAAACCACGTTTTAATATCTATTACTATCTCCCTGTGTGAGCTCAGCAAGAGATTAAGCCCTTTGGGTGGACTCAGTTTCTTAACTTTCAAAATGGGAGCAATAGACTGAGTGAGGTTGCTTCCATTTAAAATCTGGAGTTTGAGGAGCTCAAGTTCAAGGCCAGTCTGGGATCCATGGTGAATTCCAGACCAGCTGGAGTTACAAAGCAAGACTCTAAATACACACATACATACATACATACACACACACATACATACATACATACATACATACATACATACATACATAAACAAACAAATAGAAAAATAAAACAGGCGGGCAGTAATATGTGAAGCAGCGCCCTGTATCTTATTTTGCCTGGCCCCATATTCAACATCTATCCCTGAAGTGAGTTGAGGGAAAGCATACCACCAATTTCCTTAAGATTCCACCAAGTAAACATTTTGCAGAGCTAACGAGTAAGGAAAATTGAGATTGAGAGGGTGACAGGAGTTACAAGGGAGGTTCGGTTGTGCGCAGGGTGTGTGTGTGTGTGTGGTCCCAAAGGAAGACAAGAGGTAGAGTTCCGAGTTAAACTTCTCTTCTGATACATTGTTATGTATCAAATCATCCTCCCCAAACCTTTTCTCTTTCCCACTGGTGAGGCAACAAACCTCGGCAATCTATCTTGAAGACCAGGGAGCCGGGAACGGAGCTGCCCTTTTCGACCTCTTCCCCTCATTGATTGGCATCGCCTTCATTTCTCTAAGGAGTCCAGTGGAGCATTTGCCTGCATTTTTTCTGTTATTAAATTCCAAACCCACTTTGGGGGAGAAGACTGCCAGCTGCATTAAGTTTTGTCTCCGCTGAGCAAGGGTAGACTTCCTTTTACTGGCCCTAAACTACTCCCTTTGGAGCTTCAGCGGGGCTAGAGAGCTCCGGTCCTGGACAGGGCCAAGCAGGCTGCCCTGCCCCTTCAGGATTTCCTGCACTTGGCAAGGCGAGGTCGGCTCGAACTTCGGCCTGCGAAGAAAGCAACTCCGCTTCCCTTTAAAAAGCAGAAACTCCTAGCCCACGCCCACGCCCACGCCCACGCCCCTCGGGCTCCCCCCACCCCGCTCAGGCTCCTCCCACAGCCCTCGGTGTTGGGGGCCTCCCAGCCACCTGCCCGATGCCCATCCCACGAGCTAAGCGTGACCGCGGGAGAAGGAAGCGGAGCTCGCGCCCACACCGGCCCGGTGCCGGCTGCTGCGAGCAGCTCGCCTACTCCGGCCGTCTGCGCTTACCCAGCATGCACTTCCAGGCCCTGAGCTATCTCGGAGCCGCAGCCCTTAGGGTCAGAGCGGCCTGAAGAAACAGGAAGTTTGGGACGGTCTTCGTCTTGGGGCCCACGGCAGGCCCTTCTCTCAGTGCTGCCTGTCTCCCCCACCCCACCCCCAACCCGCCCTCTCCCTTTGGCGCACTTCCCTGGGGTCCATTTCGGGGGCTGGCCTGAACTCCAAAAATCCAGATGTGTTAGGGGGTCATTCAAGGCACAATCCCAGGGTTCTCTTCGTGGTAGCATCCTTAGGCTTTACAGATCGAGGGATGTACGGGATGGGGGAGAGAATGCTCTGATCCTGATAAAGTGGTAGTCCCGAGGGTGGGGAAGGGCAGAGGCGTTTTGGGTGAGGGTAGGGACTGAAGATTCATTTTCCACGGGCCATCTCTTGGGTGAATAGGGCAATGGTTAGAACTTGCTGCAGAATCCAGAGAGTGCAGAATCCAGAGACTGTCCCTCCAGCCCTCCTTTGAGTAATAGTTAACTTCCCTCTAACCTGTCCTCCATACTAACTAGAGCCTCCCCAGCCTATCGGGGACCATCTCACAATTCAGCACTGCCATTCACTAGGCGTGCCTGGCAAGTTAGAGGGGATCCCTGAAGCAGCCCTATTCTTAGTGCAGAGAACACAAAAGACATGCTCATTGAAGATGATCTCCATCTACACACTATTTGGACAGGCAGGAAGGACTGGATTCTCAGTCCCTGGGCCTCCCTCTCAGTCCCCACCCCTACCTCCATATTAGCTAAACTGGTGACACAAACAACCTCAATTGTCACCACTATCCCCAACCTGAGCTTCTCTCTGACTTAGAGCTGAGAGGGGTATGAGTGGCAGTTGGTCCCAGTGAGCTGTTTTGATACCAGCATGCCATTTGGCCAGTCCCTTTCTAGTTGTGCAGAGAAGCCATTTGTGCAGACACACGGGTTCTCTTCCCATAGCCTCATTCTTCCAGCCGGGACTGCTTCCTTGCTCATTAGAAGTTTCCAGGTTCTCATGGGTGATTTCCACTCTGAAACTTCGTAGCTTTGTTGAGAGGAGGTGGCTAGGGTGTGACAAAGGCACAAGTCTTAGTGGTTTGAAAGTAGGAGTGTGAAGGGAGTTGTAGAATGGTTATAAAGTGAAACTGTCACAGGCATAGTTTCGGCCCCAGATCCCCCTGGGTAGAATTAATTGGTCCTTTCTCTGTGTTCCCATAATGAAGTCTTTATACCTCTATTATCACACTGTATTGTAATTATTTGTTTATGTGTTTGTCCCATAGAAGGTGAGCTCCTGGAGGGCAGAAACCATACCTTATTTATCTATATCTCTGCAGTTCCCTGCTAGTGAGTACCTAGATTGCAAAGGGCTGTTGAATAAATGGACTAGAAATGGACGGGATTCTATTAGATGGAAGACTCTTGTTTATCTCTCCTATTCTTTGATGCAACTTAAACATGCATCCATGGATACACTCGCTGATAAAAACGCACACACAGCTGATACACACGAACCGATACACCACACTGTATGGTGTCAGTATAAGAGCACTCCTTGTAAAGTAAGCAGATGCTACCTCACATTAAGTAACTGGCCTTTTAAAAGTCCAGTCTTCAAACCTAACCATCTGACAAGTCAACAGCAGCAGTCACAACTGCTTTGGCTGATATTTTTCTGTTGGCCTGACTTTTAAAGTAGCTACAACTCAAAGTGTCAAAACACTGAACATCAGAGCCAGAAGGACTTTCTGAGAAGCTCTAGGAAAATCTCTTTTGCAGATGAGAAGTTTCTCAATCCAAAGTCAGGCTGGAACTGAAATATCAGTCCTATGTTCTCCATACCTGGAGTATACACATGTATGACACACGTTTGTATGTAGACACTGCCCAGAATCTGCATTCAGGGCTGCTGACATTCATAACTGTAGATATATCTGAAACCTGTGCCATCATCACACAGGATCTACCAAGTAAGAATGGTCTCGTCTCATCTGAGTGTAGGAGGAGGACGGGCTCTTGCAGATCAAAGAAGGGAGGGCAGGGGTCATCTGGGCCAGGCAGCCCTCGCCAGAGTGCAAAGGGGATAAAGAAGCCTACAGGTCAGGTTTGCAGCTGTCACTGAGTGTGCTTGGTTTGCCCAGCTCCCCTCTGTGCCCCCACCCCACCCCCTCTGCCCCTGTGTGCAGAGGGTGAAAGAGAAAACATTCTCTCTCATTCCAGCGAGCATGTACATGCTGCCTGCGAGGTATGTGAGTGAGTAGCGAACTTCCAGCTGCTGTCGTACACTTGGAGGCCCTGACGGGCCAACCCCTCCCCCCAAATAAAACTCTTTACCCACCACTACTGGCCTTTCTTCGCACGGTGACCAAGGCTTTCAACAGGCAAGAAGACAGCGCGACATTACTTCCCTCCAACTCCTCAGGAATTTTTTTTCTTTCAGAACCAACTCCAACTGGGAAGTCTACACAGGCTTAACCCTTACCTGTGTGTGATAGCCTCTTGCAGCCTGCTCCATGGGATGGTCTGTACCCTCATCACTGGGGCCTGTTCATATTTCCCCATTGGAGTCCTCTCAGCTCTAGCCCATAAAATGCCATTATCTGTTCCTTGCTTTTGCATAGTGCTTTACAGCTTTCTTTCGAGACAGGGTTTCTCTGTGTAGTTTTGGTGCCTGTCCTGGATCTCGCTCTGTAGACCAGGCTGGCCTCGAACTCACAGAGATCTGCCTGCCTCTGCCTCCCTGAGTGCTGGGATTAAAGGCGTGCGCCACCAACCTCCTGGGAACTTTACAGCTTTCAAAGCACTTTCCTATACATGTCTCACTTCACGTTTGTCACAATCTCTAAGGCAAGTGTTAGTAGCTTCATTTCAGTTAGAAAGATAAGCAAGCTGCCCAAGGTCACATAACTAACATGTGAGGGTGGGACAGAAGTATGCCTTCATCTTTGCTACAAAGTACATAATATCTCAACCACTCAGCCATTCAACTGTCTGGCTCCTTAAGAGGAGTTGAAGGGAGTGTCATCCTTTATTCTTTGACAATTTCAGGATGTCTTAAGGAGAACATCCTCTGCACTCATATGGCATTGGAAGGCCTGAGTAGTCAGACGGCATACAAACGGATAGTGAATGCTGGAAGTTCCAGGTAAGGAGGAGGTGTGTTTGCATACTGATGTTGTGCACCACCAGGGTCTTCAGTAACACTCATCTTTTGCCTCTCTTCTGCACTCTAAATTGCTCAGGACAATGGTCCTGGTCTAGATCAACTCTTCATGTAGACCCTGGCTCTCCAGTTGGCCAGTTAGCATGATTAGGGCTGAAGACTAAAGTTAATATTGGTACTCGTTATATACAGACCAAAGACACTATGATCTAGATCTTTCCTTGCAGGGACAAGTTATGCCAATAGAATGCCTCGTGCCCCTTTAGTTCTGGCGGGCTCAAACAGAGGGCACCCTCTCCAGTCCTTTTAGGAATCTTAGCTGATTTCCCTTAAAGGCGGGCTGCTAGTCAGGGCTTTCCGCCCCTACCAAACTCCCTCACTGTACCTGGGCCCCGCCCCGACTGTCCTCAGGGGCGGAGCCAGCCCTAGGGCAAGCTAGGGCAGGAAGTGGTTGCAATTACACACTCCTGCCCCTACCGGGAGCGACACTGCTAACTGGACTAGCCCCAATCGTCCAGGACAGGGCTGGAAGAGAGTTTGGCGAGGGGGGGGGGGAGAATGGGCGGGGTGGCTCCTAGGCTAGAATTAATCTTCTTTCTCGAGGGAAGAGTGTTTCCAAGGCTGAACAGGCTTGAAGCCTTAACTGACTGATCATCATATCCGCGGATATAGGAAGGGGGTTGTGAGTCTCGATCCCTCCTACCCTCCTTGCATGGCAGCCACTCCTCACTATTGTCGCTTTTTAACCTGGCTTCTACCTAAAAGCAAAACTCTCCAGCTGCCTGGACTCCCTGCTCCAAGAGCTCTGATTCTCCCTAGCTGGAGAGGACAGGCTTTGATCTTCTGCTACTGCAACCCACAGCCCAGTGGTTTTATATCTGCCTATCACTCCCGCATTCCCATTTCTTAGACACTTTCATCTGGGGCCAGGGCTGAGCCAGGTGAAGAGTTGAACTGGTGTGCTCACAGCCATGGGCTGAAAACAAAATGCAGAGAAGGATGGTTGGTGGCGTTTGAGGAGCTTTGCCTGAGACAGCTTGGGAAAACTCTGGGTTTGGGTATTCAATGAAAACATCTTTAGCTCTGAAAACGGGCTACGTTAGAGGCATGGAGATAAAGCACTGCTCAGGGAAGGAACCAGACAATGAGGCAGACACTTGCTGTAATCCTGGAAGCAACTCCAGGATCAGGAGCTCACTGTCATCCTCAGCTTCCTTGCAAGTTTGAAGGCTGCCTGGATTATATGAGACCCTGTTTCAGTAACAGAAGAAACTGGACGGTGACCAAGATAATGGAGTCTGTGAGGGGATGGGAATGGTTGAAGTAGCTTTTAAATAAGACCTGAAAGTTGAGCACGGTGTGTGAATTTAGGATCACTTTGGAGGCTAAGGCAGTGAGATAACAGTGAGTTCGAAACCAGCCTGACCTACATAAAGATATAGAATCAGCAAAGTACATGACACAGGAGCATGAGGATTTAAGTTCAGATCCTCAGTACCCAGCCAGGTTCCTTTGTCTATAATCTGTAATCCCAGTGCTGAGGAGGTGGAGACAGAAGATTTCCATGGTGCTGGGCATAATACACACACCTTTAATCCCAACACTCCCAAGGCAGAGGCTAGTGGATCTCTGTGAGTTCAAGGTCAGCCTGGTCTACTACTAAGTGAGTTCCAGGACAGCCAGAGCTACATAGTGAGACCCTGTCTTGAAAAAAACAACAAAAAATGTGGTAGAGAATTAACTAAGGAAGAGAGAGGAAGACACTCCATGTGAACCTCTGGCCTCTAGGCACATGCACACATATATTTACACACAAAACAAATAAAAACCCCCAAAGTCCAGAAACCCAGCAAATAGGATGGAGACTCCTCTGCTTTTCAGTATCATCCCCTTCTACAAGCTTGAGTTCCCTCGGCACAGCTGTATACTACAAACATTGCGGCACACACCTTTAATTCCAGCATTTGGGGGTGGGCAGTGGCAAGCAGATCTGAGTTTGAGACCTCCCTGGTCTACAAAGTCAGTTTGAAATCAAACAGGGTTACATAGAAACTGTCTCAACAGCAAAAACAAAATGCCTACATTAGCCATACCTCTGCAGCTTTTGAACTCCATTCCACATTCTCTTTAAAGCTTCAGGACATTCTCTTTTCCTTGCCCTATTGAAACTGCTCTTTCTCCCCAGCCAGGCTTGCCTAATTTCCTGAGGTAAGCTAGGGCTTACTTTGGGCCTCCTCATCCAGGCTGGAACCAAAGCAAAGGCTTTGCATTCCACTTCAGGGGGCTAGCTGGCCAGCAGCCCTTTCCCTAGAGTTCCAACGCCCCCCTCCCCATCTGACTAGGAAGCTGAGTCACAGGCAATTGCAGGTTCCACAGACAGCACAGCAAAAGAGAGAGGAGAAAAATAAAAGGTGAAAAGAAGAAAAACCCAACATGATGTCTTTTAGCAGAGGCCAGAAGGGCCTCTTGGTTCCACCTTAGTCTTGCTTCACTCTCAGCTGGAGATAGTGATCAGAAGGCTATCTTTGAATATGAAGGATGATGGCAGGACACGGGATCAAATAAGGGAATCGGGATGGAAGTGTTTTGTAAACTATTAAGTTCTACGGAAATGTGAAGGATTACTGTTATTGTTACTATGCATTATAAACTTTAGTTTTTCTCCCATGGATCTGGTTTATTCAGTACTGCCCTTAATATGTGAGCATTGAAAGAGCCAGTTTGAGCCCTGAGGCTTTGGGGTATAGTGTATGAGTGTGTGTGTGTGTGTGTGTGTGAGAGAGAGAGAGAGAGAGAGAGAGAGAGAGAGAGAGAGAGAGAGAGAGAGAGAGAGGAGGGAGGGAGAGGGAAGGAGGGGAAGGGAGGGGAGGGGAGGGGAGAGGAGAGGAGAGGGAGAGAAGGAAGGAGAGAGAGATTTGTATAGACTCCCTTCACTCAACATTTGAACCCTGGTAAAGTGTGGTTGTGTGAATAAGAGGGAGGAACTTGAAGGGAAGAAGACATCACAGATCACACAGCAAGGGAGATCTAAGACATAGTCTTGTTCAGCACTCAGCTTTGAACAAGCTGAGGCAATGAACTCAAGCACTCAGTGGCCACTGATTGAATGACTGATGGAAGAAAATCAGGGGAGGGCATTCCAATCCTCTGGCCTCTTCTGTGGCTGCCACAAGTAATCATTTTGTACAAATGAGTCTCAGCTCTTTTCAGCTGAAGGAGTGGTGTCCTACCAGCCCAGTCCCTCAAAATTGGTTTTGTCGGGCTGGAGAGATGGCTCAGAGGTTAAGAGCACCGACTGCTCTTCCAGAGGTCCTGAGTTCAATTCCCAGTACCCACATGGTGGCTCACAACCATCTGTAATGAGATCTGGCACCCTCTTCTGTATACATATAAATAAATAAATCTTGGGGGAAAAAAAGATTGGTTTGTCCCTGGAAGTCTGAAACATCCTCTGATGTCTTTGCCATGTCAAGAGGCCTGGTGTTCAGAGGCCACTCACATTTCGCACACCATGACTTGTAGATTCTTTAGAAGGTCCCCTAGAATTTTCAGAACCATTCCAAACATTAGTCAACAAACGGGGTTGTCGGTAGAGAAGCCCTTTGTCACCCCCAGAGCTCCACACAAATAGAAGAGAATATTTTTTTTGTACATGATAGGTTATTTGGATTTTGACTGAAGTTTACTGTATTATAAAATGTGTTTGTGTCTTCTCTATGTGTAAGTTTATTGTCTTAGCCTATAGATAGACATCTCTCTGGTCAAGTGGCACAGACAGGGAAACATTTAGACCTCATAAATCCAATATTGGTGAGTAAACTCGAGTTTCCTGCCCATCTTTTTGTTTTGTTTTGGAGATAGGGTTTCATTGTGTGGTCCTGGCTGTCCTGGAACTCACTCTGTAGACCAGGCTGGCCTTGAACTCACAGAGATCTGCCTGCCTCTGCCTCCCAAGTGCTGGCATTAAAGGAGTGAGCCACCACCACCCGGCCTGTTTATCTTTTCAAATATGCTTTTATATAAGTGCTCCTCACAGCACACTATAGCACTCCTAAGTCCCTCTGAGTTGAGTTCAGTAGAAAATACAGTAAGCTCAGAGGAATCTGCATTTCAGGCTTGCAGCCTCTAATAACTTCGATTGAGAAAATTTTACACACAGACAAACATAGTTCATGTAGGTCCCGACATGTCCTTCCACTCTCCATTTCCACAACATCCCCACAAATATCTGCAAACCACAAAGGTCTCTTTCAGTATTCAATCAACAAACATGTGTCTAGCTCTTTCCCATCTGTGCCAAACTTCTCTTAAGCCCCAGGGCTATCATAGTGAAGAAGTCTTCACTGCTCACCTTTTACCTTTCACCTCTTAAGCAATCTTTTGTAGAATATTTCCCCCCTCAAGGCCTTCCTTGATGTCCATTTGATTCTACTGAACTAAGTCAGGGTTTGAATCCAGTCTGTTTGTCTGGTTTCTAACTGGTTAACAATAGATATTTCTGGAGAGGATGATGCTCAGAACATCATTCCTATGTATCACTAACCTACAGAGAAGATGTAAGCCAGAATTTTCCCCCCTTGGGTCCACACCCTTGAGAAGTCAGGAGAAAAAAACCCATGTGATTGGTGTTGTGTTGGAATAGCATTCTCACCTAGGGCTCTGTCAGAGAGAACATCAGGTCTAAAAGGCCTCTGCAAGACATCCAGATTAGGAAGCAGCCTTTCAAGGGACAGTTAGGAGCTGTTATTGGTGTCAAGTTATTAGTGAAGTTCTAGTTAACTATAACATTTTGGCACTTAGCAGATTTGATGGCAAACCATTTTTATGAATTTTAAATTATGTGTAGGTGTGTCTCTGCATGTGGGTATATGCGCATGAGTGCAGGTGTCTGTGAAGGCCAGAGACATTGGATCTCCTGGAACTGGAGGTACAGAAGACTGTGAGCCACGATGTGGGTCCTGGGAACTGAACTCAGGTCCTCTGGAAGAGCAGCCAGTGCTCTTAACCACTCAGCCATTTCTCCAGTTCCTCTGGCAAATCATATTTACTCACTGAGCCATTTCATAGCCCAGATTTAAATTGTTTCTTTTTTCTAAATGTATTTGTTTTTATTTTTGTTGTATGTGTGTCTGGATGTATGTAAGGGTTCTGTGTGCCTGCAGGAATCCTCAGGGGTCAGAAGAGGGCTTCCGATCCCCTGGAACTTGAGTTACAGCCATATTTGTGCTGGGAAACAAACAGGTCCTCTGTAAAAATAGCAAGTGCTCTTAAGTGCTGAGCCATCTCTCCAGTGCCAGGTTTTTTAAAAATTCTAAATAACTGACTGTGGAATTAAAAAATTATTTATCTATTGTATGCGTACTGGTGTTTTGCATGGTGTAGTCTGTGTGAGAGTGTTGGATCCTCTGGAGCTACGACAGTTGTGAGGTGCCACATGGGTACTGAGAATTAAACCTGGGTCCTTTGGAAGAAGAGCCAGTGCTCTTAACTGCTGGGCCATCTCTCTGGCCCAGAGGAATTTTCTTATTTACTGAAAGGTAGTCTCCAATTCTTTTCTTTCTGTTTTTTATTTGTTTGTTTGTTTTGTTTTGTTTTTGAGACAGGGTTTCTTGTTGTAGCCCTGGCTGTTCTGGAACTCCCTTTCTAGACCAGACTGGCTTCAAACTCAGAGATACACCTGTCTCTGCCTTCCCAGTGCTGGGATTAAAGTCGTGTGCCACCACCACTATCAGACAATAGAGCCTCCAATTCTTTATTTTGTTTAACTGCTTGAATGTCTTTGAAGCATGCCTGAACCCATATTCAGATTGTTAGCACAGCCTACAGAGCAATTTTAGAGTGTTTTTTTGATGATTGGGTGTCTTTCAGAGATTTGAAGCCTATGGGTCTCAGACTGAGTATTCTCAATCCATAAATGCTTGTATGTATGAATATCTGATAATTATGTCTCAAGTTTCATAAAACATACTAAAATTATACACAAACTTGCTGGAGTTAAGTGACTTCAGTATACAAGCTTAGTTCTGAAGAAGTTTTATTTGAATTTTTGTATTTTATAACTGTTTTCTGGGAGAGTTTGGGTATTTATTTATCTATTCATCTATTCATCTATTTATTTGTTTGTGTGTTTGTTTGTTTTGGTTTTTCAAGATAGGGTTTCTCTGTAGCCTCGGCTGTCCTGGAACTCACTCTGTAGATCAGGCTGGCTTCACTCACAGAGATCCGTTTGTCTCTGCTTCCTGAGTGCTGGGAATAGAGGTATGTGCCACTGCCCGGCTCGGAATGTAATTCTGTTGGTAGGGTTCTTGACCAGCATAAATGGAGCCCTGGGTTCTATTCCCAGCACTGCACAAAACCTCACGTGGTGGTGCATGTCTGTATTTCCAGAATATGGAAGTGGAGGCAGGAGGATCAGAAGTTCAAAGTCATCCTTGGCTTTGCAACAATGTTGAAGAAGGCTGGATTACATGAGAACCCTCCCCCTCTCAAAGAGAGAGAGACAGAGACAGACAGAGAGAGGAGAAGAGATAGGGAGGGAGGGAGAGGAGAGAGAGAGAGAAGAGGGAGGGAAGGAGGGAGGGAGAGAAGGAGAGAGAGAGAAGAAGAAGAGAGAGATAGGGGAGGGGGGGGCAGGCAGGAGATGGTTCACCATTCTTGGCTAGTCACCAGGACCCACAGTCTGCAAGGAGATAGCTGACTCCTGCAGGTTGACCTCTGACTGCTACATGTATTTAATGGCACGTGCACCCATTCAGATGTACACACATGCACACACAGAAATAAATAAAAGTAACCTTAAAATGAACAAAGAAGCTGGGCTGTGGTGGTGCCCGCCTTTAATCCCAGCACTCAGGAGGCAGAAGCAGGTGGATCGCTATGAGTTTGAGGCCAGCCTGGTCTACAGAATGAGTTCCAGGACAGCCAGGGTTGTTACACAGAGAAACCCTGTCTCAGAAAAAAAAAGAAAGAAGAAAAACCCAAAACAAAAAAAGGAAGGAAGGAAGGAAGGAAGGAAGGAAGGAAGGAAGGAAGGAAGGAAGGAAGGAAGGAAAACTCACTAGGTGGAGCATTCAGGAGAGTTCCTGTCTCTAAAGCAAGCTGGGTGTGATGGTACACATTTATAATTCCAGTACCCAAAAGGCAAAGGCAAAAGAATCATTGAAAATTCAAGATCAGTGAGTTCTAGGATGTCTAGGACTACATGATGAGACATTGCCTCAAAAACAAACAGCTGGGTGTGATGTTTCATGCCTGAGGTAGAGGCAGTAGGATCAGAAGTTCAAGCCCAGTCTGGGCTATAAGAAGCTCTGTCTCAAAAAGACCCCACAACTGGACACATTTACATGTCTACCCAAATACACAAACATGCATGCACAAGTATGAACACACACACTCACACAAATCAAACAAACAAACAAAGTAAAAAACAAAATACCATGAAGGCCAGGCATGATGGCACTATACCTGTAATCAGAACCTGGAAGGTTGAGGCAAGAGAATTAGGGTACATAGCCACTTTCAGGACAGCCAGGGAAACATAGACAGACCCTGTCTCAAAACAAACAAACAAACAAACAAAAATAAAAAAACTGAGCAAGCCTATAATCCCAGCACTTGGGAGGTACAGGCAGGAGGATCAGGAGTTCAAAGCCAGACTTAGCTACATGAAACTGAATCCACTAATCAAACAAAGAACAAAACTCCAAACCAACAGCTACAAAACCTTACTAGCAGGAAATAAATAAATCAGTGTCTATCCATACAATGGAATATTATTCAGTCATATAAAAGTTAAATATTGGGAGCTGGAGAGATAGCTCACAGCCTAAGAACGATTTCTGACATCTGGCCACTAACACTCATCTGCAACTCCACGTCCAAGGGATCTGACAATTCTGGCCTCTTCGGGCACCCGAATGCCCAAAGCACAGACACACATTTTCAAAACAAGAATGAAATACGGACACATACACCAACATGGATGAATCTTAAAAACATGATGAATGAAAGAAATCCAGAACAGGTAAATACATAGAAACAGAAAGCAAATTAATGGTGCTGATCAGAGGCTAAGAGGAGTGGGATATGAAGAACCACTGTTGAGCCACCAACACAGGTGGCACAGGCCTTTAATCCCAGCACTTGGGAGGCAGAATGAGGTGGATCTCTGTGAGTTCGAGGCCAGCCTGGTCTACACAGCAAGTTTCATGCCAGACAGGGTTACATATTGGGACCCTGTCTTAGATAGATAGATATTTGATTCAATTAATAATTTAATTTATTTTTAAAAATAAAGAAATAAAAGACAAAGGCTTAATGTCACCCAAAGTGCAGTCCATAAATGTCAGTGTGCCAACTGAACCTACTGAAGTGGAGTATGATGGTGCACAGCCATAATACCAGAACTGAGGAGGCAGAAGCAGAGGGGTTGCCCTGAGTTTGAGGTCCCCCTGGGCTACATAGTGAGTTCCAGGCCAGTCTGGGTTACAGATTGAGATCCTGACTCAAAAACGAAAAGCAACAACCAAACAACAACAACAACAACAACAAAACAAAACCAAATCCCATAAAGGAGATAACTCAGTTGTTGAAGTGCTTCTTGCCATACAGGTATAAGGACCCAAGTTCAGCCCCCAGGACCCACCTACAAAGCTGAGTGTGGTAGTGTGCACTTGTCGTTCTAGTGATGGGGAGGTTTAGAGAGGCGGATCCCTAGAGCTTGCAACCAACCAGTCTGGCCTAGTCAACAAATTCTAGGTCAAGGTCCTGTCTCAATAAACAAGGTAGACAGCCTCTGCAAAAGAACACACACAAGGTTCTTCCTACACACACACACACACACACACACACACACACACGGTTGGAGATGTAGCTGAGTTGATTGTTTGCCTAGCACACAGGAAGTCTTAGGTTCAATCCCCAGTACCCCATAAACGGAGTGTAGTAGCTCATGTCTGCAGTCCCAGCACTTGTGAAGTAGAAACATGAGGATCCGAAGTTCAGGATATTCCTCAGCTATCTGGAGTCTGAGGACAGCCTGGAGTACCTGAGACCTGGTTTCAAACAAAACAAAAAACCAAACTAAAAGCACAGTTGATCATAGAGATTTTTAGAAATGTAGAGAAGGGGGCACCACCTCAGACCAATTCAATACAACACCGAATGGGGAGAGGCCCTTGGAATCTGAATTGTTTTGGTGTTGAGTTTCAAAACCAGAGCCTGGCACATGCTAGGCACATGTTCTACACACCTCATACCGAAAATCTGAAATTGGATCAGGTTCCCTGTCTTCACCCTTTGGTGACTATGATGTATATTAAGTTTTGAGAAAATCTGATGTAAAAATATAGACTGGATGTGTACTTGAAGGTAGAATATTCATTATCTGGATTTTGAAAATAATTCGAATTCCAGGTTTTTATTTGTTTTTGAGTTATCTCCTTGCTTTCCTCACAAAATAGGCAATGCATTTTTCTAGTATCTCTTACAATTCAATAAGAAAGAACAGACAAAAGACTATGTACACACACACACACACACACACACACACACACACACACACGGGGGGGGGGGAGATAATATCTTTAATGAGTTATCCAAAGCAGCAAAACTATGTGCTTATCCAAAGTTATTAATACTGGAAGCTCTAGGCTGGGGCATGTGGAAGACACAGCAAAACATGGACTTGCTGTCCAGATACTTAGAAATCCTTGAGTGTGGTGATGTGCTGAGTGTGGTGATTTATGCCTATAATACCAACAATCAGGAGGCTGAGTCACCAGGGTGATTGCAAATTTGAGGCCAGCCTGGGCTACAGACGGAGACCTTGTCTCACAAAACTAACAACAAAGAACAAAAAAAGCAGTGAATGTCTAAGGGATAAGATGGCCACTGAATAGCCTTGGCATCACCATGTAGGTACTTGTTTTGACAAGTGGAGTGGAGGGTTAGAAGGAGGCATGGCAGACAAGATTTGAGGGCACCCATGCGCACATTGCGCCTCACAAAAAAGGACTATCAGTCAATCCCCAAACATTCATAGAGTGCTCGCTTTTCGAACACTGCCAGAAGGCTGTCTTCTACAAGGTTCCTGCTTCTGGGATCTGAGGTGTCAAACTTAAGAGACAAGGCTCAGGAAAGTCTGTGTAACATTTAGTTGTGGGTCAAGAGTTCAAGAATGGCCTTGCTCACTCCCTCCAGCCCGCCATCTCTGGCTGAGGCACCTGTTCCTAGTGGTGCAGAGCGCTGGACCCGCCAGGAGCCAGGAGCAGGAGCAGAGCAGGTCCCAGGAGTCAGAGCTTCTCAGCGCACCTGGTGGTGAGCATCGCCAGGACTGGGAGAAGGCAAGGGTAGGCCCAGGAGTAATGGCGTCCAAAGAGCAACAAGTCATAAAAGATCTCGCTGTGATGCCGGGCAGTGGTGGCGCACGCCTTTAATCCCAGCACTCGGGAGGCAGAGCCAGGAGGATCTCTGTGAGTTCGAGGCCAGCCTGGTCTCTAAAGCGAGTTCCAGGAAAGGTGCAAAGCTACACAGAGAAACCCTGTCTCGAAAAACCAAAAAAAAAAAAAAAAAAAAAACGATCTCGCTGTGCAAATGAAGAAAAAGAAAACAAAAGAGGGAAGACCTCCAAGCAAAGTGAAGAAGAATCCCACCACTTGGAAGAAGTTGAAAACAAGAACCCTGGTGCCGCCGGGTGGTGGTGGTGCACGCCTTTAATCCCAGCACTCGGGAGGCAGAGCCAGGCGGATCTCTGTGAGTTCGAGGCCAGCCTGGTCTACGGAAAGGCGCAAAGCTACACAGAGAAACCCTGTCTTGAAAAACCAAAAAAAAAAAAAAGAACCCTGGTGCCTAATTTTCTTTCCCTGGGCCATACCAAATAGACATGTTGATCACAATGAAGAGGGAGAGAATGTTGAGAAATTTGTAGGGCAGGTGATGGAAGTCAAGAGGAAGACTAGGGAGCAACAGATGAGGCCAAAAGGGCGTTTCTAGACACCTGAACCTGACAATCACTGTGATTTTTGCATCGTGCCTTAAAAATGGAATGTTTTCTCTGAGCTCATAAAATGGCTACTCTTTTACAAGCTTGTATTTAGTGAAGTACTTTTTCTGTAAACTTTTGGTGTTTCCACTTAACAGTTTCTACTTAACGATTGTTTATTGTTGCATTTAACTTTTTTTTTTTCGAGACAGTGTTTCTCTGTGCAGCTGCGCCTTTCCTGGAACTCACTCTGTAGCCCAGGAGGGCCTTGAACTCACAGAGATCCGCCTGCCTCTGCCTCCTGAGTGCTGGGATTAAAGGCGTGCACCACCAACGCTGCCCAGCACATTTAATCCAAAACATTCCTATCAGCATGGCAATTTAATCCATTTTAGAAAGAAATCTTTTTTTTTCATGATTTGAAATTAATAAAGCAATTTAAAAGGCAAAAAAAGAGTTCAAGAATGAATGAGCTTCTCAGAGGCAATGGTGGTAGAATAAAACTTAATGGGGGTAGGGCTTAAAGCATTTGTGCAGGTAGACAAGAGGTTGGGTGTAAGCTCATGATGACCAAGAAAACCAGAAGCTATAGGCTTTTAAAATGGTATATGCTTGTTCATCAGGGCACCTGAGGTCTAAGCTTATAAAGGAGATTCCTTAGGCACAATGGTTCATGCCTGTCATCCTAATATTCAGGAAGGAGAGAAAGAGGATCAAGAGTTTGAAGCCAGCCTGTGCTACAACAGCAACCTCCAGCAGGTCAGCCTGGGATACCAGAGGTTAAGACTGCCTCAAACAATAACAACCACAACCACAACACCACCCACCTAAACCTAGATAGAACCATTGCCACAAAAAGAAAAATGGAACCATTTAAATTCTGGGAAATTTGCCCGGCGGTGGTGGTGGCACATGCCTTTAATCCCAGCACTCAGGAGGCAGAGGCAGGCAGATCTCTGTGAGTTCAAGGCCATCCTGGTCTACAGAGTGAGATCCAGGACAGGCGCCAAAGCTACACAGAGAAACACTGTCTCAAAAAAAATCTGGGAAATTTGGTGAGCACTCACTCACTTACATAGGCTCCCTCTATGAATGCATTTCTCAATATTCTTTAGTGCCTTTGTGGGGAAGAGGTAGTAGTTTTGGAATTCGCCATGCAGATCAAGTTTGGCCTCAAACTCAGTTGTCTGCCTCCTCAGTGCTGGGATTAAAGGTGTGTGCCACCAAATTTGACTCAGTAATATCTTTATGGTAAGTCTTGGTCAGTTTTATCCCACTTGCATTGCCAAAAAATATACCTTTCTTATTTTAATGGGCCAGAGAGAAGGCTCAGTGGTTAAGAATGCTTCCTGACCTTCCAGAGTACCAGAGTTCTAGTCCCAGCACCTGAGCCAGGTGACCCACAATTGCCTGTAACTCCAGCTTCAGGGGATCAAATGACCTCTTCTGGGTACCTGGGCAACATGGCACACACATACTCTCTCTCTCTCTCTCTCTCTCTCTCTCTCTCTCTCTCTCTCTCTCTCTCTCACTCACACACACACAAAGATAAATCCAAATAAGACCTATCATTATTATTATTAGTGTCTCTCTGTGTGTGTGAATGAAGGTACATGTGGCTGTCAGAGCATAACTTTTGGGAGTCTGCCCTCCTGAGGTTTGAACTCAGCTCATCAAACTTCATGCAAGTGCCCTGTTCTGTTTTCTAAGAAAGATTTACTTTCATTTTAAATTATGTGTATGTGTGTGGGTACATGCACATGCACATGTGAGTGTGGGTACCAGTGGAGTCCAGAAGAAGGTGTTGGATTCCCTGCTACACAGATGAGACACACTGGTGCTTCTTCATCCAAAGACTGTTAAGATGTATTTGGAAAAACAAGCCGGGCGGTGGTGGCGCACGCCTTTAATCCCAGCACTCGGGAGGCAGAGCCAGGCGGATCTCTGTGAGTTCGAGGCCAGCCTGGGCTACCAAGTGAGTTCTAGGAAAGGCGCAAAGCTACACAGAGAAACCCTATCTCGAAAAACCAAAAAAAAAAAAAAAAAAAAAAAAAAAGAAAGAAAGAAAGAAAGAAAAACAGAGAGAAGTGCTAACTAAGAGGACAAGCTAAGTATGGTAGCAGTGGCCTATCAGGAGCTGCTCATGAAAGAGCAGTATGAAAACATCCTTGTCTGACCTCTTGGGGCAACAGGCATGCATATGGCACACATTCATACATTCAGGCAAATACTCATGCACATAAAATAATAAAATAAGGCACTAAGAATGTGATAATATCTGTTTCATTTGAGCACAGAGATAAACACACGACCTGAGAGAAATTGCAACAAGCCCCCCAAAAGTGCGTGTACCGCCTAAGAAATGGCAAGAAGGTCAGGTTTAGGCCAAATAGAGGGCTTGGGAGGAATATGGAAGTAAAGGAGACCACAGCCTAATTAAGAGAACACTGAAAGCCAAGTGAAGGCTCATAGACTTTATTTTGTCTTTAGTGAGTAGCCACAACTAGTTTTTTGAGGAACGTTCATCATTTCTTCTTTCTCAAGATTTAATTACTTTTTAATTCTATGTATATGTATGTGTCTCTGTATACATGTGAGTGCTGGTGCCAGAGAGTCTCAGAAGACAGTGTTTGATCCCCTGGAACTGACAAACTGACATTATAGATGGTTGTGGCTGCCTGATGTGGTTGTTGGAAACTGAACTCAGGTCCTCTGCAAAAGTAGTATGTTCTCTCTCTCTCTCTCTCTCTCTCTCTCTCTCTCTCTAGATTTATTTATTTTGTATCAGTGTTCTGCCTGCATGTCAGAAGAGGGCACTAAATCTCTTTATAGATGGTTGTGAGCCACCATGTAATTGCTGGGAATTGAACTCAGGACCCACTGGAAGAGCAACCAGTGCTCTTAGCCTCTGAGCCATCTCTCCAGCCCATAGTATGTTCTCTTAACTGCGGAGCTATCTCTCCAGGCCCCATCTTTTTTAGGATCCTTTTTACCTTTAGCACTACCTGTTTTTAGGTGTTCTGTTTTGGTTTTGTGTGGTTTGTTTGAAGACAGAGTTTCTCTGTGTGTAGTCCATGCTGTCCTGGAACTCATTCTGAAGACCAGGCTGGCCTTGAACTCAGAAATCTGTCTGCTTCTGCTTCCTGAGTGCTGGGATTAAAGGCATGTGCCACTACTGCCCATCAGTTTTTTCTTTTTTCCTGACAGGGTCTCAAGTAGCCCAGACTGGGGCCTTGAATGTATTCCTGCTTCAGCCTCCTGAATGTTGGGATTACAAGCCTGTGCTACAAGGTTTTGCTTGATTAAGAACCATGTTAGACCCGTTGGGTGGCACATGCCTTGAATCTCAGCACTTAGGGGGCAGGCAGACAGGTCTCTCTGAGTTAGAGGCCAGCCTGGTCTACATAGTGACCTCCATGTCAATCAGGACTATACAGTTAGATCCTGTCTCAAAAACAAACAAAACAACAAAACAATTTGTTAATCTAGTTTTAGGGGAAATGGGGAGAGGTTAGTGGATTGAGTGGCTTGCCCTGGTGAGGTCTCTGAGGTGATCTTAGCCCTCTTCCTCATTTTCCCCACTTTGGCAACAAAATCGAGAGAGTTTGTTGGCTGTTTACAGAGTTAAGTTTAACCAGACACGAGCTCTCTCTGTTTAGACTGGGGTGCAGAGAGGGCAGAGACCTGGCCTTCCTCAAGCATGTTTGTTCTCAGGGAGCTAGCACTTAGCCAGCAGCACTCAACCTGCTGCTGGAGTGCATCTGCAAGCATTAAGCTTGCTTGCACCTGGGTTCATTATTCGTTGTTTGCTGAGATTTGCAAATGACAAATCGGGGCAAGAAACGCTCCCCAACCCTACCTGCCCCTGGAACATAAAGTGAAACAAGATGGAATGTTGAACGAGAAAGTGAAACATGGATGGAACATAGAGTTCGGAGAGAATGGAGGATGGGCAGAGTGTAAAGGGAAACACCGGGGAACACAAATAGTAATACATTAATACCCACCCAGGCTTCTTATGTCCCTCTCCCTTACTCGATCCCCTTTCAACCCGGGTGACTTAAAATGAACCGTTCTGCTGTCCTGAGATGCTGCTTTCCACACCTGACTTAACCTTCAATTGAGTGAGGTGCTGAAAAGGAAGGGACAACCAGAAGCTCCCAATTTGCTTCATTCTGATAATTCTAAAGATTTCAATCAGTAGGATTCTTTTTTTGTCATAGGGCTATGCTGTTTTACTAGAGAGACAAGGCTTTTGATTGCAGAACAAAGCAGAGAATTAACATAATTATCCTTGTGGATTTAGTCCAAGGTTGGTTTGGAGCCCCAATTACCCTGGGACCCTCAAATGCCCTCCTTTGTCTGCCAAGTGTCAGGAGGGCAGGACCCAATCCAGTGTTGTTCCTAAGTCTCTATGCTAACACCTAGATAGCCTGTGGTGGACCATTGTGGATAATAACTCTTGCATGAGTGTGATGGTTTATGGTGCTCATAGGGTGTCCCAGTGAGGGTAATATAGCATGTACATTGGTTCTGTATTTTAGAGTTGGGGGAAGGGACACACCACGAAGTACATGGCATCAGGCTGGCACTACTTCTTGGTCAAATATTAGTCCCTGCTGTTAGTTATCAAGACAGGACAAGACTCTGATTGTTATATTTCTCCTAAACAATCTTCTTCCTATTGGACTAAGGTACCTTTCTGAGTGTCCTGTCTGGGTCAGTACATGGTAGGGATAGGAGAATCAAGAAAGAGGATCTTCCTGAAAAAGGCTGTTTTGGCATTTAACAAAAGTGTTGTATGATATTGAAAGGAACTGTGGATGTGGAGGCAGGACTACTAGGTTCCTGGCTCAGAAACTCACTAGCTGGATGACCTTGAGCAAGCCACGCATAGATGCTTAAGAGACTCAGTTTCCTCAATAACAAAACCAAGAGTTGTAGTGAGAAACAAATAGAATAGCATAAATGAAAGGGCATTATAAACATTTTGATGCATATTCTTATTATGATTATGTTATAGTGCTAGCCTCAGATAAAATAATCATTGATATCTACAGCTCTCCCCACACTGATCCTTGGCTTCTCATCATCTCCTGTAGGGCAGGAAGTCTGGCCCCCAACAGGAAAGGGCTCAAAAAAGCTACCGTTTCACCCAGGAAACAACCATCTTCCCCCAACCTTCATTTTGCCAGATAAATGATGCAGCCAAATGGTAAGCAGACTAGTGCAAACTGATGTGTCCAAAATGTGCTCAAAATGGGGAGCAGAATAACACTAAGGTCCTAGGGCCTTAAGATTAGTGGCGATTTAGTAATTACCAGAATAATTAAAATCAGTGAAAATAATCAACTTAAAGCAGGGTCTGCAATATCAAGCCACATGGAGGTGATTTCCCAGTTAAGTAATGCATATTGAGTTCATATGTTGATTAACTTAAATATATTTCTGAATCTTCACTGTGTCTTGGTGCAAAACACTTTTTAAATAGGTGTGTGTATAGGTACTGGAGGACAGGTGTGGCCAAGTAAAATAACTAGTGAAGAGATTCCCCAAGCAAAATATGATGGCCCTACTCCATTGCTGGCAACTCGTGTTGAGGTTGGTGAGGACAGGCGATAGGGGTAACAGAACACCAGATCTCAGACAACAGCAAAGCCACCATAGCCTCAGTTAGCTGCTCTTATACTCATACACATCGTTTAGACCAGGTGAGGGAAGCAGAGCAGGCAAGTCTCAACTGCCATCTGTGAAGTCCTTACAAAGGAAAGAAAAGACACCCTCCAGCTTAGGGTTGGAACCTCGAGGCCTAGAGGGGTGGGAGTAGGGGTGGGGGTGGTGGGGAGGGAGAAGAGAAAAATATTAATTTCGCAGGGCTTCCTTCTAGTTCAAATGACTCTCCGGCTTCCTTATCATAGATAAATATATAGTAAATAATATCAATATATCTGGACATAAAGATTATTTTTCCAGATTCTTGTTATTTATTTCACATTCTGTTTAGAATCCTCTAGGAACTGCTGGACATCCCCCCCACCCCCACCCCCCCACCCCCGCGCAATACCCTCTGGGTTGAGACAATACCTTCGAAGTCCTCACCACCAGATCAGGGGTGGAGCTGCTAAGAAACAACCTAAGACTGAAAGCAAGTCAGCCAGCAGCTTCATCTCCTTCGCAAAGCCTGTCTCCCTGGAGTTAACGGAAAGTCATCAGAGTTCGAACATGGACCACAGGCTTCTAAGCCCTTCAAGTCCCAGGGATGGCCTGCGATATAAACACAGGAAGGATTTATTCCCTTGGCCAGCGGGCAGTCCTTAGGGTAAAGGGGAAGGGTCAGGGGGCTCAGATTGGTGTCTTGAGAGCCCAGAGGAAAAGAAAGCAGAAACCAAGCCCTTGGTACTCTTCTAGCCAGGTTTTTCTCTCCAAGTCTTGCAAGCTCTCTCTTTACAGACCTTTCGTCCCCCTTCTTCCCCACTCAGGTCTCCCCGCCAACCCAGATGCTTCCACACCCAAGCAAGGGATGTCCACTGAGGGTGACCCAAGGTTTTTGCAGCCTGGGAGGTTGCCACGAAGAGTGGGCCGAGCGGGAGTCGCGAGACGAGGCGACAAGAGTAGGCATTTTTCTTTCCCTAGCACCTGTCCCACTTCGGCGCCCGGGCTGGGGCTTCGCCTGAGCGCGGCCTGAGTTCTGGAGCGCCAGAACCACGCACGGAGGTCGCCAAGGGTGGGGGACCGGAGGAAGGGCGGGGTGTCTGGCGGGGGCGTTCCCCTCAGGCAAGACCCCCGCCCTCCTACAGAGACCGAGTCAAAAAACGGGGAGAGCATGTTACATATAAAACCAGAGCGAAAACGATCGCTCTCCGACCCCGAACGGCGTTGCGGCACCCCCCCCTCCTTCCTGGAGCGGAGGGCTGACCGGGGAAGGTGGCTCAGTTCTTCCCCCGTGGCCAGTGCGGGGTCTGCGGCTGCCCGGCGAGGTTCCGGCTTCCCCGGGGCTGGTAGGGGGGAGCCCCGAGAACTGCAGGCCCGCCCCCTTCTTCCTCCTCCTTCCCCTCCTCCCCCACGTGTCCTCCCGGAGCCCAGCGGCCTGATCCCAGCACCCCCCCCCCCTCGCCGCCACCTCCCTCCTACTCCCGCTTCGCCCGCTTCCCGGGCGGTGTGGAGAAGAGCAAAGTTGCGACAGCAGCCAGGGGGCTCTGCCCAGGTGAAGGGGGCGCTGTGACGGGGGCGGGAACGGCGTGGCCCTGCGGCGGGGGCGGGGGGGGGGAGGATAAAGAAACTTGCTTTCCGCAGCCCCCACCCTGAGCGGGTTCGGATCTTGCGTGAACCGAGCCCTCGTGGAGACGCTGCAACGCCGCCAGGACCGAGGCCGGCACCCCGACCCGGACCAAGACCGGGACCGCGCGCTTGGGCGGGCTAGCCAGGGCAGGCAGGCCGGCACCCAGGCAAGGGCGGGGTGGGTGACCGTACACCGGACCGAACCACGGACTCCGGTGGCGTGGGCGCGGGCCGAACCCGGACCGGGCCGAGTTGGGTGGCGAAGTAGGACGTGGATTCGGGGGGCGGGGCGCAGCGGGAGGGGGGAAACCAGGCCTGGCCTGACTGGCCTGGGCGTGGGGGCGGGGGGCGAGTTCGGGGCACTTGCTGGGCTCCGGACCGAGCGCTAGGGCGGGGCGGCGCTAGGGGCTGGGCCCGACCGGCGAGGAGAGGGCGAGGGGAGGGAGAGCAGGGGGTGGAGTAGGGGCGTGGAGTTGCGAGCGGGGTCTGGCCTCGGCCGGGGGCGAAGGTAGATCTGCGGGGCCGAGAGCGGAGGGAGGGAGGCCCGAGGCAGCGCGGCGGCGGCGGCGAAGGCCAGCTTCCGCGGAGTTTGTGCCCGGGCTTCCCGGCTGGGCTCCGGGCCGCCTTATGCGCACAAATGGGGTTAGGGGACTGACTGGTTGGTAAGCAACTCCCAGTGTTAGACGGTGTTCCGTGGCGATTCCCGGAAAACTGAGGAAAGACGCCGTCTGCAATATGCCGCACCCCCCACCCACCTCTTAGCATCTGGATTCTGCTCTTTGGGGGCCATGGACCCTCCCCACCCCAATCCTTTCACTCTTTCAGCACCCCTTCCGTCTCCCCCTCATCCTTGGCCATCTGAATCTCCTAGGGGTATGCGTTTGAGGGGTGGAAGGCGTCGGGGGTTGCACTTTCCCTCCCTTGGGGGCAGCCTAGTTTGTATCACATTGGTGTGAGGTAACGTCGCTTGGCGTCGTGTGGACATTGGGCTTTAGATAATTTAACCCTCCCTTCCAAGCTCTTTGATGGCTTTTAAGGAAAAGGACGGATCCCTGGATTTTCAGGACTAGAATGGGGTTTGAGGACTGGGATTCACTCTAAGCTCACTTCCACTACCGACCTCCTTACTACGAACCATTTCTATAGGGACTCGAACGTGGAGGGTGGGATACGGGAGCATTAATGTGCTTCTCTGTCTTTCTACAGGGTCGGCGTGGCGAAGGACAGCTAGTGTCGGAGGAAAAGTAGACACACACCAGTTCAACTCCGGTCGCCCCCACTATTACTTCGGTGAGGGGGACAACGCTAAGGGGATGCTGGTGGGTTGGGGCCCAGTGTAAGAGTAGGGGTGAGTAGTCGCCCCCAGAGGGATTCTTCCCTGGTGGGGAGAGAAAGGCGAGCCCCAGCTTCGGGGAGGGTTCCAGGGAAGGAGATGGAGGGTGGCGACGACAAGGAGGGGGGGTGCGGGAAGAATGGAAGAGTCACACCCTGCTTGCAAGGGGAGCCTCCCTCAGGCTCCTGGGAAAAGGGGACTGAATACGTGTGCTCTGTGGTACCGGGGCAGGGGAGGTCTGGGGATGGTTCAAAGAGTGATTTGCACCCTGGTTCTGTCACTAGTGGCCTGAGAAAGTCAGGTCGGGGCATAAGGTGGAGAACGTTGGAAGGAAGGCAGACGACCAACCCTCTGGCCTCGGCACCCTGATCATCTCCCTTCCTCAACCTCCCTCTTGAGGGGCGTCGGGGTGGGGGGCGTGGAGCTCTTGGAGCCCCGAGGATTGAGTGCCTCCGCCTTTCTTGGGAGTCTATCTTTTTGCCCAGCTTGCTTCGAGCTACCACTGCCTCCCTCTCCGGAATCCGCTCGGTTCTCTCAGCGATCCCCTCCTCCTCCTCCTCCTCTCCCCTCCCCTCCCAGTGTCACCGGGGCTGCTTGGCTCTGCCCCCTTCGCCGCCGCTTGCTCCCAGCTTTAGTCCCTCCCTCTCATGCTTACTCCCTCCCTTCGCCGCCTCCTCCCCATCCCCCCCCCCGTCTAGGCAGCATTCTGGGAGTTGTAGTATCTTGCAGCGCTGGCTGGCGCCGCCCGCGAACAAGGCCGGACTTCACTTCCCGTCGAGCTCTGCGACCGGCACCCACTCCACCAGGCTTCGCTCACACACACAGACACACACACACCGCTCTCCCCCTCACTCTTTCGCTCGCCGCGGCGCTGCCAGTGTGTGGCTCTGTCTCTCCTCGGCTTTGCTGAGCCCTCCCTTCTTCCTCTCAGTTCCTAGAGTCCGACCGCCGCCGCCGTGAGAGGAGAAGGAGGTCGGTGGCGATAAGGGGCGGAGGGGGGCATCGGATCCCAGCAGTGTTAGGCGGGTGGTGGTTCAAAGAGGGTGAGAGGGAGCTCGGGTGGCGGCCTGAGCCTCCCTGCGGAGCCGACCCGGGAACAGGTGCGTCTTTTTTCTCTCTCCCCCAACCCCTCCACCCCTTTTGACTCCCCGGCTTTTTCGTATTCCCCCACCCGCTTCTTTCTATCCTAAGCCTTTCCCCAACCCTGTCCGTTCTTCTCCCCTCAGCCTCTCAGCTTGCCCCCCGGGGGCGCCGTCCTCTCCGTGTCCCCGGACGTAGAGCTCCCTAGAGCTCTCTCTGTCCTCGCCCCTCCCTTCGGGACAGCTCCCCTCCACTTCCCACCTTCGTACCCCATCCCTGCCCTGCCCTATCCCCTTCTCGACCTCCTTCTCTTTTAGCCAGGTGAGACTTGTTCAGCACGATCCAAGAGAGTCTTCCTCTCGGCTGGGCGGGGGTCTCCATGGAAACGGGGGTCGGTAGATACTGGAGGGGGGAACCATAGGAATTACCCCACTCCACAGAAAGGGAGGTGGAGGCTATGGTCTTGGAACTACCTGGCCCCAAACCCTGATCCAAGGATCCGACGATCCGAAGGGAACCTGGCCAACAGGGCAGGGCGAGAAAGGGCTTGTTATTTTTTTTGGGGGGGGGGGGTGTCCGTGATGAAGTCTTGAAGAGACCGGGAGAAAATGCCCTCCAACCTTAGAGGTGGAGGTGCGACGGGTGCTTTCTCAGGGTTGCTTTCTCCCCTGTTCTGGGGTGCAGGAACCGTAGGGTAAGGGGTACCCCTAGGTGGCGGCGGGGCCTGGGTTCGGGAGTGGGAGTGCTGTGATGGGGGCAGGGGCAATTATCCGAGTCCCTGGAAAAAAGGCGGGGGATGACTTCGGAGCGCCCAAGCTCCGCTGCCCTCGCTCTAGGGGCGGGGGCTACCGGGCCAGGCGAGGCGGGGAGGGTGTTCAAATTGAAGGAGGATGAGATGGGGGCAATTCATACTGGCCCCGGCGAGCCTGGTGGGAGACCCGGCTTGCAAGCCCTCAACCCGCTTCGCGCCAGGCCTGGAGGCAAGGGGTCTGAGAGGAAAGCAGAGGGCTGGAAAGGAGGGAGGCTCCGGTTACGGGGCCAGATTTCGGGATCAGGGGCAATCCCCTGGCCCTTGGAGAAGGAGGGAGAGGGATGGCCGCGAACCCCAGGGTTCCCCCACCCTGGTTCCTAAGGGGCATGAGGAACGGACAGCAGGCCCAGCGGAGCTGGATTCGAGCAGATCGTGGCCAGGGATTGGGGGGGCTTAGTGGTGGTCTTCGGGGGGGAGTAGTCCGGCGGCGGGGCGGGCGGGCGGGGCGTGGGGCTCCGGCGGGCGGCGGGGCGGGGCCGGGGCGGCGCTGCTGCCGCTGCCGCCGCCGCTGCTGCTGCTCCTGCTGGGGCCGCCGCCGCCGTTGCCGCCGCCGCCGCCGCCGCCGCTTCTGGGCGGGGAACCGAGGCCAAAGAGAGTCCCGTGCCGGGGCAGAGGGCGCAGGCGGCGCGCGGTGGGGAGGGGGCCTTTCCGCGGGCGGGGGCAGGCTGGGGGTGGAGTCCCCGACGGGGGGCGGTACGAGCCAGGACGACGACGACGAGGAGCCCCGGGGGCCCGGTGCGTGGAGGACGAGGTGCTGGGAGAAGGAAGGGGGGGTGGGTCCCGCGACGGGCCTCGTGGGCTTGGCTCCCGGAGGTTCGGTTTTGGGACAGAGCCCTATGGGGGCACCCAGAGGCCAGGAAAGGGATAGAGAGGTGAACTGGACGGTGGAGGGGGCCCTCCTCGCCGGGGTCCCGTGGAGAGGAAGGCTGGGCCGGAGGGACGTCCGGGCAAGGCTGGGAGGAGCCGGCCACACCAAGGCTGGGGTTTTCGTGTTATGGAGGTGCAGGAGATTGTTGTATCGAAAGATGTGGTCGAGGGGAAAGGCGGGAGGGAAGCACGCTGCAAACCCAAGAGGCCCAACACCACAGGCCAGTGGGGGTGCCCTTCTGTTCCACTGAGCCTCCCCTCTCCTCTCGGTATTAGAAGCACTGTTTTTGTTGCATTGTTTTGAGATTTTCAA
Source organism: Peromyscus maniculatus bairdii (assembly GCF_049852395.1). NCBI lineage: Eukaryota > Metazoa > Chordata > Mammalia > Rodentia > Cricetidae > Peromyscus > Peromyscus maniculatus. Next base: position 27,079,313 of record NC_134875.1, on the reverse strand, counting down.
GGTTGCCTCATCAAACTGTCGACGTGGTGATACTTTCTCATTCTTGCTGTTTTCTAGAGTAGACAGTAAGGACAGCCTTCACTTGGTTGAGCATTCTTCTAGCCCAGCGTTTTGTGGCTCTTTGCATGAGTGTGGGAAGGGGGCCTGTAAAGCAAGCCACAGATGAATACTTTCAAGGCGATTTGGAGGTCGTCCCCATGACACAGGGGTAGAGTACAGTTGCAGATAGCTTTGATCAGACTTTTGGGGTACACTTGAAGGCTTCAAGGATTAGTCCCATGCTTCTTTCAACTTAGAAGGCTGTTTCTCAGAATCACACTGCAGAAACATTTCGTGGAGAAAGAAATGGGACATGAGTTTGGAGTTGGGAGTTGATAAGGTTCATGATAAAATTCTAAGGATGGAAGGGAGTTATCTTTTTTAGTGGCCATCTTATGTTATTCTGTTTAGTATGTCCTGTCCTTGAATGTTGGGATTGAGGGCCCTTTCTTACTGGGGACACTGTAGGTGGCATAGCCAAGGATGTTTGGGCAGAGTTTTAGGGTACTCGAATTGAACATGATGTCACCATGTGGTACTGAAGATGACAGTCTGTAGGAAAGAAACTTACAAGATTCCACTGGGGATTAAACGGGATAATCCCATTCCAAGAATCACCCAGAGGCTCCAAAAGGAAGTGGAAGGTTGAGAAGGAACCTGTAAAATTTTGACAGAGAAACAAAGGTAGCAAGAAAGACTGAGGGAGGACCAGGGGACTTGATGAATCAGGTTAAAAGAATCAGAAGTTCCATGATGGATTTGAGGACTGACATGTCCATGTTGAGTAGTTTATGAGGATATTGGTAGCAGGTACTTTTTGCACGGGAGGAAACTGGCTTGAGGTGAATCTGGGAGATGAGAGCCACAGGTCTTGGCACAGAGGCTTATTAAAACTGACTTTGTTAAAAGGGATTTTCACACACACTTAAGCACAGGCAGTAATGAAAAGAGGCACTTGTGGGGGGGGGATAAGATATAACCACATGTGGGTATGGGCTAATCAAGGGAAAGTCACTCTAAAACTTACTTTGAAAAGTTTGACTCTTGCTGGGTGGTAGTGGTGAGCACCTTTACTCCAGCATTCAGGAGGCAGAAGCAGGCAAATATCTGAGTTCCGAGGCCAGCCTGGTCTACAGAACAAGTTCCAGGGTGGCCAGGGCTGCAGAGAAACACTGTCTCGGGGGAAAATAAGTCTGACTCTCTTACCAGATTTGCAGGCAGAGTAAGTTTCTTTTTGTTCTGACTCTGATAGGAAGAGAACTAGATACCTACTTGATAGAGAAAGGGAAGGGATGCAGAAGTCTGGGTTAAACAGACTAGTTCTCTGAAACAGAGCAATAAGGAAGGGCTGGTTAATTGTTGGGATAGGGCAGAGGAAAGCTAAGTGAGTTGTAGCCAGCTTTGCTGTTGGAGTCTGTACTGTTCAAAGTAAAGGGAAGTTCTAGAAGATAAGGGGGCTGTACCAAGGGCACTCTTAGGGATCTGGGTTTTGTTTTTTTTTGGCCAGGGAAGGTGTGTGTGTGTGTGTGTGTGTGGAGGGGGGGGCAGCAGGAGGAGATCCTTTTCCTTCTCACTGCCTTAGAGGCTCTTGGTAAGCAAAGGAGGCTTCTCTGGGGGTGTGTATCTGTGCCTTGTTCATGATGCAGTCTACACAGGCAGGCAAATGCTTGTAAAGGTGGCAGAGGATCTCAACACATGATTAATCTGCACTGTGGGCTTTAGGGAAGAGCTTTGCTGAGAGAAACAGAATCATAGGAGAAAAAAGTTTTACCACAAGACAGAAGGAAGGCAAAAGAAGTCATAAAGCAGGTCGGTAGGGCAGTGAAGGGGGAAGGAAGGTGACCATCACTGTTCCCATGTCAGGTCTAACTAAGGAGAAAGCAGTACCTTGAATTCTCCAGGGTAATGTTTTTCCAAAGAAAGTTTGAAGAACCCTTAGGGCTCTTTACACTTTAGTGCTAGAATTGCTAGAGCAAGTAGGAAGATCATGGGTAAAAATAGGGCTAGGGAGAAACTGGCATTTAGAAGAAAATAGAAATAGAAATATATTTACCCATAAAGAGGTAAAGGTAGTATACATGTTAAAAATGTAAAATTCACAATATGGGCTGGGCATGTAGAATGCTTGCCTAGCATGTGTGATGGCCTGAGTTCAAGCCTCAGTGTTGAAACAGAAAACGAAAATGCACAGTGTGAAAGAAGAGAGTCATTAAGAGTGATAGGAGAGAAGCATTCAGATGCTATATGGAGCTGGTGTTGAGAAGTGTAAAAATTAACTTTCCATAGCCACTACTGTGGAGGACCCAGGAAACAGAGGGCTGGAATTAAGTGAAACATTCCTTAGGAAATCCTGATGAGTATAAGGATTCTGAATGGGGAAAGGGAGTATTGATCTCAAATAGAATGGAGAATAGCAGAAACTGGGAATACACCTGTTTTTCCGATCTGTAAGTGGGAGGAATCCTGGATTTAAGGAGGTGAGAGAAATTCCAGAGTGAAACAAGGATCAGAGATAAAGGATGAAGAACAAGGATCTGAGAGCCTTAGGCCAGACCTGGATGGTGGGGTTAAGGGCACCAAGAAGAGACTAATCAGGGTTGGACTGGACTACATTTACACTGGTTTGTGAATTCTAGGTGGAGCTGTCTGGGACTCATTGGGTTGGCTGTTAGAAGCATAGAGCTCTTTCCCAGGGCGAGCTAGCCTCTGAGAATCCATGGCAGGAATTCCATGTTGAGTTTGGGTGGGAAAATGAACACTAGAGGGGAACCGAGGGAATAGGGAAAGTGAAAATTATTGACTAATTAAACTGAAAAGGGGGGGGAGAAAACACTGATGAGGATGTGAAGGAAAGGGGAGCGCTTAGACCCAAGTTTTTTTTTTTTTTTTTTTTTTAAGGAAGAAAGGAAATTTCTTATCGTTAGCACTGGAAATCAGTTTGAGTCTGTGTCTGCTTGAATGTTTAGTGTCAGGACAGTTAAAGAGAGAAGAAATAAGTAATCTACCTTTCTGTCACTAGGGGATTCTAGGGCAGTATTTTATATAATCACTTATATGAGCCAGGCATTATTCATGCCAGTCTGTAAAATGTAGGAAACCATCTTCTTTCTAAATCATATCATTTCCTGCTATTCATAACTTTAAAATGATCTTTTATGTTGAAAATGTTCTTTAGTGAATTAAAGTTGTGTTCTGGTCAAGAGGAAAACTTAGCTCTGTTTCTTCCCCCACAATCCCAATAAACTCTTGTAGTTTTCCTTTTTTTTTTTTTTTTTTTTTTTGTAAAGCCATCACAACTCTTTCCTCATGTAAAAATGGATCATTTTTAGCAGAGTATGTGTAGATTTGTTAAGGAACAATGAAGAAAAAACTCCTGAGTGTGTGTGTGTGTGTTGGGGGGGGGGGAGGAGAGGAGATGGGACTCCAAGGGAAGAATACCCTGAATCTTTTTTTGGTTTGGGGGTTTTTTTGTTTGTTTTTGTTTTTTTCTGAGACAGGGTCTATGAAGACCAGATTTTCCTTGAACTCACAAAGATCTGCCTGCTTGTGCCCCTACCTCCCAAGTGTTAGGATTAAAAGTGTGTGCTACTATGCCCAGCCTCTTTTTTAAAAAAAATAAATTGCAGGCTGGATGTCAAGGTTGTATTTGCCCTGGTAAATGAATTGTGATGAATCTGAAGATGTGGCTTATTATTTGTACAATACAGTAGTTTTTAAATTTCCCCAATAGAGTTAAATGTGACTTCATTTGGAGTTGAAGAGTTTAGCTTGGCTAGAGATTTGGGAAGGACTGAATTCTATGGAGGAGTAACTTTGTGTTTGAGGCTTCTTTACTGTCTGCTAAGAAAATTTGCTTACTTCATTACTAAGGTGTGTCTAGAAATCTTGGTGTTGGTTCCATTTAAGGGTACAGTAGAATTTTTTCAATGAAGGGGTATGAGAATAACAAGACTTTTGTTTTTCTAAGTTTTGTGAAATGTATAATACACAAATATGATCCCAGGGAGAAGATGCACTGAATACTTGGATCTATGAGACGATTGAATATATTTTCTCATGAAGAGTCTTTGCTCAGTTGAACTTGGTTCTACCATGCCCAGGTGAGCTTGCATCCTAATTAATCTACTGCTTCAGAGACAGACCTGTGTTTTTTGTTTTTTTTTTTTTTTTTGGTTTTTCGAGACAGGGTTTCTCTGTGTAGCTTTGCGCCTTTCCTGGAGCTCACTTGGTAGCCCAGGCTGGCCTCGAACTCACCGAGATCCGCCTGGCTCTGCCTCCCGAGTGCCGGGATTAAAGGCGTGCGCCACCACCGCCCGGCTGAGACAGACCTGTGTTAAAGTCCTTGTTCTTCAACTTCTTAGCAGTAGGGCAGGAAGCAAGTCCCTAACTTTCTTGAGCCCCAGTGTTCTCCTCTAGACAATAGAGATGTTACTAATATTATAAGATGATTAGAATTATATAAGATAAAATGTATGTTGTAACTGCTAATATACTTAACACATGGGATCTATTTTTAAAACTAAAATTTTTTACTTGTCTTATGACATTACTTACTATATACTGTGGCAGAATGAAAACAAAAATTCATTCTGCTACCCCACCCCCCATCTTAGCCCTTTGTCCTTTTTCTCTACAATCCTCTTTAATTAGTTTAGTATACATTCAGCATTTACTACATGGTAGGAAGTAATACCTTACCTCATTGCTGCATCTACCCCTGAGGTGGATGTGGTAGTTGCTTTAACAGCTGTGCCGTGACACTATTTGCTATTTCAGGAGAGGAACTGAAGACTGTATATGCAGTTGAAATTTTAAAGGATCTTTGGGGTTACAGGTAAACTTCCTTTTTTTTTTAAAAAAAAAGGCCTTGGGAGATGGTCCAGTTGGTAAAGTGCTTGCTGCTCAAGTCTGAGAAACTGAGTTCAATGCTTAGTGCCCATGTAAAAGCTGGGAATCGTGATGCGCCTGTAATCCTAGGGCTGGAGAGGTAGAAACAGATCTCTGGGTCTACCAGTGACATCTAGCTTCAGTGAAAGACTGTCTCAAAAAATAAAGTAGAGAGCAATTGAATATGACACTTGACATTGACCTCTCGGGTCTTAAACACATATGCATGTGTGGTGAATGCATGTACACATGATCCCACTTTTTATTTATTTATTTTTAGATTTACATATTTGCAAATAACCACTTTAAAGTATTTATGTTTTAGAGATTTATTTATTTTTGTTTTATGTGTATGAGTGCTTGCCTGAATGTATGTGTGTGCATCATGTGCATGCCAGGTGCCCATAGTACCAGAAGAGAGCGTCAGAATCCTTGGAATTGGAGGTACAGATGGTTGTGAGATACCATGTGGGTGCTAGAAACTGGACCCAGGTCTTCTGCAAGAGCAAAAAATGCTCTTAACAGCTGAACCATCTCTAACCTTTTATTTATTTTGAAATTTTATTTTGTATATATGTGTGTTTTGCCTACATACATGTCTGTGTGCTGTTTGCATGCCTGGTATCTTGGAATTAGAATTAAAGACTATTGTGAGCTACCATGTGGGTGCTGGGTATTGAACCTGGCTCCTTTAGAAGAGCAACCAGTGCTCTTTAGCAGCAGAATCATCTCTCTAGTCCCCTTTATTTTATTTTTAATTGTGTGTGCGTGGTGTTTGTGTGTGTGTGTGTATGTGTGTATGTGTGTATGTGAGTGCAGGTGCCCATGGAGGCCAGAGGTATCAAATTCCCTGAAGCTGCCTGATATCAGTGCTGGGAACTTAACTAGGGTCCTCTACAAGAGCAATATATACTCTTTTTTGTTTGTTTGGTTTGGTTTGGTTTGGTTTGGTTTGGTTTTTCGAGACAGGGTTTCTCTGTGTAGTTTTGGTGCCTGTCCTGGATCTCGCTCTGTAAACCAGGCTGGCCTTGAACTCACAGAGATCCGCCAGGCTCTGCCTCCCGAGTGCTGGGATTAAAGGCGTGCACCACCACCGCCCGGCTGCAATATATACTCTTAACCACTTAGCCATGTCTTCAGCCCAAAATACTGCTTTCAATAAAGGGCTTTTAAATTATGGCTGCTTAGGCTTTCTAGCTGTCTCTGGAAATTCTAGGAAAGCTGATAGAACCTGGAGCTGATGTGCTTCTATGATAAAGATGCTCATCAATGATTGTATGGGAGTGAATAATACTGAAGAAAGTTCTGGGTTCCCCAAAACAAACTTTTGGGCAAAGGAAAAACAGTGGCCTTCAAAGTAGATCTCTTCTGTGCAGCTGGAGTGGACTTTGGTGTCAACAATTGGGTCTCTGTTAGCTATGCCAATATAGGGAGAGACCAATGACAGGCCAATTGAAAACAACAGATTGGCTGACAAATTAACAATTTGTTTGACTTAGAAAATGCATTGTTATTCTCTACCTGCCCCCATACCCCTGAGATTTACCTGCCTATTTTTATTCTGTTTAGGCAAATATTATAGTTGTTCCCTGAACACACATCTACCGGTATTCCATAAGTCACCTGAGTTTAAAAACTTGCTGTAGATGTATTACAGTGAGATAGTTGGAAGTTGATTTTATTATTTTGCTTGGCATAATTTTATTTTAGTTTTGTGATTATCTTTATTACAGAGATAAAGCAGGAAGAAGGTTGATGTGAGAGCAAGGCAGTAAAAGGAATACTTTCATCCAGTGCTGTTTTGTTTTGTTTTGTTTAGTGTGTGTGTGTGTGTGTGTGTGTGTGTGTGTGTGTGTGTGTGCGCGCGCATGCATGTGCATGACAGCTTGCAGTAGTTGGCTCTCTCCTTCCACCATGTGGGTCCAGGGATCAAATTCAGGTCATCGGGCTTTGTGGCAAGTGCTTTTACCCATTGAGCCGTCTCACTGGCCCTGATTTGTTTCATTTTATTTTTTGAAACAAAGTTTCATTGTATTGTCCAGGCTAGTCTTATGAGTTCAAGTGATCTTCCTGCCTCAGTCTGCTGAGTTATCAGAGACTGCAGGTGCATACCATTGTGCTAGACTTAACTAATATTTTCTACCTGGGGTTCCTGGTCTCTGTATGATACAGAAAAGGTTTGGTTTTCTCCAACAGTTTAGCAAGCTATTTATTGAGTCCATTTTGTGTGCCTTACATCATGCTAGACCCTACTGGGATGGGGCTAGTAAACCTATGGATGCGTAGTAGAGAGAGTCATTATGGAATTTGAAATTCTTTGAGCAAATACTGTGTAATAAAAGGGAAAACAAAACATAGCTTCAAATGAATTATATACATGATCTATATGTAGTCAGAGTCTCATCTCCCGTAAGAGAACAGAAAAAAATAACCTGATAATGGTCTCTCCAAATATGTGTGTATGTACATGGTCTAGGATTGTTTTACAAAAACAAAACTTGGACGATGAGGACTCCCCTTTCCATGAAAAAGTCTGTATCATAAATACAGTATGCTAAAATGGAGGCACCAGAGGGCCACTGTCATAGTCTATAAGGAAGGACATAGAAACATGGCAAAAGTGATTCCAATCTTCATGTTGGATGTGTGGAAGATACACTAGATGTTCTCAAGGTACTGCTGAAGATCAAGATGGAAAAAATCAACTCTTATTTTTGGATTAACAGAAATGACAAGTCTCACAAAATGTCCCTATTTACAGAGATGTCTTGTTGAAGTAGCTTTGCGTTTTAAAAGAAATAACTAATTTCACAATGCTGACTTAAGTTTTCTAGCTATCTGTGACATGTAAAAGTTGTACAAAATCTTTTTAAAGATAATTCTCTTTCTCTCTCTCTCTCTCTCTCTCTCTCTCTCTCTCTCTGTGTGTGTGTGTGTGTGTGTGTATGTATGTATGTATGTATGTATGTATGTATGTATGTATGTATATGAGTGCAGTGCCTACAGAGGACAGAAGAGGGCATTGGACTGCCTTGAGATGCAGTTACCAGGCAGTTGTGAACCATTTGACATGGGTACTCAGAAAGGAACTCCAGTAGGAAGTATTCTTTTTTTTTTTGTTTTGTTTTTTTTTTTTAGGTTTTTGGAGACAGGGTTTCTCTGTGTAGTTTTGGTGGTTGTCCTGGGTCTCGCTCTGTAGACCAGGTTGGCCTTGAACTCACAGAGATCTACCTGGCTCTGCCTCCTGAGCGCTGGGATTAAAGGTGTGCACCTCTACCGCCTGGTGAGCAGGAAGTATTCTTAACTGCTAAGCCATCTTCTAGCCCCAGTTGTACAAAATCTTACAGCTAGAGCCCGAGTTTAGTATAAAGCTATTAATACAGTGATATATTTTTCTTAGATAGAGTAAATCAGTTTCTTTACAGCAGGAAATGAAAATGAGTGCTGTGAATAATAGGGAAAAATCAAGGTAGATAAGCTAAAACAATCTTATGTTATGAAAATGTAAGTAAACCATGAAAACTTTTGTTTTGGCTCACATCATCCTCAAAATATATTACCTCTGGTCCTTGTAAGTACTTCTATGTTATGCTCAGTTCTTGGTAGAGACTACTATATGTTATTTGACAGATGTGGTGATAAATGGGCATAGTGGGATGGTCTTGAGATGGCGAGAATTGGAGGAGTGAAGTGTTCTGTAAGGTTTCTACCACAATTTAGGCTGTGGGTCCAGCAATGCATCACTGTTGCAGGTGACAGAACAGTGATTAGATGACTCTGTTTAATACTGCTGCTATCTGATTGCATTGTTTTTTTCCATATTTTGAGACAGGGTCTCACTATGTGTCAAAGGCTGTGTCTGAAATAGCTATGTAGCCCAGGCTAGCCTGAAACTAGGGATACTCCTGCCTAACTTTCCTAAGTTCCAGGTTTATACCTTCACACCTATTGTCTTGAATGGATTATGGATGTTCCTAAATATCAAGTCACCCCTAAAAGCATGGGTGTATATAATGCTCTTAAAATTCCATGTTAGTGCTCTCAGGAGCTCTGTAGAAAATTGTAAGCAAGCCTTGGTCATCTAGTTGCTGAGATGACTATCCAGCCTCCCTAGGTGACTACATTGGCAGTAACTAAATTCATCAGAATGAGTAAGCTCTCATCTGTATAATAGACAGTTAACATTCCTTTGTATCCAGTCTCATAAATGTTTATAGGCACAGTTTTTAAACATGGTGGTACCCAAGGAGTCTGTGAAGCTATCCATGCTAAAATCATATGCAGGCCATTCCTTAGCCTTCTTGTTAAATACAAGAATTAAGATATCTTGGAAGAGGATGCAATATGCCTTGGAAGAGATGCAATATGTCTGATCTCTGATGGTAGACACCAGTGGAAATATTCAGATATGACAATAAAACAAGGGAGCTAGAAAGTGTTCCGGATAGATTTAGTCGGACAAAATGAACAGCACAAAAAGTTCCTATTGTTTAAATTACTGAGTTGATCTTCGTGTGTCTGCTATCATATGTGGTGGTAGAAGGACCTGCTTTGTATGAAGGGAAGCACAGTAAAGCAATTAGGACATGTCTATGCCACTTGAGTTTCAGGTACTGATAGCTGATAAATAGCTAGAAAAGGTGAGGGGATATAGATATGAGGGACAGGGAACAGAAGATAAGAATGCCCTTCTCTGGAAAACCACTAAAACAGAACAGCTTAAAATGGGGAAAACATTCTCATTGGTGTTCAAGTTTGAGGTATGTAATTAATGGGAAAACATGTGTTAATATCCTGTTCAGTACACACAGAAGGAGGTAGGGCAATGATGCTGCTTTTCCCAAAGTGGAGTAGTAGGGGTAGCCTTTCCTTTGCTTCCTTGAAGGCTTTTTCTTCCTTATGAGAGTGTTACCCTACCCAAAGCTCTGTGTTTCTATTGGAACAGTAGGACCCAAAGTTTTCTTCATTAGTCACCACTGACCCAACCTTCCTCCTTAAATTGTCTACTGGCCACACCTGTAGTCTAAAGGACAGATTTAAGGCCATGCTTCAAGATGAATGTTCAAGGCCAGAGTCAGCTACATAGTGAATTTGAGGCCAGCTTGAGTATCATGAACCTCCATCTCAAAACAAAACAAAAACTACTCTAACTCAATAAACAAACACAAACCCATCATCTACTCTAGTGTGAAATATTTGTCATAGTCTTGCTCTGTCACCTCCCTTAATGTTCTTCTCTTCCTCAAATGCAGTGATGACCATGCGTTTGCTTTTAATTGTTGTGAAATCTTGTTCTGGCATCTTCGTTTCAAAGCAAAATTGTGCCCTTTTGTAAAATCTTTACGTTTTAGAGCCGCCCATGGTGCCCCAATCCATGGATTGGGCTATAACTTGTTATATACACCTTTTATCCCCTGTTTTGACAACATATTGTCTCTAACCTTTTCTAAAAAGCTACAGTGCTTCCCCACAGTATTTCAGTTTGGCCCGTGATGGTGAAATATTTCAGGTTCCCCTATTTCACTTTTCCCGTTTGATTGCTGTATATCATGGGCTTCTCTTTTATGCCATCTATACCTGCTCTTATCTTCCAGCACATTTTCTTTCCTTTTGGAGGTGTTTCTTTTTTTTCCCCTTCAGATCTCTACATCATGGTATTCCTTCTAGTCCCTATTCATTTTCAGCTTAGCTGCTATTTTCACCATTTAGAGTTATTTCTCTCCCACTAGTCCATTCTCATCTTGTTTTCCCCTATTCTATTGCAGCCATTATGGCTGACTACACACTCTGTGCAGCCTACTTGCTAGACGCATTTCCTAGGATCTCAGTCTGTCTATCTCTTTCTATCTACATAGGCCTCCTAAATGGCAAAGTTCTATTTTTTTTAGACACACTTGCTGCTTTGAGCTTGTGAACATGTACTCTTTGTCCTTATCAAGAGTTAGATAAGACTTTTGAGGGTAGTTTACAGTGGTCCCACTCCCTGCTTTCTAGGCAGTGACCAGCATTTGAATCATGGGCCATGCAGCTGTTCTTAACAATTACATGGTTGTGACACCTGGGAAAGTCCTTTGTGCCTGTGATTCCTTGGTCATTTGGGATTACCAGGTTTCTGCCAAGTTCCTTTTTGGAACTTCATCTTCTAGATTATGGTTCTTACGGGGAGGGGCAGAGAAAGAGAGAGAAGTAGGTGGGGAGAATGAGGATATCAATGTGGGTGCTTCGAGTGAAAACAAGTTGGCGTGAAAGCATGTGTGCCATGTGTGTTTGTAAGGTTCTTTTTCCCTCTTCACCTCCCTGTGTGCTTTACAGTGAGTGATCACTAACTTGATTGGACAGGATGTAATAAAACAACATCCTAGGCTTACTGAAATCAGAGTATGTGGAGCTGAGACCTAAGATGTTGTTTGAAACCAGCTTCTCAGTGATCTTGGCTTGGGAAACACTCGTTTGCATTGACTGTTCTGATCCTGCTCCTCCTTTGCCAGCAGAAGCCTGTTTTTTAGTGAATCATTTGATGCTACCATTGACTTTCTCTCTTGCTACATGAATCTTGCCTTCTTATGTAGGCCACTTAGTTCAGTATCCTGCCTGTGTGTCTGCTTTTTTCTAACACTTGAGCACAAAGACTACTGTTAATTAGCAACAGTGGACTTCAGATGGCCAAGAGTGCTCCTCTGGTAAAATCATGAGGAACGTCACAAGGCCAAGATTTAAGAGGTTGTTCAATCTTCAAGTTTTCATGAAGGCTAGACGGATGGGTCAGTGGTCAAGAGTGTGTACTTCTCTTACAGAAAACCAAATTTGATTCCGAACACCCAATCAGGTGGTCTACAACCACTTCTCTAACTCCAGCTCCAGGGATCCGTGTGTGTGTGTGTGTGTGTGTGTGTGTGTGTATACACACGTGTGTACGTACGTACGTACATACGTACATGCACACAGAGAATAAATTTTAAAAAAGACTTCTTCCAAGTGGAGGCATCGAGTGTCAGTTTTGCTCTCTAGGTTGCCATACACTACACCATGAACATGTTGGTTTTTAGCTTCTGTTTTGTTTTGCTTCTACCTTTCCTCTTATGTTTTTGCCGGGTCTAAAAACTAGGAGATGTTTAGTATGTTGCTCTGTTTCCAAACATTGGGAATCCCACTTTGACTTCTGTCCTAGACCAGCAAACAATTTTCGAAAATACAGAAATAATTTTGAGTGAAAATGATGTGGTCTCTGAAGTACCTGCTGCTTACAGATACTTAGATAGCTACTAAAGTGTGTACATGGTGTTGAAATTCATCTTCCAGCAAGAATAGGTCCTTCCATTGCCTGATTCCTATAATGTTTCCTAGAGAAGATGAAAAAGTATCTGGTGTATTAGCCAGCAAGCAGGATCATTGTTTCTTTTCTCTTTCTCTTTGTTTTGTTTTGTTTTTTTTCCCAGACACAGTTTCTCTGTGTATCTCTAGCTGTTCTGGAACTCACTCTGTGGACCAGGCTGGCCTGAAATTAGAGGTCCACCTGCCTCTGCCTCCCAAGTGCTGGGATTAAAGGTGTACACCACCATTGCCTGGCTATACCTTTTATTTATTTATTTATTTATTTGGTTTTTTAAGACAGGGTTTCTCTGTGTAGCTTTGCGCCTTTCCTGGAACTCACTTGGTAGCCCAGGCTGACCTTGAACTCACAGAGATCTGTCTGGCTCTGCCTCCTGAGTGCTGGGATTAAAGGCGTGCGCCAACACCACCCGGCAACCATTGTTTTTTTAATCTAGGAATATTCCAAGATGTTCTAACAAATGACAAATTAATTAGCAAGGATATTCAGGAAATGGACTTTTTTTTTTTTTTGGTTTTTCGAGACAGGGTTTCTCTGTGTAGCTTTGCCCCTTTCCTGGGACTCACTTGGTAGCCCAGGCTGGCCTCGAACTCACAGAGATCCACCTGGCTCTGCCTCCCGAGTGCTGGGATTAAAGGCGTGCGCCACCACCCGGTTTTTTTTTTTTTTTTTTTTTGAGACAGGGTCTTTCTATGTAGCCCAAGCTGGCCTTGAACTCTTAGTCCTCTTTGGATTACATGCATCACTAAGCTTAGCAGATGGGGTCTTAGTTAAAGATGTATTTAAAATTACCCTAGCATTAGTAATGGTAAAAGATAACCTTCAAGCCCGCCGGTGGTGGCACATGCCTTTAATCCTAGCACTTGGGAAGGCAGAGGCAGGTGAGTTCGAGACCAGCCTGGTCTACAGAGCAAGTTCTAGGACAGCCAGGACTGTGGAGAAAACCTGTCTCGAGCTCCCCCACCCAAAAGATAATCTTCAGAGAAAAGGAAAGCATTATGACCCAAAAGATAATCTTCAGAGAAAAGGAAAGCATTATGACTCTCTCAACAGATTGAAAAAAGCCGGGCGGTGGTGGCGCACGCCTTTAATCTCAGCTCTCGGGAGGCAGAGCCAGGCGGATCTCTGTGAGTTCGAGGCCAGCCTGGGCTACCAAGTGAGTTCCAGAAAAGGCGCAAAGCTACACAGAGAAACCCTGTCTCAAAAAACCAAAAAGAAAAAAAAGAAAAAGAAAAGAAAAGAAAAGAAAAATGAACACATAGTAAGGATTTTTTCTTCTTAATTAATGAGAAAGCTAGACATGCTATAGCTAGTGTAAAGAAAAGGTCAAAATCACAAATTCATGTGGAGTAAAGGAATGGGATTACAAATGGAAGTAAAACTGGTTTTTCCACAGTGGGGTGGGAAGCAGGAGGTCATTCCCAACTTTATGGGACCATGACAGAGTTTATATACCCCTGAGCTACTTGCAATGTAGAGGTACAAAACAGGACATACATAGTGAACTGAGGCAGAATCAAGCAGCCTTGAAAGGTATACTATAGATAATGTATGGAGTTTTTTTTGGTAGTAAGCCAGCATGGTAGCCACTTTTTCATTTTGGTTTATTTTGCTTCTTGTGATTTCTCAGAGTCATTCCCTCAGGTCTAATCTAGAATTCAGTCCCATATAACATGCATTTACTGAGTCCTTACAATGTGTAAAGTGTTACAGAGAAGCTAAAGACAAAAACCGCTGTTATTCCTTAACTCCAGTAACTGATCCTGTGGTGGAGAGACAGACATGCCATGACCCCAGCAGAGGAGGACATGCAGTAGGACAGAGGAAAGAAGGAAAGGTTTGAGGAGAACCAGAAAGGGAAGGGTTAGCTGTTCTTGTGCTGAGGCTAGGGGAATGACACAATGACATTTAAGCTAGGCATTGAGGGATGATCGTGAGGGGAAGAAGGGGTACGGGGGAGGCCGTTTCAGAGTGCAGAAGCAGCAGAGTCCTGAAACTGGATGGGCAGGAGCTGGGGGTGGCAAGGATTGCAGGCAAAGGGCAGAGGAGCTTGCAGAGGAGTTTGGAGGCCAGGTCCTGAGGGCCCTGAAGGCTGTCCTAAGAATTCTGCCTTGAGAGCTAGCTTGATTCTGATGGCTTTTGACGAGAGTCGGGAGGTCTGATCGAAGCAGCATTTCAGAAGATGAATTGATTGTGGAATCAAGCGATGGGAGGCTGAGAGAGCAGTTAAGAAAGAGGCCAGTGTAATATTCCCGGGCTGAGATAATGAAGGACTACCAGAGCAGTGGCAAGAGGGGTAGAAAGAGGAAGGGAGATGGCTTTATCAAGACTTGACACCTCATTTCATTGAAGAGATTCAAGTGAGAGGACAGTAGTGCTAGAAACTAAGGAAGCATGCTGTGACGGCCTGGTGAATGAAGTGAGGAGTCATTTATGGGGACAGATAATGAGTCTGGTCTGAGATATGTTGGATTGAGAGGCTTAGTGGACATCCAGTTAACAGCAAGTTGCTGGCATCTGGAATTCTGCTGTAGGCCTATGGGGAGAGGTCAGGATTAGAGCGAGAGATGTAGGAGTCACCAGTGCATCCAGGGCTGAATTGACATTGTGACTGCTGAGAGAGATGGAGGGCAAGACTGGCATGCACAGCAAGGAGAGAGCCAGAAAGAGACCCAGAGTGAAGAAGGGGAGCTAGGCAGAAAGATGAGAGGGAGACAAGCAGAGGCTTGGTGGAGAAGTGGGGTGGGAAAGGATGGAAGGGGGAGCAAGGGAGGGAAGAGGAGAAGGAGCATCAGAGTGAAGAGGAAACAGGGAGATGCTGAGGATGAGATAAAGTAAAGGAGAGTCTGAGAAGGCAGCAGCCAGGAAGGGAAATGGAAGAGGCTGTGCTCCGAGAGTTGTCAGAAAAGAGGAGGGGCCACAAGACATCTGAGAAGATAGGAAGGAAAAATGAGAGTGAGGAGAGAGCGAGGAGGAGGAGAAAGAAAGGAGGAAGAGATAGTAAGAGAAGGAGGGAGTCATGTGAAGGCTCATCTTCAGTGAACAGCCAGGTTTCTGGGGTGCAGAACAGCAGGACCACATACAGAGAAACCAGCTAGCACTGAGCCAGGAAAGGCAGGGAGGGGGCATAAAGAGAAGGGGAAGGACACCAGAGCCCCTTGGCTTGCGCAGAGATGGGATAAGATGAAGTCGAAGAGAACAATGGGTACATACATCTCTACTGTTCTTTCCTTACCACCTTCCCTGAATCCGACCATCATGATGATCTGGCTCTTGGTTGCTCTGAGCAGGCAGCCTCCTCCTGCTTTGAGAACTTGGCTTTCCTCTGTCTGGAATGTTATCCCCTCTAGGTATCTTCATTGCTCACTCCTTTATACCCCTTAGGTAGTTTTCCTCTTGATTAAGCCTATGTTGATCATCCTATTGTGAATCACAGCCCCTCCACTTATTCCCCCTGGCATTGTACCCATGCTCCTTAGTCTGTGTTGTGTAGCTTGGGATGTACTATGACAGAACAATTTAATAAGCTTATCATCCTTCTGGTCACCACCCTTGTAGAATGTAAGCACTCTACAGGTATGAGTTTTGTGAATTGTTGAATCTCTAGTACCCAGGACAAATGTTTGTTGAGTGAGTAAGTGAATTATGTTGAATATGAACAATTTGTGAAAATTGAAGAGGATAAGTGGAGCAAATCTCTGATGCGACTGTACATTACTGTGACTTCTTTGGAACACAGACAACAGCAGAAAATTCTGATCACCATAGGGCTCTGTTCAGTTGAACTTTGGTGAATGATGATTTTAGCTAATAGGTTAACAAAACAGGCTCACTGGATACAGTTGTTTTCCTTGATACCCCTTTTTCTGTCAAAGAGGAAAGGACTGTGCAGTGGTTGTCAATAGCAAGAAGTAGACATTGGCTCGTGAAAGGGTTAGTAAGCCATGGCAGGGCAGACAGACTAATAGGAAAGCACAAGGACAGAAGTGCATAGTTCTTGACGGAGGCTTGTTTTTGTTCATTTGATTGTGGCCACAGTACAAGGAGTATTGCACCTAATTTGGAGGGAGCTTTCTACACCTTACACAGATGCATTGTGACCAACTTGGAAGCAGAGCAGAGTACTTTTGAAAGGCTTATAAAGAAAGTGTATGCTTCCTCTGGAGAGCTTAAATTGGCTGTGTCACTCAGATCCTTCGCTATCCATGGATTAGAGAGCAGCTGTGAAAAAGACCCCCAGTCTTTCACTGCACTTGCTGCTGCTCAGGTATGGGTGCAGCACTCTGACTGGGGTTGCTTAGGCTAAACGTATGTCAAAAATATATTGTCCCTCAACTGTATGCAGTAGATTGAATTTCTTCAAACATTCAAGCATATGTGTCTTTGAAGATAATTTAAAAATCACTCAGGGTGATTGACAGTGTCCTCATCGGCATCCTGAAATGTGGATTACTGGAAAGCTGGTGTGATCTTTTCCTTATTTGGACCTTCATTTTTTTTTAGAAGGCTGCCTTGTAACAGTGATCACTTTAGCATTTTGATGCTATGATTACCTTGATTTCAGTGTTTCAGTGTAAAAGGTGGTTAAAGTATCTGTGCTTGTTCTCACTTGTAATTTCTCAGTATTCTTTTTCCCCAGGGGGAGTGGCCACAACAGATCCTATCTGGCAGTGAGTGGCTGTCATGATCTCTACAGCACCGCTCTACAGCGGCGTGCACAACTGGACCAGTTCTGACCGGATTCGCATGTGTGGCATCAACGAGGAGAGGTAAGTTTTCAAAGGTGGCATCCGGTAAGCTGTACCTAGTCACAGGTTGGGAGTAGGGCCTGGGGACAAAATTCTTGTTTGTTTCTAATTTTCCTCAATCATAGGGGTCTCCTGCTCTGCCATACTGTCCCTGTACCAGTAAAAATGAGGGAGCCATCAGATGAAAGTTGGTTTGATCGTGTGTGTGTGTGTGTGTGTGTGTGTGTGTGTGTGTGTGTGTGTATTTGTGTGTGTGTAAAATTTATTTATTTCATGTACAGTCATGTTTTGCCTGCGTGTATTCTATGTGAAGATGTCAGATTTCCTAAAACTGGAGTTACAGGCAGTTAAGAGCTACAGTGAGGGTGCTGGGAATTGAACTCAGGTCCTCTGGAGGAAAAGCCAGTGCTCTTAACTGCTGAGCCATCTCTCCAGCCCCTCATCATGTAGCTTTAAGGTAGGAACTGGTCGTCAGAATTTGGGGGGCCAGTATTTCCTACCTCAAAAAGCTAGCAAAAAATTTGTCAGGAAGACCTTATGAAGAAGTATCAAAGGAAGATGAGGTTGCTGATCATAGTTTTAATATAAAATTCAGAATTTGTGAGATCTGCCTGGTTTCTGTGTCTATTTTCAGTTTTCAGATATTTGGTTTACCAAGACAGGCCTTCTTAAAATTATACATCATATCAAGGGTACCCAATTGTCCTTCAGAGTTTATATTTTCCTTTTATAACCCCTGGTCAAATTGCTCTGTATGGTGGTTATGAGACCTCTTCCAACTTCAAGACATTGTCCGGCCATGCTTGCTGGTGTTTTAATCTATTGACTATTTAAATTCACATATGCCAGAGGAATTACAATAGGACTTTTCCTCAATTTAAGATCTGGGGTCTTCAAAAAGAAAAAAAATATATAATGAGCCTGGTTTAGGTCTGTTGAGATGGTTCACTGGGCAAAGATGCTTGTGGCCAAGCCTGATAAACTGAGTTTGATTCCCAGAATTCATTAGATGTAAGGAGAAAATGAGTCTCACAAGTAGTTCTCTGATCTCCACATGTATACACCAGTGCTACATTACACCCAAAATAAATAAATGAATGTAAAAAAATAGACCTGTAGTTTCCCAGGTAAATCTAAAAAGCATTCATGTATTGGGAGAGGTAATGTTGATAATTTTGAAGGGAAAAAGAATGATTATCTTTGCTTTTATATACTATGTTTTTGTGGCTCTAGGGATGGAACACTGGGACTCATGAATGATAAGCATGTTTCTACCCCTGAGCTACTCCCTCAACTTCATGTTTGGTTTGTGTTTTTTTTTTTTCATCACAGGGTTTCTCTGTATAACCCTGGCTGTCCTGGAACTCACTCTATAGACCAGGCTGGCCTTGAACTCACAGAGATCTGCCTGCTTCTGCCTCTCAAGTGCTGGGGTTAAAGGCATGCTTTATTTTTAATGATTTTTTTTTCTTTATTTCCTAACTAGAGAATTGTGTACTTGTCTGAGACTAAGGTTAGGAGAATAGACCTTTTTATTTTCTTAATCCATTGGCACCTGATAGTTTAATGGTCCCTGTGCTGAGGAATGTGTTAGAGATGGACTTAAAAAAAGAATTTAATTTTAGAATACAAAAACCAAAACCAATGAAAATAAGACAATTCTTCTGGGAGACAGGAGAAGGAAAAAGGTTTTCCCTTTGTGGATGAGGTCTGTTCTCAGATGATTCTAAGAGATGATCTTCGGCAAGGCAAGGTGGTGGTCGTGATTTGTGAGTGTGCATTGGTAGGCCATGTTGTTCTAGTTATAAGTAGTTGAGGCTGGTTTAGAGCTGTGGGCCTGAGCCTTCAAGAAGCTAGGTGTGGTTACTCACATCTGTAATCCCAGTACTCAGGAGACTAAGGCAGGAGGAGTGTGGATTTGAAACCAGCCTGGACTACCTATTAAGTTTTAGGCTAGCCTTGGCTATGTAAGTGAGACTCTGTAAGACAGGGCATTTTGTATACTAACCTGAGAAATTAAAAAACAGTGGACAAATTACCTTGGTTCACTGTCTATACTATATTCCTTCCAAGAAAGGAGTCAGAAGGAGATGTGAAATATGATTTTCTCTTTTTACAGACCTTTCTTGGGATGCTAAATTAGCACATATGCCCAGTGGTTAAGATGACCTTTTAAACATTGTCATTTCTGGTCCCATCCACCCTTTGTCACCTTCTTACCACAGTCTAGGCTATGTTACAGCGGATTTCTAAAATGTAATCTCACCCTGTGTGCTTGCTTGCTTTTTTTTTTTTTTTTTTTTAAACAGCGTCTCTTTCTCTGTTGCCCAGGCTGACCTGGAGCTTACTATTATAGCCTAGGTAGACCTCTAACTTGTAGTAGCAGCCCTACTGCTTGAGCCCAACTGCTAGGACGTCATGTGTGAGTTACCATGCTTGGTAAAATATGTAACATATATAATATGGTTTTTCTCTATAAATATATATATTTTTTCTTTCCTATATGTATGGGTGGGTGTTTTGCCTGCATGTATGTCTGTGCACCATGTGTATGCCTGGTACCCACAGAGATCAAACGAGGGCATCAGATCCCCTGGAAATGGATTTGCAAATGGTGGTGAGCTGCCATGTGAGTGTTGGGAATCCAACCCAGGTCCTTTGAAGAGTAGCAAGTTCTCCTAACTGCTGAGCCATCTCTCCAGCCCCCACCCCCTCCCCCTTTTTGGAAACAGGGTCTTGCTGTGTAGCACGGGAAGAAAGTCTCTGTCTTAGCCTCTCAAAGTACTGTGATTACAAGCATATGCCGCCAAGCCCAGCTTTACTCTATATAAAAACCACCTTCCCCCAGCCTTTCCAACTGGTAGACCTTACAAATCTGAGGTATAAAGCTGTGTTTGGGGATCAACTTAAAATCACATTGTAGAAGTCTGCTCAGCTTCATCAAATATGGTTGAGGCATACAGAACAGAAGGTGTTGCCTTTTCCAATGTTCCAGGTGGTTGGTCAGCTTTAGTCAAACCTCCAGCTAAATCAGCTTGCTTGCTTCTAGCATTTAATTATTTATTCAATACAAGAGCAAACTGGTAGTACAGCTTAGTACATTGCTGGCGAGTGCTATAGAGTGGTGTGAATAGGTCCTATGGAGTCTAGTTGCAAGAATGATGCATTTTCATGGAAATCTCAGAGGACAGTGCCATCTAAGCCCAGGCTGGAGAAATGATTAGGAATTGGGGTGAAGGCCACTGTCCATATTTCCTTGAGTGTTTGGGAAAGGCCTTAGCTGTAGTGAAGGGGGTCCTGAAGGAGCAGTGGGACTTCAAAAAGTCTTGGGCTGCTAGGTAAGGGGCTGGCCTCATGCATTCTAGGTTGGATATTTCTCTTAGACATTGTCCCAGGCCCAACAGGAACTAAAAAGGTCCAGTGTGACAGGTCCAGGTGTTAGCCTTTAATAATTAGGAAAATAGCCTTGAGACATGGTGGCTCATTTTGGTTAAGTTCAGCAAATCCTTGAGCATACCAGCTGTCTTCTAGTGGGAAGAACTGATTTTCAGTCCTGATTAGAGTCTCTGCATTTCCTCCTCACCTATATCCTCATAACCTTGCTCAGTTGACCCAGCCTCCTCCCCCCGCTCCTGCCTTCTCGATTCCAGGCTCCTCTCTCAGTGGAGCGTTTTTTAAATATTTGCTCAGCTTTGCATCCCCCTCAGAGGATTTGAAACATCATCGCACACATTTTCCCAGAGCTTGGAGGCTGGTGCTGAGGCTTAGGCCTGGCTGGAGTAGCCAGAAGGGCTGCTGCTGCTGCTGCCACTACCAGTTTCTCTGCCTGGCTCTAGGCTTCCCTGGTAACTACTGGCTTGCAAGAACATAGCTTCTGCTTCAAAGCAGGCTTTCTGCCCAAGGAGGAGCCCACCACCCGGGGAGGGAGCTCGCTCAGGAGGGGGAAGAATGTAAACAAATAGTTCCTTCCCCTGTCGGGTTTTGGAGGGAGGGACTGCTGTTTCCCCTCACCACCACAGCCCTCCCCCTAAAGCATCCCTGGTGATTCTAGTTGGAACACGCTTCTTCAGCCCAAGGCTGGGTACATAGAGGTCCTGCTTTTCTGGTCTCAGGAGTGGATGTGAAAAGTGTGTTTTCCCTTTCCTTGGGGCCCTCCCCTTCCTCAAGACCCCCAACTGCCTCCAAAGCCTTTGCCTCACAGTCATTCTGTTTGTCCCAACAGTTGTTTCCAGCAGTGGAACCCTCCCACTTCTGCAACTCTAGCTGCTTTTTAAAGGGGACAAGCCTTTCCCCCTTGATTAGCCCCTTCTGGAGCACCGAAAAGATGGGGAGAGGCCTGCTTTCATCCCCATTGCCATTTTTGCTTCTCTTGCCCCAGGTACAATTTGGGAGTCCCTGTTTCAGTCAGAGGGAGGGAGTTATTTTCAGGGTACTCCTCCTTGCTGGAGTTGGCTCCAGGCACCCCAAATACCCTTCAGACTAGAGTGGTCGGTAAGGCAGGGGCTGACTTTTCCTCACGGGCTGCATTGGCTCTCTGGCAGGCCTCCAAAGATGGCAGGCAAACGCAAACAAAGAGCAGGCAGAGAGAGCAGTCCTGGGCTTTGCCCACCCAGGAAACTTGCTGCAGCTTTGTTCCTTGACCCCCCACCTCCTCTGCAGCCACTCCCGCCCAGGCGGCTGCCCTGGTGAAATGCTCCCTAGGACAGGGGCAGTGTGTTCCTGCTGCACTTAAAGCGCCAAACTTGGAGTGGGTGTTTGGCCTCCAGCTTTAGCAGTCTGGTCCTTTTGTTTGTTTGTTTGTTTTGTCAAATGTAACATGTTTGAAGATTCTTACCTGAATTTAGAGAATTCTTTTTGAGCAGGTCGGGGGGTGGGGGGGGCGCGATACATTTGGGTTTTTCTCTTTAGAGACCCAGCTTTCTGGCCTTAAGCCTTTACTTAAGGCACATACCAATGTGAATGTGGAGCCTGTGGCTTTCAGAGGCTCCCTTTTGGGAAGGGAGAGAATGTGGTGGTACAGAGGCTGAAGGGAAGGTGCTCCCTGTGTATTCTGTGAAGGGAAGGTGCTCCCTGTGTATTCTGAGAAGGGAAGGTGCTCCCTGTGTATTCTGAAGAAGGGAAGGTGCTCCCTGTGTATTCTGTGAAGGGAAGGTGCCTCCTGTGTATTCTGTGAAGGGAAGGTGCCTCCTGTGTATTCTGTGAAGGGAAGGTGCTCCCTGTGTATTCTGAGAAGGGAAGGTGCTCCCTGTGTATTCTGAGAAGGGAAGGTGCTCCCTGTGTATTCTGAGAAGGGAAGGTGCTCCCTGTGTATTCTGTGAAGAGAAGATCCTGGCTGGAGCCAGGTAGTGTTCTAGAACTGTTCCTTTGGAGAGAAAGAAGTGTCTGTTGTTGTCATTGTATTGTTTTGTTTTGCCATTTTTTAATTAAGTCAGGGTCTTAGTATGTAGCTTTGTTGTCTTGTAATTCCTTGTAGACCAGAGTCTAGGCTGGCCTTGTACTCAAAGAGATCTACCTGCCTCTGCCTCCTGAGTGCCAGGATTTTTTGTTGTTGCTGCTGTTGTTGTCTAAGACAGGGTCTCCTGTAGCCCAACTAGCTTTGAATTCCTTACTTTCCAGTCTCCACTTCCTAAGTATTCAAATTACAAACACATGACACATGCTTGGCTAATGTAGTATTTTTAAAGAGCCTCTTATTGTCAGTGACCAGATAGCCACAAATCAGTGTTGTATGTGCTGGTAAAGGTGAATGTGTATGGGCTACAGGCATGCCCAGCCCATCGGATGAACAGGTGATTCAGATTTGGACTAGACTTAAACACAATGGGAATGATGGTTTGCTTTGGAAGAGATTTACCCTAACATGGCACTTTCCATATAGACTTGAAAGAAGATGGGATTTAAAATAAAACGAATTTGCATGCCTTTTGAGGCTTACAGGTCACATCTATCTGTGTTTGAGTGATGCCCTGTATATCCTAGATTGAATGGTCCCCTTGGTGGGTAAGCTCCAGGGAAAAGAAGGTGCTAAGATGGGGTTTGTCCACACTTTTGTGAGAACACTAGAAAGCAGAATAAGTAGCCCCCCAATTCTGGTCAGATAAGGCTCCTATTCAGGAACTTGCAAAGGCACGTGCAGAGGCTCTATTTTGTCTCCTTGAGCCCCCTAGTACCCTGCTGTCTATCCCCTGAAGCTACCATGGGAAGTGAGACAGGAGGGTTTGGTGGGAAGCCAGGTAGGCAGGACCTTCTGGAGAAAGTGTCAGTGGCCTAAGTCTGAGCCTTATGTCCCTTTTCTGGTTGTGTCCTTCCTTCCAGAAGAGCACCTCTTTCTGATGAGGAGTCCACGACAGGTGACTGCCAGCACTTTGGATCTCAGGAGTTTTGTGTCAGCAGCAGTTTTTCCAAGGTAAGGAGCTGTGTGTTGTCACATGCTGCCCATCAAAGGGTGAGCTTTCTGGGGTCGTGTGGCTGGCTTGGCCATTCCGAGAATGGGAGCAAGAAGACAAGCTGCTCTAGATGAGATAGAACTCGGTGTGTGTGTGTGCCCTGTCCTTTGCAGTTGGTTGAGTTGCAGAAAGGACCAGCAGTTACTTCTCAGGGGCCGCAGGATACTCGGATCCGCTGTGGGGAGCTTGCTAAGATGGGCATGCTGTTCTTTCATTGCAGGTGGAGCTCACAGCAGTTGGAAGTGGCAGCAATGCCCGGGGGGCAAACCCAGATGGCAGTACAACAGAAAAACTTGGGCACAGGTCAGAAGATCAGCCTGATGATCCCCAGCCAAAAATGGACTATGCTGGGAACGCAGGAGAGGCTGAGGGCCTCCTGGTGCCACTGAACAGCCCAGGAGACGGGCTTAAGCTGCCCACTCCTGATAGCACTGAGGCCGGCCATAGCAGGGCCAATTGCTCTTGGACTCCCCTAAGCACCCAAATGAGCAAACAGGTTGACTGCTCGCCAGCCGGGGTAAAGGCTTTGGACTCTCGGCACAGTGTTGGGGAGAAGAACACTTTCATTTTGGCAACTCTGGGAACTGGAGTCCCTGTGGAGGGAACCCTGCCTCTAGTTACCACTAACTTCAGCCAGCTGCCGGCACCTATCTGCCCTCCTGCCCCTGGGTCGACCTCTGTGACCCCGTCGGTTCCCGATCCATTCCAAGTTCCCCTTTCTGTCCCAGCCCCAGTGCCCCACTCAGGACTAGTTCCAGTCCAAGTTGCCACGTCAGCTTCAGCTCCTTCTCCTCCCCTAGCACCCGTGCCCGCTCTAGCTTCAGCACCGCCCTCGGTGCCTGCTCTCATCTCCGATTCAAACCCTCTCTCGGTGTCAGCCTCTGTCTTGGTGCCTGTACCAGCGTCTGCTCCCCACTCGGTCCCAGTGCCACTCTCGGCTCCTGCTCCTACTCCTCTCACAGTCTCTGTTTCTGCACCTCCCTTGGCCCTAATCCAGGCTCCTGTGCCTCCTTCAGCTCCCACTTTGGTCCTTGCTTCTGTCCCAACTCCGGTCCTAGCTCCCATGCCAGCATCCACGCCTCCAGCAGCTCCTGCCCCTCCGTCTGTGCCGATGCCCACTCCAACCCCATCCTCTGGCCCGCCGTCTACCCCCACCCTTATCCCTGCTTTTGCTCCTGCACCGGTGCCTGCACCCACCCCGGCCCCAATCTTTACTCCAGCCCCCACGCCCATGCCGGCTGCCACACCAGCTGCCATCCCCACCTCAGCACCCATTCCAGCCTCTTTCAGTTTGAGTCGGGTGTGTTTCCCTGCAGCTCAGGCACCAGCTATGCAAAAAGTCCCCCTGTCTTTTCAGCCAGGGACAGTGCTGACCCCTAACCAGCCGCTGGTATACATCCCACCTCCGAGCTGTGGGCAGCCACTCAGTGTGGCTACACTGCCAACCACTCTGGGAGTCTCTTCCACACTCACGCTCCCAGTCCTGCCATCTTACCTACAGGATAGGTGTCTCCCAGGTGTGTTGGCCTCCCCAGAGCTCCGCTCTTACCCATATGCATTTTCAGTGGCCCGGCCTTTGGCTTCAGATTCGAAGTTGGTCTCTTTAGAGGTGAACAGGCTCTCTTGTACTTCCCCATCCAGCAGCACTAACACCCAGCCTCCTCCTGATGGGATCCCTGGACCTATGGCAGATACTTCCCTCACCACTGCTTCTGCCAAGGTGCTTCCAACTTCACAGCCTTTGCTGCCAGCCCCCAGTGGGAGCTCAGTCCCACCACACCCCTCCAAGATGCCAGGCAGCACCGAGCAACAAACAGAAGGGACTTCCGTGACCTTCTCTCCTCTCAAGTCACCTCCCCAGCTCGAGCGAGAGATGGCCTCTCCACCCGAGTGCAGCGAGATGCCTCTTGACCTCTCTTCCAAGTCCAACCGCCAGAAGCTTCCATTGCCGAACCAGCGTAAAACACCTCCCATGCCTGTGTTGACCCCTGTGCACACCAGCAGCAAGGCCCTCCTTTCCACAGTCCTGTCTAGGTCTCAGCGCACAACTCAGGCTGCCGGCAGCAATGTCACTTCCTGCCTGGGCTCCACTTCTTCGCCTTTTGTTATCTTTCCTGAGATGGTGAGGAATGGAGACCCAAGCACCTGGGTCAAAAACTCCACCGCTCTGATCAGCACCATCCCTGGCACATACGTGGGAGTGGCCAACCCAGTGCCTGCATCCCTGCTGTTGAACAAGGACCCGAACCTGGGCCTTAACCGAGATCCTCGCCATCTCCCCAAGCAGGAGCCTATCTCCATCATTGATCAAGGAGAGCCTAAGAGCACTGGTGCCACGTGTGGCAAGAAAGGCAGCCAGGCTGGTGCCGAGGGACAGCAAAGCACAGTCAAATCCCGTTATACCCCAGCCCGCATTGCCCCTGGGCTGCCAGGGTGCCAAACCAAGGAACTGTCTTTATGGAAACCTACAGGGCTGACAAATATGTACCCACGGTGTTCCATCAATGGGAAAGCCACTACTAGCACCCAGGTCCTGCCTGTCGGCTGGTCACCATACCACCAAGCATCTCTGCTTTCTATTGGCATTTCCAGTGCCGGGCAACTAACCCCCAGTCCGGGGGTGCCTATCAGGCCCACCAGCATTGTTTCTGAGTTTTCTGGTGTGTCATCTCTTGGCTCCAATGAAGCTGTTCATGGACTTCCTGAGGGGCAGCCACGGCCTGGGGGCCCCTTTGCTCCAGAACAGGATGCTGTCACAAAGAACAAAACTTGCCGAATTGCTGCCAAGCCTTATGAAGAACAAGTCAATCCTGTCCTCTTGACTCTCAGCCCTCAGACAGGGACCCTGGCGCTGTCTGTTCAGCCTAGCAGTGGGGACATTGGAGTGAATCAAGGACCTGAAGAATCTGAGAGCCGCCTCTGCTCTGATAGTACTCCTAAGATGGAAGGCCCCCAGGCAGCCTGTGGCCTAAAGCTGGCAGGAGACACAAAGCCTAAAAACCAAGTGCTGGCTGCCTATATGTCCCACGAGCTGGTCTTGGCCGCCCCCCAGAACTTGTGCAAGATGCCTGAGCTGCCTTTGCTACCTCATGACAGCCACTCTAAGGAACTCATTTTAGATGTGGTTCCAAGCAGCAAGAGGGGCCCCAGCACAGACCTTTCGCAGCTTGGAAGTCAGGTGGATCTGGGGCGGGTAAAAATGGAAAAAGTGGATGGTGATGTGGTCTTCAATTTATCCAACTGCTTCCGGGCTGATGGTCTCCCGGCAGTTCCTCAGAGGGGCCTGGCTGAAGCTCGTGGGAAAGCCGGGCAAGCCCGAGTGAAACGGGAAAGCGTTGGGGTCTTTACTTGCAAGAACAGTTGGCAACCAGATGAAGACACAGACTCTCTGCCACCCAAAAAGTTGAAGTGTAACAAAGACAAGGAAATTGAGGAAGAGCCACAGCAGCAGCAGCAACAGCAGCAGCAGCAGCAGCAGCAGCAACAGCAGCCACAGCAGCTACAGCAGCTGCAGCAGCCGCTGCAACAGCCACAGCCGCAGCACCAGCAGCAGCAGCAGCAGCCACCGCTGCCGCCGCCTCCGCTGCTGCCACAGCCACATGATAAGCCTATGGTCCGGAATTCCCTGGGATCCAAGGTGGGTGCCAGTGTATGGCTGAGAACTTCTGATGGTCTGCTTCACTTGTGGGTCTCTGCTGCGTTTGACCCCTCCCTCCCCACTCCTAGACAATGTTCTTGAGCTGTGTGAGAACAGAGCTGATGAATGGAAGGCTTTCCCCTTTTAAATCATGGTCTCTGTATATATTTTTACCTGGAAAGGGCCTAGCTCATTCCATGGGATGTAGGAAATGATTTCATCCTTGGGGCCAGGGAAGCCATTGTCCTAGATAAAGTCGGAAAGCAGAAGAAGGTATTGATGAAGGAAATCACTTAATCACGAGCTTTTCCCTGAGTAACAATTCTTCCTGGTCCTTTAAAGATGATGGACCACTGGCCTTGGCAGTTTGGGGCCCAGGGAAGGAAGGAACTTTTTGATAGCATCATTTTGGCTCCACTTCTTCCTAGTTCTGTGACATTGATTAAGTTTGCCACTTAATCTCTCTCAAACAAACTCAGTTCCTTCATCCCTGCAATGAGACAAATAATAGTACTTATTCAGAGGGTTGTTGGAAAGATCAAATGAGATGTTGATAGGAAATATCCAGAACAGGCAAAGTGATAAGAGGGAAAGTAGCCTGATAGTTGCCTAGGGCTAGGAGATTTGTTGAGTAACCAGTTAATGGGAGTAGGGTTTCCATTCAGGGTGAGGAGAAAGTTCCTGTAGTGGGCCAGTGGTGATCGTTACACAATTCTGTGTTTATACCCAAAACAATTGCATTGTACATGTAAGTGAATTGTACAGCATAGCTCAGTAAAGCTGTTACAATTAATGAGATGGTGTATGCGTGCTTAAAATAGTACTTGGCACATAATTAAGCACTCAGTTGATGTCAGTGGCTGCTTTTGTTTTTAGTATCACAAATAGAATGCCTCCTGCCCTCATGGCGCTTATGTCTTACCATGTTGACTTAATGACAGGTAGGCATAGCCCTTCCTCTAGGAGATGACTGGTTCAGTAGGCCAATTGAGAAATGAGGGGAACAGAGAATAAAGTTACAGGAGAAGGAGAAGGCGACCAGCACTTCCAGTTTTTTTCCTTTGGAAACCAAATAATCCAGGTGTTTTGTTAGGTCCCATTTTGTTGAGAAACATGTGATGAATAACTAAGCTAAGCTGGGGCATTAATTCAAAACAGCCCACTGCTGGAGGTGGCCAGGAGGCAGACTAGGCTCCTGTTACTTGCTTGAATTATGTTTCTTTCAAAATTTTTATTACATTTATATTAATTTTCTGTGCTCATGTGCGTATATGTGTGGTACATGCATGCTACAGCATCTGTGTGGAGGTCAGTGGACAATTTCCACAGTTCTCTTTCTACTGTGTGGGCACCAAGGATCGAACTCAGATCATTGTATGCAGCAGTAAGCACCTTTACCTGATAATGCATCTTGCCTGCCAAAGAATTATGTTTCATTTGTTGCTACCTGAACTTTATTCTTGTCTTTTGAAATGTATTTCAAAACGCCATTAACCTGAACACTGATCTTGATTTCTCCATCCTCCCAACTTCTCGTGTAGTTGGAGTGCATCATATATTTTTACTTTCACTGCTGCCCTGGCAGAAGATACAAACAGAAATCTCTTCTAGATGTTCTGTTCTGTCTACCTTAGGAAGTAAAAGTTAATGATCTCTACTCAAAAGAGGCAGCTAAAAACAATATTTAGAAGTAAATATGACATGTTCAAATTTTATGTGCATTTAGCTTTATTTCCCTTGGCTTAAAATAGTTGATCTTTGGATGTACTTGAAGGTCACATTTTAAGTAATCATCCTCATCTTTCTCTTTTCTCCCTGGTTCTTTGATTCCTAATACTTTGGTTCATAGGAATAGCAGTAACTTGAGTTTCATTCAGCTTAGTCCTCTGCTGAGTAATGAGTAATGACTCCCTGTGCCTGGAGAATTGAAGGTCCTTTCCCCTCAAATATCCCATCAGTAAGATAGCTGCCATCCTGTTTGCTGGAACTAGAATTTGATAACCATACTGGAAGGTGATATAGATGTGATTATGGGAAAACGTGTTAGTCTTCATCCCAGTGACTAAGTGTCTGAGAAAATAATGAGAGAAGAATAGTTTGTTTTGGTTCACGGATTCAGAGATTTCAGTCCCTCATAGTGGGAAGAGTATAGTGGAGTAGAACAGCAGCCCATGGCAACCAAAAGAGAAGAAAGGAGGGAGGGAGGGAGAGAGAGAGAGAATGAGGATATGAATGAATGTATGTCCGTAGTACTGGGCTCCCATTTTCCCATTTTGTGTTTGGGTGTGCTCATTGTGGGTATGTATACATGCAGGTACCTGTGCAGGCCCAAGGTCAGCCTTGGGTGTGATTCCTCACTAGCTGTCCACTTTGTGTTTTGAGACAGCGTCTTTCTCTGGAACCAGGAGCTCACCAATTATACTAGACTCATTGAGGGATCCACCTACCTCTGCCTCCCTAGTGCTGGGATTAAACGCACACACTACTACACTTAACTATTTTTCTGGTGATGAAACTCAGGTCCTCGTGCTCTTGTAGCAAGTACTTGACCTTCTGAACTGCCTTCCCAGCCCATCACTTTTCCCTTTTCTATCTGGGTCCTTAGCCTATGATATGATGCCCCCTACCTTTAAGGCAGGTCTCTTCTATCCTTAGTTAATTCTCTCTGGAAAAAAAATAGATGTACCCAGAGTTATATAGCAGTTTGTCAATCCAGCCAAGTTGAGAAATCAAGATTTACCACCATATAACTTCAAGTAGGTTTTTTTTTTTTTTTTTTGAGATGGGGTTTCTCTGTATAATCCTGGCTGTCCTGAACTGGCTCTGTAGACTAGGCTGGCCTCGAACTCAGAAATCTACCTGCCTCTACCTCCTGAGTTCTGGGATTAAAGACACACCCCACCATGCCCAGCTGACTTTGAGTATATTTAACTTTTTCTGTTGTCTTAAAACTTAATTTCACATTCCCTAGCTCTACAGTCCTAGAAACGTCTATCTTATCCCATTTCTTATTTAGTGTCATGGAGGGACCTCAAAGCTTGTGGAAATCTGTGTCTTTGGGATGGAGTTCTATAGTGTGTAAGCTGATAACCCAGCAGCAGGTGAGAATGGAACTGAGCAGAAACAGTTGATGAAAAGGCAGCAAATAGGGAAGGAGATTCTTGAAAGCTGATGAGAAGAGGCCCAGCTTTGAGGGCCAGGAGTCCCAGCTCTATCTTTCTTACTGCAGGTGTAAATGAGCTACCTTGCAGGGTGGCCTGGTAAGTGGCATCCCTTGAGTTAGTGTGGATGCTAGACTGTGTGGCCCAGGAAAAGTCAATTGACCACTTGTCTTTAGAGTCTCAGTTTCTTCATCTGTTCATTGAGGTAGTTGTTATGATAAAGCAAATGGTAGCATTCCAAGTCAACTTCGCGAGTCAACTCCAGCTGGTGTTCCGCCTGGAGCACTGGCAGGGCAGTGGGGACTCCCGTGGAGATGGCTTGCGCAGCTGGAGATGGCTTGCGCAGCTGCGCGGTCCCTGGCTGACCAGGACAGGTTTATTTGTATCTACCCCGCTTACTTAAATCATAAGAAGACCATAGCGGAGGGGAGGCGGATTCCCATAAGTAAGGCTGTAGAAAACCCTACTGCTACTGAGATTCAGGACGTATGCTCAGCAGTTGGACTGAATGCATTTCTGGAGAAAAACAAAATGAACTCCAGAGAATGGAACCATGATGTTCAGTACAGAGGCAGAGTCCAGGTACAGCTCAAACAGGAAGATGGCAGCCTCTGTCTTGTACAGTTCCCATCACGGAAGTCAATGATGCTGTATGTAGCAGAAATGATACCCAAGCTAAAAACAAGAACACAAAAAACAGACGGTGCTGACCCAAGTCTTCAGCAAGGAGAGGGGTGTAAAAAAGGGAAAGGAAAGAAGAAATGATGTGGTGTGAACATGAAGCACGCAGTCCTGCTGTGAGAGACCTGGGTATCTTTGTGTCGGAGGGAGCAGCTTTCTGTGTCTGTCATTTAACTGAACTGTGAACAGTGTGTCTCCCATCTTCATCAGCAGTTAACAGTGAGATAAGTTTACATCCAAAGTCTGCATCCAGCTTTTATACTGTGAAAAGGAAAGGGTGTGTGTGTGGAAGAAAGAAGACTATTTTTAATAGATAATGACTGTCCCGTAAGTTACTTGAAATCCTGTATCTGTTTGTCCTCTATGTAAACACATATTTCAGGTAAATAAGTTGAATAAAATGTGAAATACAAATGTGAATGGTATAGCAGGCCTGGCCCTGTCCATTGTGTTCATAGGGAGATGGGAATCGCACCTCCTGGGTAATGTTCCTCTCCTTGCTGTAGTTGAATCCATTTTCTGGCATTAACTGACACATGAGAAAAGTTTTTCTTGACTATTCTCAGAATTATTTTCAATTGACAGTAACACCATTCACAGTGTAAACCATGTAGCTATCCAACTTACAGAAGAGACATTTTTGTTTAATGCTTATCTTTTAACTTGTGTATGGGTATGCACAGTATGGGGCCTGACTTTGGACCTTATAAAACAACTTTGGATGTGTGTTCAGGGGCCACGAATACAGATTCTGTAGATAACTTTAAAGTTATGTGGATGCCTGAAGGGACTAGCAAGGGCATTTGACTCAGTCCAAGAGAGCCTTTATAGCCCACTGTGTCCTATAATACCATGACACACACACTGCCAGTCCTAACTCTGGGAAGTTCATATCCATGTGTGAGCAATAGGCACATAACTTGACCTTGGAAGAGGATTCTTTTTTTTTTTTTTTTTTTTTTTTTTTTGGTTTTTCGAGACAGGGTTTCTCTGTGTAGCTTTGCGCCTTTCCTGGAGCTCACTTGGTAGCCCAGGCTGGCCTCGAACTCACAGAGATCCGCCTGGCTCTGCCTCCTGAGTGCTGGGATTAAAGACGTGCACCACCACTGCCCGGCTGGAAGAGGATTCTTAAGAAGCAAAACTGACCTCAGATCTGACTCCTTCTACCTTTTTACAGTGCCGGAAGCTGCCTGGAGACCCCCAGGAACCCACCAAGAAAAACCCCAGAGTGGCTTCAGATTCAGGAAAAGAGCACAATGGAGTCAGGGGAAAGCACAAGCACCGGAAGCCAGCAAAGCCAGAGTCCCAGCCTCCAGGAAAACGAGCTGATGGCCATGAGGAAGGTAGGCCCCAAAGGCTATGCACGACCTTGTAGCCTGAGCGCCAGAGGGATCCAGTTGAATTTTGGTGGGGAGAGAGTAGCTGAGAGATTGAGTAGAAAAATGGATCCTTCCATGCTGTGGAATAGAGCTAGAATTGGAACCTCTGAAGTCAACAGCCAGGGAGGATGGATGCATTCTGACCTAATGTGTTAGAGTACCACACATTCTGAAGTCTTAACATTGAATAAGGTGGCTTGCTAACAGATAGATGGCAGTCCTACAATAGAGTCATTAACCCATTTCCACGAGATAGGATTAAGGCTCAAAGAAGAAGCAGCTGTAAGAATACTTAGACAGCCGGGGCAGTGGTGGCGCATGCCTTTAATCCCAGTGCTGGGGAGGCAGAGGCAGGCAGAGGCAAGCGGATCTCTGTGAGTTCGAGGCCAGCCTGGTCTACAGAGTGAGATCCAGGACAGACACCAAAACTACACAGAGAAACCCTGTCTTGAAAAAAGAAAAGAAAAAAAAGAAAGAAAGAAAGAATACTTAGACAAAACCAGCAGAATTGGGATTCATTACACTGTTTTCTCTACCTTTTTTATATTGGAAAATTCCCATTGTAAAAAGATCAAAACCAATAGCTGACTAGCAGCTAGTTTGCTAGAAAGATTTACAGATGTCTCAAACCCTTTTTATCAGTTAAGAATGTTTGGAGCCAGGCGGTGGTGGCGCACGCCTTTAATCCCAGCACTCGGGAGGCAGAGACAGGCGGATATCTTTGAGTTCGAGGCCAGCCTGGGCTACAGAGTGAGTTCCAGGAAAGGCGCAAAGCTACACAGAGAAACCCTGTCTTGAAAAAACAACAACAACAAAAAAGAATGTTTGGGTTGGGTATGGGGTATATTTGACCTGTATACTCTGTTGTAGGTGACCCAGGCATTCCTGGCTACAGTAGTCCATGTTCATGATCTTGCTCATTGGACATGACCTAACTCTTCTACTTTGCTCTTGTATACCTGTTTCCATTTGTCCACCTCCTCCTGCCTTACCTTTCTAAGGTCCATTGAGGTTGCACTTGTATGGAATAGGCTACAGCTCAGTTAGAATCTAACAAACATACAACAATCTTTGAGTTATGTGGGCAGATATTCTACTTTGGGGCATGCTGTTGAATTGATTGGGTGCATTGCCTTTATTGATGCCAGTAAAAATGGCCCATCCCCAGCTTTCAAAACCACCATTCCCAAAGAGATGGGTAGTGGTGGTAGCATAAGGAGAGTCGGCTGGGGTAAACCAGGGTAGCTGCAGGGTCAGCGCAAACCTTTTGGCTTTCTCATTGGAACATCGCATGTGGGCTTTCTGGTTTATAGATTTCTAATTGTGATATTCCTGCCTTCTGCCCCCAAACCACACATCACTCCAGGTTCCTTGGAAAAGAAAGCGAAGAGCAGTTTCCGTGACTTCATCCCTGTGGTTCTGAGCACTCGGACACGCAGTCAGTCTGGTGAGTAAGACCAAGAGTAAAAGCTTGCCTTGGCTTCTTTGAAAAGGTAGACAATGGGCTTGATTTTGCCATTGGTGCAAGTAGACAGTTGGCATTTTGCTTCCCTGTGCTAAAATGAAAGTCTCCTTGCAGGGACAAGAGAGTCCTGGGTAGGGGCAGAGGGATCACCTACACTTTTAAGTGGTTTGCTTAGCTATGTTAGATTAGGGATTTGACATTAACTCCTGCTTAGAGCCAGTGATGGAAAGAGCAAAGGCCCCTGCCACTCAGGAAATGTTGATAATCCCTGTCACATAGGGTGATGGGATTAAAGCCTAAAGGTTGAATGTCTTCACTTGAGATGGGCCCCCATGATCATGAGATGCATCTGCAGCTCCTTTGCTGATATGGCAGAGAAGCTATGAGATCTTCCCTACAGAGGAATAGGAGGAAGTGGCTCCTACCCCAACTAAGAGGAGAAAGGTGCCATTGAGTGCTCTGGGCAGGCACAATCACCTTTGGTCCACTGACCTTGTCTAGGGTCTAAAGAAGATGATCGTTTCCAGCTTGTGTTCTTTTCTGCTGGCTCTCTGTTGGTACACAGGACAGAGATGGTTGCCTGCACTCACTCAGATTTCCATGCAAATTGGAAGAATGGAGAAGCATGGCCCAATGAAAAGTCAATGATCTTACGTCCTGTTAAGTGCCACCTCAGCACATGGCGAGCTCTGTGGTAATTGGGGCTTATAATGATGGCCTGGAGGCCTCACAAAGTCCTGAAGTGTCCTCTGAATCATCAAAGAGCGATTACATTATGGCCAGTCCCATTTTTGTGTTAAACACATTGTGCTGTATTTGATTCTTTGGAAATTGGTGATTTCTGTGTGATCTCTATGGTGATTCTGTATTAACTATAATATCAGATTAACTAGAACACTCTGTTCCCTGCCTGGTCCATATAATGCAAAGTTTAGTGGGTTAGTTGCTGTCTTTAAGCAGTCTGACCAACTTGAAGCTTTGGTCAAGGGCTGCTTTTTCCTTCCAACCATTTCTTTCTTTTGCTGACCTCACTGGGGGTCTAGGGATTGTTGAGTTAACATGGTAGTGTTGCTTCTAAGAAAGCTGTTAGATCTCCTGTAGTGTAAAACCAGGCCAATTTAGAATTGTGCTTTTATTGTTAGCAGCGTTAAGGGTAAGTGAGGAGAGAGAAAATAGCCTCTTGGCAAGGTGGCCCAGGAGTGTAGGAAAGATGCTGTTTGTCCTGGGGCGATCAGGAGTAGAGAAGGTATGCTTTCCCAGCAGCAAGGAACAGCTGCAGTGGATGGGCAGATGGACGCGAAAGAAAACTCCACCCTTGACCTTCTGGCTACTCTGTAGGAGGTGGGATCAGTTTAATGGAAGTGGCCTGCTGTGTTCTACTGGGACATGCCTGAGTCAAGCTATGTCATAGGAAAGGGACTCCTTGCTTCTATGTTAGAGACACTCTTTTGTGATGATTCTGCTTGGCCAGGGTAGCTCTGTTGGCCATACTGGTGGAACCACAGAGTTATGGGGCCTAAGTTGTAATACCAGACTTCCTACCTCCTTGCCTTCAGCTCAGATGTCTTTACTGAACAGCAGAGAACTGTGGCTCTCTTCTGCCCTTTATGCTGTGTTTAGCTCCTGGTAAACACTGAGCAAGAGTTTGTGAAATGAATTCAAGTAACACTGTGCCATGGATGAGTAAGGGATGATTTTTAGTACTTCATAATTGTGTGGTATTTCGGACTCTATAAAGTAAGTACTTAAGACTGAAAGACTTCAGTCCTGGAGGTAAATGTACCAGTAATAAGTGACAGAGCATGAACTTGAACTCGGTTCTATGAATTCCTCCCCCAGGACAGTTGTGTCGATACCATATTTAATCCCCTGAAGAAGCACCTGAAAGTCTTCTGTATTTCTCATCCATAGGAAGCATCTGCAGCTCTTTTGCTGGTATGGCAGACAGTGACATGGGAAGCCAGGAGGTCTTCCCTACAGAGGAAGAGGAGGACGTGGCTCCCACCCCCACTAAGAGGAGAAAGGTGAGAAAGACCCAAAGGGACACCCAGTACCGCAGCCATCATGCCCAGGACAAGACCCTGCTGAGCCAAGGTCGCAGACATCTGTGGCGAGCCCGAGAGATGCCCTGGAGGACAGAGGCTGCCCGGCAAATGTGGGACACCAATGAAGAGGAGGAGGAAGAAGAAGAGGAGGAGGAGGAGGGCCTGGTGAAGAGAAAGAAACGGAGACGACAGAAGAGCCGAAAATACCAGACTGGGGAGTACTTGACAGAACAAGAAGAAGAGCAGCGGCGGAAAGGGAGAGCAGGTAAGGTTGGCCATGGGGCTGCTAGTCCTGTTTCGACGTCAGCTGGGAATCTTAGGCCCAGTGGCGTTCATACCCCTCTTCACCAGTTGATGGACTTAGGACTGACAGGAACTTGGTACTACGGTCTTCACCTGTCACAGGAGCTCACTCAGATCCACCTTGAGTATGTGGCTTTGAATCTGGAAGGAAGGATTTCAGACTAGCCTACAGGTAAGCTGAGGACATAGAGACCCTTGCCTTCTGGTTTCTTATAGACATCTGAACCTGTGGTCCATGCCATGGTGACATTCTTGGCATGGGCCTTTGTCATACTAGGGAGTTCTGGTTAGCTTGACAGAGTCAAGTCTTGGAGGTTCTCCCTTTTGGAATCTTTGGTTTAAAAAGAAAGAGGAACCAGGTGTGGTGCCTGTCATCCAGGTGCTCTGGAGGTTGAGGTAAGAGGACAATGAGTTTGAAGCCACCCCGGGCTGCTGCATAGTGAGATCCCGTCTCAAAACAAATAAGGAGGGCATTGGCTGCCATAAACTAAAGTGAAATGTAGTTCTCTAAAGGCAACAGAAAACCTTGAAATAGGTAAAACCTGATTTCTTAGGAAAAGCCATAAGGAGTTTTTTATAGAGTCATAGTAAAGTTTTGAGGTGACATAGGTATTTGTTGGTCCTAAGCTGTGAAAGCAGGCAGTTCAGAAAGAAAGCCTTCTGTGGCCATGTCAAATGCTTTAAATATGATCATAGAGGGATAGACAAGAGGTTCACACCAGTATCCTTCAGTAAGTACAATTCAGGCCTGTTCCCATAGTGGGTTTCTAATTGAACAAAAAGCCCATCTCCATAGGAACATGTTTGTCTTTCCTTATTCTCTGACCGCCCTCTTGAAGCAACAGTCAATTGTCTCTTATAGTATATTCACTCTGAGCTGCTGATAAATATGTATAGTCCCCTTATTAGCTAAACCAAAGCAGCTCACATTGAGTAGGCAGTAGATCCTGGGTATACTATAATGCAAAGAAGGCTTAACCTCATTTCTGACTCATTTAAGTGGAGATATATATGATACCTATCCCTACACTTGAGGGTAATTGAGCTCATTTTCATTGACTATCTGAACAAGTGGGGCAATTTGTCCCTTCTTTTGCCAGGACCATAATGGATTGGTCATGAATGAGTTGTCAAACCATTGGCCTCTGCCTCTTGTTAGGAAGCTTTTGTCCCAGTCCTCTCTAATGAAGGCTCCTTTCCTAGCTTGGAAGCTTGGAAGCTTCTCATAGAACTACCAGCTCTTTCTTTTTATTTATTTATTTATTCTTTCTTTCTTTCTTTTTTTTTTGTGTGTGGGGTCTCTATTATGTAACCCTGGCTGTCCTGAAAATCACTATGTAGACCAGGCTACCCTCAAACTCACAGAGATCTGCTTGCTTCTGCCTCCCAAGTGCTAGGATTAACAGCATGTGCCACCAGCTTGAGTTATCAGGTCTTTCAATCTGAAGGACCTCTTTGGAGTTTCCTGGTCCCATTTGCTACACAGTACACACAGAGAGAGAAAAGTTGCCACAGCATTGTCATAGGGACTTATCTAGCCTTTGCTAGGACATTTACAGTAAGTATGGAGAACACCAGTGATGAAGGTATCTTGTTTAGAGGCAGCCCAGACTGTTGAAAAGTAGATCATTCTCCTTCTAAGGTATGCCTGGGAGCTTTGCATTGAAGCCACTGGTGTTGGCGTATCTCTTCATGCAGAAATTTCTTTTTTAAATATATTTTTCTTAGTTTTTTTGGAGATTTTCGTTTGTTTATGAGTGCTTTCCTTGTATGCACGTCTGTGTACCACATTCGTGCAGTACCTGAGGAGACCAGACTAGGACATTGGATCCTCTGTAACTGGAATTATAGATAGTTGTGAACTCACGTGGATGCTAGGAATCAAACCTGTGTCCTCTGGAAGAGCATCTAGTGCTCTTAACCACTGAACCATCTCTCCAACCCATGTGGTAATTTCATAACAAACATTTCTCTCCTCAGAAAGCTCTAGTCTCCCTTACCTACTTACTATCTGGCTTTCAGGTCAGTGTCAGAGAAGTTGGAAATGGACAAACTAGGCAGATCACCCTACTTCTATCTAACTCTTATAACCTCTCCTTTCATCCTGTGCTTGGCTGTCTGCCTTTTTATTCTGTGAAAGAGGTAGAAAGACCCATTTCCATGCACCTGCCTGTCACCTTCACTCTGTGCCTTTGTGGGCTAGCATAAAGCTCTGGTTCTGCAATTGAATATACTCCAGAGCTTGCCCTACCGTTGGTACATGAAATAGATGGCTATTTATTTTCCTCTTTATTGAACTCTGTAATGTGGTTTCCCCATGCTTCCTGCAGTTTTCACAAGGTAAAGTTCTGTTCCTTCCTCTTGCTTTAACCCATACTTGTTGGGTCAGAAGCCCTGGGTTAAGGCTGGGCATGATGGTGTATATCTTTATTTGCAGCACCCAAGAAGCAGAGGTAGGTGAATCTTCATGAGTTCTAGACTAACCTGGTCTACATAGTGAATTTCAGGCTATCCAGGACTATATACGGAGACCCTGTCTTAAGAACAACAAGAGGCCTGGTGGTTATGGCACACAGCTTTAACCCCAGCACTCTGGAGGCAGGGACTCTGAGTTCGAGGCCAGCCTGGTCTATAGAGCGAGACCCAGGACAGCCAGGGCTACACAGAGAAACCCTGTCTTGAAAAACCCCCCAAAAAACAAAAAAACAAAAAGATAGCTTCTGGGAAAGTGAAAATCCATTTTCTTCATTGGACAGACACTGGGTATATCATCCACACTCCAGGGCAGGCAATACAACATGGATTCCATGATTTCTTTGTGGGCTTTGTTTTGGTTTGGTATTTTTTGGCTTGCTGGTTTTTTTTATTGGTTTTGATTTTTTTATTTTTTTAGAGAGAGAGAAAGAACATGAAGTTGGATAGATAGGGGGTGGGGAGGATCTGGGAAGAGTTGCGAGAGAGGGAAAACATGTTCAAAATATATTGTCTGAAAAAAGGTTTGGGTTTTTTTTTTTTTTTTTTTTTTTTTTTTTTTTTTTTGGTTTTTCGAGACAGGGTTTCTCTGTGTAGCTTTGTGCCTTTCCTGGATCTTGCTCTGTAGACCAGGCTGGCCTCAAACTCACAAAGATCTACCTGGCTCTGCCTCCCGAATGCTGGGATTAAAGGTGTGTGCCACCACTGCCTGACTGAAAAAAGTTTTTAATTAAAAAAAATCAAGAAAAAAACCCTGAGTTAGTGTTCTTGCTGGAGGGGTCATTCGAGACCATGTAGCATGACATTTCTTGGACACGTTGTGAGGATCACTAATACACTAAGTGGAATAAAGCTAGGACTTCTTTTTTATATGCATAAGCTATAGTCAATTCCATTCCTTTCTGTTATTGTTGTTGTTATTGTTGTCTTTGAGACAGGGTCTCTCTACACAGCCCTGGCTGTCCTGGAACTCACTACATAGACCAGGCTGGCCTTGAACTCACAGACCTCTGTCTGCCTCTGCCTCCTGAGCACTGGAATCAAAGGTGTGCTCCACCACACCCACCCAATTTTCTAGGCTTGAATGAGGACTCCTACATATGCATCTGCCCTTGGCAATTTCACATATGAGAGTCCATGTCAAGTTTGGGGTGGGGGTGAGTTGAGAACTCTGTTATTTCGATCCCTTCATTTCACAGGTGGTAGGAACCTGAGGTTACAGTTAGTTCATAGCCTTATTGATCTGTTGTGTGCTAGGCTCAGTGTTCGATCTTGCACTGAAGTCATATAATATTAATGCCTTAATCTTTATAACACTTTATAGAAGAAAATTTTGCTTGTATCACCTCAATTAATTCTGCTACCATTTCTGGGACTTGAATTATATTCTCCCCATTTATAGATAAGGAAATTGAGGTTCAAAGAGATTATGGATTGCTTCTATTCCATTGCATAGTTAATGGTAAGCCGGGGATGAGAATATAGTAGTTTTTAGTTGGTTAGGATGCTTGCCTACAATGCACAAAGGCTTGGGTTTAATTCCCAGTACTACATAAACTGGCTGGGGTGGAATATGCCTGTAATTCCAGCACTTAGGAGGTGGAGGCAAGAGAATCAGAAAGTCAGAGCCATTGGCACGTGTTGAGTTCAAGGCTGACTTGTTACATAGTGCAGCAACAAACAAGAGAGACCCTGCCTCAATACAAGGTGGAAGGAGAGAACTGATATCTGATGTTGGCCTCTGACTTTCATATGCTCACTGTAGCACACTTGTGCCCACGCTCATACAACTGCATACATACACACCCACACATATAAGCCATGCAACTCTATTGTTAATACAAGTGAATACAACTGAATGGTTTATGTCACCTATACAAGAGGTTTAGGGCAGACCATATGGTGTGAGGCTCAAGCTAGTGGAGTTTGTAGCAGAGCTTTTTGAAATTACAATTCTAAGACACATGGTGCCATGTACCAGTGATACCAATGACTTGATTTCCAATCAAGGAAGGCAGTAACTTTCTGCCATTACACATAGGTCAAGTAGGCTCATAATACCTTCTGGATTGGGGAATTTCTGTTGCATTGATCTTGGTGTCTTCAGACAGTAACAAACAGGACAGTTAGGTGGGGAGAACTGAGATCATGAAGTCAGCCTTCTACTTTGATCTTACATTCCACTGTACTCGATACTTTAGCAAAACTGCTAAATTGGTTTTCGTTTTGGAGAAAGAAAGAGGATGGAGAAAAGGCTGAAAAGAAATTCTGGTTGGCTCTGGGCTATGGGGAGGTCCTTTTTAAATGACCCACATTTGGGGGGCCAGCCAGATGGGCTGCCCTCTGCTGGCAGGGCTAAAAACTGCCTCCTGTAGATAGAAGAGGGATTTGTATGGTGAAGCAATAAAGGATGGTGTTCCATTTCTCTTACAGTCATTCTTTCCTGTTTCTTGTTCAGATTCAAAGGCCCGTAAGCAGAAGACTTCCTCCCAAAATTCAGAGCACTGCCTCAGGAACAGGAACCTTCTCCTGACCAGCAAAGCCCAGGGGATCTCCGACTCACCAAACGGTTTCCTCCCAAATAACCTGGAGGAGCCAGCCTGCCTTGAAAATTCAGAAAAGCCATCAGGAAAACGAAAGTGCAAGACCAAGCACATGGCAAACGTCTCGGAAGAGGCAAGGGTGTGTGGCCACCAAAGAGATGAACGTGGCGGGTATGGGCTAGAGAGGCAGACTTTTGACCAGGTCCCTCTGGCAGTAATTTCCTCGGGAGGGTGAAGGAAGCAAGTAG
Source organism: Peromyscus maniculatus bairdii (assembly GCF_049852395.1). Taxonomy (NCBI): domain Eukaryota; kingdom Metazoa; phylum Chordata; class Mammalia; order Rodentia; family Cricetidae; genus Peromyscus; species Peromyscus maniculatus. The sequence continues at coordinate 27,037,929 of NC_134875.1, read as the reverse complement.
ATAGGGGAGGTCAACTAATGTGTATGCAAGTATTTGAAACTAGTTCCAGAAGGGTTGGGACAGATTTAAAGAGTAGAAACTAAAGTTATAGTTAGCCCTACGGTTTGGCCCCTGATTTCTTTTCCCCAGCAATCTTTGTATCTCCTTTGAGTTAAGATACAGTTAAAGGATGTGGCGGTGCACTCGCCTGAGTAGGTTGTTAACATCTAATCAAGAAGCTTTTGTCTGAGCTTAACTCACTAGACACCAGTCACGGAGCTCCCTGAGACAATCAAGGTAGAAGCCAACTTGTAGAAGCCAGGATTTGCTTCTCTAGACCGAGGTTTCTTGAGGGTCTAGGTTAGCTGCTTTTTCCAACCTGTCCCCTGTTCCTTTGCCTCTGGAGGAAGCCTAGGTTGGGTACTCACCAGTTAGTCAGGCAAGCATTCTTTGGCTCTTTTTCAAAATCACCAGTTCATTTGGTTCTGATGTTCATAACAGTTGGTGTTGGTATCAGATTCTTCCAGGTACCACTAAAGAAAAATAAGACAGTCCTCATGCTGGGTGAGTTTTACATTTGAAGGAAGTGAAGGTCCAGTGTGTACCTATGATAGGTATCTGTCATTGACAACCCTAAATCAAAAGGCCACGTTGGGCTGGTTTGGTTAGTTATGATTCTTACCCTTCTGTCTAGCTTTCAAGTAGGAATTCCCAAATGGTACTAGCAAAGAAAGGATGGATGCTTGTCTCCCCCCACCCCTTCCTCCGTCCTCCCTCATGAATCCTTGTTGCAGCTTAGACAAGGCACTCAAGTCTATTTTGCTCATCTTTTAAAATGGAGCTGATGCTCCTTGCCCTTTCTGTCTCACAAGGGTGCTTGCGGGGAACAAAGGAGGCAGTGTCTGTGACAGGCTTTGATAACCGTAAAGTGTTCTCTGAGGGTTGGTGTGCATCCTTGCAGTTCAGGCAGAGACAGGAATGAGAGAAGCGGAGGTACAGCGTGACAGACTGGCCTGGCGTGCCAGGATAGCCGTTCCCTGCAGCCCTTAGATTATGAGAAAGATAGGGCCCACCGAGGAGTACAGAACCCTGCTTTGAACTCAGTGCCTCTTAGTTCCTGCTGTCACTCTTCTTATTGAATGTGTGTGTTTGTCTTGTGTGTAGACACATTCATGTGTATAAATGCAGGTTCGTGCCACAGCAGAAGTGTGGGGGTCAGAGGACAACCTTGACTGTAGATCTTGACCCTCCACCTTGTTTGAGACACTCTCTTTGTTGTTTTCCTGCTACCTACGCTGGACGAGCTGGCGTGAAATTTTCTGTGGATTCTTCTGTATCCACCTCCCATCTTCCCACAGAGTGCTGGCTTTATAGGTGCTTGTGCTACAACTCCAGCTTTTGTCTGGGTTCTGGGGATTCAAACTCAGGTCCTCAGGCTTGTGTGGCAATTGCTTTTACCCACCGAGCCATGGCCCCAGCCCTCCTGTTCTCACTCTTAATTCCTGAGTGCGTCTTGGAGGTAGGCACTTGTATTCCAGTCATTTAGAGGACTTGTGTGAAGCAACGCAGTGGTCCTGCTTGCCAGAATCAGGACATGAAAGAAATTTGTCTGCTTTGGGAGGAGCCCTGGTTGTCAGTGTGCCTTGCAGTCTCTGACTGGGTGCTTTCTGCCTATTTCTGGGACATCCCTGGGAAGTGGGTGAGTAGGCAGAAAACACTGCCACCTTGAAGTAGTTCTGAGAGAGGTAGAGGTCCCAGGGTCCTGCCCCTCCTCACCATCTTTCCAGGACACTCAGATGGCCCCAGCCCACACAGAGGTAGCCCGCTGCTGGACCCTCACAGTCTTATGCTTCAGTCTGGTTGTTCTGTCTGGCGATGAATCTGCTAAAACGTTCTCCTGGAGAAGGTTTTGTCTCTCCCCAGGGCCTCCCTTCCTCCCTCTCGCCTTTCTTTCTCTCCCAGTCATCACCACCTGCTCCAGTTGCCCCCATGGCACTGGGCTTTGTAGTAGGAAGCAATGCAGGGGGGGAGGATTGGGGGGCGCTCCTGCGACACTAAAGCAGGGCATTGGCCAAGGGCTTCTTCCCACAGGGGCCCGGAGCCAGGGGGAAGAGGAGAGGGGGAGGGGTCCCCCTACTTGTTCTCACTCCTCCCCCTCCCAGGCAGCCTTCTTGCCTGCTCTAGTAGCCTGGTCTCCAGAAAGAAATGTGCCCTTTGGAGCCTGGCTTAGCTTAGCAAAAGCCTGGGTACATCACCCTGTGTCTTCAGTCCTGCCATTGTATTCTCCGTCTTCCTGGTGATAAAACAGTGCCATATCCTCATGGTTGATGCTTTCTTGCTAGGGCTTGTACTTCCACCCTTGTGCTGTAGAAACTGATCATGACCGCTTGTGATCTTCAGATTTACCAGAGGGCACTGATTCCCTGGACCTGCATAGTTTATCTGCTAGTGTTCCTTTCTTGACTTTATGTAACTTTCTAGGTAACTTTTCTGACTCCCCAGGGCTTTTTACATGGATAACTTGAATCAAGTCAACACATAATTGTGATTGATAATGTACCCAGCTCTGACTTCAGTACTGGAAGCAACAAAAGAGAAGGTGACAGTATGAACTGTGTCCCTGAGGAGCTAAAGAACTAGTCGGAGAGCTAGGTGTAGGGGGTAAAGAAAGATTGCTTGATCCCTGAGTTGGACGTCAGCTTAAACAATGTAGTGAGTGAGACACAGTCCTAAAGGACATTTAAAAAGAAAAAAGAAAAACAACCTTACTAGGGGGTGCAGACATCCCCTAAAAAACAGTAAGAAAATAAGGAAGTGAGGTGTCAGAATAGATGATTCTAAGTAGGCTCTGGATATGAAAACGTGATGCTCCGAGGGCTTTGAGTAAATATACGACGTGTTAGCCCCTTTGTGGCATAAAAGATCACTCTAAAACCTAGTGGCTTTACACAACAATAAGCATGTGTTGTCTCAGAGTTAGGCCGTGGTATGATGAAAGACAGGGAAAGCCTGTGAGGTTGGATAGGGGCAGGTTTATGCAATAAGAGTGAAGGCATTGAACAGTATGACGAGTCAGACTGCTGTCTCTTATGTTTCTTTGTTCTTATTACTTACAGACACGGCTTATCCAAACCCTCAATGACAAGTAGAGGAGGCATGCCAAGTGCTTTAGAGAAGCTGGGCTGTCTCTACCCAATTTTCAGTCCTCCTGCCATGCTGTGGCTTATGGGGCTGAGGATCTTATACTCTGAACATCCACCCACCAAGGAAATGTAGAAGCTTTGCTGATTTGGCAAATAACCTCACATGGCTAGTGACTAGCCTAGCCTTCACTCTCCAAGCTGACACTAGACTGGGCCGCTTGGTGTACTGTCAGTAAAGCACAGCATGAGTGCAGATGTAGTGAGGTGGCTTTGGCAGCCAGATGGCATGGCCATGATGAATCGGATATGTTGCCTAGTCTGACCAAGGACTTCATTTCTTCTTTCCAGAGCAAAGGTCGTTGGAGCCAGCAGAAGACACGATCTTGTAAATCTCCTACTCCAGTGAAGCCCACAGAACCATGTACACCCTCCAAGTACCGAAGTGCTGGCCCAGAAGAGGCCTCAGAGTCACCCACTGCCCGACAGATCCCCCCAGAGGCACGGAGACTCATCGTGAACAAAAATGCTGGTGAGACGCTCCTGCAGCGAGCAGCTCGCCTGGGCTATAAGGTGAGTAAGCTCTCCCTGAGCAGGCAGGCAGTGACAGGATGACATTGGCCTGGACCTCAGGGAGCAGCTATGCCATTGGCTCCTTTGGGGCCTAAGTCTGACTGGTCTCCCTCTACTGTCGATATTGCCTCTGAGGCTGCTCTGCCCCTTGTCTTATCTCAGTATGTGGGAAGGTAAGCTCATTGAAAAGTCAACTCAGGATAAATGCAATCGAAATAGTACACAATAGCATCCGCTACATCCCTAGGCTAGGGAGGGGATTTGTTTTACCTTACCTATGTAGTGGCTTTTCCAACCAAGAGGAACATAGGGCGATTACTGTTCACACTTTAACTCCTGTGGTTTCTCCTCATTTTGGCTTTCATGTCGAAGGGGCAAGAGCATGTCCACTAAACAAAGCCAGAGCTAACCCCACTTCCTTATACGTGGGAAGGAGGGCAAACAAAGCAGTAGTCATATTAAGGACTTTGATGTAAGCCTATTCAGGTATGTCTTATTGCAAAGAAAAACCTAGAGTTAGCAATATTAAATGATATGGCAAGATGTGTATAGTGGATTACCCAGGTGGCAACCCCAACTCCTGGGAGGTAGAGGTAGGCAAATCAGCAGTTGAAAGCTAGCCTCAGCTACATAGTAAATTCAAAGCTAGCCTGGGCTACCTCTGACTATCTCAAAAAAAGAAAACAAGATAAATTGTGTTCAGTATCCTTTATGACAGTATTTTTGTCTGAGTTCAAACAAGTCTTTGGACTCCCAAGTGCTGAGGAATGGGAGGACTCCCCCATTTACCTTGATGAATTTATGTGAGGCTGAATATTGGTATACATTTACATCCCTTTCCACTTTTTGTTGACACACAGATATCCTTTAATATGTATCTTTGCCTTTCTCCATGATGATTTCTTCTGGATTTATTTGTGGATGTGGGTTTAACTACATTCCAGAGTTTGCCTTCTGTATTAGGCTTTCTGTACCTATAAGTGTACAGACTGCTGTGCAGCTTTCATGGTGCCCCATCAAGCAGCCAGTTTACCTTTCTTGAATATTTAGTGTGGATGTCTGCATGGCTATCAGGGAGACCTGAATATGCACTGATTCTCTGCGGAATCAACAAACAGGCGAACATTGGAGAAGCCAAGACCAGAGCTGGAACTTGGTCTGGAGAAGAGTGGGCATCTCTGTTAGTGAGAGTGTAGGAGGTCCATGTAAAGGCGGCAGGAGGCAACAGACACAGCTCCTGCTCACAGAGGCTTTCTCCACCTGAAAGTGTTGACAGCGGAACAATAGTGGGTTCCATGGTCTGGAAGCCAGTCATCCAAGGGCACTGCCCACCCCCCTCCCGGTTTATTCATAGCCTTGTCCTAGGCTAGCAGGAGTGCTTCAAGTCACTTGAGTTCCACCTCTGGTCCTGTCACCTTGTCGCCTCAGCCCCAGGAAGGTAGGCATGATCTGAGGCTGAGGGACAGAAGTGTATCGTGGGGCTAGAGATGTAGTTCAGATGCTGTGCCTAGCAAGCGCAAAGCCCTGGGCTCAATTCCCAGCACTGCATACACTGAGTGGAGTGCTCCATGCCTGGAACCCAAGTACTCAGGAGACAGAGACAGGAAAAGCTGAAATTCAAGGTCATCCTTGGCTACATAGGGAGTTTAAGGCCAGCCTGGAATACAGTGAGACTCTGTCTCAAAACAAGAAAACAAAACGGAGTTGTGCTTGGTGCAGTGACTGGAATGACCCTGTCAAGAACAGACCTCGCTGGGCCTTTAATCCCAGCACGCGGGAGGCAGAGGCAGGCGGATGTCTGAGTTCAAGGCCAGTCTGGGCTACAGAGTGAGTTTCAGGAAAGGCACAAAGCTACACAGAGAAACCCTGCCTTTAAAAAAGAATAGACCCCCCCCCCATCTGTGTCTTTTAAAGCTCAAAAGGTGAGTTCTGGGCGGCACCGAGGCCGCTCTGAGGACCTTACTCCAGTGATCACCACCTAGATGTCTTCCTTGTGCCAAGGGAACAGCTGGGGCCCTGGCCATGGAGGCTGAGGACTGACTTTGTTCACAGAAGATTTTGAAATGTGTCTTTTGTTCTCACATATAAAGGACAGGCTCTAGGACTTGTCAGACACTTGTGGAGTGGTGAGTCTAACAGGGAGGATTCCAAAAATTAGACTTCTCTTTGCTCACAGAGCTGTCCCCATCCCCACAGGACGTTGTTCTCTACTGCCTCCAGAAGCACAGTGAGGACGTGAATCACCGTGACAATGCGGGCTACACAGCCCTGCACGAGGCCTGTTCCCGGGGCTGGACTGATATCCTGAACATCCTGTTGCAACATGGGGCTAATGTGAACTGCAGCTCCCAGGACGGCACAAGGCAAGAAAGCTGCTCCTCTGCCACGTCTCAAAACGCAGTTCAGTCCTTCACTGCGGAGGGCTTACTCCAGCTGGGGTACTTGCAGCATATCCAGCTGCTGGTGTCAAAAAGGCCTTTCCAGGAAGCCTTTGAAAGGATTTCTGTGGGCTGAAGGGAGCCAGCTTAGAGCAGGAGCTGATGAGTTCCTCGGTGGTCAGTCCATACTGGACTAAGGGAAGGCTGAACTTGTCCAGGCTTCATCCTGTCCCATGCCAGGTCCATTCAACCTTCCTGAATATTGTCCTGGTGGGCCACTTGTCTCATGTGGAATTGATGCCTTGGGATCAAAGCAGGAAGCTAATCTTGTAGTGACATTCCAGATTTGGTTTTTGTAATTTGGTCTCTGTACACTTAAAAAAATGAGCTACCTGGGTCTGTGAGGTTAGCCTGGTATGTTAAGGCACTTGCCACCAAGCCTGACAGTCTTGGCTTCCCCGTGATGGAAGGAGACAGCTGATTCCTGCAAGTTGTCTTCTGACTTCCACACACATATATTATTGCATATATTCATGCATACGCGCACACACACAATAAATAAACAAGTAAATGCAATGGCATATTAATGCACACACATACACAAACATAAACACTCACTATGTTTTGGAGAAGTTACACCCACTCTCCTCAGAGGACCTGCTTCAGAAAGGTTCCAAAGGATGCTGCATTCCAAGTAGAAGGACCCAGATCAAAATGTATAGGCTCTGCTTGGCTGCTACCTGGTATGGAGCCTCCCTACACATCCCTGCCCTTGAGCAGTCATCTGGGTCCTTCTTAAACAACCACCCACATCTGCTTTCGTTTTAGCTTCCACCTTGTTCTCTGCTGAAGTAGTAGTAGATCTAAACCGTGCTCTAGATACTGTCTGCAGATGCAGGGGAACATAAAGGAGAGGCAGATATGGGAGAGAAGAAAAAGAGATACAGAGAAGATAAAGACATGGCTAGATAGGATAAGAGTTGCAGGCCAGGAGTGACTTCTCTTCCCTGAATCTTACCCACATTGCATTGAGGATATCCTGAGGTCACCACAGTATCATCTCCCCTCCCCCTAATTGGGTAGGCTGAAGCCTAACCCCCCCGCCCTTGAGTACTGTCTCACTGACTCTATATGACCTCCACAGGCCAGTTCATGATGCTGTGGTCAATGACAACCTGGAGACCATCTGGCTCTTGCTATCCTATGGAGCTGATCCCACACTGGCTACCTACTCGGGTCAGACAGCCATGAAGCTGGCCAGCAGTGATAACATGAAGCGCTTTCTCAGTGGTAAGCATGGACCAGAATTACATCCAGAATCATCAGGGTTGGCCTTGGACTCCTCAACCTGTGGTCGTGGTGGTAGTGGTGGGGCTCTTCAATAACTCTGTCCTAGACAGCCCCCATGAGGGGTGTCCTCCCTCCTCACATATTCCTTCAGTGTCTTAGGAATCTCTAGTTACTTTTAAAAGCCCCCTGCTGTGAGTGTCCACATAACTACCTCTATTAGGCCCTAACCTCCCACAGGGACTCATTTCACCACTAGGTGTCTGGAGCAGGCCTCCTGGTGGGAGGTTGGCTATATACTCTTAGCTGGGGGCAAGATACATTGACCTGTGCTATGAATGGAATGTCATTGGTAGAGAACAGATAATCCCCATTTTGCTGTTTCTGCAATCTCTCCTTGATTGTGATTAAAGAGGTACTTCTGAGACCCTTTCTGAAGCTTTATTCCTCATGGCCCTTTTCCCATGGTAACTTTGATATTTCCTATGCATTCCAATATTCCCCTTCTCTCCATTCCCTCTCTCTTCCCCACCCTCCATCTTCTAGGGAAGCGTCATGTTCAGGCCCATAATCAGGCGCAGAAGCCACCAACCACATCGATACTTTTCTCTCGTGGGTAGCACTGTGTGTCTGCAGGTAGGCAGGTTACTCTGACTGAGTTGGTCAGGTGGGATGGAGGAAGGAAAGAGGGGAATCTAGCTTGAGTATGCTCAGCGTCAGTCCCTTCTGACTTTATCGCAGGAACCTTTAACTTTTTGTGACGACGTGGCTTAGTCCTTGAGCTTGCCTGAGTGGTGGGTGCTGCAGCTATGACCCTCCTCACAGGCTTCAGCTGTGCTAGAACAGTCTGTTCCCTCCTCTCACCTAAGCTTTGGCCCCATTAGTCACCAACTGTCCCTGCAAAGGATGCAGTATTCGGTTCCCAGGTAGGAAGTCATGCTTACTTAAGAAAGGTTCACTGAGTAGCTGTTAATGGAGGAACTAAGAGAACCTGTACTAAAGGTTCCCACGGAAGGGGAAAGAGACGGGGAATACTACCTTTATATTGTAGAGGCTACAGGGAGGCAAGGGGATGGATGACAGGTTACCTAGGGAGGTTTTGACTTGAGCTCAGCCAACCTCCAGGCTTCCAGCCTGACTGACCTTGGGTGGGGGACTGGAGGCTTCCTTTTCCAGTTCTTTCCCCCAGCCACTTAGGGATTTCTTTTCATTAATCACTTAACTTGGACCGATGATGACTGGTACTCACTTTAGCAGAGCCACCCTGAGGGTACAGCGTCTGTAGCATCCTCCCACCTGCTCACTCTGTCTTAGATGAACTCTGGATTCCCAGGACCATGTACACACTAACATCTAGAGTATGCCAGTATAATGAAGGCATTTCATGAAGCTTTGTATTTCATAACTTGTCTAATGGGAGGGGAACTCTCTGGCTAGAAAGTACCCTCAGCAAAGTAGAAGTCAAGTAAATTAATACTTCTGGCTACTTTATTGAGTAAATGAACTCTCTTTTCATTCCTGACCTCTTCTCTAAAACTCCAAAGGAGTTTAAATGTTGACACTTTTTTTTGGAGACAGGGTATATGCAGTCGTGGCTGTCTTGGAACTTGCTATGTAGACCAGACTGGCAGAAATCCACCTGCCTCTGCCTAGGATTAAAGGCATGCACCCCGACACCTGATTGACACTATTTTTATTGGCTAAAAATGAGAAATAAGCAGTTCTTCTCCTATATTTCTATAAACTCATACCAATCTCCTAGGTATTCTTTTTAAAAGACTTTGAGCCAAGGTCTCACTATGTGGCTCTGATTGGCCTGAAACTTGCTATGTACACCAGGCAAGCCTCAAACTCAGAGATAGGAAGCTTTCTCTTAAATAACATCTACCTGCCTTTGCCTCCTGAATGCTGGCATTAAAGGTGTGTGCCACCACACTCAGCTAAAAAGATTTTTAAAACGTGTGTGTGGGGGTGCATGCATGAATGAATGCCACAGCCTACATGTGGAGGTGGGTGGACAACTTTTAGGAGCTCAAAGTTAGGTCACCAGGCTCGTGCAGCAAGCACTTCTAGCCACTGTGACATCTCACTGACATATAGCTAGCCTTTTGACACCCCCTTTCCTAACTAAAGTACTCGTTCGTGTTGTAGAATCCAGAGGAGACTTTCCTAAACTCCAGTACTCTTGCCTATCTGGGCTTCTTTATTCAGGTCTCGTCACATGTTTCTCAATTCATGGGTAGGGAGGTCATGCTCCAAGGAGTGTTAATAGACTGGAGCAACACTTCTCCATGTAAGGGCAGAGCTCTTGTTTAGGGAAAGTTCTAGCAACCTAGACTCAGACCTTGACATGATCCTCCAGTGGAGGCAGGCATTTGTAGGAGCCAGCAGGCCCCCCAGGCGGAGAGGACTTAGACCCCATAGCTCTTTTGATGAGGAGTGGCTGAACAGGTGATAAATAGCACTTTTTTAAAAATGAAGGTGAGATAGCTGTGTGTGTGTCACACACCTGAAGTTGAGCACTGGCCAGAGGCAGGAGGCTAAGGTAGGAAGATTGCTGGGCTCGTGAAGCTGTCCTGGGTTACACAGTGAGTTCCAGGCCAGCATGTACTACTTACATGAGCAACAAGACCCTTGTCTGTCAAAAGGCAATGGAATTCATCTAATATAACAAAGTTCAAGTGACTAATTCAGTGACATTGAGTGCATTCATGATGGGGACTCTGGATGCCTCAAACTGAGCAGTCCCTCTCTTCTGTTTCATCCCTGGATACTACCTCACTGCTTCCTCAGGAACCACAGGGTAGGGTGATGTTCATAAGGTGGGAGAGTAGGGAAGCACTCCTCCAATGCTAGACCTTATATCTAGATGCATATGCATGGAATTTGGACATGTTTATTTATTTGGGCCTTTTGAGATGGAGGTTGTTTTGTTTTTGTGTTTTCAATTTCCACTCACCTGTCTGGCTACAACCTTTAAAAGTGCTCTCCTTTTCATCTTCAAGCACTTGCTTGGCCAGGTGCTCCAGAGATGAATTGTCTCATCCTCCCCTAGCAGAAGCAGAAAATGAAGCAAACCCATGTAGGATGCTCGGGGCTCCATTTTCTGTGGTCATCTGACTTGTACTTCATGCACAGCTTTTCTCACTATGCAAGGCTCCTCCAGTTCTGAATGGTTTCCTGTGACTGAACTCTTCTAAGTCCCCAAAGGAACGTCACTATTTATAGTGTTCCTTTAAGTAAAGGAGAGGGGACTGACTTGGTTATAAATGTGGACTTCCTTAAGTTGGGTTGACTCCAGCCAAGGCCCATTTCTCCTGAGCTCATGAAGGGTAGTGTAGCACTACTTCTTTTCTTCTTCCGCCCATCCATTTACTGAGCTTCTGTTAGCTTCTGGATGCTAAAAGCCAGATAGTAAACCCTTTCTTCCTTGTAGGACTTGGAGCATGGAGCTGTCCAAACCCCCAGGAGATCTTTGAAAGGCTTCCCCCTTGCGCCAAATTATAGGCCTGTTACTCATTTACCTTTGACCCTTTGGAAAAATGAGCAGCATCCAATCTGGCTGAGAAGGAAAACAGATCCCATTTTTCCTCCTCTGTGGGGAAGAACACAGATTGGCGGGAACTGTGCAGTTTGGGTTGAGGCATTAGAAAAAGTATGGGACTTCTTTGCCTTTCACTGATGAAAGGGTTAGCCTTTGACCATTCAAGGTCACTGAAGCACAGATTTTTGTTTTTCCTGCCAGAGACCTCTGTGGTATGACCCCATGTCGAAGACATCTCATTTCTTAGTTTTTCTCCTTTCATGTCCTCAGCTGGTGACTGAGCTGGCCGGGAGGGGTGTGAAAGGATGCTAGGCTCTAGAGAAACTACTGGCTGCCACTCCATACATGGCAACAAGGGATGTGTACCTAACAGTGAGGGAGGGACTGAGGGTGCTTTCAATCAAAAGGCATTGAGGTAAGATTCATGCCACATAAAAGTAATGATCACACAGTGATCGGTTCAGTGGCTTTAGTTCATTTATAGCATTCTCCAGCCACTACTTCTGTCTAGTTCTGAACCGTTATCATCATCCTAAATAGAACTTTGGACCAGCTAAGTATTTGTTTCCCATCATCTCTTCTTCTCTGCTCCTAACACTTAGCACTCTGCAGTCTTGTCTCTGGATTTACCTATTGAGACTTCATATACATGGAACCCTACAGTCTGAGGCTTCTGTGTCTGGCATAATCATGTAGCATATTTCAGTACTACACTCCTCTTTAAAATTCATAAACCCTCTCTGTGTGTGGGGGGGGTCAGAGGATAAGTTGTGGGAATTGAGTCTGTCCTTTCACCATGTGGGGCCCTGGGTTTGAACTCAGATCATTAGGCTTGAGGTACCTTTTACCCATTGAGTCATCTATCTGGCCCAATTTTTTTTTTAATTTATCTATTTTATGTGCATTGGTGTCGGGTCCCCTGGAACTGGAGTACAGACAGCTGTGAGCTGCCATGTGGGTGCTGGGAATTGAAGCTGGGTCCTTATCCAGTCAGTGCTCTTATCCCCTGAGCCATCTCTCAAACCCTACATTCTTTTTTTATGCCTGACTAATAACATGCCATTGTGTGTGTATATATGCCATTTATATTACCTGCTTATTCACGCATAGCCATTTGCACAGTGTCCATCTTGTAGCTTGTCAGTGGTGCAGTTTTGATCATACATGCACAAATACTTGTTACTCTTTGTCAGTTATGTTGCATGTGTACCTAGAAGAGAAATGGGAGCCGGGCGGTAGTGGCGCACGCCTTTAATCCCAGCACTCGGGAGGCAGAGCCAGGTGGATCTCTGTGAGTTCGAGGCCAGCCTGGGCTACCAAGTGAGTTCCAGGAAAGGTGCAAAGCTACACAGAGAAACCCTGTCTCGAAAAACCAAAAAGAGAGAGAGAGAGAGAGAGAGAGAGAGAGAGAGAGAGAGAGAGAGAGAAATGGGTAGGCCCGGGGCACTTTCTCACACAAAGGATAAGATCTTGAAAGTTTGGTGGGGGTGGAAGAAGAATAAGAAAAAAAAAGAAGGCCACTCATTTTGATGATAGTCACATCTGAGGAGTGTGCATCAAAGCTACACCAAGTGACTCCTCCCCTGTGTCTGCCACTCACAGGCCTGTTCCAACTTCAGCATCTTGCCTCATGCCAGTTAACTTTGGGCTATCTCAAAAAGGCAAGTTCACCTGTGCAAGACAAAGCTTTGCAGGCAGTGGAGAGAATTAGAGGAATGTGCCGTGGGCTCTGAAGGCAGTTCCTAGTGAGGAGCCCCAGGAATGTGAACTGAGCCTGTTCTCATGGAATCCTTGTGTGACGTGGGGGTAGGGGAACAGGGGCAGCAGAGTGCTTGCTTATGTTTTGGCGTGCTGCTTAAGCACTTTGGTGTCTCACTTTATAATAATTCTCTCCTTTTCCCTTCTTCCTCCTCTCCCTCCTTCCCTAGTCTGTTAAGTGTTTCCTAGGTACCAGGCCCTGGACTTGCAGCACAGGAGATACAATAGTGAAGAAAATAGACCTGGTTCCTCCCTTTTTAAAAACAAGGGCCTCCTTTCCTTTATTTCCCATGAGACAAAGCACAGGACTAGGCTCATTCTAGATAGACATGGACCCAGCAGACGCTTCTGGAAGGAAGTCCTGTCTCGGGTAGTACAGTGTATAGAAGAGTGGGGTCTGTCAGCTGGGCCTCAGGTTTGATATGTCGTGTGCAGAGGTCCAATCTACACAACTTCGTTCCCCCACTCTGCTACTTTCCCTGGTGCCTTTCCAATGGGAGCAGCTCTCCATGTCCCAGGAGATGGCTAAGAAAGGAGTGCCTTCGGTAACTTGCATGAACAGATAGTTCTTGGCCCGGAACAGAGGCAGTGTATGCTAGTGGTACTTTTCAGTGGAGGAAACAAGCTGCACTCCTTGGGGAAAGAATTGCCAACTTCCTCCTGGGATTGGCTTTGCAGGCGGTCACCCTTACCTCCTTGTGTTCTTTGGACTCTTCTTTCCTGTTGCCTAGGTGCTACTTGAGAGCTGGTGGCAGTCACCCACAGCTTAGTCAGCCTGCTAATTGTACTATTTGGCACACTGGCAACTTCCGAACTGTGCACTGGCAGACAGCACACTGAATTTTGTCAGGAAAGCCAGTAGGTCTGCTTTGTATCTGCGTGGGAATACGAGGTGAACCTGTTCACTAACTGATGCCTAGCTAGGAAACAAGGAGGCTGAGGGTGACCTGGGGTCCATCTTGAGAGCAAGGAAACAAAAGGTAGGTTTTTAAGTTCGAGTTTTTTTCCTGAGACAGGGTTTCTCTGTGTAGTTTTGGTGCCTGTCCTGGATCTTGCTGTATAGACCAGGCTGGCCCCGAACTCGCAGAGATCTGCCTGGCTCTGCCTCCCGAGTGCTGGGATTAAAGGCATGTGCCACTGTCACCCCGCGGTTTTTAAGTTTTAATTGTGGTAGTACATACATAGAAGATCTTCAACTTTAACCACTTTAGACAATCAAGTGATGGGATGGTGTCAATTCACAGTGTGGTGTTACTATCACCATATCTGGTTTCAGAACGTTTTTTATCATCACGGAGGGAAACCCCAGCTCTATTCTCAGCACTGCCCTCCCCCAACACTGACATACTCAATCTGCTTTCTGTCTGGTTTTTTTTTAAACAGGGTTTCTTTGTGTAACAGGTCTGGTTGCCTTGGAACTTACTCTGTAGACCAGGCTGGCCTTGAACTCAGAGATCTCCCTGCCTCTGCCTCCCAAGCACTAGGATTAAAGAAAGGCATGTGCCACCACTTCTTGGCCTTAAAAATGGGAAGGTTTTCCATGATTTTTTGTTTTTAAATTTTTTTCTGCTTTCTGTCTTACTAGCCTTGCCTAGTCTAGACCTTTTCTTGAGATGGAATTATATAATATGTGGTCTTTGTAACTAATTCTTACACTTAGCATCATGTTTTTAAGATTTGTCCATGTGGCATTGGTACTCTGTCCTTTTATATGGCCTTTTGTGTCTGGCTTCTTTTAGTTACTATCAATGTTCCTTTTTATGGTTTAGTAATATTCTTCTTTATCCATTCATTGGGCTTTTGGGCTGTTTCCAGCTTTTGACCATCGTGAATAGAGCCATGTCCATTCATGAGCATAAAAATTGTGTTTGTACATCTGTCTTCAGGTTTTTTTTTCATGTGTAAGTATATGTGTCACCCTATGTGTGTAAAAGTCAGTGGACAAATTATGGGGTGTTGGTGCTCTCCTTGCACCTCGGAAAGCAGAATCTGGTTTTGTTGCTCTGTACTCCAGCCTGGCTCATCTGTGAGCTTTCCGTTGATTCTCCTGTCTCCACTGTGGGCCTTGTCATTGGAGTTCTGGGACTATAAATGCTTACTACCTCAGCCAGGTTTTTCCATGCCTTCCAGTGAGCAAACTCATGTCACCAGGCTTGTACAGCAAGCACTGTTAACCTGCAGGGCCATTCTCTAGCACCTTGTCTTGAGCTCTTTTGGGTAGAAGCAAAGGGGGTTTGCTTTGATTTTGTTGAGACAGGGTTTCTTGTAGGTGGCCCAGGCTAACCTCAAATTTGATTCTCTTGCCTCAGCCTTCTGAGTAGTAGGGATAACATATGTGTGTGCTGCCATGCCTAGCTTTACTTTTATGTGTGGTTTTTTTTTTGAGCTGTAAATTAAACTTAGAGTCTTTCACATGCTAAGCATACATTCTACCACCGAGCTCTACCCGTAGCTGCTTACCTTACTTTAAAGAAGATAGATCACGATTGGGCATATTAATACTGCGATAGGCGTGGGATTCTGCTTGTAGAGGAATGTCCTGTGCCTTTTGAAGCTGAGGTCCTCAAGCTGCATGCCTTCCGGCTGATGTGTCAAACAGAGAGGAGGCCCAGTGGGGACTGGAGACTGGACATGTCCCAGCTTCTTCCAGCCACCTGTTGACATACAGGAATGTAGAGGCAATACTGCCAGAGCTTTGGATTTTTATCTATTTTCTTCAATAAAAAGTTGGGAATCTAATTTTAAGTGAAATCTCCCTGTTTTCAAATACTGGAGGCTGTTTTGTTTTGTTTTGTTTCTTTCCGTATGTCGGTGGGCTTACATGGGGCTTCTGCCTGCCTGCTTGCAGTCTGTTGTGAGCAGGAAGTGGACTTCTTTCCTGTCACCCCTGGCCCCTCTTGTGACTCCCCCCCCCACTTCCCCTCTCCCCAATCCCACAAGGATAATCCTCCAGATTTCCTCCTTGTCTCACACCTTCTCTTCCTTCCTCAGATCACCTCTCGGATCTTCAGGGCAGGGCAGAAGGCGATCCTCGCGCATCCTGGGATTTTTACAGCAGTTCTGTGTTGGGTAAGCTCTAAGTGGGAAGAATCACGGGGCACTGGGTATGGGTCACCAGCACTTCTGGGAGGTAGGAGTCCCACTGTGGAGGCAGCCCTTCCTCACCTGGTTAGGCCCTTTTAGCCCTTCCCCTCAGACTCCAGTCACTAATATGAAGCCTGAGATGCCACAAGGATTTGCATAAAATCATCCTCCCCGGCCTTCTCCCACTTCCCACCCTGGGTGCTGTGTAAACCCTGGTGTTAACCTCTTTGGATAGTGCTCACACTGTAGAAATGTGGCAACTTTTATTCCCCCGCACTATGCCCCTGTGATGGCAGCCCTTGTGTTTGTTTTATTTTCTTCTCTGGGTTTGGTTTTGTTTTCTTTTATTTGTTTTTGAGACAGGGTGTTACCATGTAACTCTAGCTGGCCTGGAACTCAGAGATCCTTCTGCCTCTGCCTTCCAAGAACAGGGAAAAAAGAGGAGAGCAGGGATTAAAGGTGTGGGCCACCACACAGGGCTCAGCCCTTGATGTTGAGATTGCTGGTGTCCTGAGCCCTTAACCCTCTGGCCCAAACATCACGCAGCAGGACGATCAGCACACCTTTGTCTGTGATCATCCAGCATTTGTCTAATATGAGCCAGGGACTGAAGATTAAGAGCAGGTTGGGCTGAAATGCTGTGTGCCACACCCAAGTGACTGGTTGGGGAAAGGAACCTTCTGAGTCTTCCCAGTTCTTGAGGATCAGGCAGTGAGATGGCTTAGGGGGGCTGTAGCCAGAGGATGGGTGTTTTGCTTTACTGTAGTCCTTGATTAGTTAGTATCTTCTGTCTTCCATCTGAAGAGCTGAGCTGTCATCTTTTCAGAGTACTTTGCTTTTTCCAAGCAGAGGGTGGAGAAGGGTAATGGACTTCTGGCCACAGCACATTTCCTTCCAAGAACAGAACTTTCATGTGCCCCCTCAAGGATGTGGGCCCATAGTCAATCCAGCCAGGACTTGTGGCCTTGCATTTATCTCCTAAACAGCCTCTTTGTATCCCTTTGTCTGGCTGGAGCTTTTCCTCCCTTCAGTTTTGTGCTTATAGCTGATCCCCTGGCTGCTCACTTTACAGAGAAAAAGGACGGGTTTGCCTGTGACCTCCTCCATAACCCTCCTGGGAGTACCGAGCAAGGAGACGATTCAGAACAGGATGACTTCATGTTCGAACTCTCAGACAAGCCTCTTCTCCCTTGTTACAACCTCCAAGTGTCAGTGTCCCGTGGGTAAGTGTCTGAGAAGTCTACAGGGACTGTGTCACAGTGTCCTGGCAACCCCTGGCCCGCCTCCCAGGGAAGGAAGAGCTCTATGAAGGAGGCAAATGCAGCCTGGGGAATGAGTGCTGGAGCAGAGGAAAGATGCCCTGCTCCTCCAGACCAGATGGAGTGGAATTTACATCTAAACTCAGGGTTCACAGATCTCTAGAGCTATACTTTGACTATCAACTCACATTTCCAGGCCCCCAAATCTGAAGAATTTTGTGCGCTGTTACTATGTGTAGGCGATAATCTGGGAAATATTTGGGATGATGAACTATTAGAATCTCTGGAACATTTTTGTGGTTTCTGGGAATAGCTAGACAAAATATTTGCAACTGAGATTCTTGGAAAAGCCAAGGCATATGGTTGCCATAGCTCTGGATCCACTAGGATCCTTAAGCAATCCACAGCACAGGCTCTCATAGCCTTAAAACCAACAAGGTGATCAGCACTGCTGGTTCAGGTGACTGTGCCTACTACAGAGGAGCCCCATCCTTTGGAGACTAGAGTATAACCTGACACCTGGTATTAGACTGAGCCCAACTGAGTCTTTGTTGATTCCGAATTGACTGAATTCTGACTCAAGGAGTTTGTCAGCCTTCAGGACCATGGATTTTTGATACGTTCTCCAGTGCATCGGCATGTGGAAGTGCTCCGTAGGTGAATAAGAATACTGGCTCAGGACACTGGAGAGAGAGATGGCTCAGCCGTCCGGCGCACTTGGGCCCAGATTTGAATCCCAGCGCCCACATGACAGCTCACAACCATCTATAACTCCACTTCCAAGGGATCCAATGCCCACTTCTGGCCTCCACAGACACCAGTCACATACGTGGTGCATATGCATGCATGCAGGAAAACCCTCATGATATAAAATAAATACATTTTTAAAATGCAGGATCAGCTGCCCTTTTGTTCTTAGCCTCCTTGTTCTTCTGGGCAGCAGCTGATCCCAGGGTAGGGACTGGGCCTCTGGGATATAGTGTTGCACAGTTAATTAATTCCTCCAAAGTATTCAGCACCTCCTTCTCTGAAACAGGATCTTAGGCCACAGGCAGTAAAAGGACCAGAGTAGTTTGCTTTAGATACAGACCGAACATGGACAACCAAGGGCCACATGCCACCCCATAAGCCAGGGGGTTTGGGTGATTTGCCTGCAGAGGCCAGAAGAGGACGTTGGATTTCCTAGAACTGGAGTTATACAGTTGGAGTCTGTACAGTTGTGAACTGAGTCACGTGTGGTGGGAATTGAACCCAGGTCTCCTGGAAGAGCAAATAGTGTTCTTAACCATTGAACCATCTCTCCGGCCCTTTTATCTTCATTCTTTGAAAAAGATTGTTGAAGTATATGGTATTGATTGTCACTTTCTCTTCTTAGCTTAGAGCACTCCATTCTCTAATTTTATAATGTGACAGACTTTGCTATCATGTATGTGGAAGAAATGTTGGATTTTAGGGGAAAGGACTATGAGTCTAAATAGGTGAGGGTGGGTTTTTTTTTTGTTTTGTTTTTGATGCAGGGTCTCTATGTAGCTCTGGCTAGCCTAGAATTCACTAGGTAGCCCAGGCTGACCTCAGTCTACCTGCCTCAGTCTCCCAAGTGCTAGAATTAAAGACTTGAGCCACCATGCCCAGCTAGATAGGTGTTTTAAATACTGTGTAGAGTGATTGATTTCGTAACCATGTTTTATGCAGTGGATCAAACCTTGAGATCCACAGCACAGACAATTCTAGCCTTTGAAAAACTCAGCCGAGTGTAGTAGACAGGTAAGTATGCAATTTACTTTAATAAAAGACTAAATGTTCTAAGCAGGCTTATTATTGTAAAAAGAATGTCAAGTGAGAAATAAAAAGTCAAGTCCATCTTGAGCTCTATTCTTAGGCACCAGAGAAGACCACAGTTTATGTTGATTTTGTAGCCTGTTCGAAATATCATACTAGGGCTGAGAACCAAGTGTCCTGAGGCCATAGAAAGAAGATGGACTGAACACGGAGTTTCTTTGAGGTCTTGTAGGTTTGAAATGGCATCTGAGCTGGGCTAAAGAAGGACAGGTATAGGGAGGGACGGCCTGGGCAAAGGCACTGCAACAGAAAGCACAAGCCAGACGTGATGCCGGCGCACACCTTTAACTCCAGTGCTCAGGGGGCAGAGGCAGGCCGAGCTCTATGAGTTTGAGGCCAGCCTGGGCTACAGAGCGATTCACAGGTGATCTAAAGTTATATAACGAGGTCCGCTGTCTCTTAAAAAAGGGGAGCTAGAGAGATGGCTCAGAGGTTAAGAGCAGTGGCTTCTAGGACCTGTGTTCAGCCCCTGGCACCTCCATGGTAGCTCACAATTGTCTGTAACTCCAGTTCCAGGAGAGCTAAAACCCTCTTCTGCAGGCACCGGGTGTGTACATAAAGCACAGACATATATCAGACAAAACATCCATAAACATAACATTTTTAAAAATGACCTGGTAGGACAGGGGTCAGCATGGTGAGTGTACGTGGGGGAGTTGGAGACTGAGTTGAAGAGGTTGAACTGGGGTCATCTTTGGACAGTCTGTCTTAATATCATGCTAAAGAATTAGAACTTGCTGGATGACCTGGAACTTACTTTGTAGACCATGCTGGACTCAGATTCACACAGATTTTCCTGCCTCGGCTTTCCAAGGGCTGAGATTAAAAGGCATGTGCCACCTATCTGACTACTATTTTATTTTTAATTATGTGTGTATGTGTGAAGTCACATGTGGGTATGTGCACATGAGCGTAGGTACCCAAGAAGGCCAGAGGTGTCAGATCTGGAGTTGCAGTTATGAACCACCTGATGTGGGTGCTGGCAATTGAATTTGAGTTCTCTAGAAGATATGATGAGGGTATACTCTCAACCACTGACACCCAAGTTGGTATTTTTTTTTTGCTGGAAGCACAGAAGAGCCATTGAAGGCTAGTCAGTGAGAGAATGGAGGATCAGATTTTCATTTTTGAAAACAGGATTCGAGGGACTCTGAGAAACCTTTACCTATGTTCTTGGGTATGTCTTACTTTCTGCTCAGCACCTCTTTTTTTTTTTTTTTTAACCTTTGCACTTAAGCCTGTATTAAAATAGCTTTAGTAGTCCCCTCCCCCTTCAAGAGAAAGGATTCAACAGGGACAGATGGAGCAAGTGTAAGGCTGGTGCAGTGTCGCACAGCCCGGAAGTGGCAAAGGCTGGAGCCGAGAGAGGAGAGAGGAGAGTGGCTGTGAGGAAGAACTGTAAACTGGGACCACTAACTCGGAGAGAATGGAAGTCCATGGAAGTGCTTGGCTGGTGACCGGCCTCGCAGCACCCCTCCCAGCTAGCTGAGGCTGCGGCCCGCCCACTCCATGTGCTCCACAAGGGCAGACTGGCTGTAATGTGAGCCCCGGGCCTGCAGAAACGCTGCTGCTGCTGCTGCTGCTGCTGCTGCTGCTGCTGCTGCTGCTGCTGCACTGGAGGAAAAAAGTTGTCTAATGCATTCCAGAGCCAAAGAGAAATGCCTTTTGGATTACCCGCAGTTGAGGCCTTTCTCCACGCTCCACCTCCATGAGGGAAGATCTAGGAGGAAGAGTGGAGTGAGCAAGAGCTACGGCAGGAGACAGAAGCCAGGCAGGGTTGCCTGGAGTCGGTCAGGAACAAGTGGTCCCAGCAGATAGGAAAGGCCAGGCCATGGGGTAGCAGGCTAAGGCCCCAGGGAAAGCAAGCCCCAAGAGAGCTGTTTCCCCAGGCTTGCCCTTTATGGAAGAGCTAGCCCATGGGGTGAGTGAGTACTCAAGGATGTTCAGCTAGAAGCTGGGGCGGGTAGTGTGTTGTCCCAGCCTCATGCCAGAAACCTTGTGCTTTCCTGGGAGGTAGCAGTGAGTCTCAGAAGTATGGGAGTGGGGGTCACTTGGCCCCCTGGCCTTCTACGGTGCTTCTGGGGCCCCCACCCTTCCTCCTGAGCCTGTTTCCCTAACTCCATCTTTCTCTCAACAGACCCTGCAACTGGTTCCTCTTCACCGATGTCCTGAAGAGGCTGAAGCTCTCCTCAAGAATCTTCCAGGCCCGGTTCCCGCACCTTGAAATCACCACCCTGCCCAAGGCCGAGTTCTACCGGCAGGTGGCCTCAAGTCAGCTGCTGACCCCCGCTGAGAGGCCTGGGAGCTTGGAGGACAGATCTCCCCCAGGCTCTTCTGAGACTGTGGAGCTGGTGCAGTATGAGCCAGAGCTGCTGCGGCTCCTAGGGTCTGAGGTGGAATACCAGTCTTGGAGCAGTTGACGGAAACAGCCCCTCCCCCGTTCTTCTTTCTTCTCCGAGTTCACCCTTCCCCCACCGCCCGTGTCTCCCCCACCAAGCACCAGACTGCAGAATGAGGCAATAATACGGACCAACAAGAAGCCGCCTTATCAATGCCAGCATTAGTGACTGGATTTTTGTTTTGTTTTGTTGTTTTGGGTTACAGTTAGTTCTCATCTCCCTGTTGTTGTGGTTGGTGATGGGGGTGGAAAGTTGAACTCCACTTCTGAAGACAAGAGGTCTGGAGATGGTGGAAGGTGGCACCAGGGTCCCTTGGACTGGCTTCTATGCTTATGACCAAGACCAAACATGGACCTGGGTGGCTGTGGCCCGTCCTAAGGAGAAATGAGAAAAGCCCAAATCTCTCGAGTGCCCCTCCCTGTCTCCCTGTTCTCTTCTGTCTTCCATAGTATTTATTTTATTAGTATTTAATTTGTATTGTTTCATTGGTTTCTGATAAGTCTGTATCACTGTGACGATTTGAGACAACTTGTTGTATTGAGGGACTTTCTTTACCTCCTTTCCTTTTTCTTTCTGGATAAGCTTTGGGGATGCCCCCTCCCTCTAAGAAAACTAGTCCCAGCTCGTCTTTCCCCAGTCGGGGGAGGGAGCAGGGTGAGGAAGGCTAGGGGGACATCATCATATGACTAAACATCCTGGCTGCTGCTGGCCCAGAGCTGGGGGGCTGGGGGCAAATCCCTGGCCTTTGGTGCTCCCCCACCCCCTGCCAGTCTTGGCCCACGCCCTGCCCTTTGTAGCAGCTCTGCCATCTCGGGATTAGTGTTTACTGAGGAGAGGGGTTCCTGAGTTACCTAATAAAGGCAGGGTGAGAATGGGCCCCAGGGGTGAGGGTGCTTCCCTCACACTGCTCTGCTCGCTCGCTCACAGTGCACAGGGTGAAGCTGTCCTGGCATCTTCTGCCCTGTACCCAGCCCCTCCTTGCCTCACCCTGCCTACCCTGGGCTCCCTCCCCATCTTGAGATACTGAGCCTTTTCACCTCCCAGCCTTTGCCCTGCCATCCCTACCGCAGACTTCCGGCCCCCTTTCCCCGGCTCTCCTCCTCTGGAGTCCGCAAAGGGCCCTGGGACTGACTAGGCAAGGGCAGAGACTAGTCTCTAGTCCGGCTCCACACCCACTTGGGGACTTGGAGCTGAGTGAGTGGCGCAGGGGCCTCAGAAGCCTAAGTGTTAGATCTGTTCTAGGAGAGTCGGGGGAGGAGGGGCTTGGGTTCTTTCCATGGCCCCACCCCTCCATACCATCGTCTTTCCCACTCTTCTTATTTTTCTACCGATTGCTATTTTTCCGAACAATCCTTGTAGAGTATGTACCATCGAAAGGCAGGAGGGCCTTGCTGTGGTTGGCTCTGGATGGAGATGGTACAGTTTTATTGTACAGGTGCTAAACAACAACAAAAGAAGAAAATGGAAAAAAAGACAAAAAAGGAAAAAAAAAAGCCAGTTTGGGGATGGGACAATCTGTTCTCTGGAGGCTCCTGACCCATTTAGGAGCATTGTTTCTTTTAACTGTGTGTGATTTTTGTTCCCATGGGGATTTTCTGGGCCCCCTTCTGTAGGACAGCCCCACCATCCTGCCCAATTGGTTTTGAACAATTGTTTTCCCTTTTTAACAACAACAAAGTTATATATATATATATATATATATATATATATACACACACACATATATATATAAAGTTGAGGGGGTTTGGACTTCAAGTTTCTCTGTTGTGTTGGGATTTCCGATACTGTGTGGTTTATTTGGTTTTCTGTTGGCCTTGACTTTGTTTTGCATTTGGGTGTGTACTCTGGCTGCCCTTTATGTTTCGTTCTCAGCCACTGGCTGTGGAGTCAAAAACACTTGCATACTGAAACACCTGTGTCAGGGCCTTTGTCTCCTGTCTTCACGATTCTCCTCTTTGTGGCTTTGGGGGAGTTGAGTGGTCCCTAGGGATACAGTGGGTGAAGGCAAGGCAAGATAGAGTTTTGGGTCATTAGGTCGGGGTGGGAATCTGGAAAGGAAGGATGGGCATGTCCCAGGGCTCCTGCCCTCCTGAGGGTAAAATGGTCCATCTTGGGGTTGCCTTCACCTGAAGATGTGGGAAGAGCATTCCTTGTTTGCAACTGGAGTAACAGGAATAGGGGAGAGGCCCCCTATGGCTGCTGGGTGGTGGTGCAGTCCTCCCTAATCCAGTCGGAAATCAGCTGCCCACTAATTCCTCTTCATGCTGGGACTATCCACCTGGCTACACTGTGTAGTTCCCCAGCCTGCCCTTACCCTTGCCAGCCTTCACTGCTGTACCAGTGCCTTACCTGCCCACCTGAGCCGTGCTGGCTCTCCATGATTCTAGTTTCCAGTGACCTAGCTATAAACGCAAGACTCCTGCCCCTAGTTTTACAATTACTCCCACTTTTCGATAAACAGAAGTTAAAATTGTCTGCAGGCCCCAGAATGTGTCTTTGAATGAGAGATTTTCTGAAGGTCTGGATCCTACAAACTTTTAAGCTCTGTCTTTGGGGCCTCTCACTGTAGCTTGAGTGGGCAGGCCATGGGAATGATGTGTCTGGCTTCCTGGAGTCCAGTCATTGTCCAGGAGTAAACTTAAGCGCTCTCCTTACCCACACCTCAGGAACTCGCTTCTGCCTGAGTCTGTCCAGATACAGGAGCATCATCCTTTTTAGAGGCACAACACTAATCTGCCTCACTGCTGTTCCCCTCCCCGCTTTCTGATCACAGGTCATCCCAAACACCCCATAGTGTTTCCAATTTCAGGTCCATCCTCTCTTTGAAACTTGCAATAAAAAGGCAAGCATACATGGTGGCCCATGCCCATAATCCCAGCTTGAGGGAGTGAGGCATTGAGGCAGATGGATTGCTGTGAATTCTAGGTCAAGCCAGGGCGATATGGCAAGACCCTGTCCCAAAAGAACAAGCAAGGTGTGGCAATGCATGCCTGTAATCCCACTTCTCTGAAAGACAGAGACAGGAGGATTTGAGGTCAGCTTGGGCTACACAGATGAGACCTTGTCTCAACAAAAACCTTGCCATTCAGAAGTCAGGCATGTCAGGAGGTTACAGAAGCTGTGGATGGTGTGGTTTGACAGTATTCAGATAGGCCCAAAATGCCGTGGGAGCTCAAAGGGCTGGACAAGGGCACCTGGATGATTGGAACACATGGCCTGGGAGAGATGACGAATGGTGTATACTTAGTATAAATAGTTACCAGGGAATGATGTTTGGATTGAGGGCACAATCTGAGCAAAGGCCTGGAGAGGAGAATTTTAAGAGTCAACAGCAGTTTCATATTTTCATGCTTATGGGTTTCTTACCCACACATTAACTGGAGACCATTGTCAGGTTATGAGAATCAAGGCTAGAAGCATGGACAGATACTAAAGCTAGTGGCCTCTTAAATCTGGGGTCAGACAGTTGTGAGCTGCCATGTGGGTACTGGGAATTAAACCCGTGTCCTCTGGAAGAGCAGCCAGTGCTCTTAACTGCTGGGCCATCTCTCCAGCCCCAGCTGGTGGCCTCTTAATTAAAAGTTCTTTGAGTGCTTTCCTGTGTGGAATAGGGAGAGCTAATACCGCTCACTACTGTGCACCTTGCTTGAGAGCCTAATCTTTCCAGTGGGCGCTCAGTTTACCAAACTCTGGATAGATGAGACTTTATAAAGAACAAAATAAGAGTTTCGCTGAAGTCAGTTCCCCCTCTGTGCCAAGGTCAGTTAATGTTGATCTTGCCAGGATGGTCCTCTTCTGGTGTTGAGAGCACCCCTATCAACTTCTGGATTTTCATGCCTGGTCTCTAGATGATAGAGGTGATGGAGAGAGGTGAACTAGGCAGTACGTTGCCGCTTTCATAATCTGGTCTAATCAGAAAATCTGTTGGGCATTTTATTGTGTTGGGTCTTGACGCGTTTTCAAAGAGTCAGGTATGCCTAAGGCATCCTGGACCACTATAAGGGAGTCACCAAATGTTCAGGCATGTTGGATTCAGAAGGAGGGGCAGGCCTGGTTCTATGTTTCCCCCTTAGAGGGATAGTTTTCACTCTTAGGGGGGCCGACCACTGCAATGATGTGTCACTGGGTGCACGATCCTCCCAGGCTCAGGGCCCCCTTCTCCCGGAGCTTGGGTTCAAGCTGCAGACACATGCCTCGATCGTTCTCCCATTTCAAGAGAGAAAGTGCTGGTTCTTGAAAGTGTCGCTAAAGGCAGGCCAAGGAGAGAGGAGCATCAGATCCAGGGCCTGTCGAGGGATTGGTGATGGCCCGGAGCCTGCTTTTGCTTTTCTAGGGAGTGCGCAGGGAGCCCAGGAGGCCAGCAGACTCTTGCTCACCTGCGAGTACGCGAGGCTGGGGGCGGGGCCAGGGAGCGAGCGGTTGGCCAATGAGGAGGAGACACTCCGTGGACAGCTCAACTCTCCTTGGGAAGGAAAGGGGACCGAGGGTAAAGTTCGAAGCTCCAGAGCTAGGGTGGTTGTCGGCGGGAACCCGAACCTCCCCGGGAGTCAGAGAACGCGGTCAAGGGACAGGAAGAAGCCCGCTTAGCCCGCTCCTCTGGGAGCGGTGGGCCACGCCCTGACCGCCCCTCCCTCCCCGGGCTCCGCCTGGCTGGCCCACCGTCGCCGGCTCCACAGCGCCACCTGCTGGATATTGGCTTCTATATCTGGCGCACCGGGCACAGGCGAGAGGAGGCTGCTGAGGCTGGGAGCCCAAAGTTGGCTCACCCTAGGCCACTGCCTTTCTGAGTACAGTCAGCAAGCTTGTGACCATCAGAAAAACTTGGTTGTCCCCGCCCGAGGAGGGGGAGGGGGTGACATTTCTACCTCAGTTCCACCCAGGGATGAGGAAATAGTGCTGAGGCAGTCGCTGGAAGGGAGACAGTGGCAGTTGTTTGGGAGTCGCCTGTCAGCAAAGCATAGTGGAAAGCAACTCTGAGCTCCCGGTGAACCCAACGGTAAATAAACATGTGGGTAAAGGGAGTAGCTGCCTGAAATGTTGTGTGATGGGTCAAAATGCTGTACTAGGGGCTGCGGATGTAGCTCAGTTGGTAGAGTGTTTGTCCAGCATACTGGAAGCTCTCTGGGTTCCATCTTCAGCACCAAATAAATGGGTTTTGGCAACGAATGTATGACTCAGAACAGGGTCACATAGTCAGCTCCATGAGACCCCCCCCTTTCTCCAATGACATCAAAACAAAACATTGTGGTCGGAGTGGCCTACCTGTCCTGTTCCTGCTGTCACGCAGAAGGTTGCACAGTTGGAATCTGGACTCATTCATCTTTTCAATAAACATTTATTGAGCACCTACTGTGTGTCAGGCACTGTGGCTAGGTGCTGGGGATACATCATTGACTAGCACACAGCTCCTGTCCTGGAGGAGCTCACAGTCTATTGGAGGGGGAACGTACATAAACACAATTCAAGAACTACATACAATGTGCTACAATGAGAGGTATATACAAAGTGCTGTGGGAGCCAGGGGAGGGGAACACAGCGCTGGGAGGTGCAGATCTTCACTTGACTCCTGACTCCATTAGGCCATCACAAAAGTGGGGCTATTTCTGCCACCTGACTCTGCTTAAAGTAAATCTTTCTCCTGAGGTTCTCCTCTAGTCTCTTCCATAACTCTTGTCAGCAAGGGTTAGTTACCTGGGTAGCTAGTTTAACACTTTGTGTAGAAAAGAAACCGGACAGGGAGGTGTCTTTAGGATCAGAGGATGTTCAAAGTAATATAAGTCTTGGGTGTTAAGATAGGGGGCGGGGTGTACCGTGGGGGCACTGAGCCAGGAATGGCAGGCCCAGGGCAGTGAAGCACCCGGGGTAACTGTCTGAGGAGAGGGGAGGACAGGGGTCACCTACCTCTAGGTCCCCATCTCTCATCAGATCAATCAGTAACTAGTCATTGATGCTCCTCTGCTCTGTAGTCTGCCCCATTTTGTGGTGAAACAGTGATGCCTATCCCTCATGAGATAACACACACACACACACACACACACACACACACACACACACGACTAAATAGGTCCGGATCTAAACTTAAGGTCTATGTAACAGTTTGTGATTACGATAGAGATGTCACAGGCTGTTTATAATCGCCTGCCCATCAAGTGGCAGTTACAAGTTTGAATTAAACTTAAGAACTGGCTGCTTCTACCGAATTCAGTCTTGAGACACAATTTTTAGTTGTCAGTGAGGAGAGAAAACATTTTGGTTGAACAGAACCCAGGAAAGAAATGATAGGTGGGAATTTATGGCAGTAATAAATTCAAAGACCATGGAATCCTTTTGGAGTAGTACCTTGGAGTGGGGTGGGGAATATTGGACAGGACCACCAGCTTTGAGCTTTGTTTCCTGGTGAGGCTGACACCGAATTTCAGATCTTTCTAGAATTACTGCCATTAGCTCTCCAAGTGCTCCCCAATTCCTGCAGGACCCCTTGGGCCATGTCATGACTAAGAAACTAAAGGGTTAATGCTAGGCCTCTAGAAAAGCCTGGAGGGTATTTGAAATACTGGCCCTACCCGCGGGCCAGGACTCACTGCAGGCCTTTTAGCAGAGAAGGGGAGAATAAGTGGCCTGCAAGATGAGAAGTCACACTGGACAGGGTGCTGACGTGTTGGGAAGGGGGAAGCTGAGCAGCATGAGCTAGGCTGCATGCTCTGGGAATGTAGACAGGCTGGATGTCAGGAGAGGAGGAGAGGGACAGGGTCAAGTGCAGGTAGCCAGCAGACATCTCAGAGATCTCAAGTCTAGGTCAGGAAGCAGCTCACTAGAGCTGGGAGCCACGGACTTAGAAAAGTAGGCTCTGGATTGCCAACTCATTTCAAAGACCTGGCCCAGGACAACGGTGGGATCCTTGGAGAACACCCACATATAAAGAGATGAGGAGGAGCCCACACAGAAACAAAGTACAATAGGTGGAGGCACGGCAAGTGTGGGCTAACAAGGACTGAGAACCATGGAGAAGATGACTGGACTATAGAAAGTGTTGATGGCCCTAAGATAATTTCCTTGAAGTCAGGAAGTATGTACAGATATTACATTCCAGGTTGCTGCAAGACCACCCCAACTCACACTGTGCCTTTGTGCTCATTAAAACTGGTTGAGCTGGGGGTATAGCACAATTTCTAGCCTGCTTTGATCCACAGAAGCACACGAACTGGGCATGGTGGTACACACCTGCAATTCTAGCATCACAAGGTGGAAGCAAGAGAACCAGAATTTCAAGGTCATCTTCACCTACATAGCAAGTTCGAAGCCAACAACGACTATATGAGATACGACTATATGAGATACTCTCTCAAAAAACTAAAACCCCAATACAACAACAGCAACAATAACAGCAACAACAATGCTGAACTTTTCTCAAGATGCTTATTTCCAACAATCAAGAGATTGCCATCATAAGCTGATTTTATTAGCACAGACAGTTCAGTGCCAATTGCTGGGAATGTAGCAAGTGTACCTGCATAACCACAGATGGTTCCTTCCCCCAGGGAAGGAGACAGAACAGTAGAGGAGAATGGTGACCAGCCAGGGAGGTAGTTAGGTCAAGTGGGTGCTTTGGCACAGAGGACACAGGAAAGGTCCTGGAGCACTGGTTCACATTAACCAAATTCACCAGAGGCTAGAGTTGCTTCTGGGCTCGACATCTCGAAGCATTGCCCCTAAACCTGGTAGGAGAGAGGCAAGCAGATTCAAGGAAGGGAGACGGAGGCCCTCAGCTGAGAGGCTGACTTAAGAGAGACTAGGAGAACCCTTTGCAGATACAGAATAGAAGCAGAGAGTCGAGTACTGCCGACAGGAGCCATGGGAACTTAGGTGTGCTAGCTCTGTCTTCTTGAAGAAAGAGCCGGGTTAGGCGGGACAGCCGGGGATGAAAAGCAGCCGTCCACCTGAAGTCTTTCACAGCCACTGTGGGGCTGGAGATGGGGTGCCACCCCACTAGCCTCAGCAACTCGTGCCAGGTGGAACATCTCAGGGCAAACGGAATGAGGAGGGAACCTGAGATAGGGAACGAAGAGCACTGTGCCAAGCAAAGCTGTTGTCAAAGCACAGGGCCGAGCTTCCACAAGCAGCCAAGGGCCCTGGCCACAAGCATTCCATCCATTCAGGCCTGGCTAGGCGTTATCATTGGGGCTAACTATAGGGAAGCGCTTTGCTCCACAACCTTCCGGGACGTACTCCAGGTTCCAGCCTGATGGCAATGTGACTATGGCAAGCAACTGCTCCCACGGCTAGGTGTGCTCCTTTCCCTCTGCTATGGTGTTAACACACGTGACCTCTTGTCCTTAGCAATGTCCTCTCAGCATGTGCACCCAGTGAAGCTCGCCCACCTAGACCTGTTCCATCTCCATGACATCTCTCCAGACTGGGGGCATCCAACTGCCACTTTCTAGTCTCAGAATGGCATTGTAGCTAGCAGGGGGGGGGGAGAGACAGAGAGACACAGAGAGAGAGCTTTCTCTTTAAAACTGCCTCATGTCTGTGGCTGACCTAGGAATGGACGGACACATGCACACATACAAGCACACGCACACACGTTTACTTGAAGAAAAGACCTGACATCGACATCCCATCCTCCTCAAAGAAATGAAGACACAGATCCACAAGTGCACACAAATGCGTACGAAGATATTCACATATGGGATGGTAAGTTCCCCGCGTAGGGAATCGAGATAACGAAGTATGACCAGGCTTAACTCTTCCCATGCGGCCTCTGACCAGCTCTGGCCACACGCTGTTTCCTGGCTTGGGGCTTTCCCTCCATCACGAAGTTAGCCCATTATCCTTCCAAGAGGATATCTATTCCCTAGTGCTCTTGAAGGCCATGGTCCGATGCCAGGGATGCTTGAGCGGGGCATAGTTTGATCATGGCGATGTCAAAACAGGCCTGGGGACTTGGTATCAAATGTATCCCACCCCATTAGACGTAAGGGCAGGTATTCTATTTGAGTCCACATGAAAATGCTTCACACTGTTGCCTGGTAGGTCATACTTTTGATCCCTTTGTTTAGATGTCATGAGGCTCCATCTTAATGAGGGAAGTGGGGTTGAATGGGGAGAAAGGGGCTGGGGTTGGAGATCTGGTCAGCAGGCTCCCGGATGCGCCCACACTAGGCTCAGCTACAAGCAGGGACCCTGAGCCTGAGGAGAGCTCCAGTTCAGCCACTGGGGTTAGCCCAACAGTGGGGCGGCTGGGGGGAGAGAACGTCTGGTTCCCCACAAGGCTCAGGTTGTGGGAAGCCCTTGAAAGCACCTGCCCCTGAAGTGGCTGAAGATGGGCCTGATCTCTCAGGAGCTCTCTCAGGGTCTCTTCGGGAACCAACAGCCCCTCCACCGGGGGCCCAGTCACCACACCCTGCACATACGAGGGGGACCTCAAGGGCCCCTCCTTTACCCCAGGCACTGATGTGCCACCAGAAGTCCTAATAAAGGCAGCAATGACAGTCCCCGGGGGCTGAGAGCTAGGCCCTGCTGACCCAGCACCTATGACCTGGGAGGGCACTGGGTTGCTCGGATGGTTAGCCCCCGCCAGAAGTTGAGGGAGGCCACTGAGGATCAGTGGGGCCCCTTGGGTTGCCACCTGGTTCTCCTGGAAACTGGCGTTCAGGGGGAAGGAGGCCTGCAAAGTGAAGGTGTCCTTGAATGTTGACACCTGTGGAACACTCTGGAGAACCAGTTGAGTAGGAGCAGTAGTACTGGCGGGAGGCCCATTGGTCAGCACCGTAGTCAGCGGGATGGTCTGCAGGGTGACGGTGGAGCCCGGCCCCACGGGGGCCACTCCTAGGTGGATGTTGCTGGGCACCGAAGCAGTGCTGAGAAGAAAGAGAAAACAGAGCTGGTTAAGGCCGGGAGCACCCTAACTGGCTAGGAATGAAGGCACCAGAGGAATGGAGCTATGCATATGCTGTGCCTTTCTTGCCCTAGCTAATATTTATTAATGTGTATAGGTCAGAGATTGTTCTAGAAGACTGACACTGTTCAAACTTCAAAACCACCCGTGAACTGAATAAGCATCCCCTAACTGTGCAGTTTGAGGAAACGGAGGCACACACGTCACAGCCCAGAGCTAGTCAAGACTGGAGCAAGGACTTGGCACGCAAGCTTTGTGAAACCAAGAGCTCAAGTTCCTCCACATTCTGCTCGACTGCTTCCCCTCCTCTAAAGACTGTCCCCACGACCCAAACCAGCGTAGCAGGAGGTGCAGACACGGCCCCAAATCCAGTCTTTCCAGAGAGAACTGTAGGCAGGCCCCTTAGCGTCAAAGAGTGAGTGCCTGCCAAGAGGCATGGAAGGCAGCGTTACGTCTGCCACACACGTAATCGGTTGGGAAGTGCCAGCGACTTAGTGGCATGGCTCCAGATGGAGAAGCCCCGGAGGGCTTCTGAGGACACACTCTGGTGTCACAAGAACAGCCATATCTTCCAGTAGAAGCCCCTTCCCCAAGTGAAGTGCTGGTGTTGGATTACTCTGGCATGAGATCTCAGGCAAGTCACGGTTCTCTCTCTTGCTCACTAAAGATTTATTTTTAATTGTATTTTTAAGGTTAAAAAATTACTTCATGCCAGGCGGTGGTGGCTGACGCCTTTAATCCCAGCACTCGGGAGGCCGAGCCAGGCGGATCTCTGTGAGTTCAAGGCCAGCCTGGACTACCAAGTGAGTTCCAGGAAAGGCACAAAGCTACAGAGAAACCCTGTCTCGAAAAAAAAAATTACTTCGTTAATTTTTACTTGTGTGTGTGTGTGTGTGTGTGTGTGTGTATGCCATGCCCAGTGAGACCAAAAGAGGGTGTCAGGTCCCCTGGAGCTGCAGTTACAGGTGATTGTGAGCTGCCCAATCTACATGCTGGGAAGCAAAGCTGAGTCCTCTGCAAGAGCAGTTCACACTCTTAGCACTGAGTCACCTCTCCAGCCCCATCCCTCCTCTCTCGACCAGGATGTGCCCTGCTTGCTTCTCAGGGGGGTCCTGTTAAGATCCCACAAAACCGGAAACACAGCCGAGCTTCACGGGAAGGTGACAACTGGCCCCCTCCACACAGCATGAGGCACTAAAGAAGAGTCCGATTACTTTGGTGCCCTTACCTCACCGTTTTGGTGAGCTTGGCCTGGCTCTGTAGTGGAGAGATAAGCATGGTGGAGGTCGTGGGAACCTCCTCGTCCACAGACAGCCCTAACTCCAGGTTTGCGGATGGCTGGAGACCAGTGTGGTGAACCTTTGGCTTCTCCCAGGAAGGGCTATCCTTGTCCTGGGAGGAGGCTCTGGTTCCAACCCTGGGGCTGGCTCTCCGGATGGTGCTGGTGGAGGGTGTGGAGGAAGTGGAGGCCTGGGGAGGGGCTTCCGGTGTTTCAGCGCTCTCCTCCTCATCCTCGATCACCACCAAGTCCTTAGGCATCTCCTTAAACTGGTAGACCAGCCTCTGCCCTTCCACTTTGGCCAGGATTCCTCTCTGGTAGTAATATCTGGAAGGACAAAAAAGGGGATTGCTGACATTCGCAGAGTTGAAGGAGGTGGCCCTGTCTCTCCATCTGCCCCACACGCTAGTCTCTAGGGCAGGGCGAGCATGGGACTGAGGCGGCCTGGGGAGGAGCACTCCAGGGCTGGGGTGGGAGGACTGGCCAACTCTTAGACACAAAGAGCTTCGTATGACAGTTGAAGCTTTTACAGTCTAACAGATGTACGAAAAGGGGTCTTCAGCGCCAACCCCCACACTGCTTTGGGACTGGGGACAGTGGCTGAGTGAATGGAAATGAGCGAAGGACGGACCGTCGAGAGTCAACCATTCCCTGGCCTGAGAGCCCATCTGGGACAACTCAAGGCCATCTCTGGCTTCTGCAATGTGAGGGGATTGGGTGGGTGTGGAGCTAAAGCGCCCTTTTCAACACAGAGATGCAAGAGGAGTCTTGAAGAAGAAAAAGGCAGTGTTGATCTACATCCTACAGGGGACTGGTCAGGCCTTCCTTCAAGTGGGAGAGCCTCCTTGGGCATAGGAAATCTTGCTCATCCCTCGGGGCAGGAATCCTATGTCTCCACAACTCCTACCTTAGAGCCCGGCCCATGGTCTCATAGTTCATGTCAGGCTTGTTTTTCTGCTTGCCCCACAGCTTGGACACAGCCTTGGAATCCACCAACTTGAAGATGCCTTTCTCTCGCTGGGTCCACTTGATGTACTTGGGGCAGGTGTTTCTGTCTTGCAGAAGAGCCAGGAGGAACTCCCACAGATAAATGGTGCTGCCTGCAGAGGGGCAGACAGTGAGGGGGCAGCTCAGGTCTGAGATTAAGGGGCACCCCCTTGC
Organism: Peromyscus maniculatus bairdii; assembly: GCF_049852395.1. Lineage (NCBI taxonomy): Eukaryota > Metazoa > Chordata > Mammalia > Rodentia > Cricetidae > Peromyscus > Peromyscus maniculatus. The sequence goes on along the minus strand of NC_134875.1, from coordinate 27,004,351 downwards.
CCATCTCATCTGCGCCCCAGCTCTACCTTTGCCATCCTTGGATTTCTTCCGTATGGGCATGCTGGGGTCAGTGACAGGTGAGGTACTTCGGCTGTTCTTTGTCTTCCGGCCTGTGAGGAGAAAGTGGGTAAGCAGAAAGCTGAGGTCAAAGTTGGCTGGGCAAGCTGCATACGCCAGGACCAACCACCATGGGCAAGCTAGGTCACTAAAGCAGGAGGTCCATCCAGTCCTCCAGATCCACAGCCACCAGGCATCCGCACCATCCACTTCCGTCTCTAAAGTTAACTCCACATCAAGGCTCCCACACAGGGAGGTGCAAGGTTTGTACAGTAGGTACCTTTAGAAGAACAGCTAGGCCAGAAATTCCTGACCTAACTTTTGGGACGGGAGACAGCCTTAAGGTGTTTTTGTGGTGCAGGTCAGTGTAGTACAGAGACGGGGTAGGCGCACTGATGCAGTATCAAGCAGCCACCCCCTAAGTAAATCAATAACACAGGAGCTTGGGAAAGCCCAAAGTCCTTGCAGAGATGGCCTGTTTCATAAGTGCAATAGAATCTAGATAAGCATACAGCATGACTCATTTTTATGTGAAGGCCCCCAAAGTCCAGGAACTAGCCAGGAGTCTAGGCATGGTGTCCCAACACCCAACCTAGGAGCCAACCAACTGAGACTATTGGCATTGCTAGAGGAGTTTATGAATGTGCTGAACAGACAGCAGAAGCATGAGAAAGGCCAGGCTTTGGGATGGACCCCTGATGAAGCCAAGACTTACAGAACAGTGACCTTTAAGTCATCCCTGCTGGACCAAAGAGCTATCATCCACTTAATGCCCCTCTGAGCCTCAAGCCACTCAGTCCTTGGGCCTCCCAGTCCCCCAAGGCTTTCCCTACCAAAGACGAGTATAGACTCTCCCACGGCCTTACTTCTCTTCCTTGACTTCCCTGTCTTCTTAGGACTTTCCTCTCTGGAGACCCTCTCCTCCAGAGGCTGCTCCTTCTGGTCACTTGTCTTCGCTTCACCTGTATCGCTTGTCTTCTTCGGCTCTTCAGGTTCCGAGGCAGAAAACAGAAGGTTGGGCAGACTGATGGCCTGCGCAGAGTCTGAGTCTTGAAGTATTTCAGGTGTGCTGACTGCAAGAAGAAAGGGCCGTGGTGGGCAGAGCCAAGGGCAAAGAGAGCCCTCATCTTTTTTCTCTAGTGCTGTGGCTCCAGAGGAAAATGCTCGGCATGGGGGATGATGGGGATGCCATTCTCCATAGCCCCAGCCGTAAGGTACACCTAAAGCTGCCTCGGGGGTCTCACCCCACGAAGCGGGGGGGGGGGGGGGGGGGACATCTGCAGAGCTGTAGACATTGATCTGCCCCAATCACCATGGCTACATTTATCACTCACTACCAGTAGTGGGGAAGGTCCAGGCTGCATTCGGAGAAAGGACTTGAAGGATTTAGTCATCCACTCATCTGACAACCCAAAAGGACTTCAGAAAGCATCAAGCCCAATTCCTCTGCTTTCCTGATTAGGAAACTGAGAAACGGCAAGTCATGTGCCATGGTCACACAGCAACAGGGATACATGTTGGCACTCAGTCAATATCTGTTGAGTCCTGGCTGAATATTAGTGAGAGGCAAGGGGAGACATTTTCTTTAGCCTCAGAGATTATTTTTGTCCTCAATTATGTCACAGTACCCCCTTGGGCAAGGGCAATTGAGTGGGGGGACTCTTTGGAAGCATTTGAGTACCTTTTGGAGAAGGAACTAAGAGGCGCACTGCCGGGGGAGGGGGCGTGTCTTCTAAGGCGCTAGAGGCCATGGAGGATCAACAGGCATCTGCACCCTCTTAGAATCTGGCCTTCAGGAACAGGCAGCAGGGACTGAGAGACTTGCTGCCAAGTCTTATGATCTGAGTTTGAGCCCCAGGACCCGCACGATGGGAGGAGAGAATCAACTCCTCAAATTGTCTTCTGACCTCCACACTCACGTCTTGGCATATGCATACACCCCTACACAAAATATAATTTAAAATTTAATAAATGGGCTTGGGAATTTAGCTCAGTGGGAGAGCGCTTGCCTAGCAAGCGCCAGGCCCTGGGTTCGGTCCTCAGCTCCGAAAAAAAGAAAAAAGAAAAAAAATAATACAAATATTTCAAAGGACTATTCATTCTGTCTTCTCAGATGTACAGGACTTTAGAGATGGCAAAGATAGCTGCTCAACAGTGTAAAACCACTTACCATTGCTGAGGTGGACCCCTCAAAAAGACTAAGGTGATACATTTTGTTGTATGTGTATTTGTCAAAAAACTGGTGAAATAACACCAACATTTTCCTGGCCATCTTGCCCTTGTCTCCGGGGCCTTCCTGACCCTCTCCTGTCAGCCCGGGCCTGAGTTTCTTCCCACATATACTGATGGATGGGAATCCCTAGACCTGATGCCCATGTGCCTGGAAATCAAATGTGAAGATGCAAAGAGGACTATTTGCCACCTTAAATTCAGGTACTTTGACTTCACACTTACAGATCTGCTTCTCATCCAGGACGTCGTTGGGAGATTCCACATTGAACAGGACTTCAGTAGATGACACATTTTGTGAGGTGGACACATTGTCATCTGGTTCCAAGGGGTGAGGGTAGAAAGGAGAGCTCTGTTAGGCTTCAGAACAGCTATATGAGGGCCAAGCCGAGGAGGGACTCTATGGCACAGCTGGACAGACCCCAGATTCCCTCCCACCCAATTCCCCTCCCCAGCTTGGGTTCCATTCTTTGTGCCGCTGCACCTGATGAATTTATGAATGGATTGAGATGGTTCCCCTCTCTTTCGTGGGAACTCTTGCCCATTATGTGGGGTTACTAGCAGCCACAGTGGACTGCTGTTCCCTGGAGGCAGAATTCCTTTCTCCACCATACACCTTCCCCGACCAGAAAGGAACAGACCTGCCAGCAAAATACCGCCTTCTAGGATCTGATCTTGTGTCATGCACAAGGTCCTGTCCCTTATGATGCCATTGTGGACGTCATCCAGATCCAGTCCCGAGTACAGATGCAGTAATTCGGGATAGGGGACCTGCTCCACGATCACAGCTGGGAACACTGAAGGGTCTTCCAGCTATGGAGAAGAAAGAGATCCAGGTCAAGGCTCACCTACTTCTTCTAAGAAGCCCACCCTATCAGATGCCAAGGCCAACCTCATTAGGTGGTTTTTTTTTTTAATGACATCTTTATTTTATTCTTTTTAGAGGTGGGACATACCACAGCATGTGTGTGGTGGTGGTCAGGACAACTTGCTGGAGTTGGTTCTCTTCTTCCATCATAGGGTCCTTAGGCTTTGCAGCAGGCACCTTTAATTGCTACGCCATCTTGCCAGCCCCCCTAGGTGATGCTCTAAGTGGGATCTTGATGAATAGAGATGGCTTAACTCTGCGGGACATGCACTCAGCCAAGAACTTTGTGTATGTGCAGTACTGGGGATGGAAATCAAGGCCTTGTACATGCTAAGGATGCATGCACTTTACCAGTGATCCCGGGCAAACAGGTTTTGATTTGTTGAGTTAGACCATGATCTGAGGTTAGAGCTGAGTCTATGAGAAGAGTCACGAGTGGTGAGGGATTGATTGATGGCAAGTACTCTGAAGCTGCATGTGACTAGTGGTCCACTACACAAATATAGAACATTTCTAGCATCCCATAAAATTGGATTGGACTGCACTGATCTTGAGCCAGATTGCCTGGATTTTAAACTGTCTGTTATTTCCTAGTACTTTATGACCCTAGGAAAGTTCCCTAACCTTTTTGCGTGTCAGTTGCCTTATTCATAAAACCGGGTTACCTGTATTATTGATCCCATAGATTGTTTAACCAGATCAGTAAACATAATGCATTCACAACAGGTCCTGGCGTAGAATAAGTTATCATTAGGCAGCTGGAGCCTCTAGGAAACAAATGTTTTGGTTCTTTGAAAAATGTCAGTGTTTTACCTACATGTATCTATGTGCACCATGTGAGTGTCTGGGACAGAGTCAGAAGAGGGCTGCTTGGAACTGGGGTTCCAGCAGTTGGGACCTGGCAGATGTGGGTGCTGGGAACCTCACCTGGGTCTTCTGCAAGAGCAACAAGTACTCTTAACTGCTGAACCATCTCTCCAGCCCCGTGTTGTGTTTCTTATCCTAAGTACATTCATGTTCCTTTTGAGAAAGTCAGTCAGTCAGTCTGTCTGTCTGTCTGTCTTTCTATCTATCATCTATCTATCTATGACTTATGAGTTCTTTTATATTCTTGACATTTAACAGCAAAGGTCATTTTCTGTGGAGCGAAAGGCAGATGAAAATGGAAAGGTACGGGGTGGAGACTGTCCCGTGGAGAAGCTAAGAAGCTGACATTCTTAAGGGAAGATTTCCTTAGGGGTTATATCAGAGAGGTGCGAAAAATGAAGGACGGGGGAGAGATGATAGAGGGAAGGAAGGAGGCAGGAGGAATAGAAGGAAGCAGAAAGCGAGGAAGAAAGAGAGAGAGGTGATTCATTTTTTTTGAGGTAGGTGAGAACAGATACTATGAAAGGGTAGGAGTTACCCAGGCAAGGAAGAGGGATGCTTCTTTTCCTAGGCCAATGGGACAGAAATAGTAACAGAGGATGTTAAAGACAAATGGGAGGAGTTAGGGCAATTGAGGGCAGCCTCGGCTTTGAGTGTGTCTTGACTGGACCAGAGGCTATCTATCCAATGCTGAGGGTAGGCTGTCCAGCGCTGAGGGTAGAGGAATGCTTGGAGTATAAAGAACAAGAATAGTTTTTGAGAGGATTGGAAACAAGTGACGATTATAAATAGCACTGAGAATCCAGGTAAGGTTCAACTTTTCTCCCCTTCTTATCTGATGCCTTCCACAAGAAGGCATACCCCAGAACAGACTGACAACCAAGCTGAGTTATTTTGTTCAAGACCCAACAGGCCAGAAAGTGCAATGTGCTCAGGGCCCACTAGAGGGCAGCCTTCGGTAAGACCAGTAAGAGCGTTTTCTACCCTCCCATAGATAGAGCATCCGACGCCCTCAGAGCTCTGGAAATATTCAGCTGGATCTTCTCTTGGACAAGATTTAGGATGTAGCAGCCAAATAGGGCAGGGGAAAGACTCGGGTAGGTGACACTGTGTCCCAAGTGAGATTAAAACCCAGCATTGTTGATTTCGACTCTCCCCGTCCTCGTTCCACGCCTGGCTGCCTCATCTTTCTCCTTCTTGTGAAAGAGCGGAGTGGAAGGAAGCCCGTGGACCATCTCGCAGCCCAGAAAATGCACCCTCCTAGCTTCAGTGCCACACAAGGGGTAGAGCAGTGGGCACCAGAGTACCAGGATCCTACTCCCACTTCTGCCATAGCCTGAATCCTCAGGCTGAGAAGACGTTTATGGGTGAGCCTACCGACTCCCTAGAGGCGTGCATCTGAAGATGCTAAGACTCCGGTTCCACGCTGTGAGTCCAGCTGGCAGTGCCCTGTTTTGCTATGTAGTGGTCCCAGCAGTTTTCTTCCTGTGACCCTGGGGCTGAAGGGAAGTAGCAGACACCCTCCAGGATGTTCAGTAGGATGTAAGTGTCCGCTTGGTCCCATTTGCCGATGGACTCACAGCTCAGCCGGCTGGCCTACTAATTACTTGGCCAGCACGGTGACTGCATGTGCTGTAATGGTATGTAGCCAACCCGCTCCCTGAGTGACCCTCCAATGACACCTCGGAGTAGCTGGTGCACAGGCTGGCTGGCAAGCAGGTCCAGTGCTCTAACACAGCAGGTGCCTGATTGGTATTTGCTGACTAGTTCGATGTCAGTCCCCGTGGACTCACAGGCTGACTGGCTGTGTGTCTATGTCGCCCTGGCTGCTCATACTGGCTGACCGTGTTTTATTCCCAGAGGCCATACCTGGTGGATGTCATCCATCCCGTTGCTTGCGAATTCAAACACCAATTCACTGGGCTGCAGGGCAATAGCCATACTGGCTTGTGCCACAGCTGACAGCGACACTCCCCCGGCTCCCTGGAGCTGCGGTGGTTTCTCGATGAAGAGATGTTACTCGGGGGTCCCTTCGGATCAATCTAGGGCCTTCTCTGAGCCTCCGTGGAGGATATTCAGAGTTGGGGTGGGTGTGGCCTAAGCCAGGCTCAAGACTGCATGCTGGGCGAAGCCAACCGCGAGAACCACCTAAGGAGAAGAGAGACATGGAGGCAGTGAGTAAGTCAACTTCCTTGAGCTCTGTGGCCAGATCCGCTGGGGAACTGGAGAGGATCTGCTGTGCCCAGACAGACTTCCAGCAGAGCGACAGCAGAAAGGGACCTGGCCTGGCACAAGGCAGTAGCAGGAAAACCCTCCCTAACTACCCTGGCTTGAGAAAGACTCATGTAGGTGTGGGTGTGAGGGGAGCCAGAGTGCTCATGGGCTCAGTTTACCTTAGAAGCGAGGCCCAGCTGGCTCAGAGGAGCAGTCTGTAGAGGAAGCAATGTCTCCCTTGGGGGGGAGGGGAGGGGTGTCATGGCTGGTCATATGCCTCGCATGCTTATTAGCAACCCCACCCCCACCGCCCCCCACAGGGTGGCCTCCGTCCTGTGTGGCATGTGGCTTTGTGCTCGCGGCTTAGCTTCGCTTTCAGTTTCAAGACTGAACTGTCACCCGGCCTGGGAACTTGGGAGGAGAACCCCGGCTGGGGGGAGGGGCCAGCAGAACCTTCCTCATCCTCTCTGGCTGGCCCAGCCCCCACATTCCAGGAAACCTCGGTCTGCTGAAGTCTCTCCCCAGTGCCTCGTAAGCTAGCAAGGCGTCGCAGCTGTCTGTTGCTTCCCTGCCTCTACTCCTCCACAGCCAGAGCCCCAGGGTGCTTCTTGCACGGTCACACCCATGGCCAACTCCCAGAGACCTGATCTCCACAGACTCCGTCAGTCCGACAGCCTGCTCTGCTCTCCCACCGGGAACACACTGGTCTTTGCACTTGTCCAGGTACCAGGTCTTTGGCCCTTTGGGTTCCTTTCAGTGTGTGATGTGTTTGCAATGTGTGGATAACTCCAAGCAGGCCGATTCAACCACCACCGGAGCCAGGAGAACGCGGGCTACCCACAAGAGCACCATCCCAACTCCTTGCCACTCTGTTAGTAGAGTCAGGGTGGCAAATCCTTATCCTGGCTGGGAAATAAATGAGGAACAGATGGGGGGGGCAACGAGGGGTGGCACAAGTGACCTCTCTGATGACCGCTCTCCTCCACAGGAGACACCCAGGCCTCTCCCACTTCCTTTCCGTTAGCCCACAGGGCTAGCCCCGCCCAGTCTCCGCCCCCACACCTTTCCACCTACTCCATCAAACAGCCTGGAGAAGTTGCTCAGCTCAGCTTTACCCATCAGAGTTGAATTTCCCTTTGGATGGGAGAGGGAAATCTGCTAGGTCCATCCTCAGTTGGACCGTAAGGGTGGGAGGGTGGTGGTGGTGGTGGTAATAGCCGTGTTCTGGTTCCACGATTCCACCTTGCCCCACCCAAACCTGCACGGGACCCTATCCCTCAGTGGCCCGCAAGACCTCGCAGGACCATTTGTGCCTGGCTCCCCTAGCCTGAGTGCCCTCAAGGCCAGCATTCCGATGCTCCTGCCCTCCCACAGGCCTGTCTGTCTGCCCTTAGGAAACGTTCTCATAGTAATCAAATGAAAGGCGATCACTTTCATCTAAACCCACTTCGTCTCAGCATGAAACTTCTGCTTCTGCTCCTGCCCCAGGTCATTCACTGGGGCCCTTCTTTTTCGGGTTTGTTTGTCTTCTTGTTTTCTCTTCAGACAGCAGCGTTTCATTTTCAAAAGTTCTGCTGGCGCTATTTGCTTAGGAAACCTCGATGCATTTTCCTTACCTCCCCTATTAGACACTGGCTTGTGCTTGGTTTATGGAATGAACACAAGAAAAAAGGAGTAGTGGGCGTGGTACCCCATGCCCGTAATCCCAATGTTGGAGAGGCTGGGGTGGATAGATCACTGTGGTTCGAGGCTAGCTTGGACTATAAAAACCAGGTTTGGGGAGATAGCCCAATCTTTAAAGTACTTTCCGTGAGGGCATGAGCACCCGAGCTCAATGAAAAAAAGCCAGGTACAATGGAGCACGCTTATAATCGCCAGGCTTGGGTAGTGGGACAGGCAGATTTCTGGAACCTGCTGGCAAGCTAGCCTATTCTGTGAGCCCTAGGGTAAGGAAAGACCCTCCTCATTACCAACACCAAGGAGGACAATTCCTGAGAGGTTGACCTCTGGCCTTCCACAGGCATGATACACACACATGTGGGTTAGCATCAGTACATATGTGCACCCGCATGAACACACTGCCCCCCCCACATACACATGAAACCAAGCCAAGGAAAATAAATAAATAAAAAAGAAGGAACAAAAGAAAAGACGAATGAGTGAATGAATGGTACTGGCCTATGAGCAGTCTACGGTCTATTTTTGGAGCGGTATGGGGCTAAACGTACGCTGACTGCAGTTGAGAAAGCGCAAGCTCAGAGGTTCCATTGATATTATGTTTGCATTTCTAATTACGGAGGCGCACTGTTCGTCCGCTGTGAGTGTACAAACAGACCCCAGGTGTATATGCGTATTCAGGGTGTGTGCCAAGTGTGGGGACAGATGCGTGAGAGGCTCTGTGTGTCAAAGGCTGCTCTGGTCTGGCCAGCTTGCAAAGCCACAAGCTCAATCATAGGTTCCTCCTCCTGCTCCTTCAGGGCAGGTAGCCTGAGCTGCCTGGGTGAGAATGCTGTGGAGAGGATGGGGGGGAGGGGGTGGGGGAGGGGGTGGGGGCGGCGACTAGGCAGGCCAGGCTTCTGCTGGTCAACAAGGATGTTTGACTGTGTGCTTCCCAGAGAAGAAAAGGCCAACCCCAGCATAGGTGTGGGGCCTATGGGCCTCAGGTGAGTGACCCTCAACCCTAGGTCCACTCTGCTCAGGAAGTAGAGGGGAAGAAAGGTCCCAGAGCGCTGTGTTGGATTGCAAGGCCTTAGCCATCACCGTAGAAAGTGGAAACGAGTTTGAAATGAGAGTCGCCATTCCAGCAGCTTTCTTCTACGTACCCACACGCATGGTCAAGTATCTAAACGCCCATCGAGTGCTGGAAGAGCTTAGAAAACCATCTCCGGTGATCTGCTTCTTCCTGAAGCTAAGGCAGCCAGAGTGGCGGGTGGGGGGAGCAAGGCTAAGAAACCTACCATGGAACTTTTCAGTCCAGAAATTTCCCCCTCCCCCTTCAAAAGTTTGAGGATTTGAAAGTGAGAGGTGGAGAAAAGCTCATTTGCATGTTCACTCACTCTCCCCCCGTCCCTCAAAATAACCTCCCTCTCCCAGGAACTTGAAACCAAAGACGCCACCAGCACAGAAGGCACACCCTATGGGAGGTCGGCGAGAAACACACGAAGGTTCTTCTTCTGTCCAGGGTCCTCTCAAAGTCCTTTGGCAGGCCACAGCTTCAGTGGCCTGTAATCCCCCTGGACACTGCCTTACTCGTGAGTGGAGATGGGAAGACACAGATGGCTCCAGGCAAAGGCCCTTTTCAAATCGGTCTTCCTGGAGCAGCGGGAAACGATGCCTGGCCGCTGCACTGAAGGCTGCCGCGCTTGGCAAGAGTGTGAACCAGAAGAGGGAGCACAAAGGCCCGGGCGCCTATAAACACACACCTCTGGCTCCGAGGCTCCGGCTGCACTTCAAACCCAAAGGGGCACAGAAGTGGTGTGGGCTGATTCTGCCTGTCCACAACATGCGGACCCTTCCTTCCTGGGACTGTCACTGGAACACATCAAGCGGCGTCCAGCGCCCATCCATCTCGGCCTCCCCTACAGGAGGCAGCTCTGATGTGAAATCAGATGTCCACAATCTCTACCAAGTGAGTTCAAAATCGAGGCTTCATCAGCTGAGTCAATGGCTCTCAGAATTGCTGGTAACACCCATGGCATGTTCACGCATGCCAAGAAACATGGGGGCCAGATGGTCAGCTGGGCCACACAGCACAGCTCTCCTCCAGTTCCTCATCCTCTCAGAGCCAACTGTCACCCCTGAAATACCTCATTCTCCATGAAACCTTTCTGGAATTCTTTGGAAAGGAAATGACAATTTCCTCCGCCGTCCCTCCCCCAACAGCCACAAACAAAATGGAAGCTGCCTCGGGAACAGAACAGCTGTCCCCTCTACGTAAATGCAGCCTTTCCTCCGGCTAAGCTCGGAGGAGATGGCGCCTGCTGCACTATGTGACCAGTGGCCTGTATTTAAGAGCTGGAGGCCCAGAGTCCTGAATCGAGCGAGCAGTCCCGGACAGAGCAGAGCCAAGCCATCTGCAGAACTCAGCCCCGCCACCTTGTCCCAGGGAGGGCTGCACTCCAATCAGCCAACTGAATCCTCTTTCTTGAGCAAGGGCCCCGTAAGGTGGCTCCAGCCACAGCTCTGTCGTCAGCGCCTTCTCCTCTGTCCCTTCTGTCTACGGCCCCCTCCACTGGAGATGAAATCCGGAAGGCGGAGGGGGGAAAGAAAGGTTTTGCAAGGTTGGGGTTTCTCTACGCTTATTTGCAAAAAAAAAAAAAAAATCCAGGTTCCTAAACTGGGTGTAGTGGGGGCATGCCTTTAATCCCCATACTTAGGAGGTCGAGGCTTGAGGACCCTGAGTATAAAGCCAGCCTGGGCTACATAGCGAGAACTTTGCCTTTAAAAAAAAAAAATCAAGGACTGGAGATGTAGCTCAGTAGAGTGTTTGCCTAGCGTGCAAGCTGGGTAAAACTGGCATGGTGAGACACACCTTTAATCTCAGCACTTGGGAGGCAGAGGTAGGTGGATCTCCAGATCAGCCAGGGCTACACAGTGATTTCCAGGCCAGGGTCAAAAAAGAAAAGCTGGGGTTATCATTCCCAGCACTGCATAAAAACAGACCTGTTGGCACTGGCTATCCCTGCCCAGAGGAGGTTGAGATAGGAAATCAGAAGTTCAAGGCCTAGGTTACATAGCATATTGATGCTACCCTGTGCTAGACCCTGTCTCAAAAAACAAAACAAAAAACTTCCCCAAACAAAACGGCAAATCAGTAAAAAAAAAAAAAAAAAAAAAAAAAAAAAAATAATAATAATAATAATAATAATGGAGAGACATATTAAAAACAAAGCAAGAAAACCCGAGGAAATAAGTATGAAAACCAGAAAGCAGTCACACAAAGCATAAGCTTCAGGTGACCTCCAGAGGACAAGGGTGTCACACCCACCATTATGTCCCCCACCCCACCCCACCCACCATTATGCCCCCCCACCATTATGTCCCCTACTCCCCCATCCCAGGGTTGTAGGAGCTGGAGGGTTCCAGTTGTTGGCTGAGAAGAAACTCCTCTCCTGGGTTGGGGGCCCTTGGGGGTAGAGTGCTCTGTCCCCCAACAGCGTCACCCCGCCCAGCCCTTTGGGTTGTGGTTATGTAGCAAGAAAAGCACTACAGAAGCCCTAATATAGGAGAGGAAGGGGAGAGGCCGGGGGAGGGGGCCGACAAAAGGAACCAATTTCCTCAGTCACTCTGAGAAAGCTCACTGAGCACCCTCTGGAGGGGCCTGGGGCCACCACATCCTTGTCTCTAGTGCCTTAGGGAGAGAGGCAATGGTGGGAAAACAGACTGCAGGAAGGGAGCCAGGCTGAGGGGGGTGGGTAGTGAACTCCTGAGGATCGAGGCGTTGCCAGTTGCAGCAGCCTAGAAAGTGCAGTGGGGGTCCTGCAGACCCTACAGCTAGAAGGGGCGGGCAACAGAGGTCCCTGCAGACCCTAAGAGCATGCGCCTTTCAGGTAGAAAACCTAGAGCTATCTGCCTTGGAACTTAGGCAAGTCACTACCCTATGCAAAATGGGCCCACCTAACTAGTCCTAGGTAGGGGCTGTTGCCAAGGGTTCTAAAAGAGTTAACGTAGGCAAAAGCACCCTGGTATGTCCCAAACAGCACATGCCATTTATTTTATTTTTTCCCCTTCTTTCTCTTTTTTTCTGTCCCCTTCTTTTGAGGTGTTTTTTGGTTGGTTTGATTGTTTTTTGTTTTGTTTTGTTTTGTTTTGTTTTCTTGAGACAGGGTTTCTCTATGTAACAGCCCTGGCTGTCCTGGAACTCACTCTGTAGACCAGGCTGGCCTCAAAATCATGAGATCCACCTGTCTCTGCCTCCTTAGTGCTGGAATTAAAGGTGTGCGCCACCACTGCCTGGCTCTTTTGAATTTTTGAGACGAGGGATCAGTGTGTAATCCAGGCTGGCATCTTACTCAAGTAAATCCTCCTGCTTCAGCTTCCTGAGTACTAGGATTATAGGCATGAGCTACCATACCTGGCTCTAAACATATTTTTCAATTTCCTGGTCTGATTTGCTGTTTGTGGGGCTTGGTCATTCTGCTTGGTAAGTATTCAGAACATTTACCCAGATGGAGAGGAAGAAAAGGAAATGGACATAGTGGGGTGAAATGAAGGCCGAGGGGCCACAATCAACAATTCCTAAATTCATGGAGAAGCCAGGCACAGCGGCACACCTACCTGTGGTTCCTGCTACTTGGGAAGCCGAGCCAGGAAGATCTGAGTCAAGGAGTTCAGAAAACATTAGCAAGACTTTGTCTACCCCCAAATAATAAAACCATAAATAAAATTTATGGTCAAGCCGGGCGGTGGTGGTGCATGCCTTTAATCCCTTTACTTGGGAACCAGAAGCAGGCAGATCTCTGAGTTCCAGGACAGCCAGGGCTACACAGAGAAACCATATCTCAAAAAAATAAAAATAAAAATAAACAAAAAGAAAAAAATTATGATCGAGAAAGGTAAGTAGTTTGACCTGGGAGAAGAGGGAGGATTGGTTGGGAGTTGGGTAAGTCAACAAGATCTAGATCCAGACAGTGGAATCTGAACTTATTATGGAGAGCAACTGGGAGGTCCTGCTGAACCTTGAGGAAAGGCAGGCCATGGGAAAGCAATTCCTTAGGAAGAGTAGTTTGGTCTGGTTATAAAAGAGTACCCGGATGGAAGAGATGGAGGTGGCCAGGCAGGGCAGCTGAGCCCAGGAGGTGGATCCCAGAGCCACCTCAGGGGAAAGGAGTAACAGATTGAGGGCCAATACATAGCTACAGAAACCCCGAGATGGGTAGTCTGTTGTCCATGGAACAGTGTTAAAAGATACAGGGCCAGGGAGATGGCACAGTGGGATAAAAAGACTTGCCATGAAAGTCTGTCGATCTGTGTTCCACCCATGGAACTCATGGTAGAAGGAGAGAACCAATTTCCAAAAGTTGTCCTCTGACCTCTACATGTGTGCCATGGCATGTGCATGCTTGTACATACACGTATACACAGTAATAATAACAACAATGATAATAATGATGTTAAAAGATATGGAGTCATCAGGGAAGAAATAACGCTGGGAAAGGAATTCAGCCTGGACCCTTTGAAGCAGGGATTATTCTGAAAAACATCAAAGTTAATGGGAGAAAAGATGCAGATGGACATTTTCAAAGCTACTGTCTTTTTGCTTTTTTTTTTTGACTCAGAGCTTTGCTGTGGAGTCAAGGCTGCAAACTCGCCATCCTCCTGCCCCGGCTTCCACTTATGCTAGGGTTTCGAATCACTCTGAGCATCTATCTTGTCTAAGCTCGGCCACGGGGCAGAAGGAATCCATGAAGGCAGGCGCTCACTGGCTACAGGAGTCACGTGACCTGGTGCAGAGGATGAAACGCAAGGTGGCAGAGGGTTGCGCATACTGAATGGATCGTAGTTTAGTACACCATGCCCAGTCCCTAGGAAGTCCTGCTTCTTTCCACTGTTGGGGAGGGGGAGGGGAGGGAGGAACAGAAGCATGGAGCAAAGACTAATTCAATTCACTAGTGGATTTTTTAGAAGCTGGGGTAACCTGTGACTCTGCACCGACAGGATGTTAAGCCAGATAACTTCTTTTTGAAGGGACAGTGTTCTTTGTCAAGGTCCCTGGCAGAGTGTGCCCTAGAAACTGCTATGGAGGCTCTTTGCTTAGCTGTGGGCCCTGACTAGGAGGGGCTGCGGTGGGTATCCTTCCCGGATGACCTCTTCCTCTATTGACCATCCAAAACAAAGGGCAGAGTGCAGGGATCCAGGCACAAGGCCAGGGCATTAGACTCCCTACACAGAAGAAATGGTGCCTCAAAAGCTGAGGGAGGAAGCAGCCCAGGGGTACCTGACCAGAACAGAGGCAGGCAGGCAGCTTGGCTCCAAAAGTCATGGACAACACCTACCCTGGGTTTGCCTTTTCACACCGCCCCACCACACACACACACACACACACACACACACACACACACACACACACACACACACACACACACACACTATTGAAGCGTCTGCTGAAACCAGAAAGTTAAAAGATCACTCCTGTCTCATTCCTGAGGGGTGGGGGAGTGCTTGCCCAAGTTCACACAGACTTAACCTTCCTCCTCTCCTCATCCTCTCTGCATCCTCAACAAAGCCAACCCTTTCCTCTGGGAAGAACAGCAGTGGCATCATTGGCGGAGTGTTTAATCCTATGGGAGACAGAGGCAGGCGGATCTCTGTGAGTTCGAGGCCAGCCTGGGCTACAGAATGGGACCCTGTCTCAAAAGTAGAAAAAGAGCAACAGTGGCTGGCAAATAACAATGAAACCACACATGTGCAGAACACATTTAACTTTCACAGTGGCTCCCTACTTGCACGCCTTTGTTCACACTGTCCCTTAGGCCAGCCCCGCCCCGCCTCAACTTCTGTGAGTTTAATTCCCTCATGTCCTTCAAGATTTAAGTCAAATGTCACATTCTTTCTGAAGTCTTCCCTACTTCCTCCCCACCTGGTACACGGTGCTCTTGACAGCCTAGCTTCACTTCTCAGATCCGAGCAGCTGCTGAAAAACTTATCAAAGAAGGGTCACAAGAATGGAATTTTATGACACATGCAAAGAATATGAAATTCGAATTTCAGTGCCCATCAACAGAGTTTTAGTGGGACATGGCGATGCTTATTAGTTTGGTCATTACAGGGGGCCCAAAGCCTGGAATATATTTGCTATCTGGTCTTTTTCAGAAACCCTTGCTGATCCCAGGGCTAACCACTCCACCCCACTTTGGTGTGAATAAATTCGTCAAGTTCATTTCTGAGAAGAATGTCACAGAACCCTGGAGGGGGGAGGTGCCTGGGGGAGGTGTAGGATGCTCAACACAAACTCAGCAGATTTTCATCAAAATGAGAGTCGCTGGGTTAGAGCCCAGAGTGCTGGCCTCGGCTCTGCCCATATGTGACCTCAAACAAGACACTTCTGCTTTGTGTGCCTTGGTTTCCTCAGCCGCATACTGAGGGGCTGGTGCTGGCAGAGCTGAGGCCCTATGCACTAGAAGTTAGGGACCCACAGTTCCTGACTTACTTGCTGCGAAGCAGGCATGCCTAACCATTTGCTCTCACAACAAGGACTCACAAAGGGTTCCTCTGCCCAGCTGTGGTTTTCTGCTGTCCTGGCGCGTGGGGTGGGGTGCCTCACCCCATACTCACCTGCCCAGTCGGCCTTTCCTTTCTGCTCATCTGTCGGCCGGCCCTGGTCTCTAATTCCCTTCCCTGCTAAGTGAAGAAGCTTTCTCCTTTCCCCCCCCGCCCTCCACCTCCAGTGGGCTGCGTGGAAAGCCTCCTCTTTTGGAGAGAAGGGAGGCAGGGAAAAGGACTGGCACTGCTTCCTCGCCTCCCAGGGCTCAGAGTAGTCAGGCAAGGGCCGGGACACAGGCAGCTCTCACCGCACCCCTGCTCTGTGAGAGGAAGCAGCCCCTCTCTACCACTTCCTGTCCCGGGGGTTTCAGCAGTTTCCCCTTCGGGGCCTGGTGGCCCTTACAGCCCCGCCCCTGCTCTGCACAGGTCAGAAAGTGCACAGAGGGGAGGATCCCTCACAGGAAGGCAGAGGAGACAGCTGTCTACACAAGGGGACGCCCAGCAGCAATTCCAGCAGCCCGCCTCATGGTGGGAGGGGGCCCGGACAGGGAACTATTACCTGGTGAAGGGACAGCTGTTTCTGCAACCGCTCTCATCGCTTCACCCAGCTGTGCTCTTCCGAGATCAGCAAGGGGATGGCTGGTCTTTGAGGACCTGGGTTAAAACTTGGACTATGAGGGCCAAGGCCAGTGCCTGGTAGAGACTAGTGAGGGTGGCTACAGATGGAGGGACAGTTTGAAACAAGAGGATCTGGGGAGACCAGACCAAGGACTGGGGGTTGGGTTCATTTAGAAGAGCAGGTGACACTGAAATCAACGTGACATCATAATGTGTCAGGGCTTCTCCTTAGTGCCAGTGGATAGAGGTAACAATGAAGAAATATTATATTGTCTTTGGGTCAAAGGGCAGCAGCCATTCCTGGGAAAAGGAAAAGAACAGTAAACTCAAGAATCCATGATGGCTGCTGTTTTACTGGTAACAACACGGAAGTACCTCCCAGGAGTCCATGCAAGGTGGTGCTCCTATGAGCAGGTTGGGTACCTGGAGCCAATCTTTTAGGCATATGACCCACTCTGAGATATCCCCAAGGCTGTGGGTCAGCAAAACATTAGCAGCCCAAGGTCCTGCTGTCCGCACAGCTGCCAGACCTTCAGGCCCCAGGCTACTCTTGCAGGATGGTTCCAGAAGCACTGGTGCCTGATGTGACAACCTAGCAGCAGATGGACACCACTACTTGAATCTCCCCAGGATAATATTGCTCAATGAAGCTAAAGTAGCTGTGACGAAAGCTTTGGAGACTTCTACAGGTGATGTTCATCACTGACCAGCAGAACACATGTAAATCCTGAAACCCTACTCAGCTCTTACTGGCCAGCTTTCTGCACTCTTGGTCAACCTGCCCAGGCCAGGCCTCTTATCAAAAGAGCAGGGACAGCCCAGCAGGTAAAGAGCCCTGTTGCCAACACTGATGACTTGAATTCAGTCCCTGGAGTCCCCACATGGTGGAAGGAGAGAACTGACTCTTGAAAGTTTTCTGATCTCCACATGTGCACTGTGGCACACACATGCCCACACACATTCTTACGCATATGACATGAAAAGTAAATGGGCCGGACGGTGGTGGCGCACACCTTATATCCCAGTACTCGGGAGGCAGAGGCAGGCAGATCTCTGTGAGTTCAAGGCCAGCCTGATCTACAGAGCGAGTTCCAGGAAAGGTGCAAAGTGACACAGAAAAACTCTGTCTCAAACAAACAAACAAACAAAAAAAGTAAATGGGCGAAACAGGTCGCTCAGTGGTTAAGAGCACCAACTGCTCTTCCAGAGGACCAGAGTTTGAGTCCCAACACCCATGTTGGGCAGGCTGCTCACAACTAACACAAACCCTTACATATACACAGAATTAAAAAATTAAAATCTAGGGACGGGAAAGATGACTTAGCAGTTAAAAGTACTGGCTGCAGAGGACATGGCTTTGGTTCCCAGCACCCACATGGCGGTTCACAACCACCTGTAACTCCAGTTTCAGGAGAGCCAATGTCGTCTTCTGGCCTCTTCAGACACAAGTTCCACAAGTAGTACACAGTCATACATGCAAAACACTCATTAAATAAATATTTTTAAAATTAAAATAGAAACAAATAAATGTGATTTCTAAAAATTAATAAGGGGAGAGCAGGGCCCTGATTTTTTTTCTCTACATACTCCCCAGAACCAAGCACAACCAGTTCCCCCAAGACACTACCCCACTGTCCTTGAGGGGGGCTAACTGTTTCCTCACTCCTGTGTTTTGCAGTGAATGCTACTTCACAGCTGGCCCAGGGATGCCAAGAAAGCCTCAGAGGCAACATCTGGATGTGCACCTGGGCTCCTGCCAGTCCCTCCCTACATCTGCAGTGCAAAGCCTGGGCCAGGGTTTGGCTACAAGCTGACTCAAAGCTGGAGGCACGTGTTTGGAAAGCACATCAAGCCTGGATGGAGGGTGCTGGAAGCACTTGAGGTCGATGCCAGCTCAAGGCAAGCACTTGTGGAGCTGGCACCAGAGCAAGTGCTGGGGCCTGGGTGGCGGGTGTGGCCACTGTGGCCTCAGTCACGGCCTGCTGGAGGAGGAGGAGCAGAGGGGTGTGGGTGCTTGTTTAAATGTGGGCAAGATTTTCTTCTGCACTCTCTGATAGCACCTCAGGTCACTTCCCCTGCTTCTGGGGAGAGGGGCCAAAGAGTAGAAATTACCGAATGAATGACAGGGTGGAGTACAAGGAAGGTGGCAGGGATTTACAGTTCCCGGCTCTGGACTGTGGGGCTGCTGTTCCAAGGAGCAGTCCATGACCATTACCCCCTTTCATCCTGCTCTCTCCCTCTGCAGTACTTCAGACTGGACACGCTAAGCATGTAGGTGTTCTACCACTCACAGCCCCAGCACTCCAGCACTTGATGTCTCTCTCTCTCTCTCCCTGCCTCCCCCAGACAGGGTCTCACTATATAGTCCTGGCTGGCCTGAAACTTGCTATGTAACCAGGCCAGCCTCGAACTTACAGAGAGCTGCCTGCCTCCGCCTCCCAAGGGCTCGGACTAAAGGTACACTCCACCACACCTGGCTGTGCTTGGTTTCAGGAGAGGGGTCTCAATATGTAGCTCGGGCTGCTCCGAAACTCAGCATCTTCCTCCAGCCTTGTCCTCACCAGTGCTTGAATTAGAGGTATATGTCACCATGCCCAGGTTTCCTTTCGTTTTTTTTTTTCCCTCCTTCATTCTTGCAAAGTAGCTCATCAGTAGAAGGGCTAGAGCTGGGATTCAGGTTTATTTACGTCTGCTATCCTGTTTGAAACTTTGTTAGTGAAATCTATTTTGGTGATAATCCTACTTCAACAATTCTATTATTAAATATGTATGCAGGGTCTGACCATACCTGGCGGGTCTGGAACTCACTTCATTATCCAGGCTAGTCTCAAACTTGTGGTGATCCTCTGGCCTCTGCTTCCTGAGTGCTGGGATTACAGGCCTATACCAACAACCTGGCTAAGAGATCCACTTTACAAACTGCAGAAAAGCTCTTAGGAGATTAGGTAACATGGCCAAGGTCATATTAGTTGTCAAAAATGGAGGCAGAACTCAAATCCAGGCTTATGTGACCTTCATCTCAAAGTCTGTACTATTTCCTCTACACAGATTGCTTGCCATCTGTTGGAACCCTTCTACAGGAGCTGCTCAGGCCCAGGACCCATACCTCTTAAAGTCTCGATTTCCACTGGAGGTCATTCTAATAAGCCAGTCCTTAACTTCCCAAAGTCTCTGTCAAAATGGTGGTAACATGAATTTCAATAGCTTGCTTCAAGCTCTGCTCAACTTCTGTTATCTCAGTGACCCATTCTTACCAGAAAATTTGGTCTCTAGACCTAAAGCAGTCATGAAATGGTCCCTGCCCCATAAACATACAGTTACAATCAGCTTACACATAATATTAAGTCTAGCTTCTTATCTTAGGGTGTTGGTTCATGTGTTTATTCAAATATTTATGGAAAATCAGCTCTCCTATATGCCAGATCCACAGCCAAGGGCCTGATCACCTGCTCTGTTTTTTGTTCATTTTTTTTTCTGATGGGGTCTCTGGATACAAGGTGCCAGTAAAGCTGAGTTAGCACATCTTGATCACCGTGGCTGGACTTTCACCTTCAAACACACATAATAGCATCCCTGGTAAGTATCCCTTCAGGACTAAGGCCCTGGGGCTGGAGGCAAATTGGGAATGACTCCAACAGATGTGGTATTTCTTTGGAGGGGGGGGATGATGGAAATACTCTAATGTGGATCCTACTGATGGACGTGCAGTTCTGTGAATGCTAAAAACCACCGAAGTAGACGTTTCTAGTGGGTGAGCTTTATCGTTTTAAAAATGTTTTGTACTTATTGTTGTGGTGTGGGTGTGGAGGGCAGAGGACCGCTCTGTAAAGTTTGTTCTCCCCTTCCATCTTTACCTGGATTCCAGGGATTTAACCTGGCTTTCCACACTTGCACAGCAAAGCTTTTGTGTGTGTGTGTTGCCACCTCACAGAGCCAAGATCTATTTTTAATTGTTTTTCTAAATTGTATTAGTTCTTTGAGAATTTCATATAATGTATTTTGATCATGGTGACCCCTACCTCTTTCAAGATTCACCTCTTCTTTCTTAGCTACCCAACTTTGTCATTTTTTTTTAACCCATCAAGATGAATGTGTGCTGCCCAAATATTCTTGGATGTGTGATCCATTACCAGGGGTTAGTTACACTCTTAGAGACTTTTTTTGCTTGTCTGTCTGTTTTGAACGAGTGTCTCATGTAGACCAGGTTAGCCTCAAACTCACTGTGGAGCTAAGGCAGGCCTTGAACTCCTGATCCTAGAGCTTCCACTTCCCAAATGCTGAGATTACAGGCACACATGACCATGCCTGGTGAAAACTATTATCTTTCTAAAATTTTCAGAAATCTCTGTGGCCCAGAGAAGGGTCTGTCTACTCAAGGCCACATACAGGCAGATGACTTTTGATTTATGACTCTGAGGCTCTTTCTTCCTTCCAGGCATCCTGTAGCCTTCAGCAAGGTTAAGTACAGGTCCAGTGAGTATGCAGAGAACATCCAGGCCTATGTGGGAAGGCTGGGGCCTGGACCTCCCACACAAGGGAAGATGGTGGGAAGGAAGCTTTTCAGGGCAAGGGCTTGAGTTTCAGGTCTGCCGTTCAGGTGACCCAGCCCCTGTGCCTCTGAAGCCCAGTTTCCCCATCTGTAAAGGGACATGCACAGGTCTGCTGATCTCTGCTGAAGGTTGCACCAGATCAGACCCTCTGAGGTTCTAATTAAAAGGCACCGCAAGACAGAGCAAAGCGAGCATCAGCCATACACCTCTTCTTCGCAGAGGGCCGCGGGAGGCCTTTGACCCAATTGACACAATCCCGTGTTCCAATCAATGTTCCTCACAGAAAGTGAAGGCGATGATTTTTCCCGTAAGAAACAAATTCTCGGAGACAATTGTTCTGGACAGTTTCTCCATGGGGTAGTTTGGCTTTAATCGCCTCTCCACCACACACACACACACACCTCAGCAGTGCTAGATGGTACAGCAGCCCATAATAGAGACCCAGGAGCAACCCATAATAGAGACCGATTGATTACGTCCCTTTGAGATGTCAGGAACCAAGATCCTGGTTTAGTGCCCAGGCAAGCAGCCCCACCTTGGACTGAGTTCGCCTCCCTATCACCGTGGCGGGAGCAGTCACTGGTGGCCACCTCTCTAGCCCCTACTGGACAGGATGTTTCCACATCAAGCCCCACTTCCTGTAGCTAGGCCTAGGCTCCAGGTTCCCCCCTTCTCTTGCCATCTGGTAGCCTGCCCTCTGCCTCCCCACCCCCCAACTTGCTGGGTGTTTACAGGCCTCCTTATCAGCCTGGGGAATCTGGGCCTCACCCAACCAGGTCCCCACCCAGCCCAGACAGCCTGCCCAGAGCCCTACCTGCTCTTTCGTCTGCCCCAAGCCCCCTGGCAGCCAAGGGGTGTGGAGGAAGGCTTGCTGCCTGGCACTGGCCCTTAGTGCCTGGGGCCCTGCCTGGTGGGTTAAAACCTGACTATTCATAGTGCTTTATCCAGCTTGCCCAGGCTCGGGAGGGCAGGCATTCTTCTTCCAGTTGGCATCTCTATCTGCAGGCTGTGGGGACAATAATAAAATGCCTGGAGTGCTGAGGAGATTCACCCGAGCCTTCAGGGTCTCAGCCACCAAAAGGTAAGCCAGGGCAGCGCTCTACAGGAAGGCTCTGAGAAGTCCAGGCTCTGCTTCCCAACTTGAACGATACGAACACTCCGCTATGCATAACCGAAACTAAAGATGCATCTCAATGAAAGGCTGGAGGCTGAGTTCTGTAGCAGGGGTGAAGCTCAGTAATCCTTTCAAACAGCCTTGGTCTCCACCCAGGCTTCAGAGCCCCCTAGGTAGGTCCCAAAGTCCCTCCATACCAGTCCAAGATCTAGTCATGCCCCACATGCCAACGTGAGACAGAGCAAGTCAAAGCGTCTCTCCCCAGAACACAAGGGCCCTAGCGATTTGTTCTCAACGGTGTTCTAAACTGAGGAGAAAGAGGTGGAGGTGGCTGTCAGTGCTGCAGGCGATAGTTCCCCTCCTCAAAGGTCTCAAAAGGTAGGTTCAGACCTACCCGTAGACACAGCCCACAAAGATAGGGCCTGGTCTCTAAATCTGAACAAGCATCAGTCTAGAAGTCAAAGCTAGGGTTCACAGCCCACCCGTCTTCACAGGCTCCTCGTTTGTTGCTGTTTTTCTTTTTTTTCATTGACAAATGATTAAAAAAAAATATATTTGGGGCAGGAGATTGAAACATTCAAGCAAATACCAGACAGGTATGGTGGCACACGTAGCACCTGGGAGGCGGAGGCAGGTGGATCTCTTTGAGTTCCAGGCCAGCCAAGGCTACATAGAGAGATCCTGTCTCAAAAAGAGGGAATGTTGTATTTCATGGCTTGTTGTGGATTGCTGTTCAAGTGGTAGAATGCTTGCCTAGCACGCACGGAGCTTTAGTTCCATTCCAAGCATCACAGAAACTGAGTGTTGGGGAGCTAGAAACGGGTATCAGAAGTTTAAACTCATTCTGTTATATAATGAATTTGAAGCCGATTTGGACATGAGACCCTGTCTCAAAAACAAAAACTAACTGGGTGCTGGGGTGGGGGGGGTGGCACACACCTATAATCCCAGCACTCAGGATGCAGAGGCGGGGGAATCTCTGAGTTTGAGGCCAACCTGGTTTACAGAGCGAGTTCCAGAACAGCCAGGGATACAAAGAGAAACCCTGTCTCGAAAAACAAAACCAAACCAAAACAAAAAGAGCAGGGGAGCAAATGATACATTGTAAAGAAATGTTATAGGAACAAGCCTTCTAGCTCAAGAACCCAATTTAAGCCGTTTGCTGTGGCACTCTTGAACTTTTTAGTCCCAGCATTTGGGAGACAGAGGCAGGTGGATCCTTGTTGAGTTCAAGATCTGATAGGACTACTGGTGAGACTCTGTCTCAAAAATACACACACACACACACACACACACACACACACACACACACACACACACACACACACAGTTTGGTGCACTTTGGGTGCTAACAGAAAAACTGTTAAAACGGTTTCGCCATTAGTGGCACTTGGTTCTTGAAATCTCAGGTTCCCGTTCTCTAAGAGATTTCATGGCTCTCAGGATTCCTTACTGGCTCATCGCCTGCTCCACATTTCTTCCCTCAATCAAAAATTTTTGTCCAGCATGGCGGTGGTGGCATATACCTTTAATCCCAGCACTCAGGAGGCAGAGCCAGGTGGAACTCTGTGAGTTTGGGGCCAGCCTGGTCTATAGAGCGAGATCCAGGACAGGCTCCAAAACTACATGGATAAACCCTGTCTCGAAAAAAAAAAAAAAAAAATTGTCCGACAAGCGCCTGGAGATCAGTTGAAGAGAGGGAGGAGGGAATCATAGGAGCAAGTGGGGGTCAAGATCATGACAGGGAAACCCACACAGACAGCTGACCTGAGCTAGTGGGAGCTCACGGACCCTGGACTGACAGCTGGGGAGCCTGCGTGGGACTGAACTAGGCCCTCTGACTGTGGGTGACAGCTGTGTAGCTTGATGTGTTCGTGGGACCCCTGACAGTGGGACCAGGATTTATCTCAGGTGTATGAGCTGGCTTTTTGGAGCCCATTCCCTAGGGTGGGACACCTTGCTCAGCCTTGATGCAAGGAGAAGGGGCTTGATCCTGTCCCAACTTGGTACGCCAGCCTGTGTAGACTCCCCAGGGGAGGCCTTACCCCCTATGAGGAGCGGGTGGGGGGTGGGGGAGAGGTGGGGGGAGCAGAAGGGGAGAGAGGGGGAACTGTGGCTGGTATGTAAAATAAAAAAAAATTTAAATAAAAAATTTTTTTGGCTGAAATCCCATCTCTAGAGAAACAGCCTTTCCTACCAGTTAGAAGTGGAGGGAGGAGAAGCTTTGGTTAGGATATGTTATATGAGAGAAGAATAAAAAATAATAAAGTGACACATAAAAAATAAATAAATAAAACTTAAAGAGAAAACTCATAAACCAATTGGTGTTGATGTGGTGGCAGCTGATACTGGGTCAACGGGTCATTTCTCTCCTGAACACATTTCTTTGTTCTTGACACCGGTCTTCCTACGGAGTCCAGCTTTGCTTGGAACTTGCAATCTTCCTGTCTCAGCTTCCCAAGGGGAGAGATTACAGGTCTGTGTTGCCGTACTTGATTTTCTCTCTGTTGCCTTCTTTCTTTGTTATTTCTATGTGGAGATGGCATCTAGTTATGTTGCCCAGGTTGGCCTTGATATTCTGAACTGAGGCTCCAACCATCCTCCCTTCTCAGCCTCCGACACAGCTGGAAATATAGGCATGCCCCGAGACACTGAGCTTGCATTTTCATTTTCAGACACCACCTAGAACTCCTAGGCTTTCGGTCTGGGTAAGTAGCGGGGTGGGCCAGTCAGTAGGCGAGCTAGAAAGTGCTTGTTGATAGTGCTGTCTCTTGTCCCATCATCCCTTGCTAGTCATCTCTGCCATAAACTATAAGGGGAGGAAGTGTGAAAGGCTGGAAACCGCTAAAAACTGCTCCTCTTTACTGGGAGTAAGAAAGATCAAGTTCCAGCCTTGGTCCTGCCTCCACCTAACTCCTCCCTCGGCCTCTGAGATGGTGCCAATTTCTTCCGGACACACATTGAGATCTGTGGCTATGGCCACAACCAGCTGGACTCCGCCTCAGCAGAGCCCTAGAGTCCAAACTCATCTAACTTGGTTTCCAAAGGTCCTTAGCAGTCTGACCCCACCCTACCTACTCAGCCTCGTTCCCATGATTTCCCAACTCAAGCTGGGCTTCTAGCCCAGTGGTCTCCTCATGGTCCCCTGAGGGAACATTCCAGCCTCATTCATGGAATTTCTCAGGCTTGCCATCCCTTAGTGATCCTTTTTGTCTAATCAAACAGTACCCATCTAGCAAGGTCCCGAACATGTCCCCTAACCTCACAGAGCTGTTTGTGTTCTAGTAATTACAATCCACACCCCAGAGCCCCCCCCACACACACACTTTTAACTCCCCAGGGCCTTTAAGTTCTGTCACAAGATTCTTTTAGCCCACGTGGTCTTGAATTGCTAATTATTTCTTGTATATCTTTTCTTTCTCCAGCAGGCAGTAAACTCCATGAAATCAAGCTGTACTTGATTTTCTTTTGTTTCCAACCTACATCTGAGTATCCATGAATTAAACCCATGTAAACTGTCAAGGTACAGGTTCTGGCTGATTTTAGGATCACAGACTAGAAGTATGGTTGGCCAGCAGTTGGGAGACAAAGGGCTAGGAACTCAGATACCACTTTTCCTTTCTTGCTGCAATCCCGTTATAGCAACAAATGCCAGAGTGAGTTATTTGTCCAAGCACCATTGAGAAGGCAGTTGATAATCAGGTTATCATCAAAAGCATTAGCTTTTTTGTACAAACCACAGTCCCACCCTGGGAATATTGAGTTCGAGTCACATCACTGTACCCTTGGGAACGGTGTCATGATTCTGTCCCAGGTCTAAGATCCAAAATGATTTGAGAGAATGGGATATGAGAAAAACTCTATGAAGTCAAACATTTGTGTTTGGGGATGGGGGAGGAAGGGGTAACAAGGTCTTGCTCTATAGCTCAAGCTAACCTCAAACATCAGTCTCTGCCTCAGCATCTAAATAGTTAGGGCTATAGGCATGTGCCACTATGCCCAGCTATACTTTGGTTATAGGAGATCTGCTATCTTTGCAGACATGATTGAAAGGGGATAGGCAAGGCATGTATACAATGACGTATGAAAGAAATCTTGGATTTATTCACTAAAAACAGGCAAAACAATGTCCTGTTCTACAAATGTACAGTAAAGTTAAGGTACCCGCTGGGCGTTGGTGGCGCACGCCTTTAATCCCAGCACTCGGGAGGCAGAGCCAGGCGGATCTCTGTGAGTTTGAGGCCAGCATGGTCTACAGAGTAAGATCCAGGAAAGGTGCAAAGCTACACAGAGAACCCCTGTCTCAAAAAAACAAAACAAAACAAACCCAGAAACAAACAAAAAAAAAAGTTAAGGTACCCTTTAGTCACAGAACATCACTAAAAAGCATCATCTAAAACAACAGTAATATCAAGCACATATCTGATTATAAGATTCAAAAGCAAAGCCAGGGGAAGCTGTTTTAATAATTAATACAAATAGGGTGTATTCAAGTATTAAAAGAAAATTATACAGACATTTTTAAACTTCATATGGTATTGCAAAGGACTTAAAGTACCAAAATCTGGGCTGGCAAGATGGCAGGTGATGGCCTCAGTTCATTCCCTGGAACCTACCATAGAAGGAGAGAACTGACTCCCAAAGGTCGTCCTCTGATCTCCACATACACTTGGTGGTTTGAGTCCGTGCCCACGCTCACATATGTATCACACACACATACATACACACACTCACACACACACATACACATTTACACATACACACACACACACTCACACACATACACACACACACACACTAAAAATTTTAAATGACTTCAAAAATAATCAAAATAAGGCTGGGAGAGTTCTTGCCTAGCCCACACAAATTTCTGGATCTCTATACTGAAAAATTAACTCGAAATGTATCACAGACCAAAATTCGAAGCCTAAAATTATAAAAGAAAACATATGATGAAATAGTCGAGATTTAGGCCTAGGCAAAGAGTTCTTAGACGTAGTACTGAAAGCATGATCTATAAAAGGAAAAATGAAGGCTTAGGACATAGTTCAATGGCAAGGCATTTGCTTAGTGCGAAAAGACCCGAGGTTCAATTCCCAGCTCAATAGGGAAAGAAAAATAGTGATCAGTTGCATTTTGGCTAGGACTGAGTGCAAAACTAAAGCCTTCTAGAACTAGACAGTGGCGTACAACTGTAATCCCAGCACTTGGGAGGTGGAGGCAGAAGGATCAGAAAAGAGACAATGTTTGTAAAGCAGGGATCTGACAGGGCTCTTGTATCTAGAGTCTACAACGGACTTTCTGGGCCATAGACTTGAACAGACACTTCACCAAAGAAGATATATAGACAGTGAATAAGCACACGGAAAATGGTCAACATAGTAAATAATTAGGGAAATGTCAATTGAAATTACAACAAAACCCAAAGGCACATCTGCGAAAATGGCCACAAGTAGGAAGGGCACCCACCCTTACATACCATCGTCAGTGAAGATGAACAACTTGGGCTTCTCATTCTTTGCGGGGGCGGGAGGGGGCATGTAAAATGGTAAAGCCATTTTGAAAACAGTGTAATAGTTTCTTTAAAAGTAGAACCATCACTTCTGTTACAATCTAGTTACTTCTCTTCCAGGTATTTAACCAAAAGAAAAGGAAACATAGCCACAAAAAGATTTGCACACATATGTTCAGAGCAGCTTTGTTTGCAATAGTTTTTAAAAACTGGGAAAAAAGCATCAAATGTCCACAGGCTGATGAACAGATAAACAGTGTGTGCTTTATCCATACAATGGAATGCTACTTTGCAATAAAAAAGAATGAAACATCCGTTAGGCATGATGGCGTAATCCTTTAATCTCAGAACTCCGGAGGCAGAGGTAGGCAGATCTCAGTGAGCGAGAGCCGTCTGGTCTGCATGGTTAAATTACAGGGCCAACCAGGGCTACAAAGTGAGACCCTGTCTCAAAAGAGGAAGGGGGGAGGAGAGAAAGTGAAGAAGAAACCCTGATATATACAAAAACAAGGAAGAGTTTTAACATAAATATGCAGAGAGAAGCCAGACCAGAAAAGACTGCATGATTCCAATTATATGAAACTTTAGAAAAGGCAAACTGATCTATAGTGACAGAAACCAGAGCAGTAGTTGCCTTAGGGTGGGAGGTGGGATCGCCAAAGGGCACAAGGAAACTTCCCAGAAGCTCGGCAAATGCTAGCTCTCTCTTGAATGTGGTGATGGTTTGCAGGCTCTCTACATATGTCACATAGTATCAAATCGTACCCTTGGAAGTATCTGCCATTTATTGTACACTGGTGTAAAGCTGTGAGGTAAAATGAAAGTAAAGGTGCCCTGGTTTGTACAAAGTAACAACCAGCAGGAGAACTACAGAAGTAACACTGTCAGCCGGAGGCAGCGCACGCCTTTAATCCCAGCGCTCAAGAGGCAGAGGCAGAGGCAGGTGGATCTCTGAGTTTAAGGCCAGCCTGGTCCAGGACAGGCCCGGCCACACACAGAAACTTTGTCTCAAAAAACAAAAACAAAAATAGAAGTAACTGTAAAAGCCAACATTGTCTGTGGTTTTGTCATTATGTGTCATTTCTATATGACTTTACTGTGTCGTGTTGCTTTGCCACAGTAGTGAAGAGGAAAAAGGCAATGCTTCCCTGGAATATATATTCTCTGATGCTACCAGCAGAGTCACATTCTGAACCTGGGACTTATTCACACATGCTCATTGTGGTGGGCTTATGATGTTGTATCTCCGGCTTTCTCATGCCAATGTTACTTTACCACCCAGCCTGGAATGCCCCTAGAACATAGCCAATGGTCTGTCTTCCCTCTTTGGAAAGGCCATCTGTCCTCTCACCTGCAGGAAGCCTTCCCCAAGGAAGCTAAGGAAGAAAAATGATCTTTCTCGAGGCAAGTCATTAGTCCCCCATTATGCAATTTAGAACTATGAAATGCTCCCACCTGCTAACAGTAAGTACACACATGTCCCTGACACTCTAGAATGGGGTTTGGAGTCTCTAAGAAGGGATCTGGGTCTTTTCCCCTGCTTTTTTCTTTTTTCTTTCTTTCTTTTTTTTTTGAGATCACTGTGGTGTTAAGGAACTGGTCACCTTGTGAGCTTGTAAAGGCATCTGCTTTCTGCACATGGACTTTCACAGACTCAGAAGTGTTGGACTATCACTATTATCCTAGAAAACACTGGAAAACCACAGATTATCACCTCAGTTTGCACCTGAGTACCAGTGTTATCAGGTTATCAGGTATTTAAGGAGGTTAAGACTAATTGTCGACTCTCCCATTGCTCAAGGCCTAGCTTTCTTAACTTGATGGGCGGGGACCAAGGGATCCCGTAGCATGCCCGCCCCACTTAGGGTGGTCCACCGTTAGTCCGCTGTATCCAGATACAGCAGATGGGACCTCCAAGTCATCTGGAGAGGCCTTTGGAAAAGGTTTCTGGACCCTGAGATCTCCTGGCCAAAGGCAGTGTCCCAGGCTCAAACAAAGGCTTTTGGGCATTTTCCCAGCAGGCAGCCAGCATCTCTGTCAACTGAAAGGTTGGAGAAACAAGTCAAGCAGTGGTGAGCACAGAGTTGGCCAACTGGCTTCCAGGGTTCTGTCCTCAGGAGGCAAACAACCAACTGATGATTGCTAAATAGTCCCCAGGGGTAGCATGTTATGCCTTCTCTCGAAGGAACAAACTTCCTCTGATTTCTTCTTCTTCTTTTGTTAAAGACAAGGTTTCACTTTGTAGCTGAGGCTGGCCTGGAACTTGCCATGTAGGCCAGGCAAGCCTTGAACTCTCCATCTTCCAGCCTCAGCCCCGAAAGTGGTGAGACGACAGCTGTGCATCATCACACCTAGCTCACTTATGATTTTTTCAGTGGATATTCAAGACGAAGAAAACAATGAAGACCGGGGGAAATGGCAATATCAATACAAATATTCAAAACAAGTCCCACTCTTGGAAATGTTGTTAAATTTGTATTTGTGTGCACGTGGCTCGTATGTGGAGGTCAGAGGGCAGCTTGCAGGGATGTCTCTCCTTCCACCATGTGGGCTCCAGGGACGGAGCTTAGGTCCTCAGGCTTGGCAGGAGCTCCTTCCCCCACTGAGCTAGCTACCTTGGTGGCTCAAGCTCCACTCTTTAAGATTTCTTAGTCATTAACGTGTGCTGTGTGCGAGCTTGTGTGAACATGTGTGTGTGTGTGTGTGTGTGTGTGTGTGTGTGTGTGTGTGTGTGTGTGTGTGTGTGGTGGGAGGGAGGGGTGCCTGCAGAGCCAGCAGAAGGTGTGTCAGGTCCCCTCAAGCTGACGTTCCAGGCAGGTGTGAGCTGCCCGACATGAGTTCTGGAGACCGGAGCTTCGGCAAGCAGACTCTTATCCATGGAGCCATCTCTCCAGCCGCTCAAGCTCCACTATTAACTGCAGCCACTCCAAATGGCTTCATAGATAACACACACACAGGCATGCGCGCGCGCGCGCACACACACACACACACACACACACACACACACACACACACACACACGTTTGCACACGCTGCTTCTTCCGTAGTCCCTCTTTATCCTTCACGATGGCAGAGTTAACAAAATGTTAGCAGAAAAAGCTGTACAACCATCCTGGTGTTTCCACGAATGGGGTGGCATACACTGTCGGCGCTTCTGGCAAAGGGGTTCATTAATCCAGGGATCTTGGCAAAGTCCCCTTTGTGACTTTGTGATCAGGGAAAAGATTGTGTGACTGGCAACAACAATCTCAGGCCAGGACTGATAATAATACCAGGCAATACTTACTGGGTGGGTACAATGTACAAGGCAATATGCTCAGTGTTTTACATACATTATCTCTTTTGTCACTCCTTCCTGTGACATGACAGTGAGACCCAGACAGGTTAAGTCAACGAGCCCATTGTCTGTCACACAACTAGAACCTGGCAGGTCTGGGATAAGAATGCATATAGACTGCCCTCCCCTCCTCGAGACAGAAATGCTCCTTGAGGAGGATATTGTGTCAGACTAGAAGAAGACAGGAAGCTTCCAGAAGGGCAGGTAGACTAAGAGGCAGGAAGTATCTGCACTGGACAAGAAATGGCCTATCTAGAGCTAGGAGCTTAAGCTTGTTCAACTTGGATCATCTACTGAACCCCTCAATTTTTTGATGTGTTTTGTTGCGGCAGGGTCTCTCTACTACGTAGCCCTGGCTGTCCTAGAAATCCATATGTAGACTAGGCTGGCCTCAAACTCAGAGACCCACCTGCCTCTCTGCCTCTCAGGTGCTGAGAGTAAAGGTGTGTGCCACCACACTCTTGTTTCTTGTTACCCTCTTTCAGAAATGTTCCAGAACTTTCCTTGAAGACCCTGCTGCATTAAACACCCTTCTCAGCAGAGCCTCCCCTTTCCTCTGGGAGCAGGCTGGGTTGGTCTCTCTCTCTCTCTTGGTTTTTCGATACAGGGTTTTTCTGTGTAGTTTTGGTGCCTGTCCTGGATCTCACTGTGTAGCCCAGGCTGGCCTCGAACTCACAGAGATCCACCTGGCTCTGCCTCCCTAGTGCTGGGATTAGCCTGGCCAGGCTGGGTCTCTTTATCAAGAAATTCACTGTATGACACAGTTTCCCAGTCCAAATCAAGGCATTCTAGTAGGTCCCTCTATGTGTTTAAATGCACCGAGGACAGGAAGGCCAGAAAGGAGCAAGAAGAGAACAAACCAAAGCGGAGTGGAGGTAATCCAGGTGTTTTTATCCAGTTCAACCTAACGAGAGCCAAAGCCCTCCTCCCATCCAGCCACGGAAGACACAAAAGTAGAAGAAATACATGGTGAATTTCTTCTGGTGGCCAGGCACAAACGTGAGACTCTCTAGACTTCAACTCCCAGCTGACTGGGTGGGGGCCGGTGATGAAAACCTTTGCTCTCTCTCTACCTCCAGGGTTCCAGAGAAGTCTCAAAACCCGGGGAAAGGTGGGACCTCGGCAGCCCATTTCTCCTGGGAACAATTGTGGCATGCCAGCTTTGATGTCGTCTACCTCTCGTTTCCCGTCCTTCCCTCCTTCCCCTGTCTCCTCGCCTGCCTGTGTTGGAAGTGCAGCTAATAATGAGAGCCTCTCAGCTTGGGTGGCAGGGAAGCCTGGCCATCCTTTGTGCATTATCAATACAGGCCGGCTCACTGTCTAGGCCAACCATTTTGTATGTCCTGAAGTGGAGATCGAGGTCTGCACGAAGCCACCCACACTCACTGACCTGCTCTTTTATGTGACATGCATTTACCAAACAATCATCCAGGCTTCGAAGGTCAGTCCGTGGCCAGGGAATAGAGAGAAAGGCGTCTTTTCTCCCTTTTCTGCCCAGCCACGTCTCCCCCTCGCTGCCCCCGCCCCCTTTCAAGGTCTAGCTCTCACCCGAATCCCTCACAAAGCCTTCCCCTCCCTCTTCTAGCTGCTGCTGACCTCAGAGTCCTGGCCGTGCTGGCCTCTGCTCCAAGAAGTACAATTAGCACCTGACCAGCCCCTGGCCTGGCTGCTTGTCCTCGCCTCTGATTGTTTCAGTCTCTTAGTCATCTCTGGCCCACCACCTCCTTCCCTCAGCTCCCCCACAGCTCATAGCACAGGTTGGGCACACAGTAGGTGTTAATAAATGTCTGCTGATTTGAAACTCAGCAGCCCCTATGAGGTCAGAACCCTCATAAGCACCCCGACCAGCAGTTTCTTGGCAACCAGCGCTGGGGCCCCGCGCTACAGGGCATTAGCAACACAGCCGCTATTACGAGACACATACACACGAGGCTCAGCAGCCAGAGATTTGCAGGCAGGTTGGTGTTGATGAGAAAAGCCCCTGACCCCTAGGAAAGCGCCCGTGGGATTCTGGGTACCTTTCCCGAGTTTCTTTTCTCCCCTGCAGAACTAGTTTTCAGTCTGAGAACCACAGAGGGAATAAATTGGCGGTGAAGCCAGAAACCTTTTTGCAGCTTAGAAAACCAGGAGTGATAACCAAGGCCAGGCTGGGGTCAGGCCCAGAACAGAGGAGCAAGGGTTGCCCAAGGCTCTTCCCAATTCATCAGGGGACTATGGGATGTGAAGGAGGCATGCCAGGCGTGAGCCAGAGCTTTAGGGGTGTTTGGGAGGGGCCCTAAGTAATGCCATCCTGCCCTGACACCCAGTAAATCACAGTACAAGTGCCTGCCACTTGCAGCCTGTACATGAGCCCACTTTCTCTTCCTTCTTCACCAAAACCTTAGGGCAGGCTTGAGGGACAGACAACATCCAGACCAGAACCGAACCATGGTCCCCAAGAAAGGAGAGGCCTGGCTCCCCATCCTGGCCCAGGAATTTGAGTTTGGCTTTACTTTCTTTGTATTTTGTGGATGGGTGTTTTGACTGCATGTGTATCTGTGTATATCTGTGTATATCTGTGCATCACATGTGTGCTCCGGGTGCTCAAGGAGGTCAGAATCCCTGGGACTGGAGTTACAGATGGTTGTGAGCCACCATGTTGGACCAAACCCCAGGCCTCTGCAAAAGCAGCCAGTGCTTAAGTTTGGCCTTAAACTACATTATTTATACAGACAACTCATCCAATCTCTCCGGACTCCTCCTACATCCTACCACCATTTCAGCCTACATCCTACCCTGGAAGGCAAGTGGTGTCTTCTTCATAGCTCTCTTTTCTCCGCTGACACTTCAGCTGGGGCCAGCTCAGTACTAAGACCAGCTCCCAGCAAATGTTTGCGGAGCCGAATCTTGGGCAGTGTGTTAGCCACTATCAGAGTGCCAACTGCTGTGTGCTGGGTACCACACAGTGTTCTAATAAGCAGCCTGTATGTGTGGATGTATTTTTTCCTCTCCAACTTTATAAGGTAAGTTTCTCTTGCCACGTCAGGAAATTAAGGCATACAACTGATGTGGGGGGGGGGGGGCGCACATAACTAGTAAACGACAAAGCTGGAGTTTCAACCCAGACAGGCTAGCTCTAGTGACTTGGGGGCAGAATGAGAAAGTGGGGGAAGCCCAGGAGTAAAGGGTTCCCTGGGAAAGCCATACTCTCAGCCAGTGGCTGACTGGGCCTTTCTGGGTCCAAAGCGCTACATTTTTGAAGCACTGGGGTCATT
The DNA here is from genome assembly GCF_049852395.1 of Peromyscus maniculatus bairdii. Lineage (NCBI taxonomy): Eukaryota > Metazoa > Chordata > Mammalia > Rodentia > Cricetidae > Peromyscus > Peromyscus maniculatus. The sequence continues at coordinate 26,970,530 of NC_134875.1, read as the reverse complement.
TTCACTACGTTGTCAGGCTCAGGACAGGTTACAGGGCCCTCCTCTTTAGGTCCCAACTGAAAGCAAAGGAAGCTTAAGCTAGTGTGCCATCACTTAGCACTATGTGAAGAAGGCTGGATTTGGGGCCCCCGGAGGGGCCAGGGGTGGGCACTAGTTTCTGAGTAGCCAGCAAAACAGTAAAGTGGAGGGAGGAATGCCAGGCATAGTTGCAAACAAGCCACTCCTTCGGCTCACAAAGAGAGGCTGGGTGAGGGTGCTAATGGTGGAGCTTGCTTCATAGACACCCCCCTACACACACACACACACACACACACACACACACACACACACACACACACACACCACAAGAGATCACGGGCTTTGAACCCAGAGCCAGAGACACCCATATGCAAGGCAGCTTCTTATGGCAGCTCCTGGCTGTCACTGATAATCTTCGAACACCTAGAGAGAGCTCCTGTGAGCCTAGCTTTTTTTCTGCGCTGGCTCAAGGAAGCACATTATAACTGGGGAATCTGACTGACATTCTTCCTTGGCTTACAAATTTCCTGGGCATTTTCGATGCCAAAGTACCCTGTCTCCCCAAAGAGCAGAGAGATAGATAGGTTCCCTTCATCTCCCTCCATCCTGGCATTCAGGCCAAGCAAGGGTCAGCTCACAGGAGTTGAGTCCCTAATGGGTGTGCCCACCAGCTGTTGGAGCCAGCTGTGGTGGCTCAGGCCAGGGGTGGTGACCTCACTTCCGCTCTTACCTCCTCAGAACTCCTCCCATTTGAGGCCCCACCAGGCCAAAATCGAGAAGTCCAAGGTTAACTGTTACTCCCCACTTTAAGAGCTAATTAAAATGATTAGGTACAATGAACTGTCAAACATTAACTAGAAGAAGCTGCAGGACCAGACAGGCCTCTATCTCAGGCAGAGGGATGAGGGGAAGGAATCAAAGGGTCATCAAATCCCTGGGCTCCTCAGCTGGGGTGCGGTGGTGGTTGGGGGTACCCAAGAGAACCCTGCTGGGCCCAGATGCCAAAGGGTCAGGAGGTAACTCATCAGGAAGTCTAAATCCCAGGCCCAATCCTGACGAAAGGGCAGCAAGTTTAGGGGTACCATGGAGGGGACAGGAATTCATAAAGTGGTTGCCAGCTCAGCAGTCTCTGAACCGCCAAAGCCAGACTCTGGCATTGGGGAGACCTTTGCGCTGTGCGGTTGCTGAGTCCCCTCGGATGTATCAGGAGAGGAAGCCAAGAGGCGGGAGAACCTTGGAGAGCGGGAACGCGGGAGCGGGAAGCCTGGCGGCTGGCTTACACGGAAACTCCAGCCCCTGCCAAGAGGTCTTTATTTTGGCAGTTCAGGTCTCCAAGTCATAGGTTTACGTGCGAGCGTGTGTGCGAGCGTGTGTGTGTGTTCGCGCGCGCGCGCGCACGATTATGTGTGTGTGTGTGTGTGTGTGTGTGTGTGTGCGCGTGTCTAAAGTGCCTGGCTGTGAAAGCCCTAGGGGCCACCGGTTCAGCCTAGCCCAGTCGCTCCAGTCTGCTCAACCTCCTGCCCTCCTGCCCTCGGGCGCTGAGATTGGGGGTTGGGGGGGAGAGAGCGCCGCAGTCACCAACAGCCCTTCCACGGAACCTAAGCTGCCCCGGGCTGGAGAAAAGTGCCTTTCCCGCCCGGCTTCTGCCAATCAGTTCTATTTCTTGTCGGATCAGGAGCCCGGGCTCTGCACAGTACACACTCCACCAAGCCGAGGCTGACGCACCCTTCTCGGTCCCCCCCCCCCAACCCTACTCCCCGGCCCCAGCGCCCTTCATTCCACTCGGGCAAACTTTTCCAGGTCTCTCTCCCCGTGATCCAAGAAGAGGAGCCATCGACGTACCTGAGGTCCGGCGCTTTGCCGGTCGGGTTCGGTCACAGGGCTCCTCGGGTGGGTCACCGAACGGTCCCCTCCCCGTTCCAGGGGTAGAGACCCGAGTTCCCACCCCCGCCAGGCCGACTTCTCCCCCTCGAAAGCGGGGCTCCGGCAAGTGGCGCCTGGAGCTCGGCGCCGCGGAAAGGAGAAGTGGAAGTTGAGCGCGGCGCCGGGTCGGTCCTCGCGGCCGCCGGGGGCCGCCGCCGCCCGCCCTCCCTCCCTCCCTCCCTCCCTCCTTCGCTCCTCGGGGCCCGCCTGCCCCCACCGCCCCGCGCCCGTGACTCACCTCGGCGCCGGGGCAGGCTGGTCCGGGCGGGCGAGGCGCAGGGCTCTCCCACACGTCGCGCCGCCGCCAATGGCAAAGTTGGAGGGCGAGATGCAAACACCAGGTGAGACGGCGGCGCCGGGGCTGAAAGGGAGCCTAGGTGCCAGCTGTGCGACGGGAGTATGGGGGCGCCGGGGAGGCCGGGCCGCGCCGAGGGAGCGGCGGCGGGGGGTGCCCGCGGAGGGGCCGCGCGAGCCGGCGGAGACCTGCGCCGAGGCGAGCAAGAGAAAGGGGAAATCGCACTGGAGACACACGTCCCCGCGGGCGGAGGCTGGGCCCGGCGCGAAGGAGGCAGGGCGAGGAGGGACTGCGGAGCCAGAGGGAGGGACCGACGGGAGGGACCACGGGCAAGCGGGCGGGGTGGAGGAGGGGGGTTGGGAGGGGCTAGGCACCGCAGTGGAAACAGCGCCCCTCCACCCTAACCCCGCCACGGTCGCCAACACGGCAGGGGAAGCCGTGCCAGGGGCCCGCGCGGGCTCTCCTTCCCCGCGAGGCTCGCTGCCCACCCGACCTCCGAGCAGACGGAGCCCCTCCCGAGCTCACGTCGCACGAATGGCTTCTCTGGCTAGCACCCCCCACTCTGCTCATAATTGGCGGGCCCCGGGGCCCTCAGCTCTGACTGGGCGCTTCTCGGCGGGAAGTCCCACACAATATCCCGTGGAGATATCCTGGGGATTCTGGAAGGCCATATCCAGCCACTCGCTCTCCCTGTACAATCACTTGATACCTCCGCTGCTCGCCCCCCCACCCCAGCACGCTACATTATCAAGCATCTGCTGTGTGCCAATCAGGCGGCCTAGCAGTAGGTGCTACTTAAAAACAGAGAGGGTACATTTTGGAAACAATGTTAACTCCCACCCCCACCCCCACCCCCACCCCATAGAGTCTCGGGCGAGATATTTCCTGGATTGGTGTGACTGGACAGTTGCAGGGACTTCTAGGGAAGTCCGACCTAGGGCACTTTGGAGGCCAACACAGCAGGTGTCCAGACAGCCAGAATTGGGGTTCAGGGAGAGAGCCCACGCCCCACAGGTCTTCAATGTAAAGTCAAGCAATAGCGGTACTTGAGCTGCCTACTTCCACCCGTTTTCTGTTGTGTTCCCCTTTTGCCTCTTTTCTGCCTCCGTATCCACCTCAGTCCCCATCTGGTACTACAACTAGGAAGTCCTGGGAAGGTGTCTAGTGGAAATTGTCACTTCTCGCAGCTCTATGCAGACTGAATCGAGAGTGGGGTGAGGGTGCGGGAGAGGCGCATGCGGAGAGGGAGGGAATGGTGGGGGAGCGGCAAGACTTGACCTTGGCAGAGAAGCTGCTGAAGGGGCTCCAGGGGAGGAGGGCCCTCTGAGAGGTGGCCAAATGCTCTTCAGTTCAGGACCTACTCACCCCCCTCCAAAAGCCTGCTTCATCAGCTTTGGGAAAGATGGCCCTGGCACAGGACTAGGGGACAGGAGTGGTGGTGGGTGACATCATCAAAGATGGTTGTGGATCACAGGCTAACAGTGAAAAAAAACTAACGGCTGCACTGAGGTACAGGCTCCTGAAACCTCCTGCTTACCCAGACAGACAAGGACCAAGAGCAAATTTTCACTTCTTTTTCTTTTACAAGTGAACACATTCTCTTTAGGGGATTCTAGATCCTGGAAAAACACAGCTTTCTGCTGGACTTTTGCCTGTGAGGCTCTCTTTTCTAGTTTGGGGTAGGTTCTGGACAGCTTCAAAATGCACTAAGGCCAAAGTGGGTACAAAAATTAAAACAGTGAGCCCCACGAGATGCTGCAGGCCTTTAATCCTAGAACCGGGGAGGCAGAGGCAGGTGGATGCCTGTGAGTAAGACCTGCCTAGTTTACATAGTAAATTCCAGGTCAGTCAGGGCTACATAGTGAGACTTTGTCTCAAAAACAAAACAAAACCGTAAACCAAACTGGCTGGAGAGATAGCTCAGTAGTTAAGAGCACTTGCTACTCTAGTAGAGGACCCAGGTCGGGCTCCTAGCAACCACAATGGTGGCTCACAGCAGTCTCCATGGATCTGATTCTCTCTTATGACCTCTGACGGCACCAGGCTCACATTTGGTACATAGATGTACATGCAGGCAAAACACTTCAATACATAAAATAATAAAAGTTAAAAAAAAAATGAGGATGAGTTGGGCATGGTGCAGGCTTTCAATTCTAACATTTGGGAGGCAGAAACAGAAAGATCTCTGAGTTCAAGATCAGCCTGATCTATATAGCAAGTTCCAGGCCATCCAGAGCTAAACAGTGAGACCCTGTCTTTAAGAGGGTGGGGCTGGAGAGATGGCTGGCACTTGCTCTTCCAGAGTATGCAGGGTCGATTCCCAGCACCCACATGGTGGCTCACAACCATCTGTAATTCTACTTCCCAAGGGATCTTATGCCCTCTTCTGACCTCTGAGGGCACCAGTCACTCACATGGTGCACAGAATACATGCAGGCAAAACATTCATACACATAAAAATAAAATAAATAAATCTTAAAAAATTTAATTGAGAATGATAAGAACCACCCCAATAAAGCTGCGGTGAGGACCGAGTAAGATAACACAGTCTCCATAAATGTTAGCTATCTTCAACCTCCATTTGCTTTCTCAAACCAGTTCTTGCAAGAAAATGTAGCAGGACCAAGGCAGACGCTGCTGAGGACTTAGGTGCATTCCTTCTGAAAATATACGTAGTTTCAACCAAGGTTGAAGCCTCAAGGCAGAATATGAGGCAAGCTCTTCCTCTTGGTCAGAGAAAGAGATCAACACTGTGGACCACTCAAAGGGGCTGGCTATACTGCCTGCTGGTGACCTGCAGCCCACAGCTTGTGGGAATCCCGTAAGTTACCACCTTCCCCAGCCACTCATAACTAACCACAGCCCCACACCCTTCTAGTTGAAGTCAAAGCAAACCCCACCCCACCCCAACTTGATGAAAATCTTGGTCTGATCTCACCTTGGGAAGCCATGAGCCACCTGAATGACATTTCCCCATCACCCTGTTGCTCCTCAGCCTGCCAGCCCTTCTCTGCTTGCCTCCCCATGTTCCCCGTACCCATTGGGTAAGTCCCCACCAGGTGGGGCCAGCCAGACTGATTTCAGCATTCTCCAGGGGACAGCCACTGTCTCTGGCAACAGCTCATTCCCTGACTTGGCAGGAATTCCCCTTCTCGTATTGCCTGTCAATGCCCAGGATGAGCCATCCAGCAGCGCCCTCTCGGTCCCTCTTTGCTCCCTGTTCCTTGACTGGCTTGCCCTGACTGGCGGCTCTCAGGCCTCAGAACCTGATTCTTTCCAGGAGCTGAAGGAGCTCACCTCCACCCCACCCCACCCCCGCCAGGACCCCGTCTATTCTTGTACTCTCATTTTGCCCTTTCTTCCTTGATGGTCTCCATTGCCTCCTCTCTCAGGCAGTGCCCCATCGTCTGTTTTCTGCTGCACATCACTCCAGGTTGTTTAAAGGCACAATGATTTCTTATTTCCCTTCCTCACTTAAATCACTGGCCTCAACAAATTCTGTTCAAACCTGCGGCCAGAACAAAATACCGCAAAGCTAGTTTCTGTGGCCCTTGCTTTCTACCACAGAAACGTGCTAGAAAAGCTATGGATCAATCAGACTTTTGGAAGGAAAAGCTTATTCTGGATCAGGAAGAGAAGTTAGTTTCAGAGGACTCTTCCTCCGAGTCTGAAGCTGAGAAGCCCTGTAAAGCAAGCCGTCATTTTTCAGTTGCATTCAGTAACCACACATTTGTAGTCATAGGGTTTCCAGAAAGGTCTCGGTATCCAAATGACAGGCAGAAATCTTGATGCTTCAGATTATGGCTAATCAGCATAGGCAGTGTTCATTCTATAAAGCTTGTTGAGGACGTGGCAAGACAGTTCAATGGGTAAAGGCACCTGCTGCTAACCCCCGAAGACCTGTGCTTGATCCCCAGGATCCACACGGTGGAAGAAGGGGAGAGAGAACTGATTCCCCAAAGATGTCCTGATTCCATTCACATACCATAGAGCATGTTCACACCCATACACATACATTCACACACACACACACACAATTTTATTATGTTTTTAATGTAATGCAATTAAAAGAAAAGCTTCGTGATTAGCACCAAATCAAGGCCCTTAGAACAGATGATACACACACACACACACACACACACACACACACACACACACACATACACAAAATCAGTTTTCCATTCTTAAAATGGAGATTCCAAGCAAGTTGCAGTAGCTTACTGCTGTAATTCTAGCATTCAAGAGTCTGGGGCAGGAGAGTTGCTATAGGTTCAGGAACAGCCTTGGCTACAGAGTGATACATTTTTTTTTAAAAGGCTCTCCCCACACAAGCCTGACCAACTGAGTTCGATCTCTAGAACCCACACAAAAAGTCAGAAATGGGTGGTGCACATCTGTAATGCCAAGCTGATACAGGAGGTGGAGATGGGGAACTCTGACTCAGGAAAAGCTCCAGGGCTGCCTGAATTCGCCATAGCAGAATAAGGAGACAGACCCTGCTGCAAAACAGGTAGAAGGCAGAAACTGACTCCCAAAAGTTGTCCTCTAATTTTCACGTATGCATCATGGCCACACATACACATGTATTTTAAAAGATTCAACACTTTTTAAAAAGGAGTACATGCTAGTTCTCCTGACAGTCCCCGGGACACTGAAGCCCCTACAACAACTTTAGGGGAACCCTGTGTCTCATTTCTTGGTAGGCTGGACAGCCGCTCCAGAGGCTGCTGAAGGGAGTTGGCAGCCTGATAGCTGATGCTATGAGCCTTGAGCTGGCACCCAGCATGTCAAGCCTAGAGGCTGTGGCTAATAGCAAGGACTATCCCAGCCACATCCAGGATCCTGGTTGGTGTTTGGGAAACATCCCATACTCGTTTGCCATGGCACCTCAGGGATGGGAACAGGGAGGTTTGGGAGGTGGGAAGGGGGGGGGAAGAGATGAGCCCATGACTCACCTGAAAGAGAAAGAAGTGGCCTCAGGCAGAGCTCGGCAAAGTAGGGCAAAGGCCCTGGAGTCTCAATACTGCGGGTCTCCAGTCCTTGCTCTGGGAATCCCCAGGAGGTAGTAGAGCAGAAGTGGTTCAGGGCCACTGATGAATGTAACCAGAGTTTACCCTTCACTCCTCAACAGTGTCATCTTTTTAATAAAAATTATAATTCTTGTGTGTGTGTGCATGGTATATGCGTGTGAGTGAGTGAGTGAGTGAGTGAGTGCGTGCGTGCGTGCGTGCGTGCGTGCGTGCATACTGAGTTATCCCTTTGACTTCTGATGTGTCCTTAGAATGGAACTGCAGAGACTTGGGCCTGACTAACCTGCCCATAACAAGTGTGAGTGGACCAGAATATCACAACACGGAAAGGTTGTTTTTCTTTTGTTGTTCTTGCCAGAGGGGTGCTCTGGGGCTTAGGGACACAGTAGCCAAGAAGTTGGTGTTCCCTCCCGTGATGGAGAGGAGCATCAAGGAAGAGGAAAGGGCCCCAGTCATCCACGAGACTGTCCATATTTTATGAGGCGAATGTGTGCGCCCCCAGGTTGTGCAACAGTAAAGACAGACCTAGTGAAGTTGGGGAGAGAGCCTGCTTAGGAACAGTGATTATGAAGAGCACTAACTGGATGCAAAGTGAGGGGTGGGCCCAGTTCCCAGAGATTCAGGACGGGGATGGGGATGGGAAAGAGGCGGGGGGGCCATTCGCACCCACAGCATATCCAGCTGAGGGGTGGGTCCAGGTTGGGGGTAGTAGCAAGAGGTGAATGAGTCTGTTCTCTTTGGACTAGCCCCATCACACGGGAAATCAAGGACAAGCCTGAGACATTTGCTACACAGAGGCAAAGCCGTAGCCCGTGGAGAAGACAGACACTCCTCAGTTTGCCCACCCTGACACCACAGCAGGGTTTGAGTGTTGTTGTTGTTTAATGCAATATTTAATGTCTATAAAGGTGCACTGTGAGTCATTTCATGGAATGTCTAGGCCCCTTTGCTGGCAGAAAACAAACTTTCCAGCCCTCTTTTGAGGAAGCCATCCAACTCGGCTGCTGCTGGTTTGTGTGTGAGAGAAGGAGTGTGCCTGTGGGTTTGTGTGTGGCATAGATCTCGGCTAGAGCCTTGCTTGCTTAAATGTGCCTCTGTATGGGTCTCATGGCTATAAGTGTGTGTGTGTGTGTGTGTGTGTGTGTGTGTGTGTGTGTGTGTGTGTGTGTGTAGGGCGGGTGCGTGTGTTGTGTGTCTGCAAGGCAATGTGGTATGTGAGCCTGTGTATCTGAGGGTGACTACGTGTACATTTTTTCCCTCGTTGCTGGCAAATTATCTTCCCATTTCTCTCTTTACAGAGTGAAGGGCTGACGGAGGGAAGGAAGCAGTCCAAAAGGGGGGTAGCAGGGGAGGGGAGAGGGGTTGGAGGCAAACCAAAGCAATTCCACTGGACAGAGGAAAGTGTCAGCCAAGGATGAAACTGAAACCGAGGCAGCTCTAAGGCACTAGCACCCAGGGATCTTCCCTGGCCTTGACTTCCTCCACTCCCCTACTCCCCCAGCCGGTAGTGGAGATTAGTCAGCCCAAGATTCCCAGATTCCCCATCCCTGCAGCTTGGACTTGACATCGAGGCAAAGAAGCTGAGCTAGAGTTTGGTCCATGGTTAGCACATGACCCCATTAAGCATCCATTAGCACATTAACACAAATTAGTATATCAGATCGTCTCCCAGTCACCTAGCAGGGCATCGGGCCAGGTTGGAGAGAGAAGACAACACAGTGACATTGGGGACCCTAGGCTGACAGCTAGGCGTCAGGTGGGAGCAGGCTCTGGAGGTAGAAAGGGAGGCAGGGAGCATCAAGATCTGCTCACATGCTCCTTTTCAGTCACGCTCTGGGAGAGACACCTTGGGGAGGGGGCTAGCAGGAGGGAGGGACTTCCAGGAATAGCTTAGCTGGGCACCAGCCCTAGGAAAGAGGCCGGGGTTCTGAGGTCTGGGCAAGAGACAGACTATATTTCTCCTGGCACACAGTGAAACCTGGGAACGTTTAGGATCCTTTTCATTTTTTTTTCCTCTTTCCTCCTCTTTATGGAAAATCTGTAGATAACTTTCTCAGATGACTGGACACCCTGAAAGCACAGCGCTGGAAGGACTGGCAGGGGAGAAGAGGCCCCCAGAATGTTCGGACAGGATCTGCTTTTACTATTTATTTATTTACTTACTTGTGGTTCAGCAAAGAGGGACTTACTCCGCTCCTATATTTTATCTGTCAAGTTTTATCATGGAAACTGGCCCTCTAGCCTTTGGAAGGGATGAGGTTGGAGTCCCCCCGGCTCAAAGGTGTCTGGCCACAGGTAATTTTGAGCCCTTGATGGTCGCAACAGTCACCACATAGCCATAAACTACAATGGGAGGTCTAACCAGCATTATGGCTCCGAGTTCAGGGCCCATGAAGTTAGGGTAAAGCTGTAGCTATGGGGCTGGAGAAAGGGCTGAGCAGTTAAGTGCACCCACTGTTCTTTCAGAGGCCCAGAGTTCAAGTGTCAGCCCCCACGTGGAGGGTGGGCACTCACAACCAACTGTAACTCCAACTCCACTGGATCTGACACCTCCTCTGAACTCTACCGACAGCTACACTCACACGCACACGGCCACAAGCAGACACACATGTAGACATTAATTAAAAATAAGAATAAATCTTTGAGAAATTCAACTGTCTGCAGAGAGAAAAGCTGCTCAGTTTGTGCCCCAGGATGAGCCTTTTCTTCCTATAGAGTTGCAGAAGCCTGAATCGATCAGCATGGAATCCCTAATGGTCGCCCCAGATCCAGTCTCAGGCTGAACCCTCAGCTAGGTTGAGCCTTGGTCCCCAGCCTGCACCCCAGTCCTGACCACAGTCTGGAGCTCTGTGCTGGAGCTCTGTGGTCTCACGGGAGCCAGGCTAAAGAGTGGCTTTTCAGGGAAACCCACCCCCAGCGTCCGAGACGTGACTCAAAGTTTCCATTCTACTGCCCACAGGTCAAGAGCACCATCCCCAGATTGTCAAGAGGCTCTGAAACTGCAGTACCTAGGCTGAAGAGAGTAGCCGGGCCTCGAGCTCTGCCGGGGGCCTGAGACGTGGGCCGAGGGATTACGGAAAAACTCGCACTTTTCATCTACAGGAGCAGCTCTCCTGCTACTTGGGAAGAAGGAGGCCACAAGAAGCGGTGGGGCTCTTGACACCCGTCATGCCTTTCATCGCCATCCTTTTTCTAGGCGCCAGGACCTCCCCATCCCAAGATCACCCCGTGGGGGGCTGAGCGCTCCCACCCACTCTTCTTGAGCAGACGCCTCTGCAGCGCCACCTACAGGCAGAATGAGCATGGCGCCTTGACTCTGGCCGCCGCAGCCGCCGGTCTAGCGCTCCTCTGCCCCCTAAACTCTCCAGCTTTCCTGGATGGCGCATTGCCTTTCCTAGCCTCCCCCCACCCCAAGTGTGCTGGCCAGCCTAGCCCCAAGATCGAGCCCTGCCCGGCTCAGGCAGCCGTGCTCTAACCTTTCCACTCTTGCTGCTTGCTGCTTGCTGCACTCTAAGCGGCCTCCTGCCCCAGGGCGCCTCTTCCTGGGAAGCAGTGAAGTCACGCTGGGCCCCCGATCCGCTGACTCAAGAGAACTAGAATCCTCCGCCCTGCCGGGCACACCCCTTGAAACTTCGCCTCAATTCTTTCCTTCTTGCTCCCGCCCCTCCATCTCCTTCCTTTCGTCCCGCAGGCTAGCAGGGGCGGCTGAGCTCCTGGGAAAGGATTCATTCCGTGGGGCGGCTGGGAGCAAAGTGTTTAGCACGTCCACGTGGAGACCTCCCGCACTCTGTTCCACCCCCACCGAGCTGCACTCTCCTAAGGCGCACAGGGTGCCACCCCCCCCACCCACCCCCCCGCCCCGAGAGCAGTAGCATGTTTACAACGTTGGGCAACACTCCCATTAGGTATCCTTTTCCAGTTAACCACCGCCTACGGGAAGGGCCTGCTGAGAGGATTGCTGGAGAGACAGACCTCTTCCCTCTTAAGAGTTTCAGGGTTGCCTGGGAAATTCTCTTGAAAGCTGAGGTCTTATTGGAACCCCCTGTACCATTGAATGTAGCTTGCTGGGGTAAGGGTGGCCCAAAAAGGCTTGTGTCACCAAGGGAACCAGTTTGGAGTGCTCTGAGCTTTGAACTGTCCTGGGCCCATTAATCAAGTCAAGATGATTGCCTGATGTGTCTGTCACCTTGGTTGTTCCTTCTGGAACCTGGTACTGGACAGGTTCAGGTTGTGGTGGAGGAGACTTGGAGGTGGTTTTCACCACATCCTTTTGTACCACTATACGAGGATAGTGGAAGGCTAGGAAACTGGCCTGTCTTACTGGGTGGAAGCCAGAACCCCACATCTGTGGCTTTGGAATAGTCTTTCAACAAGGTAGCCTAGCCTCAGGCCCAGGTAGGGTGCGAGTGTGTGGAGGAGTGATAGCTTCAAGCTGGACCTCTGATAGCTGAAACACAAAACTTGTCCTTTCCTTCTTGAGGGGCAGGATCTTTGTTTTGTTTTTCCAGACAGGGTTTCGCTGTGTAGCCCAGGCTGGCCTCGAACTCACAGAGATCTTCCTGGCTGTGCCTCCCAAGTGCTGGGATTAAAGGCTTGCACCATGCACCACCACCACCCGGCTGATCTTTTTTTTTTTTTTTTTTTTTTTTAATTTAAAGATTTCATTTATTTTACACATGGTTGAAAACAGCCATGTGGGTACTGGGAATGGAACCCTGGTCTACAAGAGCAACGAGTGCTCTTAACACTGAGCCATCTCTCCAGCCCCAAGAGGCATGACCCTTAAAACCTAATTGCTTACTAGCAAATCATGGGACTAGGTTGTACACCCCCTCCCTATACGCAGTTTCTTTTTGCGAATGTGTATGGTTAACAGCTCAGTACAGAAGTTTACAAGCTTCCTGGCTCTCGTATCACGTTGTACTTCAGGGCATGGTACTGCCAAGGCCATAGTCAATGTGGAAATGGCCACGGACAAATAGCAAGAGGGTGGTATAAGGGCTTGGCTTTGGGCTTATATGGATGGCATGGGGGAGGTTTTCTGAAATGGTATATTCACGTTGAATTGAGAACCAGCTTGGGTTATGGGAGCTTTCTACCGACCATCTGTGTAAGGTGTAAGCTCTTAAATGGCTGGGTGGGAATGTATGCACAATGTCATGCCTGAGAAGAATTACGCTCAGCTTTCTTGGGGGGGGGTGTGATTCTGGGTTTGAAGCCAAACACTACTTTAAGGGCTAAAAGGATGTCATATTTCACAGAGACCAGGTTTGAAGCTGTCAGGATCTCCATGGAAGGAAAATCAGACAGGATGCAATTTCCAGGGCTTCCAGATCCAGATGTAACTTGCTAGGTTAAAAAAGACTCAAAAACCATAATCTGAAACTAAGATTAAAAACCAAGTGTGGAGTTGTATGCCTATGCCAATAATGCTGGCACTCAGAATGCTGAGGCAGGAGGATCGCCATGAGTTTCAGACCAGCCTCATCTAAGTAGTAAGTTCTAGGCCATAATGAGACCCTGTCTCTGAAACAAAACAACAAAACTGTAGAGTCTAGTTCAGTCAAGGGAAGCAGAGTCGTGGTGGGGAAGGGCAGGTTCTCTTAGCATCCGCTGTAGGCTTCAGGAAGGACAAGTGATGAAGACCGTGGACAAATGAGACATGAAGCGACTTTTTTCTTTTATATGTAGGATGTCAGGGCAGAGGGGAGAGGTGATCTAGCGGGTTATGTTCACATTGTTTATGGGAAGGCCAGTGCCTAGGAGAGTGGTCACCCAAGGCCGTGCAAGTGGTGGCCAATAGACCAGACACTCGAATGCACACACACGGGTTTCCCTGTGCTCCGCTGCCTCGGCAGAAAACACACAGGCAGAGAGGAGCTGCTGCAGCCAGAGGAAGAGCCACAGTGAGAAGGCAAGCCCGTGGCGGTGGCAGGAAGAATGGCCGGGTTTCAGGAGGAAAGCAAGAGAATGGAAGGCCTGGAGGAAAGGGAAGAGAGATGAACCACACTGAACCAAAGGACTTCAGCCTCTGTCTTCTGTTAAGCATAGCTTACTCCATGTTTGGGTCATAGGGAATGACAGAGCAGATGCAAACAAAACTGCTTCAGTCAGTCAAGTAGAAGCAGGACAATAAAGCAATGTGAGAGGCAGTGAACTTCCATCTGACATTCACACAGCATCCTCCCAGCACCTGGGCTGCCCTTGATAGTCCCTTTGCCTTGTCTGTGTCTGCCACCAGGTTATAAAGCCACTGAAGGCAGGGCCTATATATGACTCATGTCCTTATCTCCAGGACTTAACATAGCACCGTGATATGCAGCAGTTGTCAGAAAAGGTTGAACAAAAGTTACACAAGTGAATACACTCCCGCAGCTATTTCCAAATTCAACACCCATGTTAACTGCTCCCGTGCACTCTCTGTGGGTAGTGAGCCAGTGTCAAGACACTCGAGATGGGAATCTGCCTGGAGATGTGACTCCTGAGCTTTCCTTAGCTGAGATGCAGACCTCGAAGGCTCCTGGAGGACTATGTCAGGTGATTAAGATTAAGACTAGGCAAAACTCCCCTGGGTCTCTGGCCTGCTGAGGAGTTAGCTTTTTGTCTCCAAATTGTCAGTGTTTTCTAGCCAAAGCCCAAGAGAACACCCTCATGGTGGGATGGGTTATGTTTACCACTCACTGCAGCAAGAAAGGTGGCACATGATGAGCGTCATGGAGAGGCTCCTAAGAGGGTGTGCCAAGGGCGGGAAAGGACATGGGTTAAGGAAGCTGGGCTTTGCTCTGGACTAGCTGCTGTCAGGAATCAGAAGTCATCCCATGATTAGGTTTGGTTTTATTGACTGACTTTTTTTTTTTTTTTTTTTGGAGACAGCTTCATTAGTAGTCCTGGTTTGCCATGGAACTCACTAGTAGACCAGGCCGGCCTCAAACTCAGATCCATGTGCCTCTGCTTCCCAGGTGCTGAGGTAAAGGGTGTACAACACCATGCCCAGCCTGGATTGGCTTGCTTAACAAATATTATTCAAGAGGAGGACAGACTCGAGCTAAAGCTAAGATTGGTAACAAAAGTAACAATCTCTCAGATTACCCAGGCTAGAGGGGGATTTGGTCTTTTTTTTTTTTTTTTGTCTCTTTTGTTTACAAGACAGGGCTTCTCTGTGTAGCTTTGGCCATCCCAGAATAACACTCTGTAGACCAGGCTGGCCTAGAACTCAGTCTGCGTCTGCCTCCCGAGTGCTAGGATTAAAGGTGCGTACCACCATTGCCAGAATGATTTGGTCATTTTTTTTCTTTTGTCTAGATTCATCATGGTCACACAGAACCTTGGGTGATGTCAATGTCCTGTGACTTAATGTTCAAAAGGACACTTGGATCTATGAATGCCAGGTCAGTTGCTAGCCATAACAAGGCCTTTCCTGGCAGTACCAAGCCAGCTTCCGGGTGTCAGAGGTACTTTTCCTTCTTAAACTGTCTGTTTTGAGATGATCTCTGGTTTACAACCAGAGTTTGGCAGTCCAGTATCTAAGTATTTAGACCCTCCCTGTACTATGACCCAGTCACACCCATATGTAGAACCAGCCAGGCAGGGAGACGTCATTTCTGGCTTGGGCTGTGTGTGTGTGCATCTGTGTGTGGTACTGTGTATATGTGTCTGTGCCCACCAGAAATTCCCTGATAGGAACGAAGCCAGAGGCAGACCTACTTCTATTCTGGTTCCAGCCGGACTTTGCTTCTGCCCAGAGTGGAGGTATTAGGATGGAATCCCAGCCATCTCCGGGACAGCAAGGGTCCTCCGTTTTGGGTGGAGTCAGTGAAAAGGGACAGAAGGGCTATTGCAGCGGCCAAATTTGAGAGGAGCGGGAAAGGGAAGAGGTAGCTGTGGAAGGGAAGGGAAGAGTTCCTTTGTACAAATGGGTCTCTAGAGAAGCTGCTGGTTTCCCTTCAAGGAAGCAGCCTGCAGTAGGTCACTGTGTGTTCCCACCCCCATCCCTTTCTGTTCTAAGTCTCCTGTCTCCAAAACAGGCCTTGTTGATTAGAACAAAAAATAAAAAATAAAAAATAAACCCCAAGTGTTGATCTCATCCTTCACACAGAGGCTTAATCTGACCCCTTTCCAATCAAGTGAACCTCCTCTTAGTTCTGTCTTGCCAGTCTTAAAATATTGGGACATCTCGTGTCATGCCTTAGGAGTAGCCAAGCAAAGGCCAGCATCATCATTAAGAGGTGCCAAGGTACCATCTGACAGCATTTGGAAAATGGCAAAAGGAACAGAGTTGAAGTCAAGAGGGTGGGCTCCAGCTGCTCAGTGTTCTGGCAAAGCTGACTGTTCATCCCAGGGCGTGTCTTGCCCTGTCCTGCACTGTGGTATGGCCCTGCTAATGACAGAGCTGGTCCTTGAGGCTAACCCTCAACTGGCACTGCTTTTCTGTGAAGTCAGAAATCCGACTCGGATCTTCCATGGCCGAGGCTGATTAAATGTATCCTGGGTAAGTGGCAACTTATGGCCCTGGGTGACGTGATGGATGGGGGTTTGAACGTCTTTTCGTAAACAATCTGAATTGCAGAGATCAGAGCCTGTAAGAGACTCACTTTACAGCCAAACCTGTTAGCTAATATCATTCAATCAAGCAAGGAAGGACTCTCTGCGCATTCTGCCTGGGTGTTCAGGGTTATGGCATGTGGTCACCATCTTGTGGTGGAGGGGGACAGTGTGTGTTCTGGGATAGCCTGCAATTCATTTAGAATGACATAAAGACCAGTAGCTATGGGTTGAGGGTATGGATCAATGGCAGCCAAGGCTTGGCTCCATAGCTAGCATGGGGGCTGGGGAAAGGACCATCTATACCCTCACTTGAAAATTATGCAATATATACAGATAAACCAAAATCAAAATATTACAACTCATAAATTTTGTGATGTATTGGCTGTAAAAATTAATTAATTTAAAAAAAATTAAAAGAGTTTTTATTGTGTTTCTTTTTTTTCCTTTTGGTTTTTTTTTTAACCATGTTTTGTATGTTGGGCGGCACTTACTACAATCAATCCACGTAAGTCTATTAAATGGGTAACAGAATTTATTAAGATAGAAATTGAGGAAATACACTCATGAACACAGAACAGAGTAGACAGCAGATGTCATGTTCTGATCTGACCGGGAGTGAATCCACCTTGCAGGCAGGAGCAGGGTGAAGGAACATGTGACTCTTCTCCAACTCCTTATAAGAGGTCATAACGGTTGGGCTGGAGAGATGGCTCAGAGTTTAAGAGTGCTGTCTGTTCTTCCAGAGGTCCTGAGTTCAATTCCCAGCAACCACATGGTGGCTCACAACCATCTATAATGAGATCTGATGCCCTCTTCTGGCGTATGGCAAAACTTTCAGAAAGAACACTGTTTACATAATAAAATTTAAAAAAAATAATAAAATAAAAAAAAAAGAGGTCACAACGGCAGGAAGCACGGCCTCCTTTGGGCCTTATAACCCAAGGTCTGGGTAGAGCAAATACCACTACAATGTATATACATAAACCAAAATCAAAACATCATAACTCATAACTTTTGTGATGTATCAGCTATAAAAATAAATTTAAGAAAATTTAAGAGTTTTGTTCTATTTCTCTTTTTTTTCCTTTCAGGTTTTTTTTAATCATGTACATTGGTGTTTTGCCTGTATCTGTATGTCTGTGTGAGGCTCTCAGATGCCCTGGAGCTGGAATTACAGACAGTTGCGAGCTGCCATGTGGATGCTGGGAACTGAATGTAGAAGAGCAGACAGTACTCTTAACCGCTGAGCCGTTTCTCTAAGCTCTTCTTTTGTTTTTTTGAGACAGAATCTTATTACATAGCCCTGGCTGTCCTGGAACTCACTTGGTAGCCCAGGATGGCCTCGAACTCAGAGATCCACCTGCCTCTGCCTCTCCAGTGCTGGGATTAAGGGTGTGCGCCACCACTGCCTGGCTATGTTCTATATCATAGATGGGAGGACGCTAGAAATAACTGGCTGAAAGTTGAATAATGATTACTGAAAGCTGGGAGATGTGGGAGTGGAGAAAGGGGTTTTGATTTGATCAGTGTATGCCATTGCATGTATGTAAAAGCCACATTAAACCATTTGAACATGCATAAAACATGGTAGCCAGGAACTGATAAAAATTCAAAGAACAGAGCTGGTGAGAGTTCAGAAGTCAAGGTGCTTGCTGTCAACCTGGCAATCTAAGTTTGAGTCTCAGGGCTCACATGCTGGAGAACTGAGTCCTGCAAGTTGTCTTCTGACCTCAAACACAAGCCATGGCATGTTATATGCACAATAAATAAGCGTAATAAGAAGTTTTGAGCCGGGTGGTACACACAACTTTAATCCCAGCACTCGGGAGGCAGAGGCAGGCAGATCTCTGTGAGTTCAAGGCCAGCCTGGTCTACAGAGCTAGTTCTAGGACAGCCAGGGCTACACAGAGAAACCCTGTCACAAAAAAAAAGAATTTTGAAAAGGTAAAGGAACAATAAACATTAAGGTAATAATTACAATTGGAACTCAGAGCTAAGGAAAATCATACATGGACACTAACTAGTTCGTGGCAGGGCTTAATTTGGGTTGAAAGATGAACAGGCTTTGGAGAGTGAAAGGGAAGGGGTGTGGCATTTCATATGCAAAAGGGGTGAAGCCAAGTTAGAATGTATAATAAACCAGATGTGTGTATGTGTGTTTGTACGCACATGTGTGTATATTAAAAGTGATGAAAAAGGCCAGGGATGGTGGCACATAACTCCTAGCACTTGGGAGGCAGAGGTAGGCAAATCTCAGAGTTTGACCCCAGCCTCATCTACAAAGAGTCCCTAGCCAGCTAGGGTCTGTCTCAAAAAAAAGTCATGAGATAGAATGTAGACTGGAAGGGTGAGCTGAGATCATGGACTGTTATGATACTTTGGAATTGATGTGTTGATGACAAACAGGCACTTCATTTTTTTCTTTCATTTTGAGATAGAATCTCACTGTGTAACATCTCACCTTCTCTGGCCTGGATTTCAGTACTTAGACCAGGCTGGCTTCCAACTGCCTGCTTCTGCCTCCTGAGTGCTGGGATTAAAGGTGTGCACCATTATGCACAGCTCCTTTATTTTTTCAAGTGTATTTGCTATTTGTAAGTATTCATATTTGCATATGTGAGTATAAACGTGTGTGTGCCTGTGTATGAGCATGCATGTGGAGGCTAAGGGTTTGTCAGGAATCTTTCTCAATGTATCTCTATCATATTCACTGGGGCAGGGTCTCAGTTGAACTCAGAGCTCGCTGACACAGCTAATCAATTAGCTAATTCGCTCCAGAAATTCTGCCACCACCTCCAGAGCACTGGAATTATTGCTATAGCTACCTAGTGTTTACATGGGTTCTGGGGGTCCAGGTCCTCAGGCTTGCTGCTTGTGTGTCAAGCACTTCAATAACTGAATATCACCCCAGCCCTACTGTACATTTTTGGACAGGCTGATGTAGAACTTGCCATGTAGACCAAACTGGCCTCAAAACTGACTCCGAGTACTGGGACTAAAACCATGTACCACTGTGCCTAGCCATAGTCATATGTTAATGCATTTTCCAATTATGGCCTCTACTTCGCTCATAGAAGGCAATGGACATTGATTAGATGGAACAGGTCACTTAGTTTTTGGTTCTCTGCACTACAGTGATGCAAAGACAACAGCTGCCAGAGAACTAAACTGAACTGTAAACAGAAAAGCCAATCAAAACTTGATTTTTTTTTTGAGACAGGCCTCACTACGTAGCCCTGACTGTCATGCATCTTGCTATGTAGACCAAGCTGGCCTCTAACCCACTGAGAGCTGCTTGCCTCTGCCTCCTGAGAAAATGTGATTTTTTTTTGTTGTTGTTGTTTTCCAGACAGTGTTTCTCTGTGTAGCTTTGGTGCCTGTCCTGGATCTCGCTCTGTAGACCAGGCTGGCCTCGAACTCACAGAGATCTGCCTGGCTCTGCTTCCCAAGCACTGGGATTAAAGGCGTGCGCCACCCCCGCCCGGTGAAAATGTGATGTTCTAAAATGACTTGAAATGGCCTACCCCCATCTATGTAAGCAGCAGTTACTACTGCAGAATGATTCCTATTTCAGAGGACACGGAAGAAGTTTCTATATACAAGTTGGGTATGTCATGCATGGGATCATGGTTCAGTAAACCTGTTTCCACATACTAAGAATCTGTCTTAATGCACACAATTCTTATAGTCAAAACATGGACTATTCTAGTATTCAGAAGGGAAACCAATTGCAAACTTCCTTTAATTTTTAGTTTTTTAAAAATCAGGCAAGCAGCAATTTTCCGCTTACAGAAATATTCACAACTGCATTCTCAATTCTGTGGTGCCAAGGATAGAACATGGGGCCTTACACACGCTACACAAGTGCTCTACCATTGAGCTGATGGACAGAGGACACTCAGAAGTAGTAAACCAATTTTCTCTTGGTGGAAATAGACTTTACTTTAAATTTGTACTTATTTATTTACTTTTGGTGCTGAGGATTGAACACAGTTCTGCCTATATGCTAAGCACACATTCTACTACTAGGCTACCATTAGGAAAATGAGATTCCATTTTAATGTTACACCATTTAGTTGGGCCTTGTGGTATAGTCCTGTAATCACAGCTACCAAGGAGGCTAAGGCGGGAGGATTACAAGTTCAAGGCCTGCTATGAATACAGAGTGAGTTCCAGGTCACCCTGGGCAACTTCATGAGACTGTTTTCAAATAAATGCAAAAAGGGGTCAGGATGTAGCTCAGTTGTAATCTATTTGCTTAGAATGTAACACACACACACACACACACACGAGGTTAAGTACTTTAAAATACCAAAAAAATCTTCGTTGACTTATGAAGCATTTTGAAATTCATTTTTAACTTTTTTCTGTGCATGGGTGTTCTGCCTCCATGTTTGTCTGTGCACCACCTGAGTGCCCGGTGTCCATGGAAGCCAGAGAGATATTAGATTTCCTGAGACTAGGGTTACATTCTATTGTGAGCTTCCATGTGGTTCTGGAAATCAAACAAACCCAGGTACTCTGGGAGAGCAGCCATTGCCCTTAACCACTGACTCATCTCTCCAGTTCTTTTCTTTTTTTTTTTTCCGTTTTTTTTTGAGACAGGGTTTCTCTGTGTAGCTTTGTGCCTGGAACTCACTCTGTAGCCCAGGCTGGCCTTGAACTCACAGAGATCTGCCTGGCTCTGCCTCCCGATCTTTTTTTTCTTTTTCTCTTTTTTTTAAAGATTTATTTATTTATTTATTATGTACAGTGTTCCGCTTGCCTGTATCCCTTCAGGCCAGAAGAGGGCACCAGATCTCATTACAGATGGTCGTGAGCCACCATGTGGTTGCTGGGAATTGAACTCAGGACCTCTGGAAGAACAGACAGTGCTCTTAACCTCTGAGCCATTTCTCCACCCCCCCCCATCTTTTCTTTTTTAATTTCACAAGATCTCACTGTATGGCCCAGGTTTGGCCTCAAACTTGCTGCAACCCTCTTGCCTCATCCTCCTGAGTGCTAAGATTATAGGCATGTGCCATCACCACAACTGGCTTCTAAACACTTCAATCTGTATCTATATATCTACATATTTATATATCTATATCTATATATTCTTTCTGTCCCCTATGGGACCAATTCAATTCTGGAGCAGCTAGTTGTTCAACGTAAAGCTGAGTTTATTCTCTATGTTTATTTGCTCACTCATTCAATGGTAATTTATTAAGCACATATTCTGAACCAGAGCTCTTTTGCTTCTGCATATATGGCCATGAGCAAGACCTTAATGTCATGGTGCCTGCTTGCAGGAAGCCATAGGTCAGTTAGTGAGACATAAATAGGGTTAGGCTTGGTTGGGTCAAGAAGGCCTTCATAGAAATAGTGAACTTGCCTACAGAAGAATTAGGTCAGGTGAGGCACAGTAGTAAACACCTTTAATGTCAGCACTTGGGAAACTGAGGTAGGCAGATCATGGAGCTAACACATCTACACAGCAAATTCTAGGCCAGAAAAACTACAGTGAGGACCTATCTCAGAAACCCAATCTTCCTTTTTGGGACTGGAGAGATGGTTCAGTGGTTAAGAGCACTGGTTGTTCTTGTAGGGGAGGGAACCAGTGTTCACTTCCCAGCACCCATGTGGTGGCTCCTAACAGGAAGTGACTCCAGTCCGAGGGGATCTACTGCCCATTTCTGGCCTCCACGGGCACCAGGCACACAAGTGGTACACAGATACATGTGTGGGCAAAACACCCATACACATGAAATAAGATCAGTGCTGTGAGCTGAGAGGTATGGCGGGCCATGATTACAGAGTGCTGATAGGAGGTTAATGTGGACTGTTGAATACATGGCTGAGAAGAATCATATACTTGCTAGTAGCTGCAGTCAGCTTGCTGATATGCACACATTGCCTCCTTTTTTTTTTACCTACTCCCTTTAAAATAAAACAACTGAATTTAAAAGAATCAGATTTTAATTTGTGATGTGCATCTATATAGATGAAAATATTCACAGAGGCTTGTTCGATTCCTGCTCCTACATAAAGAGAAAGTATGCTAAATAAAAAAGGTTCTTCTACCCACCCAACCCCCGTCAGGGATGGAAAAGTGCATGTGTATTCCAGGAGAGGGCTTCAATCTTCATGAATGTTGAAGAGTTTGGCTACTTCATTGAGATCTTCATGCTGCTCACCGTCCTTAATGATCTGAGGGGTAGAGGAACAAAAGTTCTTAGCTCATTCCGTGTGCACCCAGCCCTGGCCCACACAATGGGGCTGCCTGGGCTAGTCTCCAGTTACACACTGGGAGGGGATTGTGGGAACAACTTTCTACTAGCCCCAAATGAGCTCGACAACTCTCAGAACACCCAGCCAAGTCTCAAGTTGAAAAGAAATGTGCATGAGCCAAGGTTAGGCCTTTGTTCTGCTTAGGTGCACTCTGACCTTGGTGGACAATGCGTCTCAGGGCACCTAGTGAAGTCACAGGGACGGCTCTCAATCCCCACTTCCCATCTTCTCCCAAGGGCTCTGCCAGGCACCTACCTTCCTTGCGATTGGCATTCGGTTAAAGACATTCCACAGCACAATCCCCACGACTACTTTGTCCCTGAGGTAGAAGATGACACCTTTGCCATAGTCCTCCCCTTCAACAGGGGCCTGTGGGACTGCAGGGCTACTGGGCGGAACTGGGATTTCAGAGGCTTCTGACTCCGTCTCACTCTCCGAGCGGATACTGGTCCCTGTGGCCAACCCCACAAAGGAATACAAAACCCAAAGTTCAGTTATTTTGAACTTGGAAAATTCTAGAAGGCAAGTGTCTTTGTATGTGTGTGTAGGTACATGTGTATGTGTATGTGACAGCCTTGGGTGTCATTCCTCAGGATTATTCTTGGAGACAGGGTCCTTCTCAATGCCTTGGAACTCAACAGGCTAGGCCAGCTGGCCAGCAAGCCTGGTTCTGCAGCCCCAGTATCGGCATTAGATTCATGTGCCACGATACTTACCTTTTCCAATGTGGATTCTGGGGATTGAACTCTGGACCTCATATTTGCAAGGCAAGTACTTTTACCAACTGAGCTGTTTCCCCAGCCTGGAAAGTTCCTTTTGAAACTAGCCTAAAGCTGCTTCTACATAGTCTGTTTTCCAATATGCCTCAGCATATTCTCTAGCCACTTTCTTTTTTTTTTTTTTTTGGTTTTTCGAGACAGGGTTTCTCTGTGTAGCTTTGCGCCTTTCCTGGAACTCACTTGGTAGCCCAGGCTGGCCTCGAACTCACAGAGATCCGCCTGCCTCTGCCTCCCGAGTGCTGGGATTAAAGGCGTGCGCCACCACCGCCCGGCTCTCTAGCCACTTTCAATTAACAAAGGCCAAGTGAAGTTCTTTCTTGCCATCTCCTGGGCACTGCTGAACCTGACCTTGTACTTTTCTACTTCATTTACATTTTATGATACAGACATGTCCATGTATCTGGATCTTTCCAAACTATCAAGGGTTTGCATCTCTCCTCTCAGAAGCATTCGCAATTGTACTGGTTAGTTTTCTTTGTCAATCTGATACATACCAGAGTCATCTGGGAAGACAGAAGAGCATCAGTTCAGGATCTGCCTCCATCAGACTGGCCTGTAGGCAAGTCTGTGGGGCACTTTTCCTGATTAATGATTGATGTGGGTGGGCCCAGCCCATAGCAAGTGTTGGGGGTTAGCACTCCCTGGCTGGTGGTCTTCCCTTGTCTAGGCAGGCTAACCAAGCCATGGGTTAAGCCCATAAACATCGTTCCTCTACGGTCTCTGCTTTAGTGCCTGCCCTGCTTGAGTTTCTGTGTTGGCATCATGAAGTGATGGATGGTGATCAGGACATTTAAGCCAAATCAACCTGTCCCTTCACAAATGGCATTTGGTCATGGTCTTTATCACAGAAATAGAAAGCAAACTAGGACAAGGATTCAGGACAGTAGCTACTTGCCACATACACAGCTATCTGCATGAAAATTGTTTGCAAAAAAATAAAGCATAGAATTTGGGGTTGTTTTTTCTTTTCTGAGACAGGGTCTTATGTGGATCAGGCGGACCTTGAACTTACAGATAATGCCTTGCTTTCTCTTTCTTAAAAATTAACTTGCCCATGAAACATCCGGCAAAAAAAAAATAAAAAAAAATAAAAAAAAAATAATGTAAGCCAAGGTCATAGAATAAGGCCGAGGAGCTAATGAAAGAGATACGTGTAGGAGGAAAGCCCATTCCAAGAGTGGTGCCTCCCATCTGAAGCAAACCTGGCATCCAGATCTGACAACTGGAATTAGAGTCAGCTTAAGAACTCCTTAGGCCAATTGTTTACTTCCCAGGGTCCAGAGAAGACACTAGAGGCCCTAAGAGGTTGCCGCACCTGGTTCTTGAGATTATTATGAAGCAGGCAATATAAAGAAAAAATAACTAAAACATTCAGGTCTGCTTCACCACTGAGATTTTCTCAGCCCCAAGAGACAAACTGGCGTCACTGAGCAGGCTGCTGCCCATTGTTTAGGATGGATACCTATAATATTGGAGTCTGTGCTTTGACCAGGATCTCGGAGCACCAACGAATGGAAGTCTGGGTTTGGTTACCATTTTTTTTTCCCCGAGAGAGGGTTCTCTGTGTAGCCCTGGCTGTCCTGGAACTGTCTTGGTACACCAGGCTGGCCTCGAACTCACAGAGATCACCTGCCTGTGCCTCCCGTGTGCTGGGATTAACGGCCTGTGCCACCACTGCCTGGTGGGTTTGGTTACTTTTAAAGCACAATATAGAGGCTTTGAAGGCCAGCTCCCTCTGGCCCATGCAGAACCAACTTGTTCAGGAGAACAGAGACACACTGCTTCTTAACATTCTTCCTAGAGAAGTGCTTGGACTTCCTTACCTGACTGTTCTGTGGCAGATTTGGGGTTGTCTTGTGCAGTTGCTTTTGCAAAAACACCGACCGTGGGCAAACTACTGTCCACAAGACCAATAGCTTCATAGCCAACATCAGGACCCAAATCACTCCTATGGAAGGAAAGAGGACATTTTGTCAGAGGACCAGAAGGAATGGCATAGTAGCTCATTCCCTCCGTGACACTGTACTTTCATGCCAGTCAAATAACCCAGGATTCATAAGAGGAATGCCACACAGATTTACTGTCTCCAGGACATCTGAGGACAAGCTCGAGGGAGGACGATTGTCTATCTCAGACAGCATTTTTCCTCTCAAGAAGCTACTACACACATAACCATACAGTGATTGAAACTTTTGGAGTTTTATTATGTTTTTATTCCGTGCAACATTTGGGGTGGAATAGGTTCCCACCTTTTTGTTTGTTTTTGAGATACACTTTCTCTGTGTAGCCCTGGCTGTCATAGATATCTGCCTGCCTCTGTCTCCTGAGTGCTGGGATTATAGGCACCAGCCACCATACCAGGCCCAGGTTCCCTACTTTTGATCCTCTCTAATTTTCTTTTCTTTCTTTTTCTTTTTTCTTTTTTTTTTCAAAACAGGGGTTCTCTGTGTAACCTTGGCTGTCCTGGAACTTGTTCTATAGACCTGGAACTTGTCCTGTAGCCCAGGCTGGCCTCGAACTCACAGAGATCCACCTGCCTCTGCCTCCTGAGTGCTGGGATTAAAGGCGTGGACCACCACTGCTCTTCTAATTTTCTTTCTTTTTCTTTCTTTCTTTCTTTCTTTCTTTCTTTCTTTCTTTCTTTCTTTCTTTCTTTCTTTCTTTCTTTCTTTCTTTCTTTCTTTCTTTCTCTCTCTCTCTCTCTCTCTCTCTCTCTCTCTCTCTCTCTCTCTCTCTCTCTCTTTCTTTCTTTCTTTCTTTTTTTTTGGTTTTTTTGAGACAGGGTTTCTCTGTGTAGCTTTGCACCTTTCCTGGATCTTGCTCTATAGACCAGGCTGACCTCGAACTCACAGAGATCCACCTGGCTCTGCCTCCTGAGTGCTGGGATTAAAGGCGTGCGCCACCTGTGCCACCACCGCCCGGCTCATCTAATTTTCTTTAACTCACATTAAAACTGCCTTTTTGAAGCTTTAAAATGTGTCCCTATTGGATGAAATTTGGAATTTAATGACTAGAGTTTCATTAACCTAACAGTACCACCCTTGGCCTTCACCTGGAATGCTTTCTTTCTTGTATGTGCATGAATAGATATACGCATGTGTTATGGCGCATGTGGAGGTCAGAAGACAACTTGTGGGAGTGGGTTCTCTTTACCATGTAGATCCCAGGAATTAAATCGAGGTCATCAAGTTTGGCAACAAATAACTATTTACTTGCTGGGCTATCTCACTGCACCCCATTACTACCTACATCTTTTTTCTTTTTTTCCCTCTTGATACAGGGTTTCTCTGTGGAGCACTGGCTGTCCTGGATCTCACTCTGTAGACCAGCCTGGCCTCGAACTCACAGAGATCCACCTGCTTCTGCCTCCTGAGTGATGGGATTAAAGGTGTGCGCCATCACTGCCTGGCTATATACATCTTTCTTACTATTCCACATCATTATTATGGTTTGGGGTAATAACCTAAGATACTCCTTCCGCTAGTACACATTTTATCTTCTTTGCCACAATAGATCACTAAATTGTATCTTTGGGGGAGAATAAACAACAAATCCTTAGAATCTGTACCTCGGCCCTAACTGAAAACGGTATAGACTCATTTTTCCCTGTTTTGTATGTGCTGACCTAGAAACGTATGTCACTTTTTAGCAACTCCCTCATAAAACTGTGTGGGACTGTCCTAAAAGGTTATCTCCAGCATCAACTTAGTCTTCTGAAATCTTCAAGATTATATTTCTGTACTCCACATTTCCATTTTTTTTAGAGTACTGGACATTGGGCCCAGGATCCTGTCCATGCTAAGTTCTCTATCACTAAGCTATACTCCTATCCCTTTAAAATCTGAGTCAGGATCTTGCTCGATTGTTCCAGATTAGCC
Source organism: Peromyscus maniculatus bairdii (assembly GCF_049852395.1). Lineage (NCBI taxonomy): Eukaryota > Metazoa > Chordata > Mammalia > Rodentia > Cricetidae > Peromyscus > Peromyscus maniculatus. The sequence goes on along the minus strand of NC_134875.1, from coordinate 26,943,793 downwards.
TCAAACTTGAGGTCTTTCTACCTGAGCTCTTTAGTAGGTGGCATGAGAGTCAGGCACAGTTCCAGCTTACCTTATCTTCCAAGTGAAATCAATCAAGATCAAAGTGTACTAAACAGGGTCAGCCCCGAGGACTTGAGAATGTTCAGTACTAATTACTACTAATCAATCAATCACTGAATCATCCTCCCTCTTTCTCTTCTTCCTTTTAGAGACAAGGTGGTTTTGTTTTCTTACGTGTATGTTGTCTGTGTGTCATGTGCATGCCTGTTGCCCATGGAGGCCAGAGTAGTGTGTTAGATCCCAGCCCATTCTAACCTCCTTAAATTCAAATAACTGTCTTTTAGGCCTGTGAATCCTGATCTGCTTTTGTTACATTATTGAAATAGGTCTCACTATATAGGCCCAGCTAGTCTAGAACTTGCTATGTAGATCAGGCTGGCCTTGAACTCACAGAAATTTGCCTGCTTCTGTTTCCCAAGTGCTGGGATTAAAGGTATATGCCACCATTCCCGGCAAATTGTTGATCGTAAAGGTTACACATGAATGAGCTGTGTTTTTCCCAGTATGTTGGAACCATTAGTGAAACTGGGAAAGAAAAATTAAAATACACAGCTGCCCAGTCTAACTGCTGTACTTCTGAACCAACCACTAGAGCTCCAACTCGTACTTTTCCAGAAGCACTGGTGCAGTTTCCACCCATTTTATGCATCTCACACAGGGTCGGTATGGACATGGGGTGGAACTTCTTCCCTTCTAGAGAAAGGTATATTGACTACAAAGAAGCCAAATCATAAAGCAGATACAAATCTCTGTATTTTGAGCTCGCTAATACAGAGTTCGAAGCAGTTGTGTCCCCAAGGCACAGAACTATTACCAGAACATTGACTGATGCCAGTACGGCTTCGCAGCTCCAGTCATATTTTCTCCAGCCAGTCTTCCACTCACAACAGCATGATCATGATGTTCTACTCGCCTTCGACCCAACTTTATATCATAGAAGCATGCAGCATCTCCTGCCTTTGGAAACAAATGCATTATGGGAACAACTCTTTAAAAAAACAAAACAAGTTAAAAGCAGAATATAAACTTTGGGCCTCAAAGGACCCTAGCAGTGTTAAGTAATGTTTTCCATTTACAGGCTATAATCATTCCTAATCAAGTGAGATACCACTATAGATGGTGGCTTAAAAGACAATGCCCCCCAAAGGGAGTGGCGCTATTAGGAGGTGTGGCCTTGTTGGAGGAAGTGTGTCACTGTGGAGGTGGGCTTTGAGGTCTGATATATGCTCAATCCAAGCCCCAACAGTTCACTTCCTGTTGCCTTTGGATCAAGATGTAGCATTTAAGCTACCACAGGTAAATGTTTTCTTAGAAGAGTGCTATGGTTATGGTGTCTCTTTACAGCAATAGAAACCCTAAGACACTATACTTCCATAAACTATCCTAAGTCTTCTTTGCTTCAGTTTATACATGCCTGTTTCTGCTCATTGTGTTCTAGCAGACAGGCTACTTAACAATGGAGCATTCAAGAATATTTTTTTCATTATTTTGGAGATAGGGTCTCTCTATATAGCCCATGCTGGCCTCAAACTAATGATTCTCCTGTCTCAGTCTCCCTAGTGCTGAGATCATAAACCTTTACCCCCATACGCAACTCAGAATATTCTCTTCTCTATGTGGAAACCAGTTTTCAGATGTGACTGTCTCTTATCTTTTCTAAGGTAAGTGGCTTTGTCTTGTTTTGTTTTTTCATGATTCAGTAGTCAGTCAACACATTTTCACGGAGTATTTATGATGTGTAAAAGCCTTTTTTTTTTTTTTTTTTTTTTTTTTTTTTTTTTTTTTTGTTTTTTTTTTTTTTTTGTTTTTTCGAGACAGGGTTTCTCCATGTAGCTTTGCGCCTTTCCTGGAGCTCACTTGGTAGCCCAGGCTGGCCTCGAACTCACAGAGATCCGCCTGGCTCTGCCTCCCGAGTGCTGGGATTAAAGGCGTGCGCCACCAACGCCCGGCCTGTAAAAGCCTTTTTTGTATATGGGTTGGTGAGATAAAAGCGACACAAGCCTTTCCTATGGGGTATGTAGAACCTAGTGTAGAACAGGAAAGAGACAGCATTATTCCTAACTACAGGGCAATGTAAACAAGTACTGTACCCTAGAAGAGGCATAGATTCAACAAGCTAAGTGTCTCAGAGAACCCTCAGCTAGGGGTAAACAGGGCTCTCTAACGCTTGTTCATTTTCACAGCTATTCAGATGCCCCCAAAGCAACCTAAAAATCCAATAAGTGAACAACAGCAAAGTAAACTATGAAGTCTATTTAATGGGATATTATGTAATCATTCAACTGTTTACAGAGTCTGAAGCAACAAGGAAAGGCTTCCTTTTATAATGTTAAGTGAGATGTAGCAGAATACAAATGTTTATATATAGTAGCTCACCATAACCACATAAAACAAAGGGGGAAAGACCTTTATGTTCAAGAAAACAAAGGGAAGGAAATAACTAAAACATTCCTCGTTGCTACAGGTGACTGGCCCCCTTTTCTCCTTCTTGTCGGTGTTTTCTGCATTGAATACATGGTACAATAGGCCAAGAAAAAACCCCAGACATTGAGACTTCAGTGGAGGAAAATACCCTTTCACGGCACCTATGGCCTTAGTTTCAGAATCCATAACCAAACACAATACATCGCAATGTTCTAGCAATGGGGAAATTACCTCATAGTTCCTACATGTTCAAGTCTTGGTTTTGTCATAATAGGTTTTAAAAATAGCTGAAAATAGGAAGGACTCAAGGAAAATGAAAATAGGCACTTTCCTTTCCAGGGAGCACATTAGAAAACTACTTCATCCTACATCGTCTGCAACAGGAGGTGTGTCTGTGAGCTGTGTTCGTGCCCAGCTGAATTATTATGAGTTCTATTCCTACAGCCATACATGTTGCTCCTTTTACTCTCCCATAGCTTGCAGAGGGTGCCACATGCGCTCTTCTTCTTTATAAATGTTTTTTTTAAGATTTATTTATTTATTTATTTATTTATTTATTTATTTATTTATTTATTTATTTATTTATTATGTATGCGGTATTCTTGTCCCTGCAGGCCAGAAGAGGGCACCAGATCTCATTAAAGGTGATTGTGAGCCCCCATGTGGTTGCTGGGAATTGAACTCAGGACCTTTGGAAGAGCAGTCAGTGCTTTTAACCACTGAGCCATCTCTCCAGCCCCACATGCGCTCTTCTAATTCAAGCACTTAACTGGTTTCTAGTGCTTCTCCTCTGGCCATCAAACTCTATTAATGAGCTGGCTTTCCTTGCTAGCTTCCTTCCTTCCTTCCTTTTGAGAATGGGTCTTATTCTGAAGCCCAGGATGGCCTTGAACTTGTGGTGATCCTCCTGCCCATGCCTCCAGTGTTGAGTTTACAGGAGTAAACTACCATACCTACTGAGCTTTGGCACACGGCCACACTCACCCACAGGCTGGGAGCAATGAATGGGTTATGCTGTAGCACACTTACCACCCAGATGTTAGAACGTGCTTGTAGCTCTGCATTTACCCGGAAGCCACCAAAATCAGAGTCTATTTCCAGTCCACCAGTCTTGGCCAACTCAACATTGGGCTCTAGGCCCACAGCTGCCACTATGTGGTCAGTTTCTACCTGAAAGGAAAAAAGTAATTTAGTCAATTACCAATTAGCAGTTTTCACTGATGTTCATTCCTATCATAAACCTTATAATATCACATCATTAAGAATCAGACTTTTGAACCAATGGCTGAGGGGCCCCCAACTGGATCAGGTCCTCTGAACGGGTGAGAGAGTCGATTGGCTTGATCTGTTTGGGAGGCATCCAGGCAGTGGGACCTGGTCCTGTGCTCATTGCATGAGTTAGCTGTTTGAAACCTGGGACTCATGCTGGGGCACATGTCTCAGTCTGGGAGGAGAGGACTGGACCGGTCTGGACTGAGTCTACCAGGTTGATCGCAGTCCTTGGGGGAGGCTTTGCCCTGGAGGAGGTGAGAATAGGGGGTGGGCTGGGGGGAAGGGGAGGGAGGCGGGAGAACAAGGGAATCCGTGGCTGATATGTAGAACTGAATTGTATTGTAAAATAAAATAAAATAAAAAAGAATTAGACTTTCAAAAAGTTAATGTCCTCAGGAATCCAATAGCTCAGGCTTTTTCTTTTTTTTCTTTTTTTTTTTTTCTTTTTTTTTTTTTTTTTTCCGAGACAGGGTTTCTCTGTGTAGCTTTGCGCCTTTCCTGGAGCTCACTTGGTAGCCCAGGCTGGCCTCGAACTCACAGAGATCCGCCTGGCTCTGCCTCCCAAGTGCTGGGATTAAAGGCGTGCGCCACCAACGCCCGGCCCAGGCTTTTTCTATCAAGGGGCTGGGTGTAGCTCAGGGGTAGAAAGCTTGTGTAGCATGCACAAGGACCTGGGTTCAATTCCCAACACTGTCCAAAACAAAGATAAAAGAAAATAAAGAAAACAATATTAGAGCTTTAAAAATAATCATGGGTTAACTTACCTTCATTAAACAGATTTAAGTTCTGCTTTTATAAGAATCCCCCAGCCCACGCCGGGCAGTGGAAGCACCCGCCTTTAATCCCAGCACTTGGGAGGCAGGGAGGCAGAGCCAGGTGGATCTCTGTGAGTTCGAGGCCAGCCTGATCTACAGAGCAAGATCCAGGACAGGCACCAAAGCTATATAAGGAGATACCCTGTCTCAAAAAACCAAACAAAGAACCCCTCCCCCAAAAAAACCAAAGAATCCTCCAGCCCCGTACATATTCTGAATCACCTGAACAGAAATCTATTGCCCTAGCAAGGACTGAGGTCTAGTACAATCAGGAAGAGACTAAGGGCAAACAGTTCACAGGTGTCCACGCTGGTTCCCACCACCCTATTTTGATGAAGGGATGATGAATTCAGAGAATTAGGAGATGTTAATGGTGGCTGCTAAGAAAACAAATCAATGATGTCAAGTAAGGGAATGAGAATAAGGAAATGGGAATGAAGAACTGGAAGACAGGCCTTCTGACACGGTCTCTTTATCCTTACCTTCCTTCCATCTTTCAGCTTAATGAGTAACTTGCCACCACTGACCCCGACTGATTGCACAATTGCATTGGGCATCACTTTCACTCCCTCTGTAGAGAAAAATGAGACCAGTGACTGTTGGAACTCACAAGCCTGAGACCTGCCCTCTAGTCAAATCGATTCTCTTCAGATGCAGGCAGCCTTGAGGAGCTACAAGAGCCTTCACATACAGTCAGTCCATCTTTAGCATGTCTGGGAATGTGGTGTCTCAGAATCTGGATGCCTGTGACCCTGTCTGACTGAGCAATAGCGAAACATTTCCTCAGCCAGATGTCAGGAATTACATCAAGGGAGTTCCCAAAAAAGCCAACTTTGCCTTTAGTTACTCTCAAAAGAAAGAGGGGAGTTATGGACAGTCTCTACCTCGCTTGACTTTTTCCATGGTCCAGTTGCTGAGGTATTCAGGAAGGATCTTCCCCATATTTCCTTTCTCAGGGAAGAGCTGAATCACTTCTATGCCTGAGGTTTGAGCTAGGAAGAAGAAAGAGAACTAGTTATGGAAGCAAGCGCCAATCCCAGGAAGGCAGGAGGGAGATAAAGGCGGGTGAGTCAGTCAGTCCTGACTGAACTCCGCAGAGTAAAGCTGCCAAGCAGGCCACAGCTCCTGCCCGCGGGGCACTAGGGCAAGAGGGCCTTGGTGGCTGAGTTTATTCAAAGGCAAAGACAGCAAGTGTCAGAAGTGCTGTCCCGGGATTAAGCTACCAACTATGAATTTAGTGCACACCCACCCATGTGGCCGGTCACCTGAGGCTCACGTAAGGGCTTTTCCAGCTCTGAATAGGAATCACCCTCCTGAGAAGATGCCTTGAGTTTAGCACGGGCACTCCTATAATCACACCCCAACACCAACAAACAAATAAATATAATCGAAAACAGAAACACAGTGGCCATGAAACATTCAACCCAGAACCTACAGGCCTGTTTAGCTGGGACCGTCACATTTCTGATTGAAGTGTTTGGCTTTTTTCAACTTCAACAATTCACAGATCCATATAGTTCTCTAGTTTGCATGGCCCCTCTCACCTTACTCATCCACTTCTTTAAATATTTGATTTCTAAACAGTCTAGGCAGAGAGGGTACAGGAAAGGAAAGGAAGTGCTGCTGTTAAGTTATTTAGGGGACATTTTGGACACTGGAGGACTGTTTTTTTGTTTTGTTTTTTTTTTTTACTTTTTTTTTTTTTTTTTGGTTGACTTGACAAAAGCTAGAATTACCTGGAAAAAGGAACCTCAATTGAGAAAATGCCTCCATCAGATTGCATGTAGGCAAGTGTGTAGAGCATTTTTTGATTAATGATTGATATGAGTGGGCCCAACATCCTGTGGGATGTAGCATCCCTGGGCAGGTGGTCTTGAGTATTATAAGAAAGCAGGCTGAGCAAGCTAGGGAACAATCCAGTAAGCAGCAGTCCTCCATGGCCTCTGCATCAGCTCCTGTCTCCAGGTTCCTGCCCTGCCTGACTTCCCTCAGTGATGAACAGTGATATTGAAGTATAAGCCAAATAAACCCTTTCCTCCTCAACTAGCTTTTGGTCATGGTATTTATCACAGCAATAGAAACTCAACTAGATAGAAATCCTTGTCTTGATCTCAGTACTTAGCTTTTTGTTCTATAAACTTCTTTGGGGGGGGTGAAATGGGGGAGGGTCTTACTTCATAGCCCCAGGCTAGCCCTGAACTCACTATGTAACCCAGTCTAAAATCTAACTCAGAATCTTCCTGATTCTGCCTCCGGAGTGCTAGAATTATAATCATGTGCCAACAAGCCTCATTCTATAAACACTGTTCAAACTCCTTGAACTCCTCCTGGCAAATGTATTTTCTGGAATTTGTGACAGTGCACCAAGATGTGTGATATATGAATAGAGAAAGAAAGTCAAGGACAGTTCTCAATACTCACCCTTTCTGCCAAGAGCACAGGCCAGTTCACTCCCAAGGAAGCCCCCACCGATAACTGTAATTGACTTGACTTCCCGTGAGATCTTCTCCAAGGCTCTAAAATCTCCAATCTGCGAGATCATAACAGTTTAGTCCACTGATTTCCCAAAGGAGCACAAGATAATAATCCAAGAAAATATTTTCCTCTAACTCTTCTACAACAGACATTTGCACATAACATCTTGTACAAAGTGGCTCAATTATAGCCTCTATGTTATTAATGTGAATTTTTTCTCCATTGTGACATTCCTTCCAGCAACAGTGGTTGTCAATACAGGTAGCAGTTTTTCTTCCCAGTCCAAGGTGGACATGTGGTAGTATCTAGAGACATTTTGGCTGTCAGGACAAGATGCTCCTGGCCTCTAGTGGAGAGAAGCCAGTGATGCTGCCAACATCTTACAAAGCAAAAGACAGCCTCCCATACAAAGAATTATTCAGCCCAACAATCAAGAATTTAAAAGGCAGTATAAACTTCATCCAATATCTCTAAGTGTGTGTGGCTAGAAAATTCCAGCAAGGCATACTGTTAAGAAGTAAACAATCTCCTTTCCTTTGTATTTGTATACTTGACCTTTTGCATCAAAGTCTTCACAAAGCACTTGTAATGAAAAATGCCAAGAGACCACAAGGAGTTCTGGTGGATCAAATACATCAAGAGAAAACCCCTACGGAAGGGCAGTCAGAACGATAGCAAGCAAGAAAAACCAAATGTAGTTTTCTCCCACAAGCACAGCACCCTTGAGGGAATGAAGTATTGGAGGTGCAGGGAGAAGTGACTCGCTTGAAGCTAGATAACAAGTCCAGAGAAGAGCTATATAGAGGACTTGGATCTCCCAATTGGAGGGAGTACTTGGGGGACACCAAAGCGTGTCCCCTCTTCCAAACAACACAAAGGAAACACTAAAGCAATTACCTTTCTGAAAAGTGTCGTTCTACTCTTCACCTCGGCTCCAGCCCTATCAATGGCAGACAGACTTCTTGGCGTGCCTCCTGCAAATAAGAAAGCCCTTAGCCTGAGAAGCAGGAGCTAGCCCAAACGACCCCTGTAAGTGGAGCTCTCCGCTTTGACGGTGGCTAAGTATGCTCGGTGTCACAGCAGGAGCGGCGGTGGCTGTGGCCGCTGCTGCTAATACTACCCAGGAGTGACTAGATGGCTTGCCTCACAGCAGGCTTCTTATAATTTCCTTTAAGAACTAGATCTGAGTCTCCTTTCAGAGGACCTTGCCTCTATGGCTGGCTAAACCAGAAAGCTTAGTTCCTTTTTTCATGGCGTCTGTTTGTCTCTCTCTGTCAATTTTCTGAGAGGGTCTTACTATGTAGCTCAGGCTGGTCTGGAACTCACTATGGATCCCAGGTCACATCAAGTCTGCTTTGATCCTTCTGCCTCAGACTTCTGAGTGCTGGGATTAGTTCTTATGCCCACCTGCCACAGTATCTCCAGCGTCTCAGGAGGCCTCACATGCTAGCATGGTTATAGCACTCTCATTAACTGCTGACCTCCTCTCCTGATTTTGGAGGAGAATTGGCAATCAACCCACTACATATCCTTCAGGTCAGAGACTGAGCACCATGCACAGAGGAAAAAGGAGCAGCATCCTCATGTCATTACCAGAGGATTATTTTTAATAAACTTTATTATAAAAAATTGGAAATAGGGAAAAACATTACACACCCAAATTAACCAGACATCGACACCAGAGACTCTGGGAATCAGCAGTCTTAAGGATGAGCTGCAGTATCTTTTTAAGAGAAGGCCAGACTCTAAAGCTTGAATGAACTACCCCAGCAGGAAAGAAAGCCACCTCCAGAAGTACTCACCCGTTGCAATCAAGCATTTTTCAAAGGTTATCTTAGAGCCGTCATTAAGTTTCACCATGTTGCCTCTTACATCCAGCTGTACTACCTGGTACAGTCACATGCAGACATGGAAGAAGTAGAAATGAATTTAAGTGATGGAAAACTACTGGGATATAATAGTCACTTTAAAGTGTACAATTCATTGGATTTTTAACACTATTCTCCACTATCTAATTCTAGAACATTTCATGCCCAGTTGGGGCTGGGGGTGGGGGCCCCGAACCTATGTTGTCAACTCAATGAGAAGAATTAGTTTGTGACTGAAAATGATCCTGAAGAAATTGTTCCTTTTGTTTGTTTGTTTTTTGAGACAGGGTTTCTCTGTGTAACAGTCCTGGCTGTCCTGGAACTCACTTTGTAGACCAGGCTGGCCTTGAACTCACTGAGATATAACTGCTTTTGCCTCCCAAGTGCTGGTATTAAAGGCATGAGCCACCACCACTCGGCAAGAAATTGTTTCTAATTAGTTATTGGGGCCATAGTTTGGGGGAGCCCGTTTCTTCAAGCAACCAACACTAGCATCAGTTGGATTCCAAAACCTCCATTCTGATTTATAGAAACAGATACTAGAAAAAGTCTTTTCTATTTGGGCGTTTGGAATCCTTATTTGTTTGCTAACAACTCTACTCCAATCACAACATCTCTGCAGAATCTTTCTCCAGTTTCTAGTCTTCACTGAAACTCACTATCCCTCAGGGATGTTACACTTAGAGACAGTTCATTGGTCCACACCCCATATCACAAGGCCAGGAAGAAGGGTTTGAATGTTCCACAGTTCCTGAGGTGGTTGCTGCTGATGCTCCTCTAAGTGACATCTACCTACGTCCCTTTAAATCACTTTTAGTAAACCTCTTCCTGCCACTGTGCCTTATCTCTAAGGACCTTGGAACTCAGTTCCTATTTTCCTCTGTGCCACATCCAGACTCTTATTATTTCCTAAACTGCTACTTCTGTCTCAAATATCTTACCACAATTTTCTTGTAGGCTCACTGTTGTTGTTTTGTGATAGGGTCTCACTATGTAGCCTGGCTGGCCTGAACTTTCTATGAAGACCAGGCTGACCTCAAACTCACAAAGATCTACCTGCCGCCTCTTGAGCACTGGGATTAAGGAACACACCACTACACATATACATAAGCTTAGCCTTGCTGGCTTCTTAATCCCCACTGTGACTTACTCCTCATTTTTGTTTTGTTTTGTATGCTGCAGTGTGGAGAACGTGCCCAGGGCTGTGGGTATGCTGGTCAAGCACTGTACCATGAAACCACATCTTCAGTCCAGCCTCGCTGTCTTCTGTACTTCTTCCAATTCCCTGCTTATTTGTTGGTAGTCCCATTCCAAATAATTTCCACCAATGGTAGATCATTCAAATGGCTCTCCTGTCACACTCTTAATTCCCTTGTCTCTAGTTAGGGTTAAGAGCTTGAGCTTTGGAGTCTGAGAGATTAGTTTCCAGTATCTGCTCCATTCTTTACTAACTGTGAGACTATCCCATCAAGAAATACCTGTTAAATGTCTATGATGCTTTAGGGGCACTTCTAAGTGTATGGGACACAGTGATGAGAAAGACAGGTTATCTTCTCCACCTTCAGCATATATTAGACGACAACAATTTTACAGACACTAACAGTAATAAGGAGTGACAAATATGATAGACATGGGGCAGTGCAGCTGGCACTAGAAACATGGGCTGGGGGTGTTCAAGTTAGGCTGAGTTGGGACAAGTTTTCGAGAGGCAACAGTATGTATAAGTGAGTAGCTTCTTCAGCCTCCTTTGTCCTTGGTAAGCCCTCTCTTCAATACAACTCAACACCCAGACTGCTCCTTCAGAATCATTCAGATTCCCCCACTGTTAACCATCTTCCATCCTGTCTTATTGTGAAAACAAGTGAAGCCTGTAACACAAACGTGAGTGCAGAGGCAATGCATCTGGAACCCCCAGGCTGGGGAGACAGAGATAGGCAGACCCCCGAGGTTTGCTGGCCAATCTAACTGAATTAGTAAGCTCCAGGTTCAGTGAGAGACCCTGTCTCAAAATATAAGGTGGAGAGAAACAGATGAAGACAATGGATGTCAACACCTGGACTCCACATGTGTACACACATGTATACACCACATACATAAATATGCACACACCCTGTTTACTTCCTTTTTCCAGCTGTGGAATAAGGTGACCTTTCTATTCTCCTTGTGCGTCTAGCCATTCTTTTCTCGTTCAGAACCTTCACCTGACAACTGTCCATTATTCCTCCATCCTCTTCGGAGACCTTAGATCTCAGTCCCTTACATCCAGTAAAACAAATCTTTGATTCTATGTCCCCTTCAAAATTCTATCCAATTCCCACCTACCCTGTTTATTTAAACTTTTAATTCAGGGTTTTCAAAAGAAACATTCATATATCAACCATTCATTTTATTGACTTTTACTATACTGAGGATTGAACCCAGATCTTGTGCATTCCATGCAAGCTCTCTACCACTAAGCTACACTTCTAGCCCTTACATTTTTTTTAGAGATGGGGTCATTCTTTCACCTAGACTGGTCTGCAACTGACTATATTGTAACCCAGACAGGCCTCAAACTGCAGCAGTCCTCCTGACTCACTTTCCAAAATACTGAGATTAGAGGTGTGGCCTATTATGCTCAAATTTCATTTAAACATTAGGGTACGTGTATGCGTATTTTCATGTCTGTGTGGGTGCATGTGCTCATGCATGTAGAAGGCAAAGGACAACCTTGGGTATTGTTCCTCAAGCCATCTCTGTATACCTTTTTTTTTTTTTGAAACAGGTCTCATACTCATCAAATAGGCTAGGGTGACTGGCCAGAAAGCCCTAGGGAATCCACCTGTCTCTGTCTTCTCAGCACTGGTATTACAAGCATGCTCCATCATAGCTGGATTTGTTTTAGATGGGTTTCAGGTATTGAACTCCAGTCCTCAAGCTCTTTACTGACGGGGCTACCTCTGGGCCCATTTAAACTGACTGAAAGAACAGTGTAGGGCTAGGGAGATGGCTCGGTGAATAAGGCACTTGCTATGCAAGCATGAAGAACACAGCATGGATCCTCAACATCCACATAAAAGCTGTGTAGGTGTAGCTGCCCACATG